>NC_052049.1:187037991-187637991 GCF_903992535.2 Arvicola amphibius
ACCAAGGCCCACCTACCAGCCCAGCAGGGTGTCCAAGGGCTCAGCAGCAGCTTCCACGTTGCTTGCAGGCTAGGTGCTCTGCCTGCACTGAGTCCCCTGGGCTTTCTCAGATGCCAATTCCTTAGTAACTCATTTGTCTTCACCCAAGAGCTTCTATACCATCGATCCTGCTCCATGAGCAGCTCTTCTAGAACCTTCTCTATGACATCTGTGAACCAGAATGTTCTGAAAACGGAAGGGATCCATTGCCACTGAAACGGTACCAGCTTTTTGTCATGGTTACCTAGCGTGGGCCCCAGAAGACTCAGAGCAGGGTGCTGGCAAGGCCAAGATCCTTCTGGAGGCAGTAAATGTGGTGTCCTGAAAATATGGTTGTTACCAGGTGAGGGCTGTTGCCCTGAAGGCCACCGTAAGTGGTGAGGGCTGCCCCACTCCTCACTCTGCTTGGTCACCAAAGCCATGAAGGGTGAGTCCATATGCCCTCCTGTAGAATGAGCTGCAGGCTGCGTTCCCGCCTGGATCCCAGCCACTTGGCTAGCTAGCTTATAAGTTAGCTTATAGCTAGCTTATAAAAGAACACACAAATTGTATTCTTTTAAACACTGTCTGGCCCATTAGTTTCTAGCCTCCTTACTGGCTAACCCTCACATTTTGATTAACGCATTTCTAATAATCTGTGTAACACCACAAGGTGGTGGCTTACCGGGAAAGATTCAGCATGTCTGACCTGGTGGCTGGCTTCATGGCGACTGTCTCAGAGAGGAGAGGCATGGTGTTTTACTAACTTCCCTTCCCAGCATTCTGTTCTGTCTACTCCACCTATCTAAATCCTGCCCTATCAAAAAGCCAAGGCAGTTTCTTTATTAACCAATGAGAGTCCTCCATCACCCTCCCACCATGACACGATGCTATCTTCAGCCCTCGGGTCATCTCCCTCCTTCTCTTCCACTGTCCTGAGGACTTATGCCACTAGACTGGTCTCTTCAGACTCCAGGGACATCTCCTCATCTTGAGGCCCTTGGCCTTAATCATACCTGAAATCCCTTTTACTAGTAACACATTTTGATGTTCCAAGGCTTATGACAGGGACACATTTTCCAGGACAGTACTCTGCCAACCATGGCATTCCCATGGGTAGAACATGTCTGCTCACAAGGCCCAGGATCAAGGAGGCTCTCTCTTGGGACCTAGGCAACCTAACCTGAGACATGAAAAAGTGCTCGAGCTATCATTAGGTTTCAAAAGATAAACGACCTTAAGATGAGAGAGGGAAAGCTGGTCTCTTGGAAACATGGAAGTGGTTTTGGCTGGCTCGGTTAAGACTGGTAATTGCACAATTGATTTAAAATGAGATGGTAGAGACAGAGCAGCCACAAGTGCTTCTGCTTAGACCCAGAAGCACATCAGCTGCTCTCAGCATTGGTCTCTTTTCAGGCATTACCAACCACAGTGCTGTATGAGTGTGCATGTGTGCATGTACATGTGTGAGTACATGTGTGTATGTGTGTGTACATGTATGTGCAAGTGAGTGTACTATATACTATACTGTGTCTCGCTTGGAGTTGGAGTTTCTATTGCTTTAAAGCGGAGCAGTGACTTAAAGACAGGACAATCCACGTCTCCTAACCCTCCCTTCTGAGCTGTCAAGACGTTTCAAACTTATTCTACATCTGCTCCTCCAACAAAATATTTTTTTAAAATGTAAGATTTATTATTTTATATATATGGATGCTTTGTCCGCATGTGCATCAGTCTGCACACCAGAAGAGGACATCTGATCCCATCTACAGCTACAGATGGTTGTGAGTCTCCGTGTGGGTGCTGGGATTGAACTCAGGACCTCTGGAAGCGCAGTCAGTGCTCTTAACTGCTGAGCCATCTCTCCAGCCCCACAAAGCACTCCTTGATAAGCTGCATTTTTCAGGTTTCTCAAAGCACTTAACTTGTTTTCAGTGCTACCTTAAACTAGAGAGACCAGCCTGTGTCCCGTGTGAGTAGTCACCTGCCTCAGTCTTACACTCATCTTGGCTGTCATGCCAGCACTGAGGGGATGTCTGGTGCCATTAACCCCACAGCCAAGGTGAAGGAGCATCCATTGCTACCCACATCAGAGAGCAGTATGCAACTTGCAATGCTTCTAAACAGCTTTGGGTTAGCACACCCCTAGAGCCTCTAGTCAGGAGGCCACAGCTCTTCAGGAGAGAGCAGAGTCTTCTAGTTGGCTTGGCTTCCAGAACCTCTGCCTCCTCTACAGCCCATTGCTGTTTGTGCAGACTTCCTCATCTACTTGGGTGAGGACAGAGAGGTCACTGGGGCATCCTGGGAAGCATGCCCCCATGCTACCATTATTGCTCCTGGCTGAGGGCAAGGACTGGAGACCCAGCCCGGGAGCTGCACACAGCCAGCTGTTCCTGCCACGGTTCTGCAATGGTTCTGTAACGGTTCTGGAGCAAAACTATGTCCAATCATTTACAATATTGTCTAACGGCTGCTTTGGGCTGTCGTGGCAGAAAGGGGCTGAGCTAAAATGATCTTTGAAATCTGAAGTGCTTATTACTCAGAATAATATGCTAACCCCCCCCCCCCGAGCATGGATTTGACTGGGCCAACTTGGTTTTACATTTGCCCCTAACAGCCTGTGTGGCCTCAGGACAGCTAGCTCTCCCCTGCATGCTTCAGTTTCTCTGTAGAGGCAGTGTGCACAAGTCTCTGAGTCTAAACCAGGAATGGATGGGCACAGCAAGTCTCAGAAAATGGGCAAAACCATCACCAGCCAAAATAGGGACAGTCAACCTGACACCCACCTCCATCCCCTGCCTGCCAGGATGACGGTGTCCAAGCACCATAGGAGGGGACTTGATGGCTCCATGGCCTCTGAAGGAGCAAGCAGCACACACACCCTGGTCCTGGGCCCTAGGTTTCCCACCACAGGTGTCTGTGCCAAGACTCTGCTTCAATACAGGCCTTTTGAGGTCGTCCTTTCTTGTAAGCAGAGTTCAAGGAAGATGGAGGGAGGAGGCCACATGCGAACACTTCAGCTTCAAGAGGGAGCACTTCAGACCTTGACAGTCTGCAGCAGAAAGAAACAATGGGGTCATCCCTGGGCCTTGGACGCAAAATTGTCCTTCAAGATGAGTGTTTCCTGTGGGGTGCGGTTGACTCTAAGGTCAGTGAGCCTTCAGCTAAAACAGTTTCTGGTGAATAAATCCCACAGAAGGGGGCATAGCAAAGGGCCGAGGAAATGGGGAGGGCGTAGGGTTCCACCGGGCACGCAGGAGATAGGAGAATCAGCAGTTTGAGATCGTCTTTGACTTTGAGAAACAAGCTACCAAACCTGTATGTGATGACATGATATCCAACCCCAGCCCCGGCAAATTAAATCTAGAAAAAAATCACTTGCTGGCTATGTGAGACAATAAATCCCCATTTGTGTGGGGGGCTATTCTGATTCAGTCTGGTTCCCTTGGAATCAGAGAAAGTGCTGGTGCCATTTCCTTCCCTCTAGATCTGCTCTCTGGGACAGAGGAAAACCGTCCTCACCATGGTACAAACTGTGGCATTCACAGTGCTGGGATACAGCCTAACACTGCACAACCCTAATGAGCAAACAGCATCCCCCAGGGCCATTCTTAGACTCCCCAAGGATATTTAACCTAAGTGATCACGAAGACACACGCACCGAATATGAATGTCCTGAAAACAGAAGATTTGGAACCAGGAGGAATGGAGGGGGCTGGAGAGCACAGGACACCAGGGAAGAGGAAATGACAGCAACAGCCACATCAGAGTCTGACATCGCTGGCCCCAGAGTCAATGCTGCAGCCACCACTTCCAGACTAAACCCCTTTTGGCTGAAGGCTCCCAGCAGCTCCAAGAGACTCGCGTGGCTGCCACACGTTCCTCTTCAAATCGAAACGTTCTTAGCCGTGGTGCTGCTTCTGAGCTGAGAATATCGAATCGACCTGGCATCGGGACACCACTGCTTCTGAGCACTTGTTAAGGGTCATCTGCAGGAAAGCGTGTTCGCAGCCTGAAGAAAGGCAGAGGGAGGTGGACATGCCCTCTTTTATGAACACTTCTCGCTACCCATGTGGGGACAAAGCTTCCCTCAGCTACCCACAATACAGTGCCAGGAAGGAGAAAGACATCAGGCTGTGCCAAGAGAAATGCTGCCCAGGGAAGAGGCAGGATTCCTGTCACGATTTGGCATGGTGGGAGGTCGAAGTGCCATTCCGATCCCTTAAGCCTTGTGAGCCCACATCACAAAGGGGATGAGGGGAAACAAAAACCACAGGGCCACCTCACCTGGAGAGCCCGCCAAGGTACATTGATCGGTCCATTGGAAGGCTTGAGGCGTTGGGAAACAGGAAGACAGGACGTGCCTTGGTTGTGGTGTCTCTGAAAAGGAGTCCTGTATCCACGTGAGATGGACTGGTGGGGCCCCGACTCCTCAACTCTTACACCCCTCTCATGGAAGAAACAAGCATCAGGCAGGAGCTTTCAGTTTCCCATACGCCCTAAAACAGAGGATGATGTGTGATTGCATAAATGAATGAACTAGCTCTGGGTGAGCAAAGGCTTGACTCTTGTTGGTTTGGTTTTTGGTTTTTGTTTACTTTATTGCCTCTTTGCTCTGGGGGAAGGGCTATCATCCAGCTCAGAAGTAAATCATACACAGAGGCTTTTTATTACTTATAAATGCCTGTCCTTAGCTTGGCTTGTTTCTTGCCAGCTTTTCTTAACTTAAATTGTCCACCTACCTTTTGCCTCTGGGCTTTTACCTTTCTTTATTACTTTTTTCCTCTTTTTTATTGTTTTTATTGAGCTATACAATTTTCCCACTCCCTTCCCTTCTTCTCCCCTCCCCTTCCATCATCTCCCCTGTTCCCCATGCCCCAGATTTACTCAGGAGATCTTGTCTTTTTCTCCTTCCTAGGTGGATCCGTGTATGTCTCTCTTTGTTGTCTAGGTTGTCTGGGGTTGTGGACTGTGTGCTGGTTCTCCTTTGTTTTAAGTCTCATATTCACTTATGAGTGAGTACATATTTTATTTGTCTTTCTGGGTCTGGATTACCTCACTCGGTATGGTCTTTTCTAGTTCTGTCCAATTTGTATCTCTTTTATTTCCCTTTGCTGTCTTACTGCTCTAGCTAGAACGTCAAGTACTATATTGAAGCCTTGTCCTGTTCTTAATTTCAGTGAGATTGCTTTGAGTTTCTCTTATGTGGGATGTCCTTCTATAATGTGTTGCTTTTATTGGCTAACAAATAAAGCTGTTTTGGCCTATGGCAGGGCAGAATATAGAGAGGCTGGAAGAGATAGAGACAGAGAATAGGCCGAGTCAGGAGACACCATGTAGCTGCTGAAGGAGACAGATGCTGGACCCTTACCAGTAAGCCACATCCTCGTCTCAATACACAAATTAATAGAAATGGGTTAATTCAAGATGTAAGAGCTAGCTAGAAATACACCCAAATCATTGGTCAAGCAGAGTTATAATTAATATAGTTTTGTGTGATTATTTGCATCTGGGTGGCCAGGAAATGAACGAACAGTCTCTGCCTACATTTCTCTCCATTTAGTTTGATGTTGGCTGTTGGCTTGCTGTATATTGTCTTTATTATGTTTGGGTATGTTCTTTGTATCTCTGTTCTCCCCAAGACCTTTATCATGGAGGGATGTTGAATTTTGTCAAAGGCTTTTTCAGCATATAATGAGGTGATCATGTGGGGTTTTTCTTTCAGTTTGTTTATATGATGGATTACATTGTCAGATTTCCGTATGTTGAACCATGCCTGCATGTCTGGGTTGAAGCCTATTTGGTCATGGTGTATAATTTTTCTGATCTGTTCTTGGATTTCATTTGCCAGTATTTTATTGAGTATTTTTGCATTAATGTTCATGAGTGAGATTGGTCTGTAATTCTCTTCCCCAGTAGTGTATTTGTGTGGTTTGGGTATCAGAGTAACTGTGGTCTCATAAAAAGAGTTTGACAATGTTCCTTCTGTTTCTATTGTGTGGAATAATTTGAGGGGTATTGGTATTCGTTCTTTTTTGAAATTCTGGTAAAATTCTGCACTGAAACCACCTGGCTCTGAACTTTTTTTGGTTGGGAGACTTTTGATGATTGTTTCTCTTTCCTAGGTCTATTTAATTTGCTTATCTGGTCTTGATTTAATTTTGGTATTGGTATTTATCTAGAAAATTGTCCATTTCCCTTAAGTTTTTCAGTTTGGGGGAAACTTTCTCTGTTTCTGTACATCTTTTCTTTCCTTCTTATTCTGTGTCTGGCTATGTGGCTGGGTGATCGATTCTTTTTCATTCCTTTATCTTCTTTTCTCTCTTTTCCTCCTCTTATTCATTCTCCCTGCCCATCCTTTATCCTTTCTTACTATTGGCTGTTCAGCTCTTTATTAGACCAAGCAGGTGTTTTAGACAGGTAAAATAACACAGCTTCACAGAGTTAAACAAATGCAACATAAAAGAATGCAGCACATCTTTGCATCATTAAGCAAATGTTCCACAATGTAAACAAACGCAACACATCTTAGAATAATATTCTACACTTTACCTGATGGCTCTATTCTAACACAGTCTTCCAAGGACTAAAGTGTAAATTCAGTTAATTGACCAACACAAGAATCCACTACCTCCCATGGTGACACCCAACAAGAATCCACTACCTCCTATGGTGACACCCCATAAGAGGAAAGAAACTGCTGGCCACAGACCATGAGTAAAAAAAAAAACAAAACAAAACAAACATATTTAGGACTGAGGAGAACTCTCAGTCAGTCCAGCACTTACCTTACAAACATGAAGAAAGGAGTCTTTGAGGACAAAGAAAGTCAGGGCACACCTCTCGTTCCAGCTCTCCATGGTGGGACACACAGCTCTATGGAAGCTCGTGGGCCAATGAGACTGGCTTACATGGCGAAGTCCAAGCCGATGAGAGACAGCTGTCTCAAGCAAGGGGTGGAAGGGGCTTGAAGACCAAGACCGAGATTGTCTTCTGATCTCTGTGTGTGCCATACGTGTAATCACCCACCCCACTCAAATATAAAATAATTTTAGAAGTCATATTTACACCATTTCATGTTTGTATCTCTACATCTGGAAAGCTGACATCTTGGGGCATGCTGTACGGCACTGGGACGGTGACCATCTTTCCTGAGGGTCCTCCCTCTACCCCGTTTTATAGGGGACATAATACTTTCAGGATCCAGTCACCCACCCAGGTCACCCAGACCATAAGCGGTGGGGCCTTCCTCCTGATCCCGGAGGGTATCCCCTTAAGTACACACCTACTGCTGCTTTGTGCTCACTCAGTAAAATGCTCGCCTTGCAAACATGAGGACATGATTTGGGATCTCCAGTACCATGTGATAGCTGGGCATGGTACCACCTATCTAAAACCCTGTGCCGGAGATGAAGACAGGCAGTCCTAGAGCTCTCTGACAGAGCTGATAAAATAGTTAATATATCTCTCTCTCCTCTCTTTTCTCTCTCTCTCTCTCTTTCCTCTCTCTCTCCTCTCTCTCTCTCCTCTCTCTCTCTCTCTCTCTCTCTCTCTCTCTCTCTCTCTCTCTCTCTCTCTCTCACGCGAGTGATCAGAGTGATTTGTGTGCACACAGAATTCTAAGCAACCCTGGACGAGCCTTTGAGCCCTATAGATGAGGAAAAGGAGCAAAATGCCACACAGGTTTTGGACCCTATTAAAATGCACAGTGCAAGCTGAAGGGGAAATGAGGGGTGGCTGATTACCACCATGGATGGATCAGGCATCACCTCATCTCCCAGCACATGCAAAGGGCAAGGGCATAGGTCTCCTCGTGTTTCAACTTCCGTGCATCTCTGATTGTGGATGCTCAGGAAGTCGGTGGTTCAGCCACCTGTGTTTACTCACCGGTCACCGCAGCAGCAGACTGACATTATCTGGTGTCAACAGTGCCCACACTGAGTCCTGGCTGGGGATCAGCAGGAAGATATGAGCCTGTGTGAGGCCTCGAGTCACTGTGAGGAAGTAGCTCCCAAAAGGCCTTGCCTTGCCTACGGCGTGGACAAACTAGGGCTGCCGGATGGGTGAGAGCTGAGCCGGGAGCCAGCCGGACATGCAGCCCTTTGTGGTCAAATCAAGAAGCTGTGGGACACAGATGGATGCTGATTCCACACTGTATGGAATTCTGGGGACCCTTGAGAACCAGCACAAATACAGCACTAGTGTGGTGGTACATGTCTATCGGTAAGCCCAGCACTGAGCAGGTAGAGGCGTGGGGGGGGGCATTTAAACAGAAAATCTTACATTCCATATGGAAAACACCAAGAATGATAATAGGAATACAAGATTTCAGTTTGAGAAAAGCAATTTAGTTTGGTCTCTCTGCCATTATCTCAGAACAAGCAGTTCCTTGGATTGTGGATCTGGATCTGTTCAAAGACATGGATCTTCTTTGGAGATGGATATAAACATGAGAACCTGTGTCTTCACCCTTTCCTTGATGAGACTGAGGTGGAATTTTGTTGGCCTGGCTCCTCATGGGCCCCTCATTCTTCCCCTGGTGACATAGCCCTCATTTCTTCCACAATCTGCCCTCATTTAGCTTCTGTGCTCAAAGTTGGAGCATGTGACCTCTAGCTGAGCCAATCAGCACACGGCATTACCTTAGTTACAGGGGTTGGTTTTCAGACAGGGATGCATCTACCTGGGACCAATAAGCCTCAATGAGAATTCCAGGAGAGCTCTCTGATCCATTCTGCTCCTGCCAGCCTGTAATGCTATACTTGTGGGATTAAGAAGTGGGACTTGCCATCTTGGGATGAGTCTGTGAGATTGTATTTAACACAAAATATAGGCAGAGACTGCTCTTTCATTTCCTGGCTGTCCAGACCTGAATAATAATACCAAAACTAGATTAATTACAACACTGTTTGGCCAATAGCTTTGGCATATTCCTGGCTAACTCTTATATCTTAAATTAACCAATTTCTATCAATCTGTGTATTGCTACGAGACTGTGGCCTACTGGTAAGGTTACTAAAGTTCTAGCATGTCCTTCTCCTTTGGCAGCTACATGGCATCTCCTTGACTCTGCCTGCTCTCTCTATATATCTCTATTTGGATTTCCTGCCTGGCTTTACTCTACCAGCCATTGGCCAAAACAGCTTCTTTAATAGCCAATGGTAATAAAACATATTCATAGCATACAGAGGGGAATCCCTGATGGAGGAGAGTTATCTATGTTACTTTCATTGGTTAATTAATAAAGAAACTGCCTTGGCCCTTTCAGAGACAGAAAATTAGGTAGGCGGAGTAAACAGAACAGAATGCTGGGTAGAAGGCAGTGGGACAGACACTTCAGGCAGTCGCCATAGTGAGTTGCCATGCTTCTCCTCTCCGAGATGGATGCAGGTTAAGATCTCTCCTGGTAAGTGATCCACCTCATGGTGCTACACAGATTACTAAATATGGGTTAAAGCAAGATGTGAGAAATTAGCCAATAAGAGGCTGAAATTAATGGGCCAGGCAGTGCTTAAAAGAATACAATTTGTGTGTTGTTATTTCGGGTTTTAAGCTAGCCGGTGGCTGAGAGCAGGGCGGCAGGAAGCCGCCCACAGCTCCTCACTACAAATCCCACATCATCTCAACAAAATAAGAGAGCCCAGAAGTGAGAGGAACTGTTGGTGAAGGCTGCTTATTCTTCCCAGCCACCTGGCTAGCTTAGACCTGAAATAATCACACAGAAACTATATTATTTAAATCACTGCTTGGCCCCTTAGCTCTAGTTTCTTATTGACTAGCTCTTACATTAATTTAACCATTTCTTTTAATCTGTGTATTGCCACGTGGCTGTGGCTTACCGGCTAAAGTTTCCAGCATCTACCTCAGGCCTCTCTATGGCTTCTCTCCAACTCTGCCCTTCTTCCTCTCCACATTCAGTCTAGCTTTTTCTGCCTACCTAAGTTCTGCCCTGCTACAGGCCCAAAGCAGTTTCTTTATTCATTAATGGTAATCAAAGCACACAGAGAGGACTCCCACATCAAGGAACCAGGCCTGATAGTCTGGGAACGGCCTAGTTGCTGCTTTCAAGGAAATCTGACCACAACTCCTTCAGCATCTCCCCTGTGCCCCTGATCTGTAGCTTTAACTCTTTGGGTCCCACTGTGCTGGGCTCAGAAGACTGTATTAAGTGCTTTTTCTGTTGCTGTGAGAGAATAGCCTACAAAGGCATCAGAAGGAAGGAAGGAAGGAAGGAAGGAAGGAAGGAAGGAAGGAAGGAAGGAAGGGTCATGTGGCTCACAGTTTGAGGCACCTGCACTTGGGAAGTGGAAACCTGAGATGGGGATACTCATACCTTTCCTCATCCTTCCCCTCCCTTAAATCCAGAACCCCAGCACAGAGAACAGTACTGTTCACTTTTAGGGTATTTCCACTTCAGTTAACCCAGTTGGGATAACCCTTCACATGCAAGCCCAGAAGCTTGTCTCTTTCATGACTCCAGAGACTGTCAAGTTTGCGTTAACCATCAGAAGAAGACTATTGCCTGGTGCAATGGCCGGACTTCACTGTCCATGTGAAGCCAGTAAGAAGCATCTGTGGTGTTGTGGATGAACACTTTTAGATGTCCAAAGAGAATTAACTGGAATGGACTGGATGATCCCAGGCTATGGGATGGGGGTCCCTGCAAAGTAAAGGGAATAAAGAAGAGTGGAAGACACTGAGCTGAGTCCTGGTTCCCCTCTCAGCTGCTTTGTCTAACTAAGCTGCACCACACAGTTCAGTTAAAAAGCCTCTAACACCTCCAGTCTAATAGGGAGTTGGGTCTGTGAGAACGAATCACCGAAGAGCTGGGATTTGATGATGTTGCTGGAAGTCCTCTCCTTGTGGACGCTAGCTGACCCTAACAGGTTGGTGGCCAACAGTGATGTCACATGCCAGCTCTGGCTTTGATAAATGTATCACGAAATGCCCAGCAGAAGCCCAGCCCCTTTAGAGCTTAGGGTAGCTGTAATCACAGCTGGAACCATACTGAAGGTTCTGGGTTTAGGAACATCAATCACCTCAGAGATTGTGTGTTGTATTGTGTATGTGTGAAAACACATGTGCATGTGTGTCAATATGTTTGTGCATGCATGTATGTACATGTATTTGCGCACGCATGCATATGTGTCTGTGTTTGTGCAGTGTGCATATGTGTGAAAACACATATATGTGCATACATATGTGTGTGTGCATGCGTGTGTGTGTTTGTGTATACATGTCTATGCATGTGTGTGCATGTATTTGTACATGCATGTTGGAGGAGGGCTGCTTGTTAGTTCCCAGCTGCTTAGCCCAAAATAATCACACAGAAACCATATTATTTAAATCACTGCTTGACCCATTAGCTTTAGCTTCTTATTGGCTAACTCTTACATATTAATTTAACCCATCTTCATTAATCTGTGTATCGCCACGTGACAGTGGCTTACTGGCAAAATTTTGGCATATCTGACTCTGGCATCAGCTCCATGGCATCTCTCTGACTCTGCCCTCCTTCTGCCAGCATACAGCCTAACTTTCCCCACCTGGTTCTGTGCTGCCCTTGCCACAGGCTCAAAGCAGTTCTTTATTCATTAACCAATAAAAGCAACACATAGACAGAAGGACTTCCCACACCACATGCAAGTGTATGTACATGTTTGTGCGCAGGCACTGTGTGTGCATGTGTATAGTATGTATGCATGTGTGTGCACTGTTTGTATTTGTGCATTGTGTATGTGTGCACATGTGTATGTGTGTGTGTGCATGTGTGTACATGACAGGTATAAAGGGTCATAAACTCTTTACAAAGTAGACTTTTTAGAAATAAGCCTTCCTAGGGACTGTGAGTTAACAAACATCCCTTTTAAATCCTGCTTGTTTTTTCTCCCTACAGGCCCTGGGCACATTAGACAAGACAACCAGACCCATCTTTGTGGATTTGCAGGCTACTAGCCAGGTTGCTGGACAGACCTGTAATCCTAGACTCCTGGGCACAGGAAGGCAGAAAGTCCAAGGGCAGCCTGGGCAATTGAGTGTGACTCTGTTTCAAAAATTAAAAAAAAAGAAAAGAAAAGAAAGGATGGCTGGGGCTACAGCTCGGTGATGACCACCAGCCGGGCATGCACAAGGTCTTGGTTCAATCCCCAGGAATGCTAAATAAACACATACATACACACAGATAGCAGGTAAGGGGGGAGAGAGAGAAAGAGAGGAGGGAGGGAAGATGGGTAGCTTCCAGCCCAGGCTGACACCAGGTGTGGGTAACAGAGAAACCAGATCTCAGTTCTAGCCGTGAGCCTCGACCCCAGAGGCAGCTGAGACATGTTTTCCCTCTGCCAGCCTCTAGTCCTGTGGGCACTCCTCAAACACAGAAAGCATCTTTGATAACAAGTTGAAGGACCAGGAAGCCAGAAATCACTGAGGACAGTCGGGATCTAGACAGTCTGGTCCCTACTGTGCACAACTGTGGTGACTGACATTGACATGTTTGTGAGTCCAAGGCAGAGATGTGGCAGAAAGAGGAAAGTCCAGCTGTTAGGACAGATGTTCATATGCAGGTCCCAGATGTTAAGATAGAAGATGTTCAGATGCAGGTCCTAGCTGTTAGGACAGATGTTCAGATGCAGATCCCAGCTGTTAGGACAGATGTTCAGACGCAGGTCCCAGCTGTTAGGACAGATGTTCAGATGCAGGTCCCAGCTGTTAGGATAGATGTTCAGATGCAGGTCCCAGCTGTTAGGATAGATGTTTAGAGGCTGCTGTGCAGTGTTGACAGGCACGCCCACCTTCTGCAACCTTCCTTGCTCATAGCTTTCATGAACAGCAAGTGTTCACCACTCCTGACATCTGGCAATTGCAGCCATGCGGCACAGGTCACATGTTCACTAAGACAGCTTCTTTCAGGGGTGCAGGACACTAGCTTCCCTTGGAAATCTCTAAGAATATATACCAGAGGGTAGGGAGATGGGTCAGTGGATTACAGGCTTGCTCCAAATGCGTGAAGACCTGAATCCAGGTTCCTAGAACTCACCTAAAGCCAGACATGATCACACACACACACACACACCTGTAACCAGAACATTCTTAGAGGAAGATGGGAGACAGAGAGTCAGGCCAACTTGCCTGGTCCACACTGCAGTATCAACAAGATGGACAATGAGGACCCAAATCTCAGACTGTGCTCTGACCACACATACATAGCATGGCACATGTGTACCCACAGTCTACACACAAAGATGCGCACACAGAGACACACACATACAGATACATCTTTTGCTGTTGTTTAAAGAGCAGACTTCCTCTTGAAGCTTCTTCCTTCAGCCCCTGTGACTTTCACAAGGTTCTGAGCTGAAGGATGTAGAACCAGGAGTTCCTCGCTGCACCCTGCATCCTGTCCCTCCCCAAGCCAAACACCTAACCAAACACTGTTTCCACAGCCAGTGCACACCAAAGGCCACAGCACCTGACTGTACTCAGAGCAGGGGGAATGGCAGTGAGGGTCCATTAAGTCCAGAGAGAAGAACTGCACCCGGGCAAACAGGGCAGGGCTCAGGCAGCCACAGACTCTGGAGCAAAGCTCTGACGTGCTGCTCACTTGACTTTTAAGTAAGATTTGCTTTGCTCTCACAGCCCTCAAGGCTCCCACCACGCCTCCAAACCCACTCTGGTCCCCAGACTGTGAGCTCCACGTTGGGGTGAATGCGGCAGGCAGAGTGTTATTGTTCTTTCCCAGTTCAACCTTAGTGACTTGACTTTAAACTAGCCCCTTCCCCCAACCCACGCTCGCACCGCCTCCAGCGAAAGCCATCTTCCCAGAAAAATGCATTCCATCTAGTTGAGATTTATGCTAATGGGCCTCGAGTCTCTCTGATTCAGTTCGGATCTTTTTAAACGCCTTAATTAAATTTGGATTTTCCAAAAATGTCAGTGACTTTGAATCAGGAAGTGCAAACTCATCGCAAGTTTGCCAAGTGTGGGACGCTCCTCTCCATCACTCCTTCACTTTCTTTCGTGACTAAGACCCGTGTTTTAGACAAATTGGTACATTTTTAGCCTGGTGGCTGAGGGAAAGCACTTGCCTCACAGGCTCGAGGTACGTTAAATGGTGACAGCATCCTTGGGTCTCTGCAGTCCCCTGACCATGTCTGCACAGACCAGGCTGTGAGTTCCAATTAACTCAGAAGCTGCTCCCTTACGAAGACGCAGGAACATTGCAGCACAATTTACCAGAAGTGAGCGTGCTGGAGCAAAGCAAGCTTCCCAGCTCCAGCGTCTCAGCCACATCTCAGTTCTGATCGCCAGCATTTGGAGGACAGACTGGGATTCTCCAACGCCCACACTTGGCATGGACAGGTGGAACTGACAGGATGACAGGCCCCCTTCTGGGAAGCCAAGTTTCTGGCAGATGATGGTCCAGGTTCCCCTGTCCTTTGCAATCTGACAGCGGTGACAAGCAATGCCCCAGTGGCCATGGAAACATGAAGCCTGGACAGGAAGAAGGACGAGTGTTGGCGATATCACAGAACCGTGCCGTGGGCAGCTGGGGAACATGCTGGGACATGTTTGGGACATTTCCTCTCCTATCTGAGTTCTCCCTCAGCTCCAACAGTTGGGAAACCCTGGGGAGAATCTGAGCAGGACCAGGAGCCAAAGCCTGAGTTGGCTTTTGAATAATTTTAAATTTTATTCTGCCAGTATCTCATGAAGCCCAGGATGACCTCAAACTTGATATGTAGCCAAGGATGGCCTTAAATTTCTTCTCCTCCCTAGTCAACCTCCCAAGCACTGAGATCAGAGATTTGTATCAGCACGCCCAGTTTTACTTGGTACTGGGGATCAAACCCAGGTGCTCCGTGTGTGCTAGGCAATCACTGAATCTATACTCGGAATCCCCAGCCTATACCTGCAGGGTGTGGCTGTGAGCACTAGAAAACTCCAGTTAGTGGCTGAGACAGCTGGATGTTTGATTTTGAGGCAAGCCAGCCAGGGCTGATGTGACAGCTCCAGAATGCCTCATCATTGCAAAGCAAGCTTCTGCTAGGTTCACTGAAGCAACCCTCCCACTGGGCTTTCCATGGGTAGAGCAAGCAAAGGAATAAGCGTGGCTTCTCAAGGCTTCCTCAGAAAGCTGACCCGGGGACTGGGGATGTGGCCCGACTGGTAGAGCGCTTGCCTAATGCACACAGGCCCCTGGGTTTGATCCCTAGTATGAAGTAAAATCAGGTGTGATGGCCCAAGTCTATCATCCCAGCATCCAGGAGCTGAAGCTGAGGATCAGGGATTCAAGGTTTCAAGGTCATCTCTGGCTAATGTAGAAAGTTCGAAGGTCATCCTGGGCTCCATGAGACTGTCTGAAAGCAGTAGGGAGGGAATGAGGGAGGGAGGGAGAAGGAGGCAAGGAGGGAAATAGGGGAGAGAGAAGGAGGGAGGGATACAGGGAGAGAGGGAATGAGGAAGGGAGGGAGGGAGACAGACGAAGAAGTGGTAAGGCTAAGGTTGAGGTTTAGTCGAATTGTCAGGAGCCAGATGCCAAGTGCATGCCTCCAATCCCAGAAGGCAGGAATCTGAGGCAGGGGAATCTTGATCTTAAACGTCTGAGTCAGTCTGAGTTACACAGTGAAAACCTGTCTCGGGGTGGGGGGAGCTGCAAGTCTCCTTCCACCGCTTCTCCCCACTTTGAAGCAACCGCTTTTTTAAAAAAATATTTATTTATTTATTATGTATACAACATTCTGCCTCCATGTATGCCCGCACGCCAGAAGAGGGCACCAGACCTCTTTACAGATGGTTGTGAGCCACCATGTGGTTGCTGGGAATTGAACTCAGGACCTTTGGAAGAGCAGGCAATGCTCTTAACCTCTGAGCCATCTCTCCAGCCCTGAAGCAACCGCTTTTTACATTTACTTATTGTGGGTGGGAACACAAGTGAGCCATGGCGCGCACACAGACGTGGGGGCAACTTGCAGGGGTCTGGTTCTCTTCCACCACCTACATCTGGGGTTGAACTTGTGTTCTCAGGCTTGGGGACAAGTGCCTTTACCCAATGGTCCATTGTATGGCTTCCATCAGCATAGATTGGGTTTGCCGTGTTCTCGGACTACAAAGGAACAGTCCTCCCCCTCAGCGTTCAGTCCCTGTGCCCGCAGCCTGCTGCCTGTTGCCCCTAAGCCCCCATTTGCAGATCCATTCATCTCCTGAGGGGTCCCTGCACCCTCTCCAGTCTCAGGCTTTCTTGTGTGGTACCCATGGCTCTTCACCTCTCCTGATGAAGTCACAACTAGAGCCACAGGACGGACAGACCTGAGCCGTGGATCACACAGACGGTCAACTGTCTGCGTCATCGCAAAGCCATTTTCTAAAGTGGCTCTGCATTTCTCATCCCCAAAGGCAATACCCAGATGTGTCGTTGCTCACATGAGGAGCTCTGGGACAGGCCTGTCCTCCTCTGGACCTGGGGGGTCCAGGCCTGGAAAGATGAGGAAGTTGAACTCCAGTCTTTATGTGAAAGGCTCTGGGAGGTGGAGGAGCCCATGGGGTACCACTCAAGTTCTGGGTAGGAGTTCGTGGGTGGCACCATATCCTCCTATACCCCTGGGTCAACTTGACCCAACCCAGAATCACCTGGGAAGGTGCCTCCATTAAAGAAATTGCTTCCATTGTATTGTCTGTAGGGCATTTTCTTGATTAATGACTGGTGTGGGAGGGTCCTGACAACTGTGGGCAGTGTCACCCCTAGGCAGGTAGTCCTGGGATTTATCTGAGGAGGAACCTGGGGGTGGAGTGGGAGGCGAGTCAGGGAATCCAGTAAGCATTCCTCTGTGGTTTCTTCTGCAAACTCCTGTCTTGCGTTCCTACCCTGGTTTCACTCAACAATGGATGTAAAACCTACAAGCTAAGGTAAACCCTTTCCTCCCCAGGTTGCCAGGTTGCCTTGAGTCACGGTGTTTATCACAGAAACAGAAAAGAAACTAGGCACATCCCCTGTGCCTCCAGAGCCCAGGCCTTGGCAAGATCAGCAGCCTCAGAACCCAGAGAGATGCAGAGCAGTGTGGAGCAGGCCCTGGATTGGAAAGACTCTCCCCTGTGGAGAGGACAAGCCCAGCGCTGAAGATACCAGGACTCTGCCCCCCTTCACACAGCAATAGCTGACTCCGGAGGAGGCAGGAACACACCAGGAGAAGGCGCTACACTGTAGAAGGATGGGAACAGAGAGAAAAAATAACCTCAGAAGAGAGTCAACCATGCTGGTCTCAAGTTCTCATATCCCAGGACGAGAAGCAGTAGGAACCCCCTCTGTCTGGAGTGGAAGTGCCCTACAGAGGGGGAGGAACCAGTTCTCCCAGGTGTACCCTGCAGGGGTGGTGGGAGCCAGTTCTCCCAGGTGTACCTTGCAGGGGTGGTGAGAGCCAGTTCTCCCAAGTGTACCTTGCAGGGGTGATGAGAGCCAGTTCTCCCAAGTGTATCCTGCAGGGATGGTAGGAGCCAGTTCTCCCAAGTGTACCCTGCAGGGATGGTAGGAGCCAGTTCTCCCAGGTGTACCCTGCGGGGGGTGTACCCAGCAGGAGTGATGGCAGCCAGTTTTCCCAGGCACAAGACAGCGGAGTCTCACAGAAGCCTGCCTGTAGACATCAAGTCTCTATGTCAGGGACTGTGGAAAGGTGACAGCCTGTTTGTGGAGGGCCTGAGGAAGAAGCATCTGTCCTTATGTTTCTTCTGAATTTGTGGTCTTGTCCTCAGGAAAGGGGCCTCTGCCATCGGCTGTTGCTAATGACATCAGCAGGCTGGAGACAGCGTCACTCCCATGGATGACACCGATGCTTAGAAGAGAGGGGTTCTGAAGCCAGTCCACCTGGTTTGGATTCCAGCTCTGCTCATCTGTGTGGTGTTGAACATGGTTCTGAAATTCTCTGTGGCCCCGCCTCCCCATCTGGAATATTGGGATGCTCACAAAAGCTGTTCACAGTGCTTTCTGAATGCAGTGTAAAGATTTTAGAGCAATTTTTAAAAAATATGTATATGTGCGTATGCATGGATACATATGTGTGTATAGGTGCCCATGTATGTGTGTATGTGCACCCATGTGGAGGACAGAGGTCATGCTTGGGTGCTTGTGGGGATCAGAGGAAGCCCTGAGTGAATGGGCACAGCCGTGACAAGGATGTCAGTGCTTCAAGCTCACGGGAAATAGCAAAGCCTTCTTCTGGGTGAGGTTCAGTGACATGGAACAGCCTTCCCCTGGTCCAAGTGCAAGAGTTTACTAACATTTAACCAATGTGTGTCAAAACTAGCCCTGCCAGCCGGGCAGTGGTGGCGCACGCCTTTAATCCCAGCACTCGGGAGGCAGAGGCAGGCGGATCTCTGTGAGTTCGAGGCCAGCCTGGTCTACAAGAGCTAGTTCCAGGACAGGCTCTAAAAAAGCTTCAGAGAAACCCTGTCTCGAAAAACCAAAAAAAAAAAAAAAAAAAAAAAAAAAAAAAACCTAGCCCTGCCAAGATGACTGCAGCCTGAGACTGTTTCCTTGCAGTGACCTCAAAGACTAGCTAACCCCTCCTTCTCAATAAATGTAATAAATGCACTGAGGTCCTGAGTGTGCAGTGGTATTCTGTAGTGGGTGCTGTGCACTGAGATCCTGGGTGTTCTGTAGTGGGTGCTGTGCACTCAGGTCCTGGGTTGATGTGGGAGGGTCTTCTGTTTGAGTTGATTTCATTGGCTAATAAAGAAACTGCCTGGCCCATTTGATAGACCGCCCCTTAGGTGGGTGGAGTAGACAGAACAGGAAGAGGAAGTGAGTTAGAAGGGTCAGTCAGATGCTACGCCTCTCCTCTCTGAGGCAGATTGCCATACCTCTCCTAAGAGAGAGAAGCCAGACGCGATGAAGCTCCAGCCCAAGATGGACGTACGCTAGAATCTACCTGGTAAGGCACCACTTTGTGGTGCTATACAGATTATTAGATATGGGTTAGTCAAGATGTGAGTAAGAGGCTGGAAGTAATGGGCCAGGCAGTATTTAAAAGAATACAATTTGTGTGTTGTTATTTTGAGGCATAAGCTAGCCGGGCGGCCAGGAGCTGGGCGGCAGGAACGCAGCCCGCAGTTCCAATCACTACAGAATGGCGCCCACGTGGATAATTGTAGCCACAGAAAGCCTGAGAAAGCTTGGGAAAGAATAGAGTAAAGCATGTTTTCTTGGTAGCAACTATTTCTCAGGTTTGGCTTTGCTTGCTAGAGGTAAGAAAGCACTCTCATCTAAGAGAGGCTTCCTGACTCAGCTTTAGCTGCAAAATCTTGCAGCTCTTTTAAGAGGTCCTGCCACGAAACACTTAAATGGTGTTGATGAAAAGCTGAATGTTTTTTGGTTTTCAGCCGTAGCAGGAAAAAAGCTGTGCCGTTTTAAAATGCCAGCTTTCTGGGCCATCCCACCAGGGCAAACTCTGACTCTTTCAAGCAGGCGGTCCTGACTATGGAGCTTTTGAGTGTTGTTTAACACTGTTGCAGCTTGCTTGCTGGCAGGGACCTTGAACCGCCACAGAGTTGTGGTGATAAACATGGCTACAGGCAGTACCTCTGCCAGAGGCTGGAAAGCTAAGGAATGGGCTGGATCCAGCCACCAAAGTCATGGCTTTAATCCTACCTATATTGCTTGGTAAATTAAAGACCCATGTGGTCAGAAAAAGAGAGATATACAGTAAAGAGAGATTCAAAGACAAAGAAAACCTCTAAATGGTTTGCAGTGAGTTAAAAATACATGCAGGCTAAAAGTTAAAGTTCTTACAGTTAAAAAAAAAGAGAAAGAAAAAGGAAGTAGTTTGTTGTGGTGGTACACACCTTTAATCCCAACACTTGGGAGGCAGAGGTAGATTGACCTCTGTGACTTCAAGGTGTGGCAGCACACACCTTTAATCCCAATGCCTGGGAGGCAGAGACAGACAGATCTCTGTGAGTTCTAGGTGTGGTAGCATACGCCTTTAATCCCAGCACTTGGGATGCAAAGGCCAGTGGATCTCTGAGAGTTCAAGGACAGCCTGGTCTGCAGAGTTATTCCAGGACAAAGATATACAGAGAACTTGTCAAAAAATAAAAAAAAAGTAAAAATAAACGAAATAGAGGTGAAAATAAAGCCGTACAAAGATGGAAAATACACAAAGAATCTTGATGCTGTATACTATTATGCTCTCTTTGAATTGTTTGAATGCTGAGGAAGGAGCAACAGCTGCTAAAAGATATTTGTTTATAAATGCTGCTGAACTAATCCAAGATAGACATTTTAAAAATACCTTGACTTCAGAATTTGGATCTAAGGATATGATACTTTGGAAAAGAGTTTCTTCTTTTATTTTTACAGAAAATGAGACCCGTTGGATTGCTTCTATCCCAATATGGTATGATAGACCACGCCCTCCTGAAAGGTTGCTGTGAACACCTTCAGAAAATTACTTTACCCAACTGATGACTGAGATGAACCTGGCACACAGGTTACACCATGAAAGATCTGATTAACAGCGTCCCCATTCAGCAGGAAGCAGTTTGGGGAGAAATATCTACGTCCATATTCCCAAATATTGTTTATAAGTGTTCTTTTACATTTAAAGGGGGATATAATGTGGAGATGAGTAATTTGCACTGATATGGATTTTGATTTAGTGATTTAAATTTAAGGTCAGTTTTGTTATATGTATATATATTTCTGATACTGATTAAGGTATTGTGATTGTGTAGTTCATTTAAAAAATGTAATGTATAATTAAGAAATATAGGTTGTTAATGGATAATCATTGATAATAGTAAAGCTTATAGTCATGTAAGTTAGATTTTCTAGCTATATAGAGATTTATTTAAGTTACATAGGCATTCTTCATATCTTTCAAAGACTACAGAATATCGCATTTTAGATGTTTTAATAACTTAAGGCTTTTCATGACAATGAGACACATCAGCTCCTGGCAGCACCAATCTACTTCAAGAGGAAGATGGGCATCGAAGAGGATCCTTATGGAGTTTGATAGCCACTTGGGCAAGAAACTGCTCTTGCCTGGACTGTTGGCAGAAACTGGACACAAAGAACCCAATGAGAGAGGACTGCTGAACTTGCCTAAATGTGAGATGATTCTTTGGGGTTCCTAATTCAAGAAAGAGTCTGCGAGACATTCTGAAGGACACAGCAGATAGTGACTGAACTACCTTTGAAATTTCCTGATCATGGAAATGTCTGCTGGAAACTATGGGCCTGTAGGCTGAAGATGGATGCCCCAACAGTACAAAAGAACTTTGGGTGACTGTCCAGGCAGTGAGATGTCTCTGTCATTTCTAGAGTTTTGGAAGTAGCTTACTTCTTGTTCACCTAGGTAATATTGTGTCCTTCTGGAGTCTCTGATGGAGTTGAAGAATAGATAGATAGTTATAGTTGTTTTCCTTTGTTATGATAAAAGATAAAGTAGATATAAATATTGTACCTGTAATTCTTACTTGATAACTGTTTTGTTATATGTAATTTTACTATGTTAAAGTTAAAGCCTTCTTTTTATTGTTTAAACAGAAAAAGGGGAAATGATGTGGGAGGGTCTTCTGTTTGAGTTGATTTCATTGGCTAATAAAGAAACTGCCTGGCCCATTTGATAGACCGCCCCTTAGGTGGGTGGAGTAGACAGAACAGGAAGAGGAAGTGAGTTAGAAGGGTCAGTCAGATGCTACGCCTCTCCTCTCTGAGGCAGATTGCCATACCTCTCCTAAGAGAGAGAAGCCAGACGCGATGAAGCTCCAGCCCAAGATGGACGTACGCTAGAATCTACCTGGTAAGGCACCACTTTGTGGTGCTATACAGATTATTAGATATGGGTTAGTCAAGATGTGAGTAAGAGGCTGGAAGTAATGGGCCAGGCAGTATTTAAAAGAATACAATTTGTGTGTTGTTATTTTGAGGCATAAGCTAGCCGGGCGGCCAGGAGCTGGGCGGCAGGAACGCAGCCCGCAGTTCCAATCACTACACTGGGTGTTCTGTAGTGGGTGCTGTGCACTGAGGTCCCAGGTGTTCTGTGGTATTCTGCAGTGGGTGCTGTGCACTGAGATCCTGGGTGTTCTGTAGTGGGTGCTGTGCACTCAGGTCCCTGGTGTTCTGTGGTATTCTGTAGTGGGTGCTGTGCACTGAGGTCCCAGGTGTTCTGTGGTATTCTGCAGTGGGTGCTGTGCACTGAGATCCTGGGTGTTCTGTAGTGGGTGCTGTGCACTCAGGTCCCTTGGTGTTCTGTGGTATTCTGTAGTGGGTGCTGTGCACTGAGGTCCTGGGTGTGCTGTGGTATTGTGTAGTGGGTGCTGTGCACTGAGGTCCCGGGTGTGCTGTGGTATTCTGTAGTGGGTGCTGTGCACTCAGGTCCTGGGTGTGCTGTGGTATTCTGTAGTGGGTGCTTCTCCATCAGGACAGGCACAGCTCACCTGATCCTTGCTTCTCTGCACATGTCTGTGCGTCTGTCCTTTCTTCAGTTGCTCATTACCCCTGGCAAGTTTCCAGGGCTAAGCTGTGCAGCACAAGGCAGGTGCTGTTGTTCCCCAGGAGCCACCACCTTGTTTTATGAGACAGTTTCTCCTCCACCTGCCTGGCCCCTGCCCTGGGATTGTAAGTGTGCACCATCACACCCAGATTCTAATGTGGCTTCTGGGGGTCAAACTCAGGTCTTCATTGTTGGGTCTGAAAGAAGCCTGGGGCAAATGGATAACTGTGGTGCCTATTAGCACACCAAAGAGCATGGGGCCTCAGGGCTCACCCAGTACCTGATCCCTTCAGCTCTTCTCACCAGCCCCCTTACCCCAAGCTTCTCCCTCTCATGGGTTTCCCTTCCACCAGCTCCTCATTCAGATATAACACTGCCATTTTGGCCATGCATTCTGTTTTTGCTCTCTTTGCTCTCATGATCCTCCACTCATGATCCTCTTTCTCTGGGTCCACTTGCCCTCCTCTCTCTTGCCCCTCTCTTTTGGTCCTTTGCTCTCACTCCCCACCTGCATGCCATGACCCAGTTCAGTCTACTGGCCATGGTTTTTAGTCCTACTGCTTTCTCTCCCTGCTCTGGACTCTTTCAGATACCTCTGGCTGTGCACTTCCTCAATCACACCCTGAAGAGATCGTGTCCTCATCCAGCCATGCTTCTGTGTCAAGCACTTTACTGGCTGAGCTGTCTTCCGAGTCCTTAGCACAAGTCTAGACAGGCTGGAAGGGCGGCTCAGTGGTTAATAACCCACATCGCCCTTGCAGAAAACCCCAGTTCAGTTCCCAGCATCCACACTGCGTGGCTCACAACCACCTGTAACTCCAGTTCTGAGCTATCCAACACTCTCTTCTGGACTCTTCGGTCATGGCTGCCATATGCACAAACCCGCACACATATACACACAATTTAAAAATCTTTGGTATAAATTAAACCATAACAGGCCCTCAATAAAGTATGAACCTGAATATGCAATGTATACATATCTGTATATAAATATAATGTACACATAATGTTTGTATCTATGTGAGCTAATGTGCACATGGGTGCAGATAACGTAAAGAGAAATACTAGGTGCTGAAAGGCTGGCTGCAGGCGATGGGTACTTAGTCATGGAACAGGATACAGAGATAATGGTTTCCTGATTTTGACTTTGCACTGGAATTTTCATTTTCTGGCTGTGGATAAGTGCATAAGACAGAATTGATAACGGACATGTGAAATACGACATGAAGCTCCATACCTCCAACACGTCTACTCTAACTTCAGAGGAAGTTGTTGCGATATTTAAAGTTTGGACCTGGCTAATCTTGCTGTGTGACATTTTTCATTTTTAAGTTCTTAATAAAGTCTTAATTTTAAAGAAATATAAAGAAAAACACAGTATGACCCCCAAGGGTACCAGACAGCTTGGCTGCAATAGTGGTGACCCAGTTAGTTTTGTATTTGGAGACCCACCAGAGACACAGCTGCATTGTACAGGAGGAAATCCACAAATCCGGTGCTTTCCCAGGGCTCAGAGTCACCGAGTCAATGACACTTCCTGATGGCTGCGAGCTTGGCTTTTCTGTGTTCAGAGGAACCAGTGGAGTGGCTTCCTGGGGACTTAAGCAATGTGCCACTGCCACCTGGTGGGGGCTTTGTCACACTGCCCAGGGCTTCCACTAGGGACAGCCTCTAGAACCCAGGACCACTAATAGAATACCTAAAGCTCCCCAACCCTCTCTGGAAACCCAGGGAGCCCAGAATGCCGTCCCCTTCAAAGAGAAGACCCTTGAGAGCAACATTTGCAAAAGGTTGTACATGTAGCTGTTCATCAGGAGCTCCTGTGTAGAGATGGGGATGAGAAGGGCGAGTGTGGAGAAAGTGGACCAGAGGGACTTGAGATACAGCTCCTGTACTAATCACTTTGCTCACGGTTATGACAAAATGCCTGGAAAAAAAACTGAAGGAAAGATGGGTTTGTTTGGCTCACGGTTTGGGTGTAAAGTCTGTCTTGTTGGGGAAGCCACGGAGGCAGGCCTGTGAGGCAGCGGCCTTACGGTTTCCCGCCAGCTTCTGCTTTTTACGCAGGCCCTAACCCAGGGGTGGTGCCACCCACATACGGGATGAGTCTTTTTCCTCAGCCAAGCACCATCATGGGACGTGTCTCCTAGGTGAGCCCATATCCAGCCCCGTTAGTAATGAAGAGTAGCTATCTCAGCGCACTGAAGTGACAACCCCTCTGTCATGCTGTCACCTCTGGCTCTTCTGTGCCAACTCTCTGACCCGTGATAAAGTGGGAGGGAGCGTGTAAGGGGTGACATGACCTTCTGGATCCTGCCACAGACTCCCACCTCCCATGCCCACCTCAGACTTGGGGCAATGCCACACTGGGGTACTTGGTTTTCATCTCACTTCCCTTTACCCTTTTCTTGCCCCTGGGGTACCTGCTGCAAACAAGCTTCTAGTCCAGCCCTTGTACAAATGGCATCCCTGGGGCACAGCCCGCAGATGGCTGCTTGGATGGTGCCTCTGGGGGGCTGTACAACTTGGCAAAACACCTACTTTTTCATCTGTCACCCACATAATTGGCAGATGGGCCTAGCCTCCAGGCCAAAGTTAACAAGACTGATATAGATTTAAAATTGTACATAGCTAATTAGTTTCCACCCTCCAGAGATGAAGCTGAATTAAACAATTTTAAGCCAGATGAGAAGGCTGAACATGTACAGGGTTCAGGATCAGGGTCATATATATCTGTGGGTGCCCTGGCCTGATCCCCTTGCAGGATGGGTGCATCAATCCTCCAGGCTCTATGCTACTACGCCCAGGCTGCCCCTTCCCTGCAAAATCTACAGCACAGAGTCCCTTCCGGTCAACCCAGCTCTCACATGTCCTGTCCACTGTCACTGAGGGACCTAAAACCCGTCCTCAAGACAGCTCAGAAGCAATTCATACTCCTCAGCCCTCCACCAGCCCAAGGAAGAGCTGGTGACAGTTAATATTGGCCAGCAACAGCTGGGAGACAGTCTTCTGGGCATGACCATGTTGGATTATCTAGACGAAGCTAGCCTCTGTGTATGCCTGTGGGAATCATCGTGATTAGGTTAAATGAGTTGGGAAGATTCAAAGTAACAGTGAGTGGTCCTATCCCCCGGGTTGGGACCCTGGGCTGCTGAGAAGGGGGATGCTGAGCAGCAGTGGACATCAGTCTCTCACCGAATGTGGGCACAACGTGACTGCCTAGCCACCTCACAGTCCTGCCGCTGGGCCTCCCTCACATGCAGGGCTGTGCTTTGAACTGTGTTGTAATTGGTTTTTGTTGCATTTACACAAACCTAGACACACCTTAAAAGAGGGACTCTCAATTGCGAAATTGCCTCCATCAGGTTGGCCTGCAGGCATGTCTATGGGGCATTTTCCTAATTGCTAATTGAGAGGGTCCAGCCCACCACGTTCCCCCAGAAAGTCACGCAATAAACATGTGTGAGCTGCTGCTCTGAATAGGACCAAGGTAAAATGTGCAAAGAGTGTTGATTTTTCTGTCTCGGGTTGGACGGATGACTGAAAATGCTCAAGGAAGCACCGTGGCGTTGCGAAACTGGCAGTCGGTGAAGGCTGGCGGGTTCTTTGTGAGCTGTCGGAGAGGACCTGAGACCTCCACTGTGGTCTCCACCCTGGCTAAGCTAGGTCACCTCCCCCATACACTCACAATGACTTCTCAGTCTCCCTGTGGCTATGAGCTCTCCTTGGAACCAGGAAAGCCACCAGGACCGTTAGGTGTAATCAATGCATATGATAAATAAGAGTGGAGTATATCTAATTGTCCTGGTTGTGTGTGTGTGTGTGTGTGTGTGTGCACGCGTGTGCGTGTGTGTTTGGTTTTTGTCAACCTGATACAAGCTAGAGTTATCTGGAAAGAGGAACCTCAGTTGAGAAAATGCCTTCATCAGATTACCTGTAGACAAATCTGTAGGATGTTTTCTTGAGTAATGATTGGTGTGGGAGGGGCCCAGCCAACTTTGGGCAGTGTCTCCTCTAGGCAGGTGGTCCTGGGGATAAAAAACCAAGTTGAACAAGCCATGGGTAGGTAGCAAGCCAGTAACCGTGGCCTGTTTCAGTTCCTGCCTTGAGTTCCTGCCTGACTTCTCTGGATGATAAATATATGTATCTGTAACTGTATCAGGAAATATATGTATATGTATAAATATATCTGTATATGATAAATATGTAATGTATATGTAACTGTACCGGGAAAACCAGACCAAACCCTTTCCGCCCCAGGTTGCCATTGGTTATGGTGCTTCATCACAGCAACAGAAGCCTTAACTAAGACAACGGTACATGTATGTACTGTACGCGTATGTACTGTACATGTATGTACTGTACATGTATTGCTGTGCATGTATTGCTGTACATGTATGTACTGTACAAGTCAGCCAGGTCCAGGGCCGCAGCTTCTCCCCCACGGGTTACTGACGACATCTTGGGATAACAGCTAAGTAGACGCATGGCGGCCCCAGATCGGACAGCAAAGTTGGGCAAACGCACGCACGAGGTAAAGTGACACCCACTTCCTTGTGGAGCGTGCCTGTGGTACTGTTTCTACACCCAAGGCCGCTGTGCGCTTCATTGTGTTGGGCTGCAAGCTGGGCACAAACTGCATTAGGTGTGACTTGAGCTTGCCCTGGTGTACACAAACAAGCAACACAAAGGATGTTATAGACGCCGGGAAAATGCCTCAGTCTGTGTTTCTATGACTGTGATAAACACCGTGACTCTAGCAGCTGGGGAGGAAAGGGTTTTATATCACCACAGTTTGTAGTCAATCCAGGGAAGTCAGGACAGGAACTCAGGCACTGAGGGAACCTGGAGCTGATTACCTACTGGTCTGCGCCTCATAGCTTGCTCAGCCTGCTTTCTTATAGCACCCAGGACCACCAGCCCATGGATGGCACCGCCCACAGGAAGGTAGGCCCTCCCCTGTCAGCCATCAATCAAGACAATCTACGACAGGCTTGCCCACAAGCCAATCTGGTGGAGGCGGTTTTCTCCGTTGAGGTTACCCGTTCCCAAACAGCTCCACCTAATGTCAAGCTGAACAGCATTGCCAAGCAAGGGTCAGCCTTGCCCCAAGAGGGAGCTGGCCCTCTGCCTCCGTCTTCTGGAAAGTTCCCTTGGAGACTTTGAAAGGTCCCGCCTGAGTGTCTTTGTTCACCCTGGGATCTTTCGATCACCGCATTGTCTGACTCCCTAAGTGACTTGGGTCACGTAGTATCTGCTGGTTGAGTGGCTGAAACTTAAGTTGGTGACCAATGCTAGCTGCCACGCCAAGGCAAGGCGGGTGGTTGGATTGCTTCTTGTGCGTTATTGCGGGTGGTTGTTAGAAGCGAGCACTGCCCGCAAGACTCACCTGGAAGAGAGCAGCGAGAGCCCCCAGTCCCCACTCCCACCTGGCTTTCCCCAGACTTAGCTCTGTGTGTACATCTCTCCTTATGCCTGGTTGTAACCTGTATCTCTTCACAAAGCACAGCCATGCACAGAACAGGTTTGTGGATCCTCCCACCCAATGATTGAACCTGGGAATGGCCGTGTAGCTTGATCACATCCACCTGTGACTCCACCTCCCCTCTCCCCCCCACCCAGGAACCTCAGCATGCCTTCTCCTGCTGCCATCCTCTTTATTTATTGCTCCTATTCATTCATTTTGGTATCCCACTGAGTCCACTCAGTGCTGCCTGTCGGAATGCTCGCTGGTCTTGCTGCCTTGCTCGTGTGCAGTTAACCACAGCCGCTGGTGAGTTCACGCGTGTGATAGACATGTCAGGTCCAGAACACAGCAGTTCACAGGCCGGCTCCCCATCCTCCAGCTTTTATGTTCTTTCTGCCCCACCTTCCACGGTGTGAGATGAGCCTTGGAGGAGGTTCACCACCCTTTCTCACCAGTTCTGAGTCTCTGCATTGAGGAGCTTCTCTTGCCAAGGTTGAGAAAGCTGCTTCATCGGCAAACAACTGCGTGGCTTTCTAGTTCCACCTGATGGAGTCGTCATCGCCTCTCCAGGCTAATTATGTATTTAATTATATTCATGTGCATGGGTGTTTTGCCTGCATGTTTGTCTGTGTACCACATGCATGCCTGGTATCCATGGAAGCCAGAAGAAGGGACTAGAGTTAGAGACAATTGTGGACCACCTTATGGATGCTGGGATTGAACCCAGGGTCCCTGGAAAGGCAGCCAGTGCTCTTAACTGCTGAGCCATCTCTCCAGCCCTGTCGTCTTCTCCTTAATAACAGAAAACCTGAACAGAATGCAAGACTAGGAAGACCCCAAAAGGTGAACTTAAGAAACACACTCCCACAGTAAGTCCGCTGGTGCCTCTCATTGCCTCTTAGATCTCCTAGGCAGAAAACTACAGAAATTTCCAACCAAAGCTGCTAACAGGAACAGGCAGGCAATTCTAAGAAAAGCCTGTCCCTGTGGCCTAAGGATCAGGGGGCAAATGGCCTAACAATAGAAAATGTTAGCAACCTTCTCCTTACTCCAGCCAAACACAGCCTGCCCTTGGCGGTTTCTGCAGAACCACTTAGGGTTGAGAGGAGTGCTCTACCCACCCTCTCCTTTCATTGAAGTCAGGCATAGTCGGGTCATCATGCTAGGTGAGATTGGTAAGACAGAGCAGGGCGCTAACAGTCCCCTCTCTGCCTGGCAGAAGCAGGCAGCACTCCAACTTCCCTAAAAGGTAGCAGCACGGAGCAGGGACCTGAACCTCAGCTGCCACACAGCCACAGCTTATGAGACGGTACGAAGTGAGAGACTTGACACCAGAGAGTTCCACTTCCTCTTCAGATGTCAGCTGGGTGCAGAGGGACACTGAACCTCCAGTCCCAGTCAGCATCACTGAAACCCAAAAGGGCATTGCAAGAAGGAGTAGTCACTATTTGGTTTCTCTTCCATCTCTGGTGACAATGAGGCCTCCCTGAGAAAGGAATGTCCGCTTGTGCCCAGCAGCAATGAGACCGACTGAGGCTGTGAGGAGAGCAAGTGGAGTATCTTGTCACTGTTGGCGTCATGGAGCCCAGCGAAGAGAAAGCTTCACCCCCAATATTACCAGTGGGGTCAAGGTGTAATGCAGTGTTAGGATGCCTGTTTCACATTGCAAGGCCCTGGGTTCAATTGGGTTCTTTATAATCTCTTTTTTATAATACTATAATGATCACACACGTGCACATGCACACGTGCATAGTAATGAAGCATGAAGAGAGACAAGGGGAAGAGAGAGAGAAAACCGGTCTGTTCTGTTATCAATGGGGAGTCGAGCTCAAACTCTCGCCCTGAGCAGCACAGTGTGTGCTGATACCTGTACTAGTTACTTAACTATTGCTAGGGTAAAACACCATGACAAAGGCAACTTATAAAAAAAGTGTTTGTTTCAGCATTTGGTCCCGGGAGATCATGACGGCCAGGTGAGGTGGCAGAGACATAGCAGCTGGAGCAGGATACAGAGAGCTCACATCCTAGGAGGCAGAGGGAAAGCCATTGGGAACGGCGGGAATCTTTTAGCTCAGAAATCCTTTCCCCAGTGACATGCTTCCTCCAGCAAGGCCACACCCAAACGTCCCCCGAGCTACCACTGTCTTAACCACTGCTGTTGCTGTGAAGAGCCACCATGAACAAGGCAACTCTTACAAAAGAAAGCATTTAACTGGGGGCTTGCTCACAGTTTCAGAGGGCTAGCCCATTATCATCATGGTGGAAAACAGACATCCTGATCCTCAAGCAGCATGGAGAGAGAGGGAGAGAGAGAGAGAGGGAGAGAGAGAGAGAGAGAGAGAGAGAGAGAGAGAGAGAGAGAGAGAGAGAGTGGGCCTGACGTAGGCCGTAGGCTTTCAAACTCTCAAAGCCCACTTCCAGTGACACACCTCCTCCAACAAGGCCACACCTCCTAATCCTTCCCAAAAACTTTCACTAACTGGGGACCATGTGTACAAACATATGAGCCTATGGGAGCCATTATCCTCCCGATCACCCCAAGTGCCAGTAACTGGGGAGCACGTGGTTAGATGCATGCGCCTCTGGAGGACAACCCTCACTCAAATCACAACACCAAACCTACTCTTGGCTAGGGTCCAGTGAGCTAAAGGTTCCCCCGGCCTTGGCTAGTGTGGGGATGTGGCTTGCCTGTGCTTCCCCCAAAGATTTGTGTGACTCTCCATATGACAATACTGAGAGGCAGAGGACTTTAAGAAGTAGGGCACAGGGGAAGGTGACAGGATTGAGAAAGTCCTCTCGGGCCTGGGTTAGCTCTCACAAGACTGAGTTTATACAAAGGGAGGCCACTCACAGGCACCGACCCTCCTCCACACGGCTGTTTCCTCCTCACCGCCCTCCATGTTACACCAGACACCAGTCCCAGGCTGTTCGGCTATTCCAGCCAACAAAATTAGGAGCTAACGGAACTTCTTCTTTCATTGTTACAGCAAAACAAAATCAACTACAACTCCATCTCTATATAAAAAGTCAGTGCTCTCCTGTTCCAGGAGAGAAGGGGGTACACTGAGACCCAGCAAGAAGCTAAACAGACAAAGTCATACTGGCTTATGCTACATTCAAACACAGGAACTGCTGATGAGAGACAGACAGACAACAGAGAGACAGAGAGAGACAGAGAGAGAGAGAGAGAGAGAGAGAGAGAGAGAGAGAGACGGAGGGGGAGAGAGAGAGAGAGACGGAGGGGGAGAGAGAGAGAGAGAGAGACAGAGACAGAGAGAGACAGAGACAGAGACAAAGACAGAGAGACAGAGAGAGACAGAGAGAGAGAGAGAATGCGTGTATCCAGAGTCTCAGGGCCAGAGAGACGGCTCAAATATAAGAGCTTGCCACCAGATCTGAGTTCAGTAAGGGAGCCGGAGAGATGGCTCAGCAGTCACAGCCCTGGCTGCTCTATCAGTGAGCCTGTCTTTGGTTTCCGGCATCCACACAGCAGTCCAGTTGGTTCTGAAACCTGGGAATGCACTCTAGGGCTGCCCAACATGACAGGCACGTTCAGCACAGAATGGATGGCATTAGCATCTATAGTCACAGCACAAAAGCCGTAAATCAAGGCATTTTAACAAATACATCGGTGGGGACATGAAGTAGGTGAGCCACAGCACAGAGGGAAACGGTTCTGGTTTCAGATGAGGTCAGGTGGTGGCGTTCTAAGCTTTGGGGTTGGTGACAGCTAGCTGCCTGCTAACATATTCCAAAGGTTTTATGTGGTAGTCAAGGGGATGTCAGGGTCCCACTGTCTTGTCTGAAGGCAGGTGCTCCCAGCTGTAGATCACCGATACCAACACCCCCTAACACTTAACGGAGCTCTAGATTGACTCCATCTGGTTCCAAAGCCTGGCTGACACTGGCAATGACTTTGGGCTCTATATAATCTCTTTTTTATAATATTATAATGTTCACACACATTCTCACACGCACGCATGGAGTAACTATCCTAGCTGAAGCAAAGATAATTAAGGAGAGATATGTGTGCTCCTGCCTGGGGCTACCAGACCTTTGAAACAATGAACCCCAAGAAATTAATCTTCCCAAGAATCTCTTGCTGAGGGTAGAATAGGCCTGGGAACTGGGTGACAGCCAGAGGAGGGTGTGTCTCCCAGGAGAGACCTCACACAGTTCTGACGTCTGGCAAACTCACTGAGACAGATCAGTGACTGGTGGGAACACACTCTGACCCGCTCTGAATTATGTTCGCCTTCTGCCTTCTACTTAAACAGGAACCTCCTATCAGGACCCCAAAGATGGACATGTGGGGGATCATCCATTAGCCCTCTATGTGTTCCTCTTCTCAGTATGACCACACAAATCTCCTCTGCTTTCACAGTTATCTGTCTAACTGGCCTGTTGAGGAGGGTGGCTGAGCCTGGCATGTTTGGGCTGCCAGGGTCATGCTCTGACTTTGACATCTATGGTAACATCAGTGGTGCCATGATAAACACAGCTATGGAAATCGGGGTGGAGGAGAGGCAGCCCCTGGAGATGCCTGCAATAACATGAAAGGCCAGATGCCCATGATCCAGTCCCAGTGAAAACTGGGCCCCAAGGTCTGCTGGGTAGAGGGTGTCTTTCAACTGTGAGCTCCGGTTCTCTCCCGCAGTCCTTGAACGAAATCTTCCACCTGCTTCGGGATCTGGCTGGTTGTTGGGAGCTGTGCTGCAAACTCTGAGCTGCCTCAGACTCAGGAGTTCAACATGCCTGGGAATCTGGTCCATTAACTTGCACCCCAATTCTCAGAACAGGGCTCGACCCTCTCTGCCCCTAGACAAACCACTGTTATCCTGTTTCTACGAGGAACCTGTTACGGGTATCATCCGGGGCAGCCACCCCCACCAGTCACTATCCTCTTTCCCATTGTGGAATACAAAGAGGCTGTTGACTCCTCCCTGGCAGTGAGGAGCATTCTGACCTTGGGAGTATTCTGCTCCTGGAGGGTAGGTCTACCTCTCCCTCCTCCAAGACAGGTCTTTGGCAGCAGGGCACAGTCCCTCATCCCATGACACACCTGAATCAGACCAGCCAGCTCCCTCGGGCTCCAAGGAAAGTCTGTTATGCAACACCAAGCATTGTGTTCTTGGGTAGGTGACAAGCTGGGACACTGCTCAGCAAGGCCAAATATGGACGTCCATTGTCCCCAACCCAAGAGGTAAGGATCTACCTCTGCCCCAACATGTCATCCAGATGCCTCATTATGGGATCTCAGGTGCCATGGGGACCCTCACCATCTCAGCCCTCCTCCAGGGCCACAGGGTGGTGTGGGGTTTAAGTATAGCTGTAACTTAAGCAATAGTCTCTGTTAATGAGACGTCGGCTACCAAGAAGACCCTCTGGCTTTTGCAGGGAGCACCTTCTCAGGAAGACAGGGCTTGTGGGTTTGTCCTGAATCCCTGCACTTCTGGAGAGACCATCAGAAGTAGAGAAGGACCCCACAAGCCAGCCTAGTCACACTCTTAAGTATTGTCTGGCTCTTGAATATCCTCAAGATTTGAAGATCTACAGATGAGGATTCCTCTTCCCAATGTAGCTACATAGAGGGAATCTCTCTCAGCCTTTAACTAGTGCTTTAACTGACCTTTGGAGGATGAAAGGCTGGGCCTAGCCAGAGCCCGGGCTTTGACCCTAACCTATCACAGGGACTCACTGTCTCTTGTTTTTAACTAGAATGTAACCTGGTAGCTCCCACACACCATCCCACTGCATCATCGGCATCCACCTCCACTAGGTACCTAAAGTCCCAACCTGTCCAAGCATAGACACCTGGCAACTCCAGAAGGCAACTGAACTAAGGCCTGCCCCCACCCAAGCTCTTTCAGCTCCATCTCATTTCCCAAGGATGACGTAAAACCAGGAATCATACATTGCAGAGCCTTAAGATGGCGATACAGCAGCACGAGAGAGGCAGACTCTGAGGACCATCTACCCCGATTTACCGTGTGACTTTCCCCAGATTCCCCCCTTCAACATGATGAGCACACGAGTGGGCCCGCAGAGTCCGCTTGGGTCTGTCCCCTGCCTGCACATCACTCTTCTGCCTTTCTGCACTTAGTGTCACACTGCCAGGAAGTCCCGGCCCACTCCCCTCCCCCTTCAGGGAAATCGCGCTGTCTCACGTTAGATCTGTCTGTCCAGTCATCCCACTTCAGGCCCAGATGCAGCCTAGCCAGTGGAGGCCCAGCCCAAGAGACCAGGATGCCTCCCTCTGGACCAAAAGGGAAGTGGGGCTGAGCAGCTGCAGATGGCAATTCCAGACTCTGAGTGGGAAAATAAAACCCTGCTGTCGACGGTTGCTCCTTGCGCCCAGGAAAAGCTGCCCTATCACAGAGAGAAGCAGGGCCTAGTCACCTAGATTCATTGACCTAAAGACCTGTGCCTGCTTCTGGAAACAAATTGATTACTCCTCACTGATGAACCTAAACAAAACAAAACAAAAACAGTCCAGTTTGGACCCAGCAGGTAGTCAGAGTTCTGTTCTCACGCCTAGACTCAAAGCAAGAGCTGACCTTGACCCAGAGTTACCTGGCACTGTGGAAGCTGGGATCCTATTGAGACAGAAGTGTTTGTATAAACAGTGCTTTGTGGGGACAACAGAACGAGGTGGCAGGTTATACGGATGAACAAAAGCTCTTTGGAGGCGTTGACTCGGCGGACTGGACTGTGCTATGCATTTTAGTTACCCCAGAGCCCAACACAGGACTGGGGTGCAACAAGCTCTAGAAGCATAAGGGGGGGCATGCACAGTGGAACCTGAATGCTGAGCATGTAATCCCAGGACTGGAGAGGCTCGGGAGGACCGTCAAGCCCAGGCAACATAGTAAGACAGTGTTTCCAAAACACAAAAAGAACAAAGAAGAGGATGAAGGGGGTGAGAAGGGAGAGGGAGATAGAGGAGAGGAGAGGAGAGGAGAGGAGAGGAGAGGAGAGGAGAGGAGAGGAGAGGAGAGGAGAGGAAGAGGAGGGGAAGAGGCAGAAGGAGAAACCAGAAGAAGAGGAAAGAGGGAAAGGAAGAGGAGAAAGAGGAAGAAAATGAGGAGGAGAGAGAAGAGGAGGAAGAGGGGAGATCTTGGAACACAGAGGGCCTCCCAGGCAGAAATAAAGAGCTGGGCCGGTCACCCACCAGCCCTGCTACCTAGTATCCCTACTTCGTGTGGCCCAATCCTTCAGTGTGAGCTGAGCCCTCATTTGGTCCATCCTCCTGAGCTTGGGCAGTGTCTGCCCCTTGCTTCTGACGAACAGAATACAGGAAGGCGAGCAGGTAAATGGGTGTGTGCAAATGTGACTGTGTGCTCATTGTATGAGACTGGATCCTCTTGCTAGCAGCTCCTGCCCTTCCTGGCCATAAGGAAGCATGCAGCCATGTTGGGGAACCCCACATAACAAGGAGCTCAGGAGTCCCCAGCTGTCAGTCCGCAGCTGGCACCAAAATGAGGCCATGAGTCCTCAGCCACACAGAACTTAACTGTCTGCAGCCGTGGGAGCCCTGAGCCTACCCTTCCCCAGGGGAGCTTCAGACCGAGCTTGCTGGACACCTTAACTCTCTGCCAAGGAGTAGAAAAGGCCTGTTAGCATGGTGACGGGCTCCCAAGCCACAGGAACTGGTTCAGAATAGACAACTGTTTCAGGCAACAGACCTCAAGGTCGTTTGATTTGTTACCTAATAGTGGACAGACAACACAGGGTTGTGCTGAGAAGTTTTGATGGACCCTCGGGACACTGGAAATAGTTAAGGGTGCTTGTTAAGATGTCAAAATATTGGGCCGAGGTGGCAAAGGCAGGGTGCAGACAGGGGAATGTCAAACAGACGCTGCTGTGTGTTGCTGAGCAATTACGAGGAGGGTGGATCGGTCTCTCAGTCTTTCCCGACCAGTCTCTGACGGGTAAAGAAGCGCCATGCTAAGCACCCAGTCACTGTGCTAAGCACCCAGTCACTGTGCTAAGCACCCAATCACTGTGCTAAGCACCCAATCACTGTGCTAAGCACTCTCCACAACCATCTCATTTAACCTTCGGTCACAAGGATTTGGAGGCTATTATTGCACTCTCTCCCCCTCCCCATCCGGATCCCCCTCCCCTTCCCATCCTGATCCCCCTCCTCTTCCTCATCCTCCCCATCCTCATCCCCCTCCTTCTCCCCCTCATCCTCCCCGTCCTGATCCCCCTCCTCCTGTTCATCCTCCTCCCCATCCTGATTCCTCTCCTCCTTCTCCTACTCCTCAGAGACAGGGTCTCATCTAGCACAGGCTAGCCTTAAACTCACTAAGTAGCCTAGGCTGACTTTGAACTCTAGATTTTCCTGTCTCTAACTCCCAAATGCTGAGATTGCAAATGTGAGCCCCCACACCCAGATATTTACCCCTATTTTCTAGACAGGAAAACTGAGTACAGAGAAGTTAAGTCCCTCATCCAAGGTCAGCCAGAAAACAGGTGACAGAGCTGGCACTGGGGCCACGTCTTCTCATGCTGCTCTGCCTCTAAGAGGCGTTGTGGCGATTCTCGGGGGGGGGGGGTGGAGCTGGAGGAGCCGTGGTCATCAGCCTGTGGTGGGGGACAAGAGAGTGGCACACACCACCATAAGTGTGGCAAAGCCCTCTCTGGCGAGGCAGTTAGAGAAGGTTGGAAGCTGGGCAGAGGGTGGCTGGGAGGCTGGGAGAGCCTGTGTGGTGCAGGATCAGGAGAGACAGGGCTGGCACCTGGAGTGGACCAGAGAGAATGGAGGACCAAGCTGCGGGGTAAAGACGACGGCCGAAAGATAACTGGGAGGCTAGGGAGAGGGCTCCACCAGCTAAGTGTGCTCAGCGTGCAGGCGTGAGGAACAGGGCTGAGTGAAACAGCACACACCTATAGTCCCAGCCCTGGGGAAGCTGCCAGACAACCCCTGAAGCTTGCTGGCCAGTCAGCCCCCCAAATCAGAGAGTTCTAGGTCAGCGGGAGAGCAAGAACCAAACACAGAGTGATTGACACCTGATGTCAACCCCTGGCCTCTGAGAATACACTACACATAGATACACATACCACATGCGTGCACACACACCACACACATACACACACACTACACACACTACACACATGCACATATATACACACCACACACATACATATACACACACACCACACACACATGCACATGTACTATACATACAAATACACCACACACACATACCACATGCACACACACCACACACTACACACACATACCACACACACATATACACTATACACACACCACATACATACACACACATGCACACATACCACACCACACACACATACACATTATATACACACCACACATACACATGCACATACATGCCACACATACACACTACACACATACAACACACATACATAAACATGCACACACAGCACATGCCCACACACACAAACAACCCACATGTGCACCTGTACACATGCACACAACAGCTACATGAATAAGCATCTCATAAGCTAGAGCTACATTTAAGTAGTCCAGTGTCTCCTTTCTGTTTCTGCACTGTAGCCCAGCAGTCTGCTCCTCTTCCTCCTCCTCCAAGACACACTAGGAGCAATGGAGACCAAGCAGCCAGTCCATGGACCCCAGCCAGTCTGTTAGCAGTTGGCTTTGCCCTCAGATATTATTCATTCCTCCAAACCCTGGAAGTGCATTCAGTAGTGAATGTGATTGGTTGTCTAGCACACAGGGACCAGGTGGGCACCGCCATGGTGAGAATCAGATCTCTGAGCCCTCAGGGCAAAACATGCCCCCCCCCGCCCTGCCAACCTTGAGGCTCAGGCTTGCCAGGGTCCCACTAAGCCTGTCCGTAGCTTCTACACTCTCTGCAGAATTCAACAAAGCCAGGCATTGAGTAGGATGAGCCAGGCTCAGGACAAACACTACAATTAGGGTTTTTGTTGGTGGCGGTGATGGCGGTGATGGTGGTGATGGTGATGGTGATGGAGGCTGTGGTGGTGGTGGTGGTGGTGGTGGTGATGGAGGTGGTGATGGTGGTGGTGGTGGTGGTGGAGGTGGTGATGGTGGTGGTGGTGGTGGTGATGTTGGTGGTGGTGATGGTGGTGGTGGTGATGGTGATGGTGGTGGTGGAGGCTGTGATGGTGGTGGTGGTGGTGGGGGTGGTTGGGGGGGTGGTGGTGATGGTGGTGGTGGTGGTGATGGTGGTGATGGTGATGGTGGTGGTGGCGGAGGTGATGGTGGTGATGGTGGAGGTGGTGATGGTGGAGGTGGTGGAGGTGGTGATGGTGGAGGTGGTGGTGGTGGTGATGGTGGTGGTGGTGGTGGTGGTAGTCGTGGTGGTGGTGGTGGAGGTGGTGGAGGTGGTGGAGGTGGTGATGGTGGAGGTGGTGGTGGAGGTGGTGGAGGTGGTGATGGTGGTGGTGATGGTGGTGGTGGTGGTGGTGGTGGTGGTGGTGGAGGTGGTGGTGGTGTGTGGTGGTGGTGGTGGTGGTGGTGTGTGGTGGCGGTGGTGGTGGCGGTGGTGGGTGGTGCTGGCGGTGGTGGTGGTGGTGGTGGTGGGGGTGGTGGTGGTGGTGGTGGGGTGGTGGGGGTGGTGGTGTGTGGTGGTGGTGGTGGTGGTGGTGGTGGTGGTGGTGGTGCTGGTGGTGGTGGTGGTGGTGGTGATGGTGGTGGTGGTGGTGGGGGTGGTGGTGGTGGTGGTGGTGGTGGTGGTGGTGGTGGTGTGGTGATGGTGGTGGTGGTGGTGGTGGTGGTGATGGAGGCTGTGATGGTGGTGGTGGTGGTGGAGGTGGTGGTGGTGGTGATGGTGGTGGTGGTGGTGGTGGTGATGGAGGCGGTGATGGTGGTGGTGATGGTGGTGCTTTTTGTTTGTTTGGTCTGGGGTGGTTTTCTCTTGGTTTTGTTTTTGTTTTTTCAAGACAGGGTTTCTCTGTGTAGCCCTAACTGCCCTGGAATTCACTCTGTAGACCAGGTTGGCCCTGAACTCAAAGCTCTGCCTGCCTTTGTTTCCTGAGTGCTAGGATTAAAGGCGTGTGCCGCCACCACCACCAGTCTTGCAGTTAGGTTTTTATATCCGATGACTTTCAAATCATGACTCTGAGCCTCAGAGCGGCCAATCCCGCTTGAATAAAGTGAAGGCAAAGGCTTCTTGTTGGGGTACCCGGCGGCTGGCGCACTTCTCACTAAGATGCCCCAAAGCCAAGACTGCTGGCTATACTGGCTCTCCTGGTGGCCTACACAGGAGGAAGAGCCTCAGGCTTCAGTGGAGCAGAGCTGGGGCCTAGCCAGCCTGCCTGAGCTTATGCCTCTGCTCTTGTCTCCATGTCCTCCCTGACTGTGACCTACCTGACTTGTCCAGCCATAGGGCCTCCCTCTTCCTGTGCCACCCACAGGACATCCTCGCTGACCTCCCTCATGCCGCTCAGCCGTACATGTTACCTTAGTCCTGTCAGAGGCTGGCTCCCTTCTCTCCTGCACCCTCAGAAGCTGCTCACAGCAGCTTGCCTCATTTTCCTTTCTTCGTTGACTGAACCACCTGTGTTCAGGGCCAAGTCCTGTACCTTGACCTCCCCACAAAGATGGACTTGTGGACCCTTCAAAAAGCACAGGCATGGGAACACAGGAAGGGACTGCTGGCAGGGAATGAGGCTGTGCCCCCACCCCGAGTGCCTATGCACTCACCACGCCTATCAAGACAGCCCTGTAACTTTTTACTGCAAACACCTTCACTTCTGTCCGAGGACTTTCTTGGCCTCAAGACAAGCAAACACCATGCACAGAACAGACCATGGAACTGGGGAGGTTCCCTGTGGAATCAGCCTTCAGGATGACGGCAGCCCATGAATAGAAAACCCATTTCCTCAACCTGTATACGAGACAACACAACCACGCTCTGGGCCGTCTTCCAAAGGGAGTTCTCATGCCTAGAACAGGGAGTCCAAGGCACGGTACTAAAACTTACTAGACCAGAGTTGATCTAAACATTTTAATAAAGCGTTGGAACTGCGGGCGTCTGAGGAAGGGGCTCAGAGGATAAGGCGCTTGCCGCGCGCACTTGCGCGTGCACACACACACACACACACACACACACGAGGACCCAAGTCTACAGCCCCAGATCCACATAGAGCCTGATGAGATGGCGGACATCCATTGTCTCAGAGATCCCACAGAGAACTGGAAAGTGGAGACAGGAGAATTCCTAGGAGTCTGTGGGTCAGCTAGACTAGGGTGCCCAGCTGTCAACAAGAGACCCCGCCTCAAAGTGCAAGGTGACCAACATCAGAGTGTTATTAACCTTCATCTGTGTGCCGTGGCAGGCACTGTTGTGGCTCTCTGTGGTGCATGTGAAAGTGCATGCTGGCCTCCAGACCCCTTTAGTGTCACAAGTACCCACTGAATATTTCACAGCACCTGCTCATGTGTTAAAGCTGGAGCCCTGGGTTTTTCTCCAAGGTCACAGCACGGAATACACGTAGACCAACTCCGTGTGCTGGCAGGTCCTCATCCCTCTTGGCTCAACAGCGACCAGCCCTGGCAGGAGAAGGATCTGTCACCAGGACCTTGAAGCCTGAGAAGGCAGAACCACTATAGGGACAGAGTCCCGCAGATAAGATCTTAGGCCTGCTGGGTCCACCAACTTCATGAAACACCCAAATAAGATGTAAGGGGTTCCTATATTTGAGTGAGTTCCATTTTATTTAGCATCTCCTCCTACATGAGAGGAGATGACAGAGAAGAGTCATCAGCCAGAGCAGCAAATTTGTCACCAATAGAGATCTCCATAGGCTTTACCTTGTCATCGTTGGTGAAGGCATCTGAGTCATTTTCTGTCACCAATAAACACATAGATACATCAATTTCATTGGCTGAAGCTGACCGAGTAGTCCAGATTTCCCTCGATGGCTGGCCACTGGCAATCACATTTTCTTCTGTTCTTGTCTTCGTTGCTAATGCTAGCTTTTAAATCATACCTTAACACAACAGTGTGCATATAGACTGCAAAATAACTATATGCACACTTTTTTTAAAAAAAAAAGGGTTAAAGAGGCCTGTGGAGGCAGGGTGGGTTGCGGCAGGCAGTCAGATGAGACTGAGGAGCCCAGTGGCAGGGCTAAGAACAGCCAAGCTGTGGGGTTGAGCTGAGCAACAAAGCCGCAGGGGCAGTTGGGAGTTCTCTGCCCGTTGGTCCTCGACATGCACACTGTGAGGTCAGATGGCAGGCCACGGGGCCATTCCCATCATAGAGGAGAGGCACTGCAGTCCTGACAGTCTCGTGTGCTGGGTGAACCCTCAGGCTGCTTTCCTGGTAGGGATTTAAGCCATCGCTGTGCTCACAACGTCTGCTTTGATGGATTTATCAGTGTGTTGTCTTTTCATTGTTAGGGATAAGTTATCAGCCTGAGCCTCCTGGGTGCTGCTGTCCAGGTGGTGGTGTCAGCACGCACAGCAGGGTGCAGAATCGTCTGCCTCCCCTGTGACACTCAACACCTGGTCCAGTGGAGTCACCGGGAACCAGCACGTCACACAACATGGAACGACTTAGAGCCAGGCACAGCCTGATCTCTGATCTCACACATCGATGGTAGAGTTTAATCTATAAATTAAGCACAGTAAGATATCAACTATACTAATAGAACAATGATTTAGTTACAGTAAAAATTATCTGACTCTCTGTCTATCATCTGTCTATTGTCCGTCTATCATCTGTCTATCGTCTGTCTGTTGCCTGTCTATCGTCTGTCTATCTCATTCCTCCATACTCTGGCTTTTTCTTCTCAGGTGGTGTGAGATAGCAACCTGCCTACAAAAAAGGTAGAACCAGGTGACCAGCGGGGACAATGTAGCATAGCCTTGAGCTGCTGCTAGCCTAGGGCTAAGTCAGAAGGGTCGCTGAGCCCGAGAGCCCCAGAGCGTGTAAAGCTGTTGGGTGACTTAAAGTAGAAGGAGGGGGACCACCCTGTTGGGAATCACTGAGTGCTTAGCCTGCTGTGGATCCTGCTATGTGTCACATGGAAAAGAAATGTGTGTATGTGCACACGTGTGTGTGTGTGTGTGTGTGTGTGATCTGTGTGTGTGTTCAGTTTTGTTTTTTTAAACCCACTGAGTCAACTTAGAGCTGCCTAAATGTGTACCAGGCTTTTACTCTTTTTGTGGTGGGGCACAACCAGCTCCCAAATAATGACACAGAGACTCATTACTAGTTATAAACACTCAGCCTAGCTTAGGCTCATTTCTGGCTAGCTCTTTTGACTTAAACTAACCTGTTTCTCTTTATCTACCATTGCCTGGGGCTTACCTTTCTTTCTGTGTGCCCTACTCTGTCTGGTAGCTGAACCCAGGCATCTCCCTCTCTTTCTCTCCTCACTCTTCTCTCTCGTTCTTCTTGAGCCTAAATTCTTCCTCCCACTTATTCTTTCTGCTGGCCAGCCCCACATATCCTTTCTCTGCCTAGCTATTGGCCATTCATCTCTTTATGAGACCAATCAGGTACCTTAGTCAAGCAAGGTGGAACAGCAACACTTAAATAAGTGCAGCAGCAACAAATGCAGCACATCTTTGCCTGCCTAAGGTGATGTTCCCCAACTTATATGTGTGTGGGTATAGGATTAAATTCCTCTGAGTTCTACTATGTGGCCAGTTTTGGAGAAAGTTCTATGGGCTGTTAGACTAATGTGTACTCTTTAGTATTTGGGTGGAATTTTATGTAGTGATTGAATGAAAATGGCCCCCATAGGCTCATGTATTTGAATACTTGGTCCCTAGTTGGTGGACCTGTTTGGGAAGGATTAGGTGTGACCTTGCTGGGGGTACTTGTGTCACTGGGGATGGGCTTTGAGGTTTCCAAAGACTCCTGAGATTCCCAGTTCTCTCTCTCTCTCTGTCTCTTGGCCAGGGATCAAGATGTGAGCTCTCAGCTGTTCATTCTTTCTGGCATCATGGACTCTCTCAGATCACAACTGTAAACCACATTAAATGCTTCCTTTATACATTCCCTTGGTCATAGTGTTGTACCACAGCAATGGAAAAGTAACTAAGAGAGATGCCTGTTAGGTCCATTTGATTTATGATGTCATTTAACTCCAATGTTTCTATGCTTACATTTTGTCCTGATGACCTGTCTACCGGTGAGAGTGGGGTATTGAACCCATCCACTATCACTGTGTTGGGGGCAATCTGGTGTGTGGTTTTATTTTTGACAGTGTCCTGTTTTGAAATTGGGTGTTTGGTGTGTGTATATATACATACATATATATATATATATATATATATATATATATATATATATATATATATGCTTAGGATTGTAGTATCCCACTGGGGGATTTCCTTTAGTGGGTGCATTTCTGACTAATTTGGGTTTGAGGTCTATTTTCTCAGATCTTACAATAGCTCTGCCTGCCAGTTTCTTGGTTCCATTTGCCTGGAATTCCATTCCCCATTTTTTCACTCTGTGGTGGTGTCTTAGTCGGGAGGTTATGTGTTTCTTAGAGGCAGCAAAGAGATGCATCTTGTTTTCTAATCCAACCTGCTAGTCTGTGTGTCTCTACTGGTGAACTGAGACTATTAACATTAAGAGTTATTGTTGAAAGAGTCATACTAATTCCTATTGTTTTCTGATGTTTTTTTAGATCTCCTTTGATCAACTGTTCTGGGCTTGTTCTTTATTCCCCATGACTTTTTGATGTGTTATTCTTGTCTTCAGACTGAAAAAATTCCTATCAGTATACTCTGGGCTGGACTAGTGGTTGCAAATTTCTTTGACCTATTTTTATCACAGAAAGTTTTAATTTCTCCTTCAATTTTAATAAATAGTTTTGCTGGGTATAATAGTTGGGGTTGATAGTCATGGTCTTCTAGAGCTTGGAACACATCTTTCCGGGCCCTTCTGGTTTTAAAAGTTTATGTCAAATAACAAAGTGTCAGTCTGATAGGACTGCCTTTATAAGTTCCTTGACCTTTCTCTCTTGAGATGCTTAAATTTGTATTTATTTATTTCATTTTATATGTGTAAATGTTGCCTGCATGCAAGTGCACCACACACACGCAGTACCTGCAGAGGCCAGAAGAGGGTGTAGAATCCCCCTGGAACTGGTGTTACAGACAGTTGTGTGTACCATGTGAGTGCTGGGACTTATTCCCCGGTCTTCTTCAAGAGCAGCCAGTGCTGTGAACTGCTGAGCCATTTCCCCAGCCCCTCCTCCCGTGACTTAATTAGTCTGTGTTTTAATGCTTCGACTATGTTGAGGAGGGTTTTGCTTCTGTCTTTTCTAGATTTGGGAAATTTTCTTCTACAATTTTATTGAAAATATTCCCAATGCCTTTGCTGTGGTGTTCTTTTGTTACTCTACGTCCGCAACCCAAAGCTTTTCCTGTATCATGGAGTTCTCCCAGTTTCTGTTCATATTTCTGTAAATGCATGTTTTATATATATTTAAGATTGGCCATTCACCTTTACTGAGCGATCCAATTCCATCCCTGGTTCTCTGTTTTCTGTGTGCTCCATTCTGTTGGTGAGGCTTTCCACCAAGGCTTATATTTGTCTCATTGAATTTTTCACTTTCAGTTTGGGTTTTCTTAAGCAAGTCTATATCTTTGTTGAATTTTATTTTCATCTCTTGGGTTGATTTTTTATTTCATTACTCTTTTTTTTCATTCTCTTGAAGTATATTTATATCTCCTTTGAGTTTCTTGACCGTGCTTATCATTAGTCCTTGAATTTTCTATCTGAGAGTTTCCCAGGTCATTTTCACTAGGTGTGGTCATTAGCTGTCTTAGTTAAGAGTTTCTGTGGCTGTGAAGAGACACCATGACCACGCAACTCTTAAAAAAAGAAAACATTTCGTTGTGGCTAACTTACAGTTTCAGAGGTGCAGCCCATTATCATCATGGCAGGAGGTGTGGTGACATGCAGGCAGGCGTGGTGCTGGAGAGGTAGCTGAGTATTTTATATCTGATCCTAAGGCACCAGAAAGTGAACTGTGTCCCACACTGGGCATAGCTTGAGGATATAAGACCTCAAAGCCTTCCCCCATCGTGACACACTTCCTCAAACAAGGCCACACCTCCTACAACACGGTCACGCCTCTTAACAGTGCCACTTCCTAGGGGCCAAGTGTTCAGACACGTGAGTGTTTCAGAGCCATTCTTATTCAAACCACCACGCTAGGGGGTTGTTGTTTGTAGGGGACGTAGGTCTTGGTTTTTCACATTGTTTATGTTTCTGTGCTGAGACTTGTACATATGAAGTTAGTTGGTTGAGTTTTTCTTTTTATACTTTGCATTTTTAAAATTCAAGCCTCCCTTTCTTTTCTGTGATGGTTTTCACAATCTTCAGTGTAAGGCTGAGGAGTCATTGCCTCCCACGGACCGGTGTTTCGGGCCTGAGGCTCTCTCTCAAGTCTTCCTTTGTCGTCCAAATACTGTCTTTTGTCAGTGAGGGCCTCCTTCCCGGGTTTGCAGCTTTGTCTGTGGGATGCGGAACTCTACGTGCTGGGGGCCTTTCCCAGTGTTGGAGCTGGCCCCCACCCTGTCTCTGCAGCTGTGGGGCTTACCCAGGGTCGGAGCTGGTCCCCCAGTCCCCATTCTGTCTCTGCAGCTTCTGCTGAAGCTGTGCAGGAAGTGAAACCTACACACACTGATTGCCCTGCCCAGGCTCAGGGAAGTTCCACCCATGAAATGACTGTAAAGTGGGAGATGCCCCCTCTGCTCATGGGCTTAACCAGACTCAAATTCAGTCCCCACCTTGGGTCCACAGCTTCTTAAGAAGCCACTTTGGGGTACGGGACTCCCCAAGCACCCACTATGACCAAATTTTAATTAATTTTGACTTTAAAAAATTTTTCTATTTTATGTATGAGTGTTTCGCCTGCATGCATGTCTGCACACCTCTTTGTTTCCCATGCCCATGGAGGCCAGAAGAGGGCATCAGATGCCCTGGAACTAGGGTTGCAGACATGCCACTGTGTGTTTACTGGGAATCGAACCGGGTCCTCTACAAGAATAGCCAGAACTCTTAACTGCTGAGCTAACTATCCAGCTCATTTTTAATGTTTTCAGTAGCTGTGTTTCAACTCCCTTTGATAGGTATCTGTAAGTCATTGCTATCCTTTGTGTCTGGTTTGTTGTGTGTTTAAAATATGCTGGGCAGGAGAAGCAGCTCAGCCACGAAGCACTTGCTGATGTGCGTGAAGCCCTCAGCTTGATTCCGGATAGCAGAGATAATAAATTCTAACATGAATCCATAGGCTTCTGAAGATCCATGGCTGCAAGCAGGTCAAACCTCTCCATGGACAGACAATCCCGCTTCCTGGAAAGGGAAAGAGACACCGCCTCACTCAGAGGTGGCTAGGGTTTGGGGCTAGCCTGGGTGGACAACCCAGAAAAAGACTATTTTATTTTGTATTCTCACTCATTTTTTAAAGCCTGTTTCCTCTGTGCCCAGCATTTAGCTGAGCAGGAGAAGGGCCCTCCTCTCTAGACTGGGTCTGGTGGGGACCCCACAGCAGCTCTCAGTCTCCCAGGGGCCCTCAGAAGTGACAATTCTGGAGTGCCGCCATGTTGGCTGCCCTTCAGGCTGGCAAACAGGGTGCAGGATTGGCCTTTGGCATCCACTAAAGTAAATTTATGGCACCTGACACAGAAAGGCAGGAGCTGACACATCTGGATCCCCACACAGGTGGAGCAAAACTGGTCGACTCTTTGTCAGAGATGCCAGGTGGCAGCCAGTCTGACCCCTGCTCCTTTGGTGGCACAGCAGGTGTTTTGGGGTGCTCCTGCGGTGGCAGCCATGGGCTGTGGAACATTTGCACATTCTTTTGGGGTCCTGTTGCAAGAGTCATCTGGCAGGGGTAGGCCGTGTCTGGAAGATGCCAGGAGGATGCTCTAGGGAGGATGCCTCTAGCTAGGAGTATGAACCTGAGGTTCAGAGCCCTTGCTGAACCTCTGCCAGGCGGGACACACTCTCTGCGATTCCACCCTCCAGTCCTCTAATGCCCACTGCCAAATAAAGCACTCTAGTCCCTTGTCCCCACTTCTGCCCTCAGAGAAACCCAAGCAGGAGTGTGGACAACTGACCAGGGGCTACACAGCCGTGAACAGCATCGTTCCAAGCCACCACTGACTGCCTCTAACTCCTCAGGGAGGAGCAGGGCCTTAAGAGCCCCCTCTTGATCCACGAGGGAATGCTAACAGGCCCAGTCTTGTTTAAATAGTCACAACCTTATGACTTCAAAAGTACAAGAGCACCAGGCGGTAGTGGCGGTGGTGCACACTTTTAATCCCAGCACTCAGGGGCCAGAGGCAGGCGGATCTCTGTGAGTTCGAGGCCAGCCTGGTCTAAAGTGTGAGTTCCAGGACAGCCATGGCTGTTACAACACAGAGAAACCCTGTCTCAAAAACAAAACAAACAAACAAACAGCAACAACAACAACAGCAACAAAGGAACACAACAGCCGTGCCACGCCCAGAAGACCGGTCCACAAAACTCCACCCCTCTCCAGCTCTTACATTCTTTCCACCTGCCTTGAGGGGTGGTAAACACAGCTACCCAATTTATGGCCGAGCAGTCACTAGTTGCTAATTCTCAGCAGTTTGACCAGTTATGTGTCCCTTCCAGGAACTGCTGTCCATTGAAACCAAGCTTCTCTGACCAAAGCTGACATCTCATCAACCCACGGGTGTGAGCACAGGTAACTGGAAGGCAATTGGACAGGAAATTACATGTATTTACTGAAACAGCAGTCTCTTTGCCAGTAGGGCTTGACTTTCTCAAGCTAGAGATTTTCAGTCCCCTTCAAAAGCTGTGCTTCCCGGCTGTGATTTCAGCCACACACAGCCGCCTGAGTCCTCACAGCAAGTGAGGCACAGAAAGAGGCCACTGTGAACCTCCTAGCCATCTATTCCTAGGAAAAGGTATGTCCTCTTTTTTCCCCTGGCCTCTTCCTCCTGGCACTCACACCCTGCGGTGCCTCCTCCCACGCTGTGGTGAGGGACCTGAGGCCCTCACTCTGCAGCCACATGAGTGAGTCACCTTTGCCGTGGCTGCTCCACCCAGCCACGTCCACGGAGGCAGACAACAATCATCTGTTAAAACAATTCAATCTTAAGGTCAATTGCTAGATCAGACAATTATTGTGGGTTAGAATGTATTCTCCCAAAATTCATATATTGAAGTCTTGCCTGGCCCCTCCCCCCAGGACCTCAGAATGTGGTGGCCTTTGGAAACAGTCTTTTGTGAGGTAATCAAGATTAAATGAGATTATAGGGAGGGCCCCAATCCAATATAACCTCATAAAGAGCATTGGATGAGGGAGACGACTCCATCAGTAAAGAGCTTGTTGTACTAAAATAAAGAGCTTAGTCTGAGCCCTAGGACCCAGAGAAAAAAAGCCAAGTGTGGGGACCCTAGCGCTGGGGACCCTAGTGATGGAGAGACGGGCTTAAGTCGCTCCTTGGGGCTCGCTACCCAGTCAACCTGGATAAATCATTAGTGACAGAGCCTGTCAGAAAAAAATGTAGACAGCTCCTGAAGATTGACACTATGGTTGAACTCTGGCCTCTGTGTGTGTACATGGGAGGAGGTTGGCCACAGCTAAGAGCTGCTAGGGAAACCCACATAACCATGAAAGAGGAGATTGAGGTGCCGCTTCTAGAAGCCGAGGTATAATGACAAAGATAGCCCGCCTGTCACCCAAAGTCAGTTAAGAAGCACAGGGGTCAGGCTGAGGAGGTGGCTCAGCAGTTAAAGTGCCTGATTTGCAAGCAAAAAGACCTGAGTTTAGATCCCCAGAACCCATGTAAATCCCGAGTGGGCATAGCAGCCTGCCTGTAATCCTAGCCTTGGGATGTATCTCCTGAGTAAGGCAGTGAGCAGTATCAGGGTTTGTTTGAGAATAAGGTAAAAGAACCTTTACGACATCCACCTAGGACCTCTACATGTACCCACACCCATGTGCATCCACACAAAAAGAAGAAGAAAATGAGAAACCTTAAGCCTAGCAGGAGATGTGTCTACATGAATGCTGTGAAGAAGTCAGCCTCAAAACTGCAATGCAGCCTCTGTCTGTTTGCCTGGGGACTCAGGTCCCTGGGGACACACAGAGCACTTTAGATCGTGCATTTGTCAGAATGCAGCTTCAGCCACATGTCCGAATGTGGTAGAGACCAACAAGCACCTTATGTAAAGGAGAACTTTATTTCTTGTTCCTGTGCCAGCAGGGGACTACTGCTGGGGTGCTGAGGGTCCAGGGTGCTCCCGTCCCCGTGCTCCTGTCTTGGGGTGCTCCTGTCTCAGAGTGCTCCTGTCTCAGGGTTCTCCTGTCTTGGGGTGCTCCTGTCTAAGGGTGCTCCTGTCTCAGGGTGCTCCTGTCTTGGGGTGCTCCTGTCTCAGAGTGCTCCTATCCCAGTGTTCCTGTCTCGAAGTGCTCCTGTCTTGAGGTGCTTCTGTTTCAGGGTGCTCCTGTCTCGGGGTGCTCCTGTCTCAGAGTGCTCCTGTCTCAGGGTGTTCCTGTCTCAGGGTGCTCCTGTCTCAGAGTACCCCTGTCTTAGAGTGCTCCTGTCTTGAGGTGCTTCTGTTTCGGGGTGCTCCTGTCTTGGAGTGCTCCTGTCTCAGGGTGCTCCTGTCTCAGGGTACTCCTGTTTCAGAGTACCCCTGTCTCAGGGTGCTCCTGTCTTGGGGTGCTCCTGCCTCAGGGTGCTCTACCCCTTGGATGTCACCTGAATCATTCATCACCATGAGTTTCTAGGGTTGGCATAATGAAGACCCAAAAAGAGAGAATTGAAACAACAGGAATTAATTTTCTGAGAACTAGACCCCTGAGATCAAGGTCTTGGTAGAATGGTTCTGATCAACCCTGAGAGAGGCCACTGCCCTGTCCCTCTGGGCCCTGTCCTGTTCCAGGCAAAAACAAGCTTCAGGGCAGGAACAGCTGGCAAGTGTCTTGGGCCTGGGGCACCATCCAGGTCAGGGAGGAAATGACAGAGGTGTGCGTAGACTGGGCTATTTTTACCAAGACCTGTGCAAACAGAGGTGCAGGCTGGTCCGGCTAGTTTCTCCCTCTCCTGGCATCTGGCCGACAGGGCCATTACCAGGTAGGCAGAGCTCGCTTGGTTGGAGCCACAGAGGCAGAACAGATAGCTGGAGAAAAGGCAGTAAGAATTGCCCCTAGGTGCCCCGGGGACTTTCTTTCTGGAGGTGTTAGTACCCTCTAGGCAAGGTGGGCTCAGGCTCAGTTACTGCCTGCCAGAAACCAGCTGATCCCGTACCAGGCATGTGGCTGGGCTGCAGTCAGGGTACGGGGGTAGGAAGTTAGGGAGGGTAGAAGGATCACAGACAGGTGTGGTTCTGGGATCATGGGTCAATGGGAACTGAAAGGCTCTCTCTGGATCAGGGGTCCACCTGAATTGGAGCCTGAAATCAGGTCAAGGGTCAGGCTAGGGTCAGAAGTGAACTTAGAGTGGTGGGGTGGAGGCCTGGATTGGACCTGGGGATTAGCTGGCAATCATGAAAAAGGCTTGGTCATGGGCCAGCCAGAGAGAGAGTGAAGCTGAGGGAAACTCCCAAGCCACATTTTTCATGCTTCTTCACTCCTTCTGACAGTCCCTCTGGGCTGTCATCCCCAGTGGAAAGCCCTCAGTCTTCCTCGAGGTATGGCATGGATCCCGTTCAGAACCTCACGGGGCAGGTGTCCTCCCAGACAGACCTGTCAGAGCTGAGTTAGGGTGAGACTGTGAGCTCCTCCCCCCGGGATGGGGGGAGTCCTGGTAAAAAGAGCACTGAAGACCAGAAGGAGGGGCTAGACAGGAGGGGTCCCCTGAGCTGGGGCAGCATTAGAGACCTCAGAAAAAGGGAGACCCTGAAAACAAAAACCAATGAAAGAAATGTTAACCAACACCACAGAGAGGCAGCCAGCCAACTTCCGACCGCTGGCGGTGGATGCATGAGATGAAGAGGTGCAGAGCTAATTTAAACAAACAATCCATGGGAAGGAGAAATAAAAATTAAATACTGACTATAGATCGAAAGCCGTGAAGCAATCGCAGCATTTGGCCTGGGGCGGCTTGGTGCCAACCGCTCACCAGTTCTCTCTGCAGGCAGAGCTCCTGAGCTCCCGAGACAGTGAGTCGCAGACCCACACAGGTCACAGAGCGGACTGTGGTGGGTCGGAAGTTATGTGTCAAACATTGCAGAGACCAAACACGATGTCAAAATCAAATGTGTCATGAATCCGAGGTGTGTCTGGCTCACACATTGTTTAAAGTGATTTCACTGCAGCCTTGATTCTGAACACACACACACGCACACACACACACACACACACACACACACACGAATCAATAGGAATACTCAATCCAGTATTGAGATTGCAAACTGGAGCCCCAGGAAGAAGCCTGAGGTTCTTAGAATGTAGAGGCGCAGACAAGGGAGATAAAGGAAAGCTGGGCAGGACACAGAGCAGAAAGAAGGCGGCAGAGAAGTCAGCCCCTTGCTCCTTGCTTCAGCACAGCTTCCTCCTCCCTCCCTGATGCCTGTTCCTTCTTTTCCCTCCCAAGTTTTCATCCTCTGCTCAGCCTCTTCCTTCCCAGTGCTACTTCTCATCTTCCTCCTTCTGCCTCCCGCCATCTTCCAGGCCTGACTCCCAGTCTCTGGCAGGTAACCCCACCCAACTCCAGTGTGAGACCTCGGATGCCCACCACTCCAGGCCCCCTGGACCTTTTCTCTCCTTGCTGCAGGTAGTATCCCTTCAGACCAGCCTAAGGAGAGTCGGGGATATGGGGTGGCTCGTAGGGCCCAGCTTTGCAGCAGCAGGTGATGGTCCTGTTGGCTACCACAGGGGAAGACGGCAGCTGGAGAGAGGCAGAAGTGGCTCGTGACGCTTCCTGCCCAGACATCTGTTTTGGAGTGCCAAGCCTAGTGGTGATGGGCAGCTTCTCTGCGATTCCCAGGTTGTCTCTCTTGAGCAGCACCAGCCCCTGAGGAAGTCAGCAGCAGGAGGACACTAGTCCTCAGCCTCCCCATGATTCTCAGGCCCAGAGTGCCCATTTCTATTCCTGCTAGGACCTTACTGCTGGGCTAACACAGGTCTTGACACCAGCCATGGAAAGGACAAACAGGTTTCCATTCCCAGTGCAAACTACTCAGGGACCAAAAAAGGCTGAAGTTGGGGGGTTTTTTTGGTAATGTAATGAGTGGATGAAGTTAAAATGAATTTGAACTCTAGAAAATGAAGACAAGCCCTGATCTCACATTCACTCTGCGGAGCAACACAACTCCCCCTGTCCCCATGAAGGAAGGACATGAGGGAGACTGGGTCTTGGGCTATGCCAAAGTCTGGTTCCTACAGACCACGTCATCCTGAGAACTGACCAGCCTACCTCAGTACCTGGGGAGGCTAGCCAGGACGATGCCACTCTCCAGAGGACCTTGGGATCCAATAGTCTTGCCTCCAGCAAGGGAGGCCCCATGTTCCCAGGGCAGAGTACTGGGATCAGCAGGAAGTCAGATCATGAGACAGAAAGACAGAACATTTCACTATGCCCACAGTCAGGGCCACAGGACCCGAGAGGCCATTAGGAAGTTCCTGTGGCTGGGGTGGAGGACAAAGGGTCAGGAGATAGGCTCTCTTATATTCCAGGGCTGTGCTGACTGTCAGTCCTCAAACCACAGGCCTGGTCCATCTCAGAGCCCACCTCAGTACTGGGAGAATACAGTGGTCACTTACTTGTACGAATCTGAACCCTTTCTATGGCCCATTTTGTGAATCCTTGTTCCACAGCTGGTGATGTGTGTGTGTGTTCATGTGTGCATGTATGTGTGAGTGAGTGCACATATACATATGGGCATGAGCATAAAGGCTAGAACCCAAGGTGTGTTGGTATCTTCCTCAATTTTTTATTGGTGTATGTGTACGCATATGCGTGTGTGTGCATGCATGTATGCAGGAGTGTGTGTGCATGCATGTATGTGTTCATGTGTGCATGTATGTGGGCATGAGTGCACATACACATGGACATGAGCATAGACACTAGAAATTGAGGTTGGTTGGTGTCTCCCTTGATTTATTATTGGTGTGTGTGTGTGCGCGCGCGCACGTGCGCGTGCAAGCACACACATGCATATGTGTATGTATGTGTGCATGTGTGATGAATGCTTGTGTGCATACATGCATGTATATTCAAGGTGCGATGGGGTGAAGGCTGGTGCATGCCAGGGTTCATGTGTAGAGGTCAGAGAACAATTTTGGGGAGTCAGTTCTCTCCTCTATTGCAGGTTTTTCAGGAATTAAACACAGGCTGGAAGGCTATGTGAATGGGACCACACTTTTTCTTTCTATCTGAGACAGCCTTGCTGTATAGCCTAGACTAATTTTAAGCTGACCACCTTCCTGCCACAGCCTCCAAAGCACTGGACTGGAGGCCTGCCAACATACCTGGCTTCTTGCTTTGATATAAGCATTATAGCACCTTGCAGAGTATGCCAGGAAATGCTGCTGGCTCATAGCATCTCTGGAGTTTGGTTTGATAAGAATTACCTGTGCAGCTGCTGGTGGCATCTGCTTTTAATATCAGCACTTGGAAAGCTGAGGCAGGCGGATCTCCGTGAGTTCATAGCTACACAGAGAAACCCTGTCTTTAAAAACCGAGAAAGAGAGAGAATTATCTATGAAGATTTATAAGATTCTCTATAAAGCAACCTGAGCCCAGTATCTTTTTTAGAAGTAACCTTAATCATTCACATTTCTCCGTAAGTGTTCACTTCACCTAGACATTGGGGTGACAGTCGCGCTAACACGCTCTCTTCCTGGGGCTGCGTCCTGTGCTTGTTGGCTTCTGTTCTTATTTCTGGTCGTCAGACTCTAGCCGTCTCTGATCAAGAGGAAAGAGCGTTCATTTGATATTGTCTCCCCCACTTTCTGTTTGATCTTCACTAACTCCTTCCCTCTTTCTTTGTGTTTAATTTGTTGTTTCTTACCTAGTGGTTTTAGTTGTGAATTAATCTATTCTTGCTGCAGCTGGCAGAGTTCTCAGGTAGCACCAAGATTCCTGCCCACAACTCCCTGTCCTGTGTTATCCTTTTCCCTTTGGGCATGGGTGTCCTGACTTCATCAGGTGAGATTTTCTTGGTTTTCTTGATTTTTTTAGGGGGGTAGATATGGGGGTCTCATGAAATCCAGACTGGACCGAAATTCCCTATTTACCTTGAAGCCTTGATTCTCCTGATTCCACCTGCCACGTGCTAGGATTGCATGCCTGTCCCGCCATGCCATGTTTACCTGGTGGGGATTAAACCTAGGGTATCATGCATGCTAGTCGGGTACTTTAGCAATTGAGCTATGTAGCCAGCCCCAGGGGAGCCTGCTTTAGAGAGGTTTTAGAGGGAGAGGCAGAGGGTTTAAAGCTGCCACATGTGTGTGTGTGTGTCTATATACATACATACATATATAAAACAAACACCAAGAACCACAATCTATCACTTAGGAGTTCAGACAGAATGATTGAGAGTTTAAAGCCAGCCTGCGCTATAGAGAGAGACCGTGACTCAAACAGCAACCTAATAAAGGAAGTAAATTCTATGGAGCAGGCCAGGCTAAGACCTGAAGTCAGTCCCTAGGACCTCATAATGAACCTAGCTGGTGGCCATCAGACAAAGGGGGGCAAGGGCTGGAGAGACCGTTCGGTGAGTAAGAGCACAGAATGCTCTTACAGAGGTAGACTGTGGCTTCCAGCACCCACATCAAGCTACTGACACCTGCCTTCAGCTCCAGCCACAGGGGAATCTGACCCTTCTGGCTTCCATGGGCACCTGAACTCACATCACATACCCACACACAGACACATGCAACCACATACAACTAATAATGACACAGATCTTTTTTAAAGAGAGTCGCACAGAGGCAGATAATGGAGTTCTGCCAACGGCGTGGATGAACTTGGGAGAAGACCCCAGTCCTGTAAATAGCTCTGGCTGACACCTTGGCTGATCCAGCTAAGCCCCGGGTGGACCTCTCTGACTATAGACAATGTCAGAGAATCAGTGGATATTGTTGCAACTGCTACATTGCTACATTCCTGTCACCTCTCACCCACCAACTGAAACCTAATGAACCCATTCTTCACACGACTTGGGTGTTTACTATTCTGGGATGTAATTGGAATTTCTTTGGGCCGCCAATCAGCTCCCAGATAAAGACATGGAGACTTATTATTAATTAAGAATGCTTGGTCTTAGCCTAGGCTTGTCCCACTAGCTCTTTTAACTTAATTTAACCTGTTTCTAATCATCTAGGTTTTGCCTCAGGCCTTTTTACTTTCTTTCATTCTGTGTGTCCTACTTTCCCAGTTCTTCTGTGTCTGCCTGTTCTTCCCCTGAACCTCAATTCCTCTTCCTACTTTTTCTCCCTGCCCAGAAGTCCAGCCTATACCCCCTCCCTCACTACTGGCCATTCAGCTTTTTATTAGACCAATCAGGTGCCTTAGGCAGGCAAGGTAAACAGCAACACATCTTCACATAGTTAAACAAATGTCCCACAATACCGGGACACTTTTTATACCTTGCTACACATATTCATGTGTCTGTAAGAGTTGGGTTTATGCTGATTATGTTGAGGTTTAAATTTTACCTCAGGAACTGATATTATCTCTCTCTGCCTCCTGCCTTGGCCGCCCAACAGTGTATTTTCATTAGATATAACTCGACCTATGGATGTGACTTTGACTCACTCTGCTTGCCGAATAGTCTGCTGAGTGAAAACTCCCAGGTCTTTCCATAATTTCCATAATTATAGACTGACAGTTTGTTCAGCCATTTTACATATCTCTGTGCTATTGGCTAGATGTTTAGGGTTATTACACCTACTTGATAGACTGAATGTTCTAACAACACGAATTTTTCTTGTGATGGTTAATTCTGATTAATGCCCATCACCTAGGAGACATGCCTCTGGGTATGTTTGTGAGGATGTTTCCAGAAAGGATTGACCTGAAGAGAGAGGCATCTTGGAACAGGCAGCTCAGAGCTCTGAGAAGCAGGTAGTGTCCCTGAGCAAGCGCACCTCCTGTAGTTGCCTCCCTCCTCCGCCAACATCAGGGTTCAGCTTCCAGATTCCAACCTGTAGCTACTCTCTGACTCTCCGGGGAGCCCTTGGCCTTTCAGCACTGGACGGGGACACTGAGCCTCTGGGATGAGAGGCTACAAGTTCTTAACCTCGGCAGCTCGAGGACCGCCATTGTTAGGTTATCCAGCCCCTATAATGTAAGCCATTCTAGTAAATCACCTCTTATAAAATATAACCACATTTTATTGATTGTGTTCCCCTCAGAACCCTATCTAACAGTTTAAAATCACTTTTCCATCTTAGGTTCTCAGTCATTCACATTGTATGTGCTGATTAAAACTCAAAACCATCCCTAATCTCTGATAGCATGCAGCTGTAGTCAGTGTAGTCCTTGTTAGCCCTCCCATGATGTCTTTATTGGACTGCTGGAGTCACCCTGCTTCTTTCTCTCCTCATCTGCTTTTTTCTCCTCCTTTCTCTCTTCTTCTCTCTCCCCTTTCTCCTCCCTTCCCCTCGTCATCTTCCTCTGCATCCTCTCTCTCCTCTTCCCCCTCCTCTTGACTATTTAGGAATCACATGGGGATTTCCATTTCCCCAGTGGACAACTACAAATTTTTAACAGTCATTAATCTCTGGTGACATTAATTATGCTGTTGAAACTCCATGCATGTTTCGTCCCATCCCCTCCAGAATCTCTGCCCAAGGGCACCTGTACAATAGCTCACAGGACCACAAGGCTGGGAAAGGGTGTGTGTGTGTGTGTGTGTGTGTGTGTGTGTGTGTGTGTGTGTGCGTGCGTGTGTGTGTGTGTGTGTGTGTGTGTGTGTGTGTGTGAGCTCTCCTGGGGTGGGAAATGAGCTGAGAGACAGCCTGGCACTGCCTGTTGTCCTGGTCACCTGCCCCAGCCTCAGATCGTGGTGTTTCCTCAAGCAATAGTCACCCTATGGGCACTGCAGGCGGACACATATACTTGTATGTGCACACTTATGCTGTGGAATATTTCACTATGTAAAGATGGATTGCATTTGTTTATGTTGTGGAATATTTGTTTAACTATGTAAAGATGTGTTTCATTTGTTTAATTATATAAAGATGTGTTGCTGTTTACCTTGCCTGCCTAAGGCACCTGATTGGTCTAATTAAAAGCTGAATGACCAATAGCGAGGGAGGGAGTATAGGCGGGAATTCTGGGCAGGGAAAGTAAATAGGAGGAAGAATTTAGGTTAGCACTGGAGAGTGAATGTGAGGGGCAGCCCCTCCCTCCAGACTCCCCATACTCCTACACCAAGAACCCCATGCCCAGGGGTCTGAGGAAGGACTGGGGACTCCTGGGTTTGGGGGAAAGGAGTTCTCAAGCTATACCTCTGTTCACATAGGGCCAAGGTCTCCTCCTCATTTCCTGCAAAATCCCATGCCTCCGTGTTCTCTCTGTGGGCCTAGAGGCACATTGTTTGGGCTTCGTGCAGGAAGAGCCTGTAGGACTGGGGTGCATCTTAATGAGTAGGGTGCTTATCCAGCATGCACAGTGCTCTGGGCTCAGTCTCCAGCACCCATAATCCAGGCCTTCCCATAGTGCCAACACCCATAATCCCGGCCTGCCTGTAATCCCAACACCCATAATCCAGGCCTACCCATAGTCCCAGCACCCATAATTCAGGTCCTTCCCATAATCCCAGTACCCATAATCCAAGCACCCATAATCCAGGCCCGCCCATAATCCCAGCACCCACAATCCAGGCCTGCCCATAGTCCCAGCACCCATAATCCAAGCACCCATAATCCAGGCCTGGCCATAATCCCAGCACCCATAATTCAGGCCCTTCCCATAATCTCAAAACCCATAATCACAGCATGCCCCAAATCCCAGCACTCATGATCCCAGTCTTCCCATAATCCTAGCACTCAGGATGTGGAAGGAGAAGGATCATAAGTCAAAGGCATCCTCAGCTACATAGCAAGTTCAAGGCCAGCCTGGGCTTCATGAGACCCTGTCGAGGGTGCGGAGCAGAGAGGGAGCCTTTGAGCTTCATCTCTCTGGTAGGGCCTGAGGATCTCACCCTGCCTTCCTTGAACCCTGCATTCAGTGAACTTCCACTCTCCCACCTCCATCTCAGTATCGCTCCTTCAACCACCTAAGATGATGCACGTGATGGAGCCAGCCCGCCCGAGAGCTCTGCACCACAGGCTTCAGGATCGAGGGTGACTATTTCAGGCTGGGCCCAGGTTTCACTGCTACACCCACCAGTCATTACCAGGATTTTCCTATCCTAGGTTTCATTAGCTTTGCTCCTAGGTGGGGCTTCAGGGCCTCTTCAGGATCCCCTGTCTTCTGCTGAAGCAATGCTAGGGTCCTCAGAGGGCACAATGCATGTTTTCATCAGTGACAAGCCTCATCACAGAGCCAGGCACGATGCTGCATGAGAGGTGAGTGAACGAATGAATGAATGAATGAATGAATGGACATCCATGCTGTTACAGAAGGCACACAAGGAATGCCCTTTAAACATCTGCTCACAGGCCTCACTGCCCCACTCTGGGCTACACATGGAGTTGAAATACTTTGGCATTCAGAAAGGTCTAACTCCCCAAAGAAGGGGTGCACCGAGGAGGTGGGAGCAGCTGCCAGCAGCCTCCACTGGTACAGACCTGAAGCTACTTGTCCCTTTCAGGGACGGTAAAGTGGCCTCCATCCAGACAACAATGGGGTGGATGTGCTGGTGAACCCAGGAGCAGCCACTACCCAGGCTGTGTTTGTCGCTGGCCTTGACTTAGCCCCCCGTCAAGCGGGTCAAGGATGCTCCGTGTTTCACGGCTGCCCTCACCGTTCACCAGAACCTCCTTCCCACTGATTCATCAGCCAGGCACAAGGCACTGACTAAGGCATCCTGAGAGGTGGCTGCCAGCCCGGAGGAGGCGAGGGTGGCACACGCCACAGGGATGCATCGGGCTGCAAGCCAGACAGGCTCTGATGAATAACTGTACATTCTTTCCGCTGAGCTCGTTGTCACGGGGAATGGCAAGTGACTGTCTCCTTTCTCCCACTCCCCGAATCTGCTGTACCCCTGTGATTCTGGCAACTAGAAGGGAGGTAAGGGGCTGAGCCAAAATCTGGGAACAGGTTGCAGGGATCCAGAATGGATCTGCCTAGCAAGAGCTTCAGGAATGGGAACAGACCATGGTTCAGGCACTCTGTGCAACTGTTCCAACCTAGATTCGTGGAGCAAAGGCAGACAATACATACAGGGACTCTTCAGGCCATGGTGGGGAAGGTAATTACACCCACCACCACAGGCGCCTGCTCCCTCGGCCTCAGGAGGTCCATCTGCCTCCACCTCTGCTTCTAAATTCCCCTTCCCTCCTGAAGCCTTTCTATTGCCGAGGTAAACAACAGGTGCCCTCCTCAGATTCCACAAAGCTCCCCAAGAGTAAGCCCATGGTTGACCTCCCAATATCTCGGGACACAGGATTTAACAGCCAGAAGTTGGCACGTGGTTTCGTAGCCTACAGGGAGTTTTAGGAGTGGAGTGGTTGGTAGGTTTTAATTGAGGTTTTAAGGCCCTGTGTTTTGCTCCTTTTATTTCTGAATGTGTCTTGTGTCCTTTGATGGTAAGGAAGGATGAATTCCCCCAGGGAACAATCCAGAAAGAAACAAGAGTGGCTTTCCTGACAGAGAACCGGAAGGAAAACTATTCTCCCTGAGCCACTTTCTTCTCCTGGGGTTGGGCTGGGAAGACCCCAGGAGATCCTGCCTGCCCTCTCAGCTGCAGCCTGGCATCAGCCCTCCAACCCCTACCCTAAGAGGACAGCCATTACCACTGGGGCTCTCCCCTTCCACCCACTTGCCTCATCTATCCTGTGAGGGTCACAGGGCAAAATGGGGTCTGGTTCCCTCCCACCTTCCAGTCCCCACTCCCCTCCAGGTACCCTAAAGCCCCCAACATCCTTGCCCACAGAGAGCAAGAAAAAGCTAGCAGGGCCATAAGGTGAAGTGGTGCAACATTTTGCTCAGGCTGGCCTGAAATCTGCAATTCTTCTGCCTCAGCCTCTAAAGAGCTGGGATCACAGTCATGTACTGGAAATCAGCATCCTGCAGCTGCAGAGGTGACATGTGGGAATGGGCAGGGCTGAGAAACAAAGCTCCACAGGCCTACCATTCACATTTAAGATTTGAGAATACCACTTCAAGAGCTGATAAGACTCCACTGCCCCGTCAGGGGCCCAAGGCCTGAGAGGAGGGTACTGGGGGCCACAAGGAGAGGCGAACCAAATTCTGAGCTCACAGTGTTTCCTGAAGTCTTGATGCTGAAACTTTAGAACTACTTACTGAACAGCTCCCTCCTCTGACATCCCCACATCTGGAAAAGGAACAGCCTGTGTCCAGGTAGCCCATTCTCTATCAGGAATCAGAAACTGCAGGCAACGCCCCCTGCTTCCTCTTATCTCTATGTGTAAAAGAGGCCTGGCTCAGAATCAGGGACTCATAAAGTAGCGGGAGAGCAAGGGAGGTGCTGTGGACAGTTGTAGGGGAGGAGGGGAAGGAGGGGAAAGCTCCACCCAGTCAGCAGAAATGGATGAAGGCCAGGGGTCGCTTTCAGACTTTTCTGTAACCAACGTCAAGGCCACGCCCACAGCCCTAGTTTCCCACATTACAGGTTGGGAAGGCCAGCGAGTCCTCGGGAAATTCCCGCGCCCCTGCTGGCCAGAAAGCGCCAGAAGACGGACCTGCTTCAAGCAGAGCGCACTCTCCTCTTGGAGCGCAGGGACACGCGGCTCTCTCCATCTCAGCACCAAGCTCTGCCCCTCCTCCCTCCTTCTATCCCACCGCGCCATCAATCCCCCGCCACACACCACCACCACCACGTTCTCACTGTCACCACTCGCGCTCTCGGAAAGGAGACCAGCCGTCTTCACTGGTTCCCTATTAAGTCGCGCGCAGAGAGCTCCGAGCCCTATGCATCCGAGCTCGAAAGACAAGCGTAGGAGGGAGTGCAGTCTCAGATCACTCGCCGCCGGCCGGCGCGATCTTGGAGACGCAGCGTGGGGCATTAACACCCTGGTCCTAGTTCCTGGGGACCTCAGACTCAGGAAGAAGGGTCCGTGGGCAGTCTGGGCCCGCAAACAGGTACAAGCTTCGGTCCTGGAACGTCGACTCCGCGTTCCTCGCGAGGAACATGGGCCGAAACGAATCCACCCTTGAATGCACTGTGTGAAGGGCCACGACGCCCTGCCTGACCCTAGGGAGCATGGATGAACCCCGAGTCAGGGCTCCCCGACTCCGGCTGAGCGTACCTCGGCTTCTCCCTTGTCATAGACAGCTCCAGCAGTGTGATCCGCCGGACCCCACTGGAACCCAGTGTGTAGCCCCGAAAAGCTGCGGCCCTTATGGTCCAGGAATCTGGGCTGCGCGCGGGCGTGGGAACCAGGGAGGTGGCCGCTCCCCTCCACCCCCACCCCCTGGAACAGACGACCGGAGGAGCACGCTGCCGGGGGCGGGGGTAGGGGGGCCGAGGGTGCGGCCTGTGTTAGGAGAGAAGGTGCAGGCGCGGGGAACACTGGGCGGTGTCGAGCCCAGCGTCCCCGCAACGGAGCCGCTAGGACTAGGCGAGCGGCAGCTCCAGACGACACACACCACTAGCGGGACTCCGCGTTCACGCCCCGGTGCACCCAGGCTCCGCCCCCTACCTGCGTCGAGCCCCCGCCTCCGCCGCGCCATTGGGTAACCCTGCCGCCCGTCAGACGAGCCCCTGCCGCCCTCCCAGGGCCCGGAGCTGCTCCTCTTAGCGCCAGGGCCGCCGGCCCGCGCCACTCTACCGTGCTGGATCGGCCCCAGACCCCGCAGCCGCTCCGGCCGCCTGCGGCGGGCTCAGGGCGAACCATGCGCCCTTCGAGCGCACCGCCTGCCCGCTGGTTCTGCGTGCTGGCAGGAGCCCTCGCCTGCGTCCTCGGACCCGCGGTGAGTGTGCACCCCTCCACCGGGAGCCCCGGGAATAAGGGAGCTGCCCGGACGGAGGATCTGGGGCCATCTGGCCATCGGGGGGCAGCAAGAGCGCGGTTCTCATCTTCCTCTCCACCCGGGACCGGATCTAGCCCAGAGGCGTGGGAGCTCGATGGCACCGGGTCCCTCCCAGAGCAGCCTAGAGCGCTAACCTCGAGGCCATCCAGGCAGCGGGGAGAGGCTGAGGGCGAGAGGGAGCCCCGAACTTGCTTTGCTTTGTGAGGAGTGCCTGTGCGGGTGCATGGAAGAGGAGAGCTGTGGGCGGCGGGATCGGGTGAAATGGGAGATCCGGTAGACTGTGAGGTGGGAAGGAGGCTGTGAGGGTCTGGAAGCGTCTCTGGGCATTTTGTGAACTTGTGGGATATGAAGACAGAACAGCAAATACACCGTCCTTGCCTATGGCCTAGGAAGGGGTCGTTGCGATCTTATTGATGACAGGACTCTCCTTCCACTCTACCTCCTCTGACTATAGGAAGGTGGGAGTTGGTGGCAGGGACAGGCATGTGCTGGGGAAAGCAGAGGGCCTTGCTCTGCCTCTGACCTCCTCTTCCTCCCACACAGATATGTGGGTGGCTGTGAATGGCTCACCAGGGTCACATCACAGGTAGATGCTGGGTCACCTCCTCTGAGAGGAAGGAAGACCGCAAGACTCAGTCTGCCCATTTTACAGCAGGACAAAATGAGGCCACAGGAGCCATGCCAGCCCTTGCCAGCCATACTTGGTTCCCTTTGCTCCCTTTACTCCCAGCCTGTGGACAGTCTTTTCCCTGGTGGATTCTGGTCTGGAAACAGCAGGTGACTTGGAGGAGGGTGGGGAATCTGGTCACCTAGTGGGTTCTCTCCCATGGTTACCTCCTTTACCATGGCCTCCGGATTCAGGATGAGTCTGTTTCCACCGCGCCAGTGTCTGGCACACCCTAACCTGGGAAAGTTCATGCCCTGGCATTAGCAGGCATTGTCCCCTTCCTCTAGCTCACAGTCCCACCTCCCAGACGCCAAGCTCCATCTAACGCTGGTCCTCAGTGTCACCGTCTGCAGGCTACACACCAGCAGTTCTCCAGCTCTCCCAGCCCTGGCTCCCAGCTTCTCCCATTCATTTTGGATGAGCCAGGGGTCCTTGGGCCACTGGAGGTTTCCAGGTGCCCTCCATCTAGACACAGCTTGAGCCCAGCCCTCCAGTACCTTCCTTCCTATCTTCCAAGGTCTTTCTCATTCAGCACCGACTCCCGTTCCTCCTCCTGTTTGCTTCTGATGGGGTCCCACGCTGACCCCATCCTTTCGGTCCACTAGCCTCCCCACCTGAGCAGTTCTGCCCCTCGTGTGGCGTCAGACTCACTGTCCTCTTAGGCCAGGTCAAACCATGACCCACAAAAGAGGGGGAAGGAGCTTAGCGTGGTATGGAGGAGGGTCCCAGTTCCTGCCTTGCTGTCCTTACTTGCTCCCTCCTGGAATGGGCACCCAATGTTCCTGCTCCAGCCGGACTTGGGGGGGATATGTTATCAGAGCCATAAAATGGCAGCTGCAGAGTTCACATTGAAGGCACAGAGCCTTATCACGCTGTTTATGGGGCCCTGCCTTGGCCTGGGAAGGGAAATCTTTGAACGGGGAAGCCAAAAAAAAAAAAAAAAAAAGGAAAGAAAAGAAAACCTCCACTGTGTCTCTAAAGAGGAAGTGAAGTATGTCCCAAGGCCTTCCATAGCTCCTGCCCCCTTGGGCAGCAGACAGTCACCCAGTGCCAGGCCAGTGGGGACACTCAGACTACAGACAGTCTGAGGTCCTACCTTGCAAGAGTCTCCACTGCAGGAGCATGGCACAACCAGGAACCTGCACAGTGACCTGCATGGCACTACCTCTTAGAACTGAGGGACAGGGCTGCTGTGACAGACGGACAGACAGGGAATCCCCCTTGGAAGAAGCAAGGCAATGCCCTGAAGTTTGGCTCCATGGCCGACCTTCTTCAGATGCAAACTCTGAACACAGGCTTTGCTAGCCCGGCCCCAGAAGGTAGAGAGCACCCAGTCCCCAGTTTCCATTAGAACCTGGACGGCCGGAACAAAGGGCAAGGCTGGCTTCTCTGAGTGTTCCGCAGACAGGTGGAAGCCACCTGCTTCCGAAGGTCACACCTCACCAGTCCTATTGGCAGAAAGAATTCCCACAGCACTGAGACCTTCTTGGCCACTACTACCAGCCTTTCCAGGGTCTTCCCTCTACTGCCCAGGCCTCTGGCCTCAGCAGATTGTACTGTGAACTTCAGGAAATATGGTGGCTTCTGGGCCAGGCTACCTTGAGGAATAGAGAGACAACCTCAGTTATGCCTGCTCAGGACTCCCAGGGCCACACTGAAAGACAGAACTTGCTAGAGGTTTATACCTCTGCATCCTGGAGTCTAGCCTCCTCTGAGGCTTCTGTAGCTTGCATGGGGGTCACAGCTTAGGACAAGAGCCTTAGACTCTGCCCTACCCCCACTGCCATGGCTGGTTGGCTTGGGAAACATATTTAATCTCCACAGAAGGACATGGTTTCCTCATCCCTGAAGAGAAAAGAGAACCCTTGGCCTAGTGTGGAGGAGAATTGGAAAGACCAGACTGGGCTGGAGCTAGCCCCACTCTCTAACTGGGGCCTGATCTTCTCTGAGCCACAGGTCTCAGGTGAGAGAGAGCTGGGTGTCCAGACAGCCCTGTGTGAACTCTGAAGGAAGAAAAGGTAGTCAAGATATTGTGTGGCCCATGTGACAGCTAGGTCATCCCTGCTCCTTGATCTCTGAGCTTGGACCTTTATCCAAGGCAGGCAAGATCCGTGGAGTGGGTGGCGTGTCCTCATGAGGTGTCTTCAGGAGGTGACAAGGCCTCTCAGAGGAGGCGGGACATCTCACAGTGAGGGAGCCTGATGGCAATCTGATTTGTGTTACCTCACCAGCCTCTCCCCGCCACCCTCCCGCCATTAGCGACCCCTTCAGTGTGGCTGCTTGGGTCACGGGTGAGGGTTGGAGGCTGGGGACTGAAATGAGCCTTTGCCTTTTCTCAGCTTCTCGGACTTTGCCCTTCCCTCTGCAGTCCCCGCATGGTACAAGGGAGAGCCTCAGTGCATGGAAACTCTCCTGCTTCTCAGCAGGGCCTGAAGAGAAGAGTTTCATCTGTCTACTACACGGACAGGTTTTGGGGTTTTTTTTATATACTTTTACTGTAAAATGATTCAAACATAAACAAGTAGAAAGACTATTATGATAAAGCCGTAAGCGGTGGCTCATGCCTGTAATTCCAGCACTCAAGAGACTGAGGCAGAAGGGCTGAGTTCAAGAGCAGCCTCGGTGAGAACTTGCCTCGGACAAATAAACAAATAAATGCATGAACGCACAAACGAATGACTATAAGATTAGCATAATAAGGGACTGGAGAAGTGGCTCCGTTGTTGTTGTCGCGTGTAATGTGGCGCATATGTGGGTTCATGCAGGTCTGTGAAATGAACGCTCAGACACTTGAGAATGAACTTGGCCTTTGTGGCTGCAGGGACTCAGTCTCGGTGCACCGAGGTGCTTTCCTTTTGCCTCCTGGCATTTTTATTGTTCCCTGTGTTTACACTTTAGCTAGTTGATTTCTGAAATATCTCTAAAGGAACTGAACGAAGCTTCCAAAATTACAATGCCAAGTGCGAATACCTGGTTTATGAGGTACCATGGTTTTAGTGTTTCCTCTAACTAAGTTTCAGACATCAAAAGGTATCTGTAGCACAAAGGATGGATTAGGGGCTGGGTGCTGACTCCAGAGCTAGGCCAGGTATGGCCCAGCAGGAGTTCACGGCTAGCAAGGGTTCCTTGCTAACGCTCCAATGGGCGCCTGGCTCAGCAGGATTCTCTGGCTCAGCAGGATTCTCTCTGTTACACTCAGTGGCTGAGAGCAGCACACTGGTTTGCTACAGAGGACCCATATCCGTATACTCACAACCACCCATAGCTCCAGTTCCAGGGCATCCAACACCCTCTTGTGCCCTCCTTGGGAGCCTACAGATATGTTATGTGCATACAGATGCTAAGATACACACACATACACATAAAACATTTTTAAATCTTTGTAAAAGAATAGTATAATGAACATACAAATATCCCTCAGGTTTGACATTGAGTCACTTCAATGTTTAATTTTTACACCACTTGTTTATTTTGGCTAAAGTATATTTAAGTCAATTAGAAGAATATTGAACTTCAACCCTGGTTCCAAATGCATCTCTAAAATCAAAGACCACTTGACTATATAACCATGATGTTCTGGTCACACCTAACACGATATGCATGCTAGTTTCCCTCTAATCCAATATTTAAATGTTCTCCAACCACACTTAGGCACAATAAGGTGAACAGTGACATCTCAGAGGGTTGACCTATTGCAGTGACTCCTCTGCCTGACTGATGGGGTCAGACAGTCAGCTGGCAGGCATTTGGGGTAAGAGTGAGGTGCCTTGGCAGTGAGCACGGGCAGGACCGCCCTCTATGCAGTCTGTCTTATGTGGTTGAAGGTACTAAGATCCGCATCTCTCAGGAAGCGCCTCCTCCTAGCCACCTTCAAAACAAGTTCTTCCTGCAAAACAGGGCACTGGAGGAGGGGAAGATTCCACAGGCTGCCATCTGTAAATTGAAGACTTGCAGCCTCGGGCTCCTTGAGTAGCTGGTGTTGAGCATTCTGCAGGGAGTATTGATACCAGCAGCATCCACAGACCCAGGGTCCTCTTCACCAGGGGTGTCCAGGACAACAGGGAAGAGACAGCTTGTGTGTGTGTGAGAGAGAGAGAGACAGAGAGAGAGAGAGTGACAGAGAGAGAGAGAGACAGAGAGATAGATAGAGAGAGAGAGAGAGAGAGAGAGAGAGAGAGAGAGAGAGAGAGAGAGATTAAAGCGAGCTGGGTATGGTGATACATACTTAGAATCTTAGCAGTCAGGGGGCAGAGGCTTCCAGTTTGGGGCAATTGTAATTAAGTGGCCATATACATTGACAGAAAAGTTTGTGTGGAGCACATATTTTGTTTTCCTGGGTAAATGCCTAGACTAGCCAGCCAGATGTACACCATGTACAAGGTGGCTTTTATGTGGGTGCTGAGCATCCAAACTCGGGTCCTCATGCTTCCACCACAAACACTTCACTGATGGGGCATCCCTACAACCTCCTGGAACCCCCAAAACACAACTCTGCACCCTGATAGCTCATTTTCCTCCTCCTCCTCCTCCTTCCCCTCCTCCCTCCCTCTCTTCTCTCTCTCTCTCTCTCTCTCTCTCTCTCTCTCTCTCTCTCTCTCTCTCTTTTTTCACTCTCGAGAGTGCAGCTGTCCTCAAGAGGAGCCATGATTCATAAAATGTGGATTAGCCGAGAGGGAAGGCTCACATTCCCACGTTCCTGAGAAAGAGGCATGAAAATACAAAGAAGGAGAAAGAAATCAGACATGCATTATGCCAGGAGCAGGCCCAGCCTGGCATGGGACGGGGCTAGGACTTTCCTAATAACTGCCCTGCTTTCTGCAGTCCCCTGCTGTGAGGGTGGTGTCCTTGACCTGTGAAGCCCAACATGATCTACTGTGCCCTTGGGAACAAGAGTCTTTTGGGGAACAGGTGGCCGCTGTGAGGTAGACTGAGTCAGGAGAAGTGTGAACTTAATGTCTTTGTTATACTCTTTGTGCAGATGTGCCTGGGTAAATCACCCAGTCACCCACCCAAGTAATGACCAACAGTCTGATCTTGTGGTCTTCACAAGGCTCTACCACCTCCTCACCCCTGCTTCTTCCTCAGGGGCTGTGGCTATGCCGTGCTCTGTCCAATACCTGCAAATATTTTTTTAATTAGAAAAATGTACAGCTCTGAAGTGGCAGTTCATCACATTGGGATGTGTGTGTGTGTGAGTGTGTGTCTGTGTGTGTCTGTGTGTGTGTCTCTGTATCTCTGTGTCTGTGTGTGTCTCTGTATCTCTGTGTGTGTCTGTGTCTCTGTGTGTGTGTCTCTGTATCTCTGTCTCTATGTGCTATGTGTGTGTCTGTGTGTGTCTCTGTATCTCTGTGTGTGTATCTCTGTGTGTGTTTGTGTGTGTTTGTGTGTGTTGGTGTAGCAACCACACAAGTCAAATTGCTTCACTTTCCTATTGGGGTTTCTCATGCCATCACCAATGAGATGAGCCCTTTAGTCCTCTGCAGAGCGTCTCCTCTCCCAGGTCCTCAGTTTCCCTCGATGCCTGTCATTATGTGATCAGGTTCAGGGGTGGGAGGAATTAAACAAATCTTAGTATGTATGATAATTTCTGTCTGGGGCTAATGCAATAGGGAAGATATTAAATGGGACCCCTCAGAGTGTCCTACCAACTACTGCTGACTCCTTACCTCTTCTGACAGTCCCAGATTCTGGAACAGGTCACAACAGCACAAGTCATTCATAGTGATTCCTCGTGCTTAGAATTCTGCAGACAGCACACTCTTCCTGACTTGGTCCAACTCCCTCAGCGGTCACCTATCTCCCAAAACACTCTTGTTCCCCAGTATCCAGCCACCTATAATATGACAGGTCTTTGCAAAGTGTGTGTCCCCTACCCTCATCCTTCTGAACCACATCTTTGAGGGTCTCGCATAGCCTAGGAGTCACACTTCAGAACTGACATTCAAGGCCCTTCCCAGGTCTATCCCTGCTTCCCTTCTGTGACTCTTCACAGTCAAGGCTTCCTGCAACCTCGAACATGGTGGTGCTTTTACTTCTCACGGCCTGTGTGTACCCTAGGATGCTGACTCCACCCCTGATTGTCAAGTCTTTCCTCGTTCTGTATAAACTCTCTCTGTGACCCACCCTGATACCCACTGTCCACCTAGATCCCACCCTGGAGCTTGTCCAGTGATCTGAAAACTTGGCTATATTTGTCTAGGGAATTTTCCAATGTCCACTATATGTCTGGAGTCCAGAAGGATAAAGAGGATGTTTAGAAAAAGGAAACAAATGAGAGAGGAAGTCCAAGGTCTGCCTGAATTCCTCGGCGATAAGGGCCAAAGGGAACTGCCCTGGCTCTGTCCTCCCAAGGGCTGTGGTTGACCAGATGACCAAAGGCCAATCTCTGGCAAAAGATTGAGGCTACACAGACTAAGGTCAAAGACTTGGGTCCTATATGAGGATGTGACTTGCTGGGTGACTTCAGGTCCCTCTCTGGGTCACTATTTCCTCCACATTCTTCCAGACAGTGGTGTTTTATTCAACTAAATTTTGGCAAAGACAGTTTAGCTACTGGATGCATACCTCTTCATGGTTCACAGCTGTCCAGGATTCCAGATCTCCCTGGGGGATCCTGGATCCATGCCCTCTCCTCTTTCTGACTCAAAACCATGCTCGGAGGCAGTACTTCTGGAGGGGCAGTTGCGTGGTGTCAGCCAGAATTTTATTAAAGAGTAGCAGGCAGAAGTGGCTAAGAACTAAGTGTCCCACAGTGACTCAAAAAGGAATGAATATCTGGAGAGATGGTTGTTGGTAACCTGTTTGCATTGAAATATCTGAAGAGATGGTTGTTGGTAACCTGTTTGCCTCAGAATATTGGAAGAGATGGTTGTTGGTAACCTGTTTGCCTTGAAATATCTGAAGAGATGGTTGTTGGTAACCTGTTTGCCTTGCAAGCACAAATACTTGAGTTAGATCCCTGGAGCTGATGTTGAAAATAAAGGAAGAAACAGAGGGAATAAAAGAAGGAAGGGAGGGAAGGTGGGAGGGAGGGAGGGAGGGAGGGAGGGAGGGAGGGAGGGAGGGAGGGAGGGAGGGATAAAAAACTGGGTGACTGGCAGGAACTTGAAATCTTAGTGCTGGGGGGTCTGACAGTCCAGCTTGTTTGGCACATTCTAGGCCAATGAGAACCCCTGTTTCAAAAAATAAGGTGGACTGTGTCTGAGGAACAATACTGTGGGTTATCTCTGGCCTCTATGAACACATTTATATATTTGTGCATGTGCCCATATGCACACACAAATATGGAACACCACTTGGAAATCTTTTTGGCCATTGCTCTGGTTTAAGAAGACCCCAAGAGTGAGGGACAGCCATTGTTCTGTCCTCAGACTGCAAGAATGGGCACTTTGGGTTCCTGAGATAGGAAAATTAACTAGCTTAAACCATAAACAAAACTATTGGCTCTTGTTGTGGGAAGATCTGGTTTCAAACATAGCCTGCCTCCACTGTCAAACAGCTCTGGATTTTCTCTGTCTCCATCCTGCCACTCCCCTCAGAGGCCTCATCTTCATGTTCTGTTTGTCAACAAGATTACCACAGAAGCCCCAGCCTCTGCTCTTTTGAGGTTTTTCCAATTCAGTGGGGAAAATTAAACCTACTTGCCTCCTAGCTTAATCCAAACTCCCAGGAGTGTGAGCCTTCTGGCTCAGAGAAGCCTGGTTTGGGCCAGGTGCCAGGCACTGAGGCCGGGAATGCTGGCTGCCTTAAGTCTTGGTGTCACTCCAATCCTCACCAAGAGGGTTCACCAGGAGCAGTGATGGGGCTGGGGTTCTCTAATAAGACCCTGGCACCAGAGGAAGGGAAAGTGATGGGGGATTCCCCTCTGTATGATGTGAATACCATTGGTTAATAAAAAAAAAAAAAACTGTCTCAGGCCTGCACAGGGAATAGAGGTAGGTGGGGAAAACTAAACTGAATGCTGGGAGAAAGGAGACAAAGTCGGGAGAAGCCATGGAGCTACTGCCAGAGACAGACGTGTTGAAACTTTGCTGGTAGGCCACGGCCTCATGGTGATGCACAGATTAATGGAGATAGGTTAAACTATGATGTAAGAGTTAGCAAATAAGAAACTAGAGCTGATGGGCCAAACAGTGATTTAAATAATATAGTTTCCGTGTAATTATTTAGGGGCTGGGCAGCCAGGAAATGAACAAGTGGCCTCCTCATTATAGCAAATTGGCACCCAACGTGGGGCCTGAACCCATGACCCTGAGATTAAGAGTCTCATGCTCTGCTCTACCGACTGAACTAGCTGGGCACCAACAAGCGGCCTCCTTCAACAGGAAAGCTTGTGAGTAGGCTTGTTCACAGACACAGCAGGCAGCCACATGTCCCATCCCGCCCTCATGTCACATCTCAGTGTGACAGGTGAGAATGTGAGGAGAACCCCCGAGAGTCGCGTGGATGAGGCCAAAACTCCAAAGGCATCCAGCTGTTGGCAGACTGGGCCTGGGAGGGTAACAATGAGACGCTGTGTGCCCCTAGGCAAACAAAGTGGAACAGCTGGCTGGCCCGTTCCAACTTCCTGACTACCCCACTCCCCACACCTGAGGATGAGCCAGTCACGGATCCCTAAGCTTTACCACTACAAGCATTCTGGCTAAAAGAGGTGATGCTTATGATCCCTAAGAGGGCACATAGATGCTGGGTCTCCCTGAAGCTGCACTTTCTTTCAATGGTTCTGCCAAACGATGCTCCGTGCCAGTCCCCGTGCTCCTTGTCAAGTTGAAAAGGTCTTAGCAGCCTGTGTCTGGACTCCAGCTGACTGGGTACCTTTGTTCGGTATGTGAGGTCTGGGTGGCAGGGACATGCGGAGGAGGCGGTCTTCCCATGGACCTGGACTAGGACAAACACAACGCTAGCTGGACCATTGGTGGCCTGGGAAATGATGATGCTCATAGGAATGAGAAACCTATTGGGGTGGGAGGGAAACAGTGGCCAAGCCTCAGCTTAGACCTCTCTCTGGATGGTAGCGGAGAGAGCCTGGCCGTCTGAGTGCTGAGCCGGTATTGACTGTTCGAGTTCTGTGTGCTTCGATATTGCAGGCTAGGGGTTCACCTTGGAGGGATGAAGTAAATGGAGGCCCCATGTCCTATTGTTTCACTGGGCTTCCGTCAACAGGGCTGAGTCGGGGGCGGAGTGGGGACTGACTGATGTCGATTCTCCATGCAGAGACTGAGTACAGGGTAAGAGCAATGAAAGGGAGACCTGGAAACCAACTGTTAGGTCCCCCTCTGGAGTTTTGCCCAGGCCCTCGTGGAGACTGGGATGAGGAGACCAACAGAGGATTGCCAGGCATGGTGGCCACTTCCTAAAGCCAGAGGCAGAGCCAAGCTGTCCTATTCAATTGCTTCCCCACAGAGGCCTTCACCTTCTACATACCCACAAACCCTCAAGGCCTGCCGCTTTCCCCTTGATCCCAGGCAGCTACCACTCAAACCCAGTGCCATGACTTGCCATGCTGCCTGTCACTCAACCCTGATCCTGAGCCAGGACATGCTGGCATCCAAGAGAAACGCAAGGGCTTCTCCAACCCCTCTCTGACTTTCTAGAGGTTCAGAGGGCTGGTGGGGCCTTGGGACTTCTTGTATGGCCTCACTTACTTACGTAAACCTCCCTGGTCCTCGTGGGATCTGCCTTAGCTTTTTCTGTGGTGAAGGAGATGGTGAAGCCTGGGCGAGAAGGGTCAGTATCCCTGTCCCAACTTCATGAGCAGGAATGAACAGAGGATCCACAGACGGAGGAAAAGATGCAGCCAGACTCCTTCGTTCTGCCCAGGCTTGGCCCCAGGAGCTCGAGGCTGGTGTCCAGCCTCCTCTAACAGGGAATCACTAGCATGGCACTATCCACGCAAGGGCGACGGAAGCAGGGACAGAGTAGCAGAGCTTAATGATCAGCAGAGAGTCTAGGGGAAGGCTCTTTGACCTCTGCCTGGGGCTGTGTCTCCCCCAGAGTCTGGGTCCTTAGAGCAGAAGAATGGCTCCAGAGCAGAGACCTGAGAGGGTCCTCAAGGCAGAACCTGGGGGTCAGTGAGAAAATTTGGGGCACACAGGTCAGGATCAGGTACTGTCGTGTGGGGTTGTTGTGAGGTGCAAACTGGAGCTGGGATAAGGGCTCTCTGGACCTAGGATGGGGGTTCAGTCTGGGGCTACGGTGAACATCCAGTATGGAGCTCAGATCCCTGGGAGGAGAACCGGCTCAGCCTTGGCTGGCCTGGGTCTGGCCCCTGCTCCTCAAGTCTGCGGATGAGGCTGACATCTCTGTCTGCTTTGTCCTCAGGGCAGCTGGGCAGCCAGCCCGCAGCAGGAGTGTGAGTTCCTGCAGATGATTGAGATAGAGCGCAGGCAGTGCCTGGAGGAGGCCCAGCTGGAGAACGAAACCACAGGTGAGTCGTGTTGTGGAGTCCCGGGTTCCCTCGCGAGCCCAGTCCAAAGCGTGGTCGGGTCAGGATCTGGGCCCGAGAAGTCAGGGAACACACAGCAGAAGGGCCACAAGGCTTCAGTGCTTTTCTGACCCCACCCAGGTCTGGGAAGTTCCCAGATCTTGTCTGGGAACAACATGGTAAACCACGGCTTTGAAAGTACAGACAGGTCTGCCCTTAAGGGTCCAGCCACGGCTGCTGGGCCACTTAAGAGGGGAGATCTAGTGTACTCGACCGTAGAGACTTTCCGAGATGAGTCAGGTGCCTCTCCCCACCTGCCACGGGAGCACCCCTAACTTACCTAGAGTGTAGATGAGACCAACTGGTCAGACCCTGCAGAGGCCATCAGGACAAACGAGGGCTCTGTCTACTTGGCGTGTTCGCCCAGGGTTGGGCAAGTGTAGAAAGGTGGGCAGGGTCTAAGGAAGCAGAGGGGCTGAGAGGGTGAGAGGCTCAAGGCTTGCTGTGTTGGGAGAGAGAGCCAGCGCGGTGGGGCAGAGGCAGAAAGTCAGCTGGGCTGCCATGCTGGGTCATCTCCCCAGGCTGCGCTTACTGTTACATAATAGGAGCAGGGAGCACCTGTCCAGCTTGCTGCTGACTCCTGGCTCCCAGCACCGTTCTGAGGCTGTTTTGTAATCTTTTCAGGTTCCTCCTTAACCCTGGTGCAAAGGCCCCCTGTGCTCATGAGTGTGGTTATGTAGTCTCACAGATGGGCCTGGCCTGGACCACACTTTATGGCAGGATGGCCCCTGACTCCTGTGGCCCTGAGACTGAAGCCTGGGTCAGCGGGTGACTTGACCTACCTACTGTCTATATGCCCCACCCTATGCTGCCAACTGCAGGCTGGTCTCGGCAGGCCTCAAGATGGCGTAGGAAACCTGGAAAGCCCAGACTCCAGAGCCCACCCCACTGCAGCTCAGACCTGTCCCCAGAATGGGAAATGGCCACCCTCATGAATTCAATGAGGTCACCGCTGGCACAGGGTGCCCGTGCAGTGCCAACGCCCTGAACACAGTAATCAGCCCGGGATCTGGAAGAAGGCAGGCATAGGTTACAGATTTCAGGTCTGCCCTGGCAGCTCCTGAGGCTCTGTCCACATTGGCGTGGGCACAGGTGGGCACCTCTGGCCCATGTCTGTCTGAGGCTGCTCCTGCCCCTCCAGTCTGCCACTCTGCCTGCTTCTAAGTGCATCAGTGTGTGTTCGGTCTGTACACTGTGTCTCTCCATGTCTACTCACGTGGTGGCCTTCCTATGCCCATTCATGTATGTTTGCATGTGTGTATGGGGTCAGTCTGTCTGGAAGTACATGTAAGTATGTGTCATTATGGATGGAAAATTATATAAAATTGACTTACTGGGGGCTTTGTGCCTATCTGCCTCTCTATCCATCTTCCCAGCCTCTTAGTTGGTTTTCCTATTGGGATCTTAGCCCTGAATGGGCACACATTTCTCAGACACAAAGTCATTTCGAGAAACCAAGCATTTTCATGAGTGTCAACTCCTCCATGCTTCCCAGCCCAGCCACCCCAGCAAACCAGCACTGAGCTGCCCCCTGTGAGGAGCTTCCTAACCAGCACGCCTACGAGTCTCACTTCCTCAGGTCCCTTGTCTGCTTGATGAACTGGGCCTGGTACCAGTTCACAGTTCACTCTGCCAAATGCAGAGTGCCCACAAGGCATAGCCCAGTGCCCTTCTGTTCTGTCTCACCTCTGGTGAAGCTGAGCACAGGGCCCAGCACCCCCCCCCCCCCCCCCGCCCCCAGCTCAGGCTGGCAACTTCGAAAGCTCGAGGTCTGGCAGGGACCCAGACACAATAGCTGGCCTGCAAAACAGGGTGTGCCCAGCACTGTCAGCCTGGGTACAGAAAGTCCAGCAGCAGCCAGTTTCCCAGAGAAATGCTACCAAGCCCTGAAAACCAAGAGAGGAATGTGTGAATAGGCAAGCGGCATGCCACACCTCATCCTGCTACTTTGCCTCCGTTTCCTCATCTGTGAAATGGACCAGTTATATAAGCTATTTATGTAGAGACTGAAACAATGTTGGGACATTCCAGACCTGGAGCTTGCTGATGTTAACTGAAACAGGTCCTAAACCATGAGCAGGTTTTCCAGCCTGGGGGGCTGCTGTACGTCCTCCTAGGAGCCCAAGATGAACCATCAGCCAAAGCAGCAAACCATGGGGCTCAGGATAGATGGGGCTCATGTTAAAGTGGCCGGCCCACAGGAAGAGAGGCTCACTCTGGATGGCTTCCTTAGCCTTCACTGCGGATACTGCTGCAGCACCAGGCGGTCCCCCCCACCCCTCCACTCCCCTCCTTGGCTGCCACATGATTGCAGCCCTGAGAGTCCAGAGGCTCTTCTCCCAGGTGGGTGCATCCCTCCACCTCCTCTTCCCAGGCCCCCTTCTTGGGAACTTGGGAACCTTCGGACCTGGGCTGGTCTGGGCTTGGCTCGGCTGGCATTGACTTTGACTCTGGGGTTGGGTTTCCTGAGCAAATCGTTGGGGCTGGCAGCATTGCAAAAGACAGCCTCCTTCAGGAGAGATGTCCAGAGGAATTGTAGACCCCCCGAGAGACTCCCCCTGGCATGCTCACCAGCCAGATCGCATGCTTTGCATGCAAGCTCTGTGAAGAGCCCATGTGCTCCACTGTACCCAGCGTCTCACGGGAACATCTCCGCTGCTGCCTTTACTAGTATAGAACACAATTCAGAAGATGCATACTTGTGTTTTTAAACAATGATGGTCTCTAACAGAACCTCTTGGGATGGAGCTTGCTGTTTGAATGTGGATGAATAGCCTTGTTTGTGTCGAGGAGGCAGGCTCGAACTGTGGGGTTGAATTGCTTGAAACAGCTGCCGGTAATTTGGTAATAGAAGATTTTGAAATCTAAATGTCTGTTTTCTCACAAACCATAAGAATGAAGGCCGCTCATTGTGCTGCCAGAAATATACGGCACTCTATAAAAGAGAAAAACAGAAAGGAGGGTGACGTATCAAGTGCCGTGTGCGTGTGCAGGCGTGATGGCTGTAAACCATAGAGGAGACAGTCTGAAGGTTGTGCCTATAAATATAAGCTCTGGGAATGAGAGAGCTGTAAACGTGGATTGGAGTATACAGCTGTGCTCGACACTGACTCAGATAGCGGCGGCAGGTGACATGACCATCTCACACTTTGACCAACTCTCGGTTAAGTTCAGAACACGGTGCAAACAGGCTTTGCTCGCTTTTCCCAGGGACGGCTTTCCCAGAACGCTCCACAGAGTCAAAGCCACTGCTCTGGAGCACCTGGATACCAAAGCCTCAGCTCACACCATTCAAAAGGCATATACAAGTGCCCAGTAGCTCATCCAGGATGAGAGACAGTGTGCCATGGAGCAGAACCAGTTAGGCTACCTGCCTGGCATCTCTGGTGCTTGTCTCTCAAATGTGGATGTAGCTTGGTTGGCAGTTAGCAAGCACAACAAGCCCTGGGTTTGATCCCTAGCGTTGTATAAATGGGGCAGAGTAGCGCACACCTGTAACTCCAATGACACTCAGGAGCTAGAGACAGGAGGACCAGAAACCCAAGGTCCTCCACAGGGCCAACCGGGGCTACCCAAGGCCCTGTCTAAAATAAGTAAATAAGTAAATGATGCCATGTAGGGAAGCTCCATCCTTATGGGGAGATGACCCTCTTTTCCTTCCCTCTGCAGCCTGGACAGACATGACCTCCACTCTGACAGGAGACCCTCTAGGAGAAGGAGGAGGAAGAGTGTGGTCACGGTGCCCATTTGTTGACAGTGTATCCTCTGCTTTCACCCCACAGGTTGCAGCAAGATGTGGGACAACCTCACCTGCTGGCCAACTACTCCTCGGGGCCAGGTGGTGGTCCTGAGCTGCCCCCTCATCTTCCAGCTCTTCTCCTCGATCCATGGTAAGAGCCCTGGGTTGAAGGCCAGAAGACGGGTCGTGTGTTGTGAGTGGAGCCAGCGAGGGGGCTTTGCCAGCTAAGGGGTACCTGGGGGACTTCACGGCCAGGAATGGCATCGAGAGGACTCGTGGGATTTGATTAGTTCTTCACATGGAGATAAGCATGTGGGAAGGGCTTGCTAAATATTTGCCCAGCAATTGATAACTGATTGACTGGCAGGTCAGATTGAGTTATGCCTCCCATGTTCTGTTGTCTTGGTTATGACTCAGTCTGTCACAGCCTAGGACAGATGACCTTTAGTGCCCTAGGAAACCGCCACACGGCTTTGTTTACATACCTTGTCATGCTCTATTTGATCAAACATTCACATGTAAGACAGAAAGGGAAAGGAGGCCCCCTTAGGACCCCCAGCCCACGTTCAGTCCGCAGATGAGGTACCTCCCATCACTCCGTGCCCCATGCTACACGATGGGAAGGGACTTTGGAAACTGCCACCTGCCTGGCCTCTGGGAGTCACCGTACTACGGTCACACCTTTAAGTGAGACCGTAAACAAATGTGTAGTGAATGGGCAGAGGTTCTGAGAGGGAGGAAGAGGTGAGGGCCCTAGTGTTGAGGATCTGAGGGGATGTGAACGAGCTACCATTCCTTAGGTTCAGCCCTCACCTCAGAGAGCACCTGATATGAAGGTTTCAGCCCCCGGGACCCATCAGCCAAATGACCTTGTGGGGTGAACAGCCTATGCAGCAAAACTTTTTACTATTTATTAAAAATAATAAAACTATTATTATTGTTAATCAGTTAATAATACAATACTCAGTTAATAATACTCTAGTTCTGAAGCTGATGGAGAGAATTGGGGGAGTCTGGCTGGTGACCAGATATACCAGAGAGTGTAGATGAAAGAGTATAAGCAGTCACCTTCGGTCCCAAGGGGGCGTTTGCAGGAGTGTGTGAAGGGGTGATGCTAACCCCCACTCCTGACTTTTGGGGTGACAGGGCTGAAGAAAGCATGCCCCCTACAAGGAGTGTCGGTTCTTACAGAAACTAAAAATAAGAGGGGTTAGAAGGAAGTCTTCTACTATGGCTGGATAAAATACTTGCAGGAGGGCTGGGGGGATAACTCTGGGGGGGGGGGGGAACTCCCGCTGCGCAAGCATGAAGACTTGAGTTCATTTCCCTGGCATCCTTGTAAGTACAGACATGTGGAGGGCGTCTGCGATCGCAGCATTCTCAAGACAGAGACTCTTTAAAGGCCGAGCTGGCAGAGATGGAAAAAAAAAAAAAAATCAGGTGGTTGGACAAGTCAGTAAGGTCCCAGGTGGCAGCTACAGACACAGTGCCCAGTCCGGCAAAGGTACGGAACCACTGAGGCAAGACATGGAACCAGGTACCGATGGATGGACAGACAGACAAGTAGATGAGTGGACCGGTGGACAGAATTCAAGTGGGCCATGCCAAGCAGTGGGAAACATGCTGAGCTGCAGCCTCGGGGACAGTGAGGCATTTTCTGTGCCTTGGCGCACATACACTGGGTGTTCAGATAACAGGTCGGTGAGGCCACCCTAGCGTTGTGTCCTGCTCCTTATGGGGTCCAGGTGAGGGAGGTTTTTGAACTCTTCCTTGGTCTAGGTGTGTTTGAGTATTTATTGCCTGGTTCTTCTGACATGGCCTTAATCTCTCCATGGGCCCACATGTTCTTAATGTGCTCTAATAAGTAGAGAGCATGATATCTTTCTGTTTGTGTGACTAAGTCACTCATCAGTCTGTGCCTTTGGGTTGGTGCTGCACAGGTAGCTGTGACTGTGCACACAAACCAGAGTCTTCCTGCCTCTGTGTTTGCACTAAAAAAAGAAGGAGCCAAATTCCGTTTTTTAAAATGGAGTCATGGTAATGTCTGCACTGAGCCTGTCATGGGGCCCCCAGATGCCCTGTGGGAACTTCTCACCTCAGGGGAACCCTGAGGGCCTGGGTCTGGGAGCTGGAACCCAGCAGCACCCGGGCATGGTGCGAGCAAGACTAAGTTCTGTGCCCTGAGCCCTGAGCCCTGCGCCCTGCTCCCCACGCCCCGCGCCCCGCTCCCCGCACCCTGAGCCCTGCGCCCTGAGCCCTGCATCCTGTGCCCTGCACCCCGCGCCCTGAGTCCTGCGCCCCGCGCCCCGAGCCCCGCGCCGTGCGCCCCGCGCCGTGCGCCCTGCGCCCCGCACCCTGAGCCCTGCGCCCTGCGCTCTGAGCCCTGCGCCCTGCACCCTGCGCCCTGCCTCCTGGCTCTAAGCGCCACTGTATCTTCCCTCTGTCTGTCACCTGCTTCCAGGACGCAACATCAGCCGCAGCTGCTCTGAAGCAGGCTGGTCACAGCTGGAGCCCAGCTCCTACTACAGTGCCTGTGGGATGGAAGATGGTGCATCTAGTGTGGATGAGGTGAGGGGGCCTTGGGCCTCTGTCCACCCTGAGGTCCACCTTCCTCTGGCTCACACTCCCAAGGCCTTGTCCCCTGACTCCCCCAACAGGGTATACACGGGACTTTTATAGGATCACACGGGTTGGGGGCCGGAGGCGCTGTCCTCAAAGCAGCCAAAATTGCAATGGAAACCCCCATGCTGGTTTGCCTCTCTATATCTGTAATCCCAGCACTTGAGAGGCTAGGGCGAAAAGATCATGAGTTTGAGGCTAGACTGAGTTATACAGGGAGATTCCCAAAATCCTATTATTTTAAAAAACAAATGAGTGGTTGGCAAGCGGGAGGGAGTCGTAAGTTCCGCTCGTTCCCATGCTGACATCCAGCATGCACAACGGAAAGAAGGACCCGCTATGGACACTCTGGGCACAGGGTCCATGTGCCTATGAAAACCGGAGCTTAGCTGCTCTTGGGAGTCCTGAGGACATCTTCCTGGTGTGAGGCAGGGGCTCCAGGAGAGTCTATAGCCAGCCTATCCCCCACCAACAATCCCCCAACTCCTACCCGAAATCCTTGCCTGCCTCCCCCCCAGCAACAGCAGACGGAGTTCTACAGCGCGGTGAAGACTGGCTACACCATCGGCTACGGCCTGTCCCTTGCCAGCCTCCTGGTTGCCATGATGATCCTGAGCCTGTTCAGGTGAGGTAGAGCCCCAGTGTGCCCCCCCATTGTCTCACCCTCAGACAGCTCCCAGTCCTCGCCCTTGCCTCTGCCAGGCTAACCATCCCAGCCTCAACAGCAAGTGGCCAAGATGTAGCCTCTAGAGTGGTCTTGTTCCCTTTCCTCCATACCAGACACTGAGAGAGAGCCTGCCAAAACACTTCATGCCCAGGAGTTCGGGGACTGGGGGTTGTCACCTTGGAGGAAAGGACTGTAACACAGGGTTGGGGGCCACATATCTTCCCACCACCTACCTGATCTTCTGGTATGGCATTAATCAGGGTGGGGTAGTCCAAGGCCCCTGCTCATCCCAGCTGGATCTGCCCCTTACAGGAAGCTACACTGTACCCGAAACTACATCCATATGCATCTCTTTATGTCCTTCATCCTGAGGGCCACTGCTGTCTTCATCAAGGACATGGCTCTCTTCAACAGCGGAGAGACGGACCACTGCTCCCAGGGCTCGGTGAGGACCCGGCTGAACCCCCTGCCCCTGCTCCTCATCCTCCTGTGCTTCTGTTCCTCCTTCTCTTTCTCCTCTCTGTCTCTGCCCCTCCTCCCCCTTAAGGACAGAACCACAAACACTCTGACCATGCCTCAAATCCACTCCTCTCAGCAGCAGCAGCAGCAAGTTGCTGAGCCTCTGTTAGTAAGAAATGCATGTGGGCACCTCATGGTGAGGGCCCAGATCCCCCCACACCTAACAGTCAGGGCCCAGGAGTCAGGGCCTAGAGCTCCCATCCTACCTCATAGCTGGGTTCTGATCTGACCTTAGGCAACTCTCTGCCTCAGTTTCCCCGTCTATGCAAGTGCTCCCCACATCCTTCCCAGCTCAACCCTCTTCCCTCTACACAAGGTGCTGGTCCCACACCACTGTCCTTCCCTCCTGGATCTTGCTGACTGCCCCCCTCAGCCCAGTCCTAGGTGTTCTTGGGGTCAGGAGGCTCAGGGAGCCCCTGAGGAATTCATCATCCTGGCTCTGGAGAGTCTAGGGAACCCCTGAGGAATTCATCATCCAGGCTCTGGAGAGTCTAGGGAACCCCTGAGGAATTCATCGTCCAGGCTCTGGAGAGTCTATCTCTGTAGTTGTTACTATTGTCCAGGCTCTGGAGAGTCTATCATCTCTGTAGTTGTTACTCTTTTTTCATTGCTATGACAAAAAAACTCAGTGTGAGGAAAGAAAGGTGTGTTTGGTGTGGGGGTGTAGTCCAACATGGCAGGAAGGCATGGAGGCAGGTGTGCAGGGCAGCTGGTCACATGACCCACCATCAGGAAGCAGAGAGATGAACGCCAGTGCTCACTTTCTCCTGTTTATTCCCTCTGGAACCCCAGCTCCTAGAATGGTACTGCCTGCCTCCTAATTCACTAAATCTTAAAAACTCCCTCTCTCATCGGGCTGTGGTGGCGCGTGCCTTTAATCCCAGCACTCGGGAGGCAGAGGCAGGAGGATCTCTGTGAGTTCAAGGCCAGCCTGGTCTACAATAGCTAGTACAAGGACAGGCCCCAAAGCTACAGAGAAACCCTGTCTGGAAAAAAACAAAACAAAACAAAAACTCCCCCTCTCTCAGACATGCCTAAGGCGTGTCTCCAGGGTCTTCTAGCTTCCGTCAAGTTGATGATATTAACCATCATAGTCCTCAAGTGTCTCAGAGGAACCCCACCCCAGGACAGTGCTTGAAGCAGCCAGGACTCCTTTCTGTGCTGTGTTCTAAGGAACTATAACTCCCGAGTGAGGCCAGAGAGGCAGCACACTTAATCCGGATCAGCAATGCCAGCTTCCATTGGTGGTGCGCTCCCAAGAGGGTGGAAACCCTAGGGGAACTGCACAAGCTAGGGCCAAGCGCAGGGCTAGGGAGAGGCCGGCAGCCTCCAGAGAGCTCATCCAGCAGCAAGACTGGATCTGGCTTCCTAACCCATGTCATGAGCGGCTCTGCAGAGTGTCCTCCTAAGGTTGGTGAGGCACGCCTGCAGCTGGAGAAACAAGAGTGTGACCCAGGAAAGGACTTTCCAGTCATAGGGAGGGGAGGCTGTCCCGTGGGGGTGCCTCACAGCCAGAGGCCTGAAAGCGAGGGGAGATAACCCCGCTTCTGTGTGTAGGGGTCAGAAGACAAACGGCTCCCCTGGGAGGGCGGCTTGAAGCTGTGAAATGAGTGAGGGGTTCAGAGAGGAGACGGAGACCCAGGAGTCCTTCATTCGGGTCCTGCCAGCCCAGCCACCCAGAGTCCTCAACACCCTTCTCCATGTCTCCCCACCGCCTGGTGTCCTTTCCTGCCCAGACCATTTTCCCACCAGTTCTTGTGGCTTCCGGGAGGAAGGTTCACCCTCCCCTTCTCCTTTTCCTCACTTCTGCCTCCCTTCCTCTCTTAGTTTTCTGTGGCTGTGGTAAACCCCGTGACCAGATGCAACTTGGGGAGGAGAGGGTTTATCTCGTGTTAGTTTCTAGTCTCTCACGAAGGCAGGCGCTCAAGGCAGGAACGTGGAGGCAGGAACTGAAGAAGAGGCCATGGAGGGGTGCTGCTTACTGGTCTGCTCCTCATGCCTTGCTCAGCCTCTTTCTTGTTGCCCCCTTGACCATCTGCCCAAGGATGGCATGCCCATCATGCGCTGAGCCCTCCCACACCAAACATCAATCAAGAAAACGCCTACGGCCCTACTCACAGGCCACACTGGTGGGGAAACTTGTCAGCTGAGGTTCCCTCTTCCAAACAGACACAGATTGTGTCACATTGACAGAAAACTAGCCGGTACCCCTGTTCTACCCTCCTGTCAGCCTGCACCACACTGTCTCTGAGCCCCCTCCAAAGCCTCAACTACACTCTATGGTCAGGGAACTCCCGAGGTCTTTAGCAAGGATTCACCCTCAGGGTCCCATTTCTTCCAATCCTCACTGGAGGGAGCAGAGAGCAGTGGGCTGGATATGGGGAGGATAAAGAGGTGGGGAGCTGGGAAGGGCTGGGCTGGGCAGAGAGCAAAGCGGAGAGAGGAAGGAAGATAGGGAGGGAGCAGGTAGGTGGGTATATACGCAGGGCTGCATGAGTCCTGGGCCGGCTCAAAAAGGGGGGGGGCTGCTATATGGGTGGAATGATTAATAAGTGGAGAGAGAGCTGGGTGGGTGGAGGGACAGCTAGGTGGGTGGGTAGAGGGACAGCTAAGGTGGGTGGGTGGAGGGACAGCTATGTGGGTGGGTGGAGGGACAGCTATGTGGGTGGGTGGAGGGACAGCTATGTGGGTGGGTGGAGGGACAGCTATGTGGGTGGGTGGAGGGACAGCTATGTGGGTGGGTGGAGGGACAGCGAGGTGGGTGGGTGCATTGAGGGATGAGCAGATAAACAGTTGATGAATGGATATCTGGATGGTAGATGAATAGATGGCTGAGTTCTCATGAGTCAGGAGGTCAATAAATGGATAAATGCATGCAGAAGGCTGTGAGTTGGACAGCAGCCAGGGATACATAGTGAGTTCTAGACCGGCCCGGTTACAGTGCGAGATTGACTGAAAACACACTCAAGCATGCATAATGTGCACACATAAACAGACAAATTTCTGGTGGTGGGTAAATGGGTAGGCGTATAGACACACTTCCTGTATGTCTTCCTGTCCGTCTATTGTCCAATTTTTGGACATTGTGACACCATGTTGTTACCAATCAAGCTCAGACTGGAGAACCTTAAGATCGAGTTACCAAAAATATGACCAGAAAAAAAAAAATCTCCTAGCATCTTAAACTGTCTTACCGTTTTGTGTTGGACCTCATCCATGGCTATTCTCGGCCACATGCAGCCAGCCACAGGCTGAGAACTGGGCATGCCCAGAGACACTGGGATCTGTAGCAAGAGGACACATTGACAGACGGATGATTTAAATTACCAGCTTAGCCCAGAGTGCCCAAGAATATAAAGTCGAGATCATAGGAGGACCTACTGTGTACGTCTCAAGAGCCTGACTGGGAACTGACAATAATGAAGTTGGCTGGGCTACAACCGTGTCTGTCCCCGCAACTAGAGGCTCGGCAGCCAAGGACCTGAGGTCCCTGAAGCTCCCTCCCTTCGCTCCTCCCCGCAGGTAGGCTGCAAGGCAGCCGTGGTTTTCTTCCAGTATTGCATCATGGCCAACTTCTTCTGGCTGCTGGTAGAGGGTCTCTACCTACACACCCTGCTGGCCGTCTCCTTCTTCTCCGAGCGGAAGTACTTCTGGGGGTACATACTCATCGGCTGGGGTATGGTACCAGGGAGGGGGCAAGGCTGGGAAAGCTCACTGGGAGGTGGGAGGGTGCAACCGGAGCCTGCTCATGACAGCGGCGGCGTATGTCCCCAGAATGTGTGACCTTGAGGGCATCCCGCATCCCAGTCTCCCATAGCTACACAATGACACAGGGCCTGAACAAAAACATCCATTTCCCCATTCTGATCCTGACACGCAGGACCACTGCTAATATAAAAGGGTTTCAAATCAGAAAAGGAAAGGAGAAAACCTGCCTAAGTGGTCACAGACCCTCGGGCTACCACTCTTGGAGGGTTTTCACCCAGCAAACAGCCTGTGTGACTGTGGGTAGCAGCCCTAAGCATCCATCCTCTTTTCTCCCTCCTTCTCTCTGGTTCCTTCTCCAAACACTCTCCCTGTGTTCTCCGCCTGCATTTCCTTCTCTTCCATTCTTCTTTGGCCCTCACAGGGGTGCCCAGTGTATTCACCATGGTATGGACCATTGTCAGGATCCATTTTGAGGATTTTGGGTGAGCTGATGTCCCATCCCCTTCCTCTGGCTACTGTCATTTGGGGGCAGAGTCCCTGGGAACGATGATACTGCCCAGGCTTGGCAGGTAGAAAGACCACGTAACCGAGCCCAAAGCAAGAGGCTGGAGGGAGATATGGGGAGTATGAGACACTGGGCATGGGGACAGAGCTGCAGATACCTGGGGGATGGCTGATCCTCAGGCCGAGGACTTCTCTCCCCCAAACCTCTGTGATCTGTCTGTTCAGGTGCTGGGACACCATCAACTCCTCGCTGTGGTGGATCATAAAGGCCCCAATCCTCACCTCCATCCTGGTAAGCCCTCCTTTCCCCACTGAGCCCAGAGTAGACAACCAAACACAGAACACACAGGAAATAGGTCAGAAGGGAACCTCAGGTTTCCATCACCCTCCCAGGCCTCAGCTCTCCCTCTAGAGCAGGTAAATTGAAGGGCGGGTCCTCAGGAGAGTCCCCAGACGAAAGCCCCACTCCAAAGGGAGGGGCTGCTAAGAGGTACTATAGAGGGGTGTCCAAGCACTGGGGGAGACAGCCCAGCATCCTCTAAGTGACCAACACTGGCGGTCCCTCATTCAACAGGTGAACTTCATCCTGTTTATCTGCATCATCCGTATCCTGGTTCAGAAACTACGGCCACCCGACATTGGGAAGAATGACAGCAGCCCATACTCGTAAGTGTGGGCCCAGCACCCCAGCTCCAGACTTCCATCCTGGGCCCTTATATCGTCCCCCTACACCTCACCCCACTCTTACAGAACTACCCAAAGCCAGGCTCGGCAGCCACTGCCTGTCCTCAGGCTGCCCCTGCCTCTGAACCCCACGTCCGCTATTCTCACGCTCACCCTGTGTCCTTAACGCTCAAACCTGCTGCCCCCCAGGGAGCTTGAGGGGAATGAAAACACTGTGTCTTCTTCACACACTGTGCCCAGTCCCTGACCTGTACCTGGTAGAGAAAGGGGACACAATAGATGCCTACAGGGCAGGTGATGCTCGCAAGATCTCCCGCCATGAGGAGGACACATTCAGTACTCATCAATGATAACAGTTGTACTTGTAGATTTCATGCCAGGCACCAGCCAAGAGGTCTCCATGCATCAGCCCATGTCACACTCAGAGTCCCCTACAAAACGTTCCCCACTTTGAACAAAAGGCAGACGCACACTTCCTCACCCTCCGAGGTTTGGGGTCTACCTCTATGGGCAGGAAAGAGAAGTGTTTACTCTCCTTATGGCTGCAACAAAGGACCCGACCAGAAATTTCTGGAAGGAAAGGTCTGTTTTTGCTCTTAGCTCAAGGGTGCAGTCTGTCATGGCAGAGACATGGTTGCTGAGCGTGAGGCAGCTGGTCACATGGCATCCACAGTCTCGAAGTGGCGAGAGATGACGCTGGTGCTCAGCTCACTTTCTCCTTCTTATTCCGGCTGGGATCTCCTCCCGCGGGATAGTGCCACCAGTAGTCAGGGCGGGTCTCCCCGCCTCAATCCCATCTAGAAATCCCCTCTCAGACACGCTCAAGGGGGTGTCCCTTCTGCAATGCTGAATCCTGTCAAGTTAACAGTTGGTGTTAATGGTCACAGAGGGCTACAGTGTCCGTGGGACAGTGATTGAGCTCATTGCTTAGAAAGAGGAGGGCCATTCCCTATGCTGGGCACTAGGAAGACTGGCAAGTTCCTATGGGAACTGGAACTTACAGGCAAGGGAGAGAAACACAAAATGTGGCCAGGGCCCCTGTACAAAGGCCCATCGGACCTTCACATTCACCGTGGCCATGGAGAACAGAGGCCCACCATGCAGCCCAGATCAGCCTGGCAGCTCCGCAAGGGTCCTGCAGTCCCGGAATCCTGGCTGTCCTTAAACTGGCCTCTGTTAGAGGAAATCTCAGTGGTGGTTGGAAGACTGTCTGCTGGAGAGTCACGAGCTGCTGGATTTGGGATTCTATTCTGGAATCCTATGGCTGTCAGGCCTGAGCCGAGGCTTTCTCCCATTCCCGGTGTGACAGCATTCTGTCCCCAGCAGACTGTGTGGGCAGAACGCTGCTCTCCTTTCCAGAAGGAAACTTGTGGGCTTTGCCCACTGCCGTCCTTCACACGCTGGTGTCCTTTACCCAAGCAGCCTCGTTTCCCAAAAGTCCAGCTGCAAGGCTAGAATATGGGGGGCAGGACCCAAACTGGCCGTGGCCAGGTCTGTGTGGGTGAGACAGAAAGGAACAGTTGTCGCTGGCAGAAGGGGGAGCTGGAGCTGGCAATTCCTGAGGAGGGGCTGTCAGTTCCCTCTTCAATTTAAAGAAAGCCTCCATCTGTCAGCCTCCGAGTGTGGGATGGGTTCATGGCCAAAGAGGTGTGGCTGGGAGCCAGGCCCAAGAAGGAGGGGAAGGACGAGGGTGCATCTGCTTAGAGCTTGGGGTGAGAATCTCAGCACAAGGCAGGAGAGGTGGGGGGGGGGGAAACATGTGTCCCCATCGCACCCACATCTCCCTGGACCTATTCTCTGCTGGGAATCAGGAAACCATAGCCCTCACTTCTTGGACCAGCTATCAGGTCAGCTGAGTGTACACATGGAGGGACAGCTGAGTGCCTGGAGAGAATGCTGACCCTGCTGGCACCAAGGTGGCAGAGAGACAAACTGGTCCTTTGGAGCAGGACTCTGGAGGGGTGCAGGCTCGGGAACAGTGGCAACTGCCAGAGATAGCACCACAGCGGAAGAGAGGGGGCCACAAGTCTGTGTTCATCACCCTCCTGCACTTTGGGCACATGTGGGCAGCCTTTCAGCAGGGGGGACTTCATTCCTCAGAGCTCTCATTCCCCCATCGGAGCTAGTGTCCATGGGTATACCCAAAGTCCTTCGAGGAGACAGCATCTCTGATATGGCTGTGTTGGGCATGCATTACCCCACTCTTCAGGTAGGGGAGACTGATCAGGAGGAGGGAGACTGATCAGGAGGAGGGAGACTGGGAAGTCTTACCTCTTACTGTTATATCCTCAGTGGTCTTCCTCCAGAAGAGAGGAATGGAGGGAGTTTAATTCTCTCATGTGTTCCCCCAGGCAAAGAGGTAAGGGACAAGAGAGTAGGAACACTGACAGACAGGGGACAGGAATGATGTGGGTGTGACATGGGGAGGGGGTGCCACTGTTCATCCTCACACGATCTGGTCACCTGGTATACCCACACCCATCTTCACGTGTGAATGCATACACCCACAGCCTGCCTCTCCCTATCTCCAGGAGGCTGGCCAAGTCCACGCTTCTGCTGATTCCCCTGTTTGGGGTTCACTATGTCATGTTCGCCTTCTTCCCTGACAACTTTAAGGCCGAGGTGAAAATGGTCTTCGAACTTGTCGTGGGGTCTTTCCAGGTACGGATTCCAGTCTTTTCCTTGTCATAATGCCTGCTCCGTATTCATTGTCTTCCTTAACCAGGGGAATAAGGGGCTGTGGGGAGCCAGGGATGGATGGGGTGGGCTGGGAGCGCCTGGGGTCTCTGCCTCACCTCTCTTGTCCCCTTCTTCCTCAGGGTTTTGTGGTGGCAGTCCTCTATTGTTTCCTCAATGGCGAGGTAAGTGCCTCCCAGGTCTCTGCGATCCTGGACCAGAACTCCCAGGCTCTCCCAGGCCTGCTGGGATCATTGAGAGCAAGGGCAGTTTAAAGCTTGCCTCTCTCAGGAGTGGTTCTCTTGAGCCCCTAGCACCCCAGTTGCCTAGAATCTCACTTTAAAATACACTCGAGGCACAGCCTGCACTAACAACCCTGCGTGGGGTTAGGAGCCAGGCTCCTGTGCATCAGAGGTGGAGACTACTTCCAGCTAAGCGGGTGTGGGCTGAAACAGGGGTAAGACATTGAGGAAAGATGCAGCTGCAGCCACAAAAATGTGCTCAAGTGGGTTCCTGGATGAAGAATTGGGGTACATTCTCCAGGCAGTACCCCTCGGCCTCCTTGCACTGCGTCTTGTACCTTTCCTAATCCCACCTTCCCTCTCTCCAACTCTCCTGAGTTGACTTACTGACTCCCAAACCCTGTCCCAACTCTGCTCCTCTCCCAAGATATCAACAACACCTCTCAATTTAATCTAGGGATTTATCTAAGGCTAGCTTATCAAGGCTGTGCTGGGACTCGGCACCTAACCACCACCCTTTCCGCCTTAGGTGCAGGCGGAGCTGCGGCGGAAGTGGCGGCGTTGGCATCTGCAGGGCGTCCTGGGCTGGAGCTCCAAATCCCAGCACCCGTGGGGAGGCAGCAACGGCGCCACGTGCAGCACGCAGGTGTCCATGCTGACTCGTGTCAGCCCCAGCGCGCGCCGCTCCTCCAGCTTCCAAGCCGAGGTCTCCCTAGTCTGACCGCCAGAGGCCGCTAGGCCCCTCTGCACCCTCCCCTCGCCGGCCCCTGGAGAGGTCTGCAGCGGCGCCACTAGCTCCAACCTTGGGTCTGGAAGTATTCCTTTGCTGCAACGGGGGACCAAGTCCATTCAAGTTGGAGATCAAAGAGGTCCAACCCTGGAGGAAGCAGGGAGGGACTAGCATCAGACTCCGCCTCCAGAGGTCCCTCTGCCAATCATGCCGACAAAATCTGCATATGCCTCCTGGAAAGCAGCCGTCTGTCCTTAAAGCTTCGGGACTCTTGAGGGCAAAAAGGTTCTGCCCTGTTCGTGCCTAGAATTTCACTGTGGCCCTCAAGTCGCTTCGGGTTAAGTGTTGCCAATGAGACTCCTCTCCGAGGATGCAATGCAGTCCCCTCCCCGAGTGTCCTGCTTTTATCTGCCAGCTCCTCCGGGTGGGTGAGTTCTTCTACCTCAGACAGATATGGTTGTGACCTGGAGTTTCGGTTTGGGGACCACAGCTGTGCTGTGATCCTCACTCAGGATGGAATTGTCCCAGCGTCGTCAGTATACTCTCAGACCTGGGAACTCAGGGACCTACCTTTGGGAAGGAGAAGACAACCCCAGCCAATGCTCACCAAGTGGCTTTGTCCATCAGATAGGATCTGTCACACCAGCCTTATGCACAACCAAAGCAATAGCGAGCTGCCCACTCTGGGTGCTCTCCTACCAACTCCTGCAGCAAGGGCCAGAGACGTGAGCCCACAGGCCCCTGATGCCGCAGGTAGGGAAACAATCTTAGAGAGAGCAGGTATCTCTTCCTGTCACTAATGCCAACATAAAGACTTCCTTTTTACATATTGTGACCTGCTGGATTCTGTTGGGGTTGTATTACCAGCGATGTTATTACCCTCATCCCCTAGTTCCTATGCCTCCTTCAGAGTGGCTCAGTGTGGCACTGACATCAGGGGTCAGGGCATCTTATGTTCCCTCCACCCTTGCAGTCACACAGCTTCTAACCCAAGCTGGTGTCAGCAGATCCCCAAAGAACTGCACCAGGCTTGTATGGCAATAAATAAATATTGGCTCTAGCAGGCTTAGTTCCCCTGGCCATGGTGGGTCTCCTGCTTCCTCTCAGCAAGTGTATTATCCCTGCTCCAGTAAGAGATGGTTCGTTGAAGCTACTGCCCTTCCATGTGAGCACCTATCCCCAGAGTCTTTGGCTCAAGCTTGAGTGTGAAGAGCTTATAACTGGTCCCATTATGGCCCTCACCCCTAAATCCAGCTGGAAGGGACAGATTCTGTCTTGAACCAAATCAGAGCAGCCAATAGAACAATCAGAAACAGCAAAGTTTCACGGTCATTCCTGAAAACACAGCAAACAGAGAACGCGAGGACCAGGTTGCTGTTGCCTAGGAGCCAACCAAGAGGGTTAGTTAGATCAGTGCAGATGGCCCAGTCCAAGTCAGTAAGGAGAGGCTGTGTGACTAACGGAAAGGTTTAGTGTGGCAAAGCAGGTGACATCAGCAGGTCAGCGAGATGTAGCTTCCAAGCGTCTGGTTCCACTTTGTAAGCATGTGGAGTTGTCTTGCTTGGCGAGCCAGACATGCATGCCAGGCTGATGCAGAGGGCCAGGATGGCAAACAGAGGCTTGAGTCTGCCTACAAGACCCCTTCAAAGGCTGCTGCCTCTTGGTACCATCCCAGGACAGATGAGAAATATCTTCTGGAGTATGTGAAGGTCAGAACGGACCCCCTGCCTCAGTGAATAGGCCCGAAATCTCCCAACAGTACTGTGTTGTGGTGTGGGGTAAGTCGTGGAGCCCTGGGTGCAGAGCAGTTCCTAGTAAAGAGGGTAGAGTGAGTAGAAGCAAGACCCAACATGTGTTCAGAAAGGAAGGGCAGAGTTGGGGATAAAAAGACTGGAAGCCTTGATTGGGGAGCTAAGGAAACGTGTGCCAGTATCCTAGGTTAGTGACAGCCGCGGGGTAGGAGTGACCACAGGCAGGACTATCCCAGTCTCCCCCACCCCCTAACCCCCGTGGCTCCCGTCCCAGCCACGCACCTGTCAAACCAGACCAAGTCATCTCTAGTGCCATCTGGTGGACACTTTGAAGACTTCACCAACTTTGACTACCTTAGATCTTTCACTGGGAGGCAACCTACACAGACAGCAGGCCTCCCTTCTGCGCTCCCAAGAGTGAGATGGAAGGTGTGGGGAGGATTGTACCCAGGCCAGCCCCCACACCTCCCCTCACATCAAACCACTGGCCTCACGTTAGTCCTGCCTTGACCCAAAAGAACTTAACGGAACCCAGATTCTGGTGGTTCCTTAAAATTGAACCCTACCCTACAGTCTCTAAGGGCAAAGGCCAGTTAATTCAGGTGCCATCTGAACCCAGGGAGGCGCTGTCTGCTCTGTAGGAAAGCCCTGTTTGCAGGTAGTCTTCTCACTCTGGGGCACGGCCTGTCCAAGGAGGCTCATCCACCCGCTAGCAGAACATCACGGAAGTGTTTGGGGGCTAGGAGAGGTCTCAGGATCCCAAGGGAACATGCTTAGATGTCACAGATACGTGGATCCAGCCAAGTAGGTGTTGGGGGTGCTTGCCAGTAAAGACAAAGAGAAGGTCTATCAGATGAGGTCGAGAGATGGTTGGGGGTTGATGCCGAGAAGGACCTAGGGTGTATGTCTGGAGAGGATGCTGGGACCATCAGTAGGGAAGGGAGGAGGTCAGCTGGGGAGACAATGGCCTGGTTTGGGACATGTTGAATGTCATATGTTGCAGGGTGTCTGAGGAGACACCCTCTAAGGCTATTGGAAATGTGACCTAAAGGGGCAGAAGGTGGGAAGAGCAAGGCAGCCCCCTGGAAGAAACAGTGAGTATAAAGGCAAGACCCCAGGCATTTCCCCCCCCCACCCAAGGGCGTGTTGGGCACAGTGGGGTGAGGTCTCTGACTCAGCCCCTCCATCCAAGCTGCCATGCAAGGTCTTGTTTTAATGAGCAGTGGCGAGCTTCTTCCCCCCCTCCCCTCCATGTGGGAACAGGAACAGCTCTTATCTCTCTGGGGGAAGGGGAAGGGGTGGAGCCACAGCTGGCAGTTCTTAAACACCCTGCTCCAGCCAGGGATGGCCAGGATATTAATAGCCCCGGGAGGCTATGACTCTGAAGACACAGACTCCCAGGAAAAGGGACAAAGTAACCTCAGCAGGCCAAAGGGATGCGTCAGGAGGCCATCTTGGCAATGCCCCAGCCTCCACAAAAGACGGATGGGATAACCAAAATCCAAAGAAGGAAAGTCATTGTAGAGGTTGATGTTGAGCCCAGCTCTCCAAATCCCATAGCCGTGCCTCAGATACTTTAGATATTGTCAAAGATGGGATCATCTGGATGTGCCCTATCTGGGGACGTGAGAAGGATCAGGCCAGTTAGTAATCCTGATTCTGTCTTGATATATTGTTCATCCTGTATTTTTGCATTAACTTTGATATTTTAAAATACTGTATTAAAATATTATTTACCTTGATTCCTGGACTGCTGTTTTGTTTGCCTGCTTTGATCCCACACTCTCAGCAACTGCCTCTTTGGGTGCCACCCCAGTCTTCTTCGCAACCCCAGGAGTCCCAGCACCCCTGAGTTTCAGGATGCCACCGTGGGAGAAACACTGAGGGGCTCCAGGCTGTCCTGTGTGGTTTCTGCAGGGGACGTCGCCAGGCTAACCCTGCAGCTCTCACCAGTGTAGACCCCGGTGTTTGTACATCTCCTCAGTTATTGTCTCCAGACTGTAAGATGCCCGTCGATGTTCTCAGAAGCCCATCCACGGGAATGAAGGATATGCCTTATCAGGAAATATAATACATCTAGGACTTACCTTCTACAGATCACAAGGAGGAGGAGGAGAGGTCATGAGGCCATTTTGTCAATGCCCCAGCCTCCACACGGGACAGGAGGGACAGTGAATATCAAGAGAAGGGATTCAACTTGACACAGACTAGAGACACCTCGGAGGAGAGAGAACCTCAGTTGAGGAATGGCCTCCATCAGACTGACCTACAGGCATGTGTGTCTGTGGGCTGTTTCCTTGATTGTTTCCTGATGGAGGAGGGTCTAGCCCAGTGTGGGCAGTGCCACCCTGGGCAGGTGGGTCCGGGTTATATACATACAGAAGGTCGCTGAGCAGACACAGGGAATGAGCCAGTAAGCATCGTTCCTCCGTGGTCTCTGTTTTAGTTCCTGCCTCCAAGTTCCTGCTTGAGTTCCTGCCTTGGCTTCCCTTCCCTTCTCTCAAATCCTCTTCTAGTCAATCTGTAGCTTCATTTGCCACTGAAGGCTGCCTAGGTGTTGGGGGAGAGGCTCCTGTTTCAGTGGTGAGTGGGGGCCACATTTCTTTATCAGTTTTTGTTCCTCCCCCCAAGATGTTTCAGCAATGAGACATGGCCTCCTGTGTCAGAGTTCCCTTCCCTGCCCGGCAGTTCTGCAGGGTCTCCTCTCCACCTCCTCTGGAAATGGAAGACTTTCCCCCACCATTTCCAGGGACAGAAAAGACCAGTGGCTCCCAGTAATGGGGCTTTGGAATCCCCGCTCTTTGTTGCTTTCACGCTGCTATTCACTTAGCAGAGCTTCTTGTCAACTGTGTTTCTCATTGCTGTGCCAAAATAGCAAAAGCAAGTTAAGGGAGAGGTCGTTTGTCTCCTGGCATTAGGGATACAGTTCATCACGGCAGGGAGGTCCTGGAAGGAAGCGTGCAATGCTGCCTAGACAAAGCTGGTGTCCACAGTCAGGAAACAGGGAGAGACGATTGCTGGCGTTCAACTTGCTTTCTCCTTTTTTACCCAGCCAGAGACCCCAGCCCCTGGGATGGAGACACCCACATTCAGGGTGGACTCCTCTATCTCAGTCAAACCTTCCTTCCTAGAAATGTCCTCACAGACATTTCCAAAGGCCCATCTTCTAGGTAATCCCATATACCATCATCGACATGAAGAACAACCGTTACATTTGCACACCACTTGCCCTGTGCAAATCTAAGATACTGAGGACGGAGTGAGGCTAAGACTATCCCAGGACTGATATTTGTGTAAATAAGTGAGAATGGTCACAGAGGATAGAAACAGGTGGTGGGGCAGAGTCAGATCTCTGTGGTGAGGTAGGGTACTCCCAAGGCTTCCCCTAGGCACTGACAGCAAGATCGGGCCAGACTATTCCTGATAAACCACGTGTTTCACGGTCACATAAATCAGAACTGGGGCCTAGAAACCTCAAGGTCAAGTCAAATCAGACTTTCCAGTCCCCTTCTTCGGTAGAAGCATCCTGAACAGTGTCTGGAGAAAGAGGGCTGGGGTAAGGTAGGGCTGGGGGTCTTGGAGTGATCTCCTCACAGGCACTCAGATACAGCTCCTAGGGAAAGGACGAGCTTCTTCTGAGGCCCTCCTTTGTAGCAACCGAAGGCCACAGGCTCCACTAATGTACACCAAGAGGTCCCCCACCCCAAGTTCAACATTCTCTGTGCCAAGTGACAGAGAACGCGCAGCTCTCGAGAAGACTAATATTTACTCCTCAAACGGGAGCTGGCATGGGCTGTTTCCTGTGGCTGGCGTCTGGTTCACCCAAGGATGGACATGACAGGAGGTGCCCTGGGAGACAAGCAGATGTCCCCTCAGATACCAGCAATGAGACCAGACAATGCCTGGGAGATGGGAACAGCCTGTGCTGAGGTCCCCTGCACCCTGCCCCTTGGCTTGCACACCTCCAGCTCCCGGCCTTGGTGAGGCCTGCTGGACAGTCCCGTGAGAAAGTTCACTCTGACTGGCCCCACGTTCCTTGCCTCTGGCCCTTGTGCTGATCCCAGGGGCCTTGGAAAAGCGCCTGGAACAAGCCCCCAGGGCCATGGTGGTCCTGGTCCCCCACCAGCCTGGCTTCACTTCCCCAGCACACACTCTGGGCTCAGGCTATTTCTGGGGTAGGAGGGAAGGCTGGCTTTGGGGCACCTCTGTCCCCCTGCAGCTGTCCCTTGTCCTCATGAGAGCTTTCAGCAGAGGCCTGCTGTGGGAAAGCCTCAGTCAGGAAGGCCCGGATCCGGGGAGGACAGCCCCTGGGGGGTCAGACGAGTGCCCACTGCTTCTCCCTTTGAGAGCTCATTCCTTCTGCCCCCAAGTTCCCCATCCCTCATGGCCCCCAGAAACTTCAGGCCCTAGCCTCTGCTTTGGCTCCTCCCTGGTCCCAGAAGCAGCTATAGACACTCCTTACATTGTTTTGACACAGGGTCTCATGTGGCCTTGAACCCCCCCCATACCGAGGATGACCTTGAACTTCTGACCCTCCTGCCTCTTCTTCCTGGATGCTGGGACTGCAGTCTCCCCTGGCTTATGTGATGCTGGGGACTGAACCTGGGGCTTCACAAGTTCTCGTCATTCTCTCTACCGGCTCAGCTACACCCCAGCCCTACCCTGTCTTGCAAAGCTCATGGCATAAGGTGGTGTCTTCCTGTCGTCTTATTCCATGCCCACAGCCCTAACAGTCATAACAGTCATCTCTTCTATTGGTTACTCATGAACATTGCATGATTTGTCTTCATTTTTTTAAATTGGGATTGCCATTTCTTGCCAATCCACACAGACTGCTCCTATGCTACCCTTACCACTTCCTGCTCTGCGGCCAAACCCTCCCGTTCTTTTCACTGTTCCCGGGATCTTCTATCATCAAACTCATCAATCTTTTAAAATTTTTTTACTTACCTATTTTTTATATCTGTGGGGGTTTTCTAAGCATGTATGTCTGTGTACCACATGCGTGCCTGGTGCCTGCAGAGGCCAGGAGGCACCAGATCCCCTGGAACTGAAGTTACAGGCAGCTATAAGCTGCCATGTGAACGCAGGTCCTCGGAAGAGCAGCCAGTGCCCCGAACTGCTGAGCCGTCTCTCCAGCCCCAAGCCTGCCAATCTGTTTGTTTAGAGGTTGTGCCTATGACCTTAAGTATCTTCCCCGACAGATCAGAGGGTCTTCTCTTTGGCACTCAGCAAACTCCACAGACTTTGCCTCGTCTATCCATTTGACTCTCCGTCTGAGGCCTGGTTCACGGAGTCTCTGCCAGGTCCTTCTCCTTAGTCTACCATCCTCTGGTGCTGTGTATGCATGCCTGTCCCGGTGCTGTGTATGCATGCCTGGCCCGGTGTTCTGCAAGCATGCCTGACCCGGTGTTGCTGTGCAAGCATGCCTGGCCTGGTACTCTGCAAGCATGCCTGGCCTGGTGCTGTGTATGCATGCCTGACCCAGTGTTCTGCAAGCATGCCTGACCCGGTGTTCTGCAAGCATGCCTGGCCTGATGTTCTGTAAGCATGCCTGGCCTGATGTTCTGCAAGCATGCCTGGCCTGATGTTCTGCAAGCATGCCTGGCCTGTTGCTCTGCAGGCATGCTTGGCAGCTGTCATCAAGGCCCCTGCATGGGTAAGACTCAAGGAAAAAGCAGAGACTCATCAGCCCAAACTCTCCCCAGTCCTCCTGGCACAGAAGAAGCATCTTCATGGCCCAGATTGCTATTTATTCTTTGTGGGTGCTACCAGAAGGGGACGGCCCTCTCTTCCGGTGCCAGGAGACAGATCTCTGGGATGTTCTCTGACTGGCTCTCTAGGCCAGGCCTCAGATTTCACACCTGAGCAAAAGGACTTGTCTACCTTATCCCAACAACTCAAATGAGTATCTTGGAAAGTGGCTTTGGCCTCTTCCTACGGTTGATGCTCAGGACAGACAGAGGGAACATGCTGGGAACACATGCTCCCAGCTTAGAAGGCTGGTCCAAAGTGGTTGCATCAAACCCCTTCCTGGGAATTTTGTCAGCTGTTCCAAAGCAGCTAAGGATAGTGTCCCTGGGCTGGGACGAGGAGGTGTGGACTGCTGCGCCCCCTGGTGGCCACTCGCTGTGTCCACAAAAGCCCAGAACTCTGAGGCACATAGCAAGGTGGCAGCTAGCTACAGGGCCTGCAGGCTGCCCAGCCCAGAGCATTTCCACCCCTGCTGCTTTGGTTAGGGACCTACACTAAAGCCCGGATCCTCAGACCTGTTCAGACCAGATGTCACTTCTCCCACGGACCACCTCAGACCAACAATAGGCCCTGATGCAGAACTGAGAACTGCCCACACGCATAGACACACGTGCATTAGGAAACACTTCAGTTTATTCCTCCACACACTTCTGAGGCCACCGTATGTCATTTTACACGGTATACAAACAGCTGTGCAAGATCAGTATGTCGTCACGGGTTTCAGTTTATGAGTATGTGAAAGTTAAAATGTACCCATCGGGTACCCAAAATAGATCTCTGTTATCAACTGAGAAGTAGCTCGCAATATGGGCAGCAGACCCTGGGGATGAGTGTGCGGAATAAAAGGTTTGGCCTAAATTAGCAAATTCTCTTACGTTCTTAGAAAAACCCACTAAGCCAAATCAAATCCTAGGGGCTGAGTAGTACAAATGTAACATTTCTGAAGCAATCTAAGAATCATATCAATATAAGGGTTAAAGGTCACACATAATGCAGCAGACATGGGTCAAAGGGAAAGGGAAGAATGGGGTTAGTTTAAGGCAACTGTGGGGCACAGCCCTGCCCCCCCCACAGCTGTCCTGCTGATGTCTCCCCAGCAACACGAGTGGGGGGAGAGGGGAGGGGGCTCTCCTTGTTGAGACTGGGGATGAACACTGAAGTCCGACCCAATCTACAACTAGATTCCTGGGATCCTAGAGCAGGTCCAGGGGGAGAGAGGAGCCACTTAGACGGTAGCAGCATGAAATGCCACCTTTTGAATGGAGGAGCACAGGTGAGGTCTGCGGCCTGCTGCACACGCCCAGCGACCTTGCGGCCCTCTCCCCTGTGGCCACCTGCAATCCTCACAGGAGCATACAGGGACTGCGAGCTGGTGTTCCTGTCCTCTTGCGGGGAAGATGCTGAGGACTGCAGGCAGGGACTTCCACTGTGACACAGGACTGAGTCAAAGAGCAAAGCTGACCTCTAGGCCACTGGGTTGGCTGACCCTGCCTGGTCTCTCAGGGGCACACCCAGTTTCTCTTCCACCATTCTTGGCTCTCATAGCACACAGGTAGAATGGCCCCAGACCCAAGGAGGACATCCAGGCATGAGCAGTAGCTCAGCGAGGGTTTGCTGGGCACGGCTGACAGCAGTGTGCACTCCTGACCATGCCGTGTCTCTCACGTGTACACACCTGGACATGCCCCGCCTCTCTCATGTGTGCACTCCTGGACATGCCCCACCTCTCTCATGTGCACATGCCTCGACATGCCCAGCTCTCATGTGTACACTCCTGACCATGCTGTGTCTCTCTCACGTGTACACACCTCGACATGCCCTGCTCTCATGTGTACACTTCTGAGCATGCCCTGCCTCTCTCATGTGCACACTCTTGACATGCCCCGCCTCTTTCAATGTTATTCATTGTCAAGCATATAGAAGAGCCTGGAAGGTGGCTGTGTTGGTATCACAGTGAGCAGGCATTTCCTTCAAGGAGCAACCCAGGTGTGAACGCAAGTTCCACCCTGATGCCGTTTCCTAGGCTCCGGTCACCTCCCTGGGTCTGCCGGCTACTGCTCTAGCTCCCAGCAGAGCTGACAGGAGATGAGCATCAAAGCGCTCGTTCTCCTGAGCGCTGAGCTGAGGTGGGGCAGAGGGTGAGGCTTCAAAGTCAGTTCCCTCTCCATCATGGTTCCTGTCTCTCCAGACTCTAGCCTGCATCTCTCTCTGGAGGCAGAGTGGAAACAGGCAGGGGAGAGAGAAGAAAGGGGCTTGAGGAAAAAGCCCACAATGCATGTCAACAGGGTTCACGGTCAGCAAGAACCACAGCCATGGGGTCAGTGAGGTGTCCGGAACTGAGATGATCCAGCTCTTCCCACCCAGAAAAAGGGAAGTCAGGTACAGTTCCCACCAAGATAAGGCTCACTGAGGGACAAGTCACCTGAATCATATGCTTTCTGCCTGAGTGCCAGGCCACTCCCACCCGGTACCAGCACACGACAGCACCTGCAGAGAAGTCCATCCTCAGTCTGTGAGTGTCTGGACAGAAAAGCACCTGGCGGCTGTCTCAACATGGTGCTATGTGAGCCAGCTGGGCAGCAGCACCTAGCTACTCATCTAAAGACGCCAGAGGAGCACTTCTGCCTTGGAACCAGGTTCCAGGCATCGAAGATCCCACGGGGGATACCAACATCCAGGCCTGAACCAAGTTTACCAAACCTGGGGTTTCCCGGGAACTTATTTCCCGTCACTACCCTCTTCCAGGGAGGTGAGCCTGCTTGGCTGGACTCCAGTTAAAGGTTTCTCTGTCTTCTGTTTCCCTTGAAGCACCTTTTCCTTCCATTTATGACAGTCTGGAACCCCGTCGTCAACCAAGTGTGGACAACATGAAGTGTCTCTGGCAAGGGCTCACCCTCAGGACCACTCACCCACAAAGTCACTGCTCGTAGACTGACGACCGCAGGCTCAACCCCTAGAGTGTGTGGGGTCTCCAGACAGGGGCAACACAATACCACCGAGGCTTACAAGGAAAACAGTATATATTTTAGGCTGATTTTTTAAAAAACTTACTTTAAAAATGTTTTGAGTGTATGCTTTGAATTAAAAGGATTTTCTCTTCCCTCTGGCTTCCTCTATGGCCACTTCAAAATCCTCTCTCAGGAAGAATGAGCATTTGCCTATGCAGTATATACAGAATTACACAGTGTGAGATCAACAAAGACACAAGGTTCACGTTCATATCCAAGGATGTTGCCAATATGACATTCATACCCAGACATTGTAGATTTCATTAAAAATAGAAAATTCTCCTCTAAGGAAACAGAGTCAGATGGCAATGCTTTCCCAACCCAGTTCTGGGTCACAGACACCTGGTGGCTCGCCAATATGCGATACCAGTGACAGCCAAGCAAGAACTCTTTACCCCACACACCTGTCTTCCCCGCTACTCAGTAACTTTGGGGATGGCTTTCTCCTTCAGAAATGATCAAAATAGGACTGATCTCTTACGGAGCCATATGGCTCAACCCACACAGTTGTGGGTGCACTACTCCCAGAACGAGCCAGAGGGGTGTACCCCAACGTGGCTTCTTGAGTGCCACCAGATACCCACACTGGAGATGCAGGGGCTCTGTTCAGAAGCACACCTCAGCAGCTTTTGCACCACGGGTGTCAGTCACACGAAGCTTTGCAACGCTAACACCCACTCAGTGCCTGCCCATAAAACAACAGGACCCTCGGTCTAACCGAGATGCTCAGGCGCTGAGTCTCCAGGAGGTAGGCAGGACCACGGCTCCAGCAATGCTACCTTGACGGGCACTGGGCTGCCACCCAAAGATGACAGAGGCCTCTCCCCAATTCTGCCCAGCACCACTGAACCCCAGCATTTCCACTCCTCTCTGCCCCACGGAAAGGACCCGGGGGGCTCTCACATCTGCTCATGTCCATGTGCTTATGACCCAGTAATATTGGTTATTAATTTAACGATCAGATAGACCCTGCAAAGAGATATAGACAACATCCGTATCCACACAGTCCCACCACCATAAACGGTCTCTGCAAATTAAATAAACTCGGATTTACTTAGCATTTCCCCAGCCTAAGTTTGCCTTCATTCTAAATGAGCTTCAATTTAATTTATATCCAAAATATATTTAAATATTCCAAAAGTATATCGAACCCAAATTATCAAAAATGTAAACAAAATTTACCTAGCTTACATTTATGAGCTGTGTTTTCAAGCTTTTAATTTACCCTGACACTCTAAGAAAAACTGACCGAGGTTACACTGGAACTGCAAACTGGTTTCAACTTTAAAGAGTCTCCTTGCAGACTGTTTCCTGGCAGGCCAACAACCAAAGCTACCATCATGGAATCTAGTGGTGTGCAGCATCGTTCTAGGTAGGAGACCAACACATCACTCTGACCATCAGAGATGCTCTCCCGGCAAGCTCTGGCTTAGGCCGCCTGTCCTGTGCTCGGCTGGCAGTTATCCACAAATGCTCCACACAGACCGAGACTGCAACTGGCCGCCCTGGGTCCTCCATGACACCTGCCAGAATCTGTGATCTCGGGAGCTTCATGGATGGAGATCTGAGGTGAAGTTGAGAAGCAGGAGTGGAAACAGACTGGCCTTCCGGGGACGGGGAGGGGAAGTCAAAGGCTCCATTCACTGCATAATGCTGTCCTCACACTCCATAGTCAGACTGCCTCTCCTGCAGCTGTCTGGTTAGGGTCTGATACGAAGACAGAAGAGCCACTCCTATGTGAAAGAGGATTTGCCAGGTGTTCCTCAGCCCGTGCAGGTACACGTTGCCCAGGCAGATGAAGGCCAGCATCAGCACCACCTTCAGAGTCCTGGCTGAACTATAGAACAGGTACAGGTAACACTGAAATGAGACCACAATACAACCAGTCAGAGAGAAGCAGACAGCCTCAAGTCAGATGCAGCCACAAACAGCTACATGAGTGCACCTATTCACTGACACCTGCATGCATGCACCTAGTCACTGATGCCTGCATGCATGCACCTATTTGCTGACGCCTGCATGTGCCTAGTCACTGATGCCTGCATGCATGCACCTAGTCACTGACACCTGCATGCATAAGCCTGTTCACTGATGCCTGCATGCATGCACCTATCTGCTGACGCCTGCATGCATGAGCCTATTCTCTGAATTCACTACAGCAAAGCTGGGACCTGTGGCTGTTAACCACCGAGTGAACAGGAGGAGATTCAAAAAGAACAAAACAGGTGTCACAGGAGGAAGGATGCTAGCGACACACAGGCACATGTCCAGCCTGGGGATGCAGGAAGAGAGATGCAGCACAGGGGGCAGACCAAGACTGCATGGCCTCCCTGTGAAGTCCCCCTCAGGGACCTGATAGTTGGATAAGCTATGAGGGAAAGCCATGCGTTCACACTGTGGTTTCTCCTGAGTCACAGCCACCCCAGGTGTACTATTCCCCCAGTCAGGGACTGCACCCACCTGGACGATGCAGGCCACAGAAGGGACGAAGAAGGCCAGGATGTTCCCAACTTCCTCCTGGGCGATCTGAAACAGATCCGGGGCACACAGAAGAAAGGTTTGGCTGAAAGGAACCACCATGGCACGAAGCTCGTCATTCCCATTTCCCGGTGTGACTGAGTACAAAGATGCCCCAGGCACGTGACCTTGTTCAATGTTACACAGACCACACACTCCTGTCTCGGGCCGTCATGCCATCATGCTACATCCTCAACATGCAACGAGCTCCCGCCCCTCAGCCCTCCCAACCCTTCTCATCTGCTAGTGCTAAGCTTCTTCCAGGACCTCCTGCCCCAGGCACTGTCAGCTCCTCGATGCCAAGAGACCCTCAAGGCAACCAACCAGGCACCAATTCTACTGCACACAGCTGGCAGGTGCCTGATCCACACCACATACTGGTCAAAAACGACATGTGGTAACTAACCGGCCTGAGGGTTTTCACAGCCACGGTTCTGACACAGGCCCAATGCCGCTCTTCAAAGGGCCCAGTCCACATCAGCCTTCTGGGCTCAACACCCACGAACCACCATCCCTTACCCTATAGTCAACACCTCTCACTGCCATGAGTACTATGGCTTTGTCTTTTGTTTTTTGTTTAATTGAAAATTCATACGATATATTCTGATCACAGTTTCTTCTCCCTACCCCCTCTCAGGCCCTCCCCACACCCCTCCATCCAACCAATTCCATGCTTTCTTTCTCTCTTAAAAAAAACATGCAAAGCCGGGCGGGGGTGGCGCACGCCTTTAATCCCAGCACTCGGGAGGCAGAGGCAGGCGGATCTCTGTGAGTTCAAGGCCAGCCTTAACTGGGACAGATCCATAGCTACACAGAGAAACCCTGTCTCAAAAAACCAAAACAGCAAAAACAACCACAAACAAACAAAAATCCTAACTGAGCTGATCAATAGACTGTCTCCCATTGTCAGCTTCCGTAGCTTGTCTTTCCACTGGACCGAGAAGCAGGGCTGGGGATGTAGCTCCAGGTAAACAGTGCATGCTGAGGCAGTCAGAAAATCCTGGGTTCAATCCCCAAGGCCACCTGTAAGGAGTGTTCTGCAAGGTGAACTCCGCGGATGAGGTTCAGGGCAGCGCACATGATGTTGAGCACGAGGGAGAGGACGCCCAGCGCCGTCACCGGCTCCATCCGGAGATTCAGAGCTTCACAATGGAAAGAAAGGAGCATTCAGTGAGAACTGTATCTCTGCGACACGAGAGGACGGGATACCAAAGCCAACTAGACCTCTGCTAACAGACCCACGATGCTAAGCACAGAACCACAAGCACGCATCTAAAAAGCAACAGAAGTTAGTGGGGCAAGCCAGAAATGAACGCCAGAATGGATCTGAGAAACGGAGGTGAACTTCTTCCAGGAAAGAAAGTTTTTCTCATGTCAGAGGCAAATCTGTAAGCACTCAGTTGCCTTTTTATCTTAAGCAGGGGTGGCTTGCCCCAGAGGGGTGTCCAGAGACCCCTGTAATTGTCACCAGGACAGGCAAATGCCAGTGGCACTGCTAAGCATCCTGCAGGTCATGGGATGCCTCAACACAGAGTCGCCCAAAACGGCACGCCCACAGGCCAGGCTGGGGCAGAAGTATCCAGACTCGAGAAGCATTTCCTCCACCACCTCAGTCTCCAGTCTGTAAACTGTTCCACTCTATTCCCAATAGGGACGATGTTCAGTGTCCCGTGGGCACCCAGACAAATCCACAGCAGACACCCAGGAAGAGGAGGCGTTCCATCTAGAACAGTCTGACTGTCTGGGCGATCACTGTAGCCAGGATGATAACGGGAACACGGACTTACTCTCTCCCGATGCTCATCAGTCAAACGGATTCTGGTTCACATATACTGCCCAGTCCCCTTTCCTGCCGTAATCCTTCCTAAGTATCCTTTCTGGTCCTGACAGTTTCCCGCAAATAACGCACAACACATGCCCTGGAAGCCACAGTCCAGCTAAGACTAGTGTTAGTGTGTTAGTTCCCACGGAGAAATCCGAGTTCCCACTAGAACAGAACATGCTACCTGTGAGGACTCTAGCCTTGGGACAATTAGGTGAGGCAGGAAAATGTCCTAGACAGGTGGGTAGCTTGGCGCTTTGGGGATTTGCTCCTCTTTTCTAAGTGCTTAAAGAAACAAAACAAACCATACATTACAAAGGGGGTCCCCGTGGTCACTCGTGGCAAGGGAGAGCTTGGGCTTGATTACCCGGCCTCCTCCTTCAAGTTCTCCCAACACTAAACAGGAGCAGCCTGCTGACTGGCAGGCGAGCCAACCTGGGAAACTATTGGTTTAAATACATGAAGCCCAAACCAAATATACTTAATATGCCACTTAAATTTCAAGCCAGGAGCTTATTATGGAAAATTTAAAAATTAGATTGTTACGATGTAGACAGCTCTTCCAGGGGACATGTGTGCAAAGGTCAGAGGACAAAGGTCAGAGGACAATGAAGGGAGTCTCCTCTTACCATGTGGTCTTCAGACATCACACTCAGGTGCCTGGGGTAGAGGCAAGCCTTTACCCCAGAGCCACCCACTGGCCCCCACTGTAGAATTTTTAGATGGCACATAGATACTGTCCCTACACCCTTCTCCAACAAGAAGGTTGTGGCTTCCCAACACAGGCTTCCAATGCCTGTGTAATGTGGTAAACCACAGAGTCTCAACGCGGGGCTTCCGACACAGTAATTTTCATAGCATGGAAACCTGTAAACTTCACCTTGATGAACAACCAGCCAAGATGGCCTGGAACCTCCAGAATGTTACCACACTGCTTCCTTGAAGAAGCCACTCTCACAACAGTAAGGTCTTGTTTTTGTTTTTATAACAACTATGTGGAAAAAGGTTCATCTATATCCAAATATATCCCAAGATATTTAACATGCTACCACCAAACCAGACCATTTTTGTCTCCACCAGAGAACAGCAGGCACTTACCAGACTCGGCGTGCACTGGGGTGTGGCCATTCGGCACGCCATTGGCCACGTCTGTGCCCTCCAGGGACAGAAGTGCGGGAGGCTGGAGCTCAAGCTCCTCCTGAATCTTCTCGAAGCCACTCTTCATCTGGGAGGAGCTCATGTGGTTAAAATGCCACTTTGTTTTCTGAATGACACTGTCTGGAGAGAGAGAGGCCCAAGGTGAGCATCGCCAGGATGGGCGCTCCAAGGCAGCATGCGGGGAGCAAAGCGCCCATTGCTAAGCAACTGGCAAGTCAGCCAGATTCCAAACTGAGTCGGTTATGGGAGGTCAGGTGACTGCTACGCATTAACACTAATCTGATCCATTTCTTCAAAGCATAATAATTAAGTGTGTCTGCAGAAATCTACCAACCTCAGCTACCCCAGAAGGGGCAGGAGGCACCGGACTGAACTTGGAGTTGGGGATGAGAATCCCTGACAGTCTCATGTCAAGAGCTTTCTGAAGATAAACATGGCTCTACAGTACAAGCTGGGAGGCCATGATGGGGGGTGTGCGGGTTGTGTTGGCTGGAGCCATCTGGGAAGAGGAACCTTTCCAGATGAGAAACCGCCTGCATGAGATTGGCCTATGATGGCAAACCTGTGATGAGGGAAGGCAGGAGCCCGCCGTGGGCAGTGCCACCCCTGGGAAGGCGGGCCTGGGCTGTACAAAAATGCAGACTGAACATGCTGGCCATGGGTGGGGCACAAGCCTGTAAGCAGTATCTCTCCATGTCCTCTGCTTCAGTTCCTACTCCAGGTCCCCTCCTTGAGCTCCTGCCCTGACTTCCCTTCATGAGACATATATATATATATATATATATATATATATATATATATACACATATATATTTTATATATATATGTGTGTGTATGTATGTATGTATATGTATGTATGTATGTGACATATGTGTGTGTATTTGTGTGTGTATAATATATATGCATATATATATCGTGAAGTATATATGTCTATATATACATATATATGCACACACACACACTGTAAACCAAACAACCCTTTTCTTCTCAAAGTGCTTTGGGTTGGTCATAATGTTTATCACAGCAATAGAAAACAAACTAGGAAAGAAATACTGGTTTTTGAATCTTTCAGTCATATTACTATTAACCCATTTCAACAAATGACATGGCTTTATCTGTTTCGTTTTGTTTTTTTAAGCTAAGGGTTCATACAGTCCAGGCTGGCCTCAAATTTGCTAGATAGCCAAGGATGGCCTTAAAGTCCTGATGGGACCAACCGCTAGGATTACAGATATGTGCCACCATGCCTGGCTGACAAGTTTTTGAAGTTTTCCTTGCATGCCCCAATCACACACACACGATCCCAACACCACTATTCTCTGACTCATGCTCCCACACACTAAGGAGTCATGACGGTGCTATGATGTGGGAAATCCTTTTGTAGATGTGTTGCTTTTATTGGTTAATGAAAAGAAGAAGCTGCTTGGGCCTACGGTGGGGCAGCATAGACCTAGGTAGGAAAACTAAACTGAATGCTGGAAGAAATTAGGCAGTCAGAGAGATGCCATGTAGCTGCTGAAAGAGAAAGATGCCAGAACCTGGTACGCCACAGCCTTGTGTGATACACAGAATAATAGAAATGGGTTAATTTAAGATGTAAGAGTTAGTTAATAAGGAGTCTGAGCTAATAGGCCAAACTGTTTTAATTAATACAGTTTCTGTGTGATTATTTCAGGTCTGGACGGCCGGGAACGAACAAGCAGCCTCTCTCTACAGTGCTAGGGAAGGTCTCCGGTTAGACTCAGCTCACTGCTTTGCAAGGAAGCCACATACACAGACAAGGGGGGAAAGAATGCAGCTCCACTCCTCTCTAAATTAACCAATGCCAAGGAAGCCACAGCTGTGGTCTGTCTGGAGACAGACACCACCCTCCTGACAGGAAGAAGAGGGGCCAAAGAAGGCAACTTCATGAGAGCCTCCCAGAGTACCCTAAGTCTGCCACAGTAAAGGCTGGACACCCAGAAGGTGCTGCTCCCATCCACTCCCAGTTGCTGTGGGATATCTGTGCTCTGTGTGAAGATGCACTGCTGTGATTGGTGTAGTAAAGAGCTGAGTGGCCAATAGCCAGGCAGGAGAGGATAGGCGGGATATCTGGCAGGGAGAGGAAATCAGAGGGATGAATCTAGGCATGCGGAAGATGCCAATGGGTTATGGAACAAGTCAGACAGGACAGAGGAAAGGTAACCGAGATACGTGATAGAACGTAGATGAATAAAAACAGGTTAATTAACTTATAAGAGCTAGTTAGAAAAAAGCCTAGGCTAAGGCCAAGCTTTCATAATTAATAATAAGTCTCTGTGTTGTTATTTGTGAGCTGGCAGTAACAAAAGAAAGAGCTGACTACACCCAATGGCCAGGCAGGAGGCCACTGAGGGGTAGTGAGGACTCTGGCAGTCAGAGCCAGGGGGCCTAAGTGCTGGCCCCCCTCCTGACTGCCTATACCAAACACTTCGGATCCCTGCTCAAGCCCATCCCAGAGCCTGGATATCCAGCACCCTTCTCTGACTTCCTAGACCAGTGGTTCTCACCCTTCCTAACTACGACCTTTGGCTGAGTTCCTCATGCTGTGGTGACCCCGGCCATAAAATTATTTCATTGCTACTTCATAACTGCAATTTGACTACTATTATGAATTATAATGTAAATATCTGTGGTTTTAGATGGTTTAGGTGACCCCTGTGAAAGGGCCCTGGACCTCCCTAAAAGGGTCATGACCCACAGATTGAGAACACTGCCCTAGAGCTCAAAAATGAACCATACTTGGCAAAAACTGTGTGACTACCAGGCTGTGTTCTGTAGATTTAAGAACTACATAGGCTCTTCTGGCTGAGCCTGGAACAAACATGTCTTCTGCCAAAGCAGGCCTTGTCAACCTGCTGAAGGAAGGACCAAATGGTCTCATTTCCAAACTGTCACAGCCGAATGTTTTGACAAAATGCAGAAAAAAAAATTGCAGGAATGTGACATCATCACAGGAGTTAGAAACATTTCCTCCACTTCCGGACTTACCATGGAGGAAAATTCCCAGGTAGCTCGGCCCCAGGACTGGTGTCAACAGAACTGTCTCCAAGTATAAGACAGTAAACACTTCAGGCTGCTGGGCACATCCTGTCTCAGGAAAAGCATCCGTAGACAGATATCTACAGATATCTATTATCCATAGATAACAGCCCTGACTCATATAGCATAGCTCTGAACTATGCAGACTATGGTTTGCTTCGGAAGCCTATGGAGAAACTTCCTCCATCTCCCCACAGGCTCTGAAGACACAGAAAGCCACCATGGTAAGCTTCAAGACCACTTTAATTCCTATGAAATCAGAGCATATGGTAGAACCTCCTGTGGTTTTCCCGGATGGTTACGGACAAACCTAGACTTCAGTTTCTATAAACATAACATCATATGAGAAAGAAAAGGACGAAGACAGTTACAAACCGAACTCAAGAAAAGCGTAGGGCCGGGAGGCCAGGCCGATGTGTGTGGCGTCATAGGAAGCTATGAAGTCCCACCACAGAGTCTCCAGGAAGCAGAAGGCCATGGCTGCCGGGCACTGGCGCGAGCAGATGGCCATGCAGGCCACGTCCCCCGACGACGAGAAACTGAAAGAGAAGGTGACATCTGAGCTGCCAGGAGACAGAATAAATCCCACCTCATCTTGGGTTAAGGTTTTTCTTTACTCTGCTTTAAAGATAAGATCTCTCTGTCGCTCAGGCTGGCTTCAAATTATGTACCCGAGGCTGGGTCAAATTATATAGCCAAGGTTAGCCTTTAACTGATGAGCCTCCCGCCTCAGCCTCCTGAATACCAGGATTACAGGTACAGACTCGGTACACACATATACATTCAGGCAAAACAGTCATACACATAAAATTAAACAAATAAATCTAAATTTTAGAAAAATTTAAGGAAAGACAAAGGCTGACAAGATGGGTCAGCAAATAAAAATAATAATAATAATAAAGGTGCCTGCTGCTGGGACTGATGACCAAGTTAAATCCCCAGAATCCACATGCATCTGTAACCCAAGCACTCCCAGGACAAAATGGGAACCGGTGACAGAACAGCTTAGAAGCTTGCAGGCCAGCTAGCCTGCAACAAGGGAGGCCTGACCTTAACAAGGTCGGGGATGGGCCTCCCTATGAATGCTATGGCATCTGAATAACCACATTTCTGTGTACATATATGTGTGCGCACATGCATATATATATACAACATAATAAGTCAAATTTAAAAAAGAAATGATTGCCAGGCGATGGAAGTACACACATGTAATCCCAGCACTTGGGAGGCAGAGGCTGGCAATCTCTGAGTTTGAAGCCAGTCTGGTCTACAGAGTAAGTTCTAGGACAGCCGGGGATCCACAGAGAAACAGTCTTGAGAGATTTGAAAAAAGAAGAAGAAAAGAAGAAAGAAGAAAAACATCTTAAGCTGCCTCCGTGACAATGAGAGTGGATATTTAACGCAAAATATGAAGAAGCAGGTGAGTTGGGGTGACTGACCTAATGTGCACAGGTGTTGGGGTCAACCCTGGCACCATAAAAACAAGCAAAACGAGAAAAATCAAGAGCAGAACATTTTATGTCCTGTTTTTTAGAAGTTACCAAGACAGCCGGATTTAATTATGAGGTCGTGGACTTCTTCAGGAAAAGGGAGTCCTGTCTGATGCACAGCCTCCTAAGCGCATGCAGATGGCGCAGGGAGGAGGCAGTGGAGTCAGCAACTCCAGGAGTCTGCTCCACAAGGGGGCAGCTCAGGCCTCCAGCCACGGTCCTCCCTGCCTGATACTACCCTTCGGCCTGCCCTCGGGCCAGGCTGGCACTTGCCTTCTGCTTTTATGATTCTGAGGCCAAACAGACCTAAAAGGATGCCAGCGTCTCTGGCCAGTTTTAAGTATCATGAAAGGGGAAGAAAAGGGACTTGGCAAGCAAAGACCTAGCTGGTAAAACCACAGGCAGGCGTACAGTCTGTAACAAGCCATTTGACTATTTCCAAGCCTGCCTTGCTACTCAACACAAGAAAGGACCGAACACACGAGAGGCAAACCTGGGGCCCAACTGGCTGCTTTCAAATCCTGGCTCCACTGCTCACTAGCTGAAGCTTCCTTAAGTCGCTTGGCCTCAATTCCTCCTTGGCAAAGCATGTGACCTGTCTGGCCTGCCTGACCCTGCCAAGTGCCTCATAATCCCCTGAAAGCACAGGAACGTCGTGAGGATACGAAGCATCCATAGCCTCTGCCAGCATCGTCACTGGTACCCACCGTGGGATTTCCCTATTGTACTAACTCTGTATCTATTTCTCTCCTTCCCACATGAGACTTTATGTTCTTTGAAAGGAGAGACTCACCCTCACTCACTTTCATTCCCCTGCTGTTCCCGTCATGGAACAGCCAAAGGAAAATCCGGGCTGAGATGAGGCTTGGTTGGCAGAGTGCTTGCACACCCCAAGTGTGGCAGTGCAAGCTGTGGTCCCACCAACAGGGAAGTGGAAACAGAAGGATCAGAGGTCAAGGCCATCCTCAACTGCCCTCTAAGGTCATGGCTTGGGGAATGCTCGTATCTGGGCTCCTCCACTTTTCCCTCCCCGGCATTTTAACATAACTTCTCGTCTTCTTCCTTCTGCTGTAGCTAAGTAAAAAATAGAATGACTAAAGGGGTGCCCCCTGGGGAGGAGCCAGGTCTCCCCACATCCAAGGAGGCTCTACCGTCAGCAGATGATCAACAGCACTGAATGGCGGCTCTGAGGATGGACATCCACTCCTTCCCTGACTCTGTTACAAGCGCACACCACCTGACTGCTGAGACCATACCTTTAACCTTCAACCCACGCTGCCTTCAGCAGTGTTACCTCAGCCTGTGGGTAAAATGACCCCAACTTTGCTGACGTCCTGGAGAAGCGAGTGTGTTCACTTACTAGATATGGAAGTCACGGCTTTCTGCAGAACCTCGGCCTGGATGCTGAGCCAGCCTCTGGGCTAAGGCCTTGAGCTGCCTCCTGCATTCCAGAAACTCCTGGGCGTAGTAGAAGTCAGTGGAGGCTGAGAGGGGCAGCCCATCCCTCACCCGTACTATGCTGGCAAAAACGATCATGGGCATGGTCTGCCAGAGAAGTCATGAGGACACCTGAGGGAAGCAAGGTCACCTGTCAGTGAAGCAGGTGATGGTGCCAGGGACCCCAACACTGGAACTGCAAATTATTTCCCCTATGCCACTCCCGGTTCTTCCCATTTCGCTTTCTTCCCTCCTCCTCTTCCTCCTCTCCATTGAAGCCTCCTCTTCCCAGAACTAAGCCTACTGGGATGAAGCACACAGGGATGGAGGAAGAGGCGGGGCCAGCAGGACTGGGGGGGTGTGGCGGGCAACAGCAGCAACAGCAGGAAGTAGGCTGCAGAGTTCAAGGTTTCAAGGTCCTAAAGGGACAGGAAGTGCCTGACCCCAGCGGCCCTTGTCAGGCCACCCAGGGAAGGAGGTCCTAAGCAGTTCAACTGCCACACAAGAAATGGGGGGACATGGAGGCGTCTGGGCATGGCAGCGGCAGTGCCAGGGAGGGACAGAAGCAGCTGGGAGCTGAGAGCACAGCCTCCGGGATTTCTGCTGTATGACACAGAGCCAGTCTTCAAGAGGATGAGTCCCTGCAGATGGCTGAAGGGAACCAGGTAGTGAACTGCATCATAGGAAGATATTAAATATTTGGTCATGCTACGTGAACACATTGAGAAACAAAAGGAAATAGATCTGGGCCTTGTGGTGCCTTTGGCAAATGAGGAAAATGTACCTCTGAGGCTGGAAGGAAACTGGTGTTAGCACAACCACACGGCCCAGCAGGGGTTGGTCTACTGGCTGACCCCATGGGACATCTGCACAGGACACAGTCAGCACACCTGTGTATGATTCAGCCCTGCAACCAGGACTGACTGACGAGGTGGCCAAAACAGCTTCAGCTGGTCTTTCCGTGCTACATGTCCCTCTCTGTCCCCTGCCTGTCGGGCCCTCCGTGTAGCGCAGGCATTGGGGGGTACGCCAGCGGTACTGCTCCAGGGAGGCAGCCTTGCTTCAACACTGCTCCGGGCTATTCACCTGTGCCCTTCTCAGGGCCAGGTTCTCTCCTCTCTCTCTCTCTCTCTCTCTCTCTCTCTCTCTCTCTCTCTCTCTCTCTCTCTCTCACACACACACACACACACACACACACACACAGAGAGAGAGAGAGAGACAGAGAGAGAGAGAAAGAGAGAGACCAAGGGAGATCTCAACCCCATTATATCCCCAAACCTTCCAGGCTAGCCAGGCTGGACAGACTTTTCTCATCTCCCCGGTTTAGCACGTCCCTAAGGTAGGTTGTTAATAACAAAAGCTGTGCCTCAAATTTCCTGCAACCACCAGGGGGCACTGTAGGCTTTGTAGCCTTACAAGGTGGATGCTGATCCAGGGGAGAGCAGTGGGTGAGCATGGATGCTGGAAGAGTTAAGACAAGCCCCAAGCACCGCAAGGTAAAACATCTACCAGCTGGGCAGTGGCGGCACACACCTTCAATCCCAGTACTTGGGAGGCAGAGGCAGGCGGATCTCTGTGAGTTCAAGGCTACAGAGCGAGTTCCAGAGCAGCCAGGGCTACAGAAAAACTGTCTTGAGAAATGAAAAAAAATACAAAAACCAAAAAGTATAATATGTGAGTCGCCTGTTAAGGCTGCAAGGAGGAAACAGGTGTCATTTCCAGGGGACAGTAATCCTGAGAACCAGTTTGGCCGCTCCCAGAAGGACCCAGAAGACCTCACTGGAAGACTTTCACTGACCAAACCTGCTTTTCCCCCATAGGGTAAATAAAAGTTCTAACTGACTTCAGCTCTGTCCAGTTCTATGAGAGCTGCCAGGAACTGAACCTTTAAATCCTTCAAAATATCTGATACTTGAACAGAGGTGGCATTAGGAATATGTCACCTGGGGCTGGAGAGATGGCTCAGAGGTTAAGAGCATTGCCTGCTCTTCCAAAGGTCCTGAGTCCAATTCCCAGCAACCACATGGTGGCTCACAACCATCTGTAATGGGGTCTGGTGCCCTCTTCTGGCCTGCAGGCACACACGCAGACAGAATATCGTATACATAATAAATAAATATTTTTAAAAAAAGAATAAAATACAGACACCACTACAGTGCCACTGCCGGAATTTAACGCAGAGGAACAGGAGAAGGAGAGCTACACGGCACTGGGTACAGCTTTGTTTGCCCTGACAAGAACCAGAGCTGAACACACCCCAGGGCACTCACGCCACAACACACTGTTAGAGTAAAAAAAAAAGGGAGCAGTAAACCAGGCTCGGCGCCACGTGCCTTTAATCCCAACACTCAGGAGGCAGAGGAGTTCCAGGGTGGGGGTGGGGCAGTTGGTAACAAAAGGTCACACACTGGGCTGGAGTTCAGTGGAAGAGCTGAACGGCGTGGCTGAGGCCTTAAGTTTGGGCTTCAGGACAATATCACCATAAAGAGAGAAAAAGGGGGCTACGTGCTGCATGAACACCTCTGCGTGATGTGCTCAAGGCCAGCTTGAGTTACACAGCATACAGCGCGACCTTGTCTCAAAAATAAAAGAGCTGGGGATGCAGGTCAGAATTAGAGCTTTTGCCTAGCATGCACAAGGCCTGGGTTCAGTCCCTACTACCTCTAAATAAATAAATAATAAATCGATTGATTAATTAATTAATTAATTAAATGAACCAGGTGAAGGGTCCACGGTATCTCTTTGTGTATTATCTTTGCAACTTCCTGCGACTGTAAGAAAAAAAAAATAAAAGGAATTAACATCAGGTTTCCATGAAGGACTTCTTTCTTACAAGAGTCATATTTATGGCCGCCAACATGAGAGCCCCCTCTGCTCCCTGTGAGAGCTGAGAGAAACCTCTCCCCGCAGCGGCTCCACATTTACAGGGCATTTTTAAATTGAAGATAAGATGAAGATGATCAGGGCTCAACAGACAAAGCTGCTGCGAGTCAGCTAGCATTCAGTTTAAAACAGGCGAGTAAACCTGGGCTAGATGACGCCGGAGGCTGTGGAGGGAGGACCACAAGTTCAAGGTTGGTCTGGGTTCTGGAACAAAATCTTTTTTTTTTTTCGAGACAGGGTTTCTCTGTGGCTTTGGAGCCTGTCCTGGAACTAGCTCTTGTAGACCAGGCTGGTCTCGAACTCACAGAGATCCGCCTGCCTCTGCCTCCCGAGTGCTGGGATTAAAGGCGTGCGCCACCACCGCCCGGCTCTGGAACAAAATCTTCACATCACCCTGGCCACCTGGGGTCAATCCCTGGGACCTATGTGATAGAGGGTGAGCCCTGACTCCGGCAAAGTATCCTGGTTTCCACAAATGTGTCATGGAACACACACATATACACGTATACACACACATGCACTGCCCAAACATGCACATATACACACACACACACACACACACACACAGACAAAAATATTTTATCATCTGGGTGGTGGTACATGGATAATAGTGAGTTCCAGGATAGCCAGGGCTACACAGTTCAACCCTCTTTCAAAAAAAAACCAATAAATCAATATAAATATTTTTAAGAGAATGGCTGAGAAGATGAAGAACCGAGTTGTCTATTTATGTTCATGGAAACAAGAATGTACATTTGCAGCATCTCTCCATACCTCTGGACCACATTTGAACACTCTCGCACAATATTCCTCTCGGATAGAGAACAAGGAAGGTTTCTACGGACGACATTCTGTGTAAGCAGAAGCATGGGTGATGGTCAAAAGGTCCATGCTCATATGCTTTCTAGAACACATTGTTTTTTTCAAGATAGGGTTTCTCTATGTAACAGCCCTGGCTGTCCTGGAACTCACTCTGTAGACCAGGCTGACCTCGAACTCACAGAGATCCACCTGCCTCTGCCTCGAGTGCTGGGATTAAAGGCGTGCGCCATCACTGCCCAATTTATATAGCACATCTTAATCCACTTTCCCAAAACAAAACTCTCTTTACCACTGTTGGCAACTGCCAAGCATCAGGTTCTCCCTCTCTACCCACAGACTCTGTGCCTACACCGGAAGCCATCTTCACTGTCACTTCCTCTCCGGTTTACTCTTTACCGTCCCCCAAATCCCCCTAACATGCTGGCACGGGGAGGGGGGGCTGATGTGCAAAATACAAACTTCAACTAGCAAAACAAGCCAAGTTTAGCACGCAAACACTTAGTCAAGCGTAAACACCCACCATAGGCACACTTCTGAGGGAGACATGCTAAGGGAACCGTGAACCCGTGATGGACTCACGCTCAGCCACAGGATCTGAGACCTGCTTACTGAACGTGGGATCCTCTAGGCTCCACGTTGCTTGGGGATGGGGTAAGAGGGACGAAGAGGTCAACTAAGTCATCTGTAAGGGAACTGAAAATATGTTTGTTTTGGGTTTTGGAGACAGGGTTTCTCTGTGTAACCCTGGCTGTCGTGGAACTCGCTCTGTAGACCAGGCTGGCCTAGAACTCACAGAGATCCGCCTGCCTCTGCCTCCAGAGTGCTGGGATTAAAGGGCCACCACCTCCCGGCTTGTTCTGAATTTCTTTACGGGACCTCAAGATGTCCTCTCTGTTGCCCGTAAAACATTAAGTAGCATCTTCCTGAGGAAGCTGGGGTGCAACGGAACCTGCTTATCAGAGTCAGACCACTTAAAGCCGTCTCCATCTTCATTTCCCTAGTGCTCTTCACCTGGAGAAACTTTCTGCAGACTTTTACAGGCATTCGCCCTACCCACTGGGTCTGTTCTGCACGCTGCTTTCGTTTTTCTGATTTATCACCAATTACACCAACCGAGTTGGGCATGGAAGTCAAACACCTGTGACCCCAGAACTTGGGAGCTGGAGGCAGGCGGATCCCAAGCTCAAGGCCAAACTCGGGTTACAGGGAACCCTGTCTCACAAAACCACAAACTGGACCAACTCCTTTCATCAGTGGCAACTCTCTTCCTTCCGCGGCTTTGGCTTTGTGCAAGCTTGACGCCCGCCCTGCTCTGTAGGTTCTTTGTCCTGGGGATAGTATCCAAGTCCAGGAAAGTTAGTGCAGGGGTGACCAGGCCTCGAAGAAACCAAGTCCTGCAAGACCAGCAGGCTAAGGAAGCTTTGCTATCAAAAGCCAGAGCCAGGGCCAGAGCTCAGCTTACCAAAGGAGAACCGCCGCCCCGCCCCTCCCGAGACACGCCCCGACCCCGCCCCGGGCAGCAGGCACAGCGGGCTGCGCAGCCCAGCTGGTACGCACGGTGCAGGGGCCCTGCCTAGGCGGATCCAACGGCCCCGAGCTGCAGCCTGGTGACCTGAGTCCCGGCCCCGCCTCTCCACGCCCTCTTGTCCCGCCAGCCTCACCTCGCCCCGCGGCCGACCTCCGCCTCGGCCACCGCAGCCCACCCGGCCGGGTGCAGGTCACCGGCGGCCGGGCTGCAGGAGGTAGGATGCGGTACGCGTGCGCACAGCTTGAACTCTCATTCGCTGCTGCTAAGCGACGCTCACACCCAAACAGACCAATCGTGGCGCGTCTCCTCGGTCCAGTTGTTGAGACTCCGGAATTGCGTGAATCTTAAAGGGCTGGCACCCGCCTGCTCTCCCACGGCCCGCGCGCGTCTCGCCTGCTGGGCTGGAGGCCCAAGCGCGAGTCTCACCTCGAGCCGTGTGAAGAGACTCCGATGTCCCCTCGATGCCTGGCCCGCGGCGGACAGGACTGTTCTCCAGAGACGTCCAGGCCCGCTGACTGGAGTGACACTCCTGGGCGTGGGTTCTTTCAGGCTGCGCGGTTGGGCAAGAGGCCCGAGATAGGGGATCCGAAGAGCACGGCCTCCTGCCAGCCTGGAGGAGGTGCCAAAGTTCGATCCCCGAGCGACACACCCTCTCTGTGTGGCTGGAGAGGGGACAGGGTAGCAGAGTTAGACCCTACCTGTTTTGACACGTGCTGAGCACAGCCGTGTATGCCAGTCAGGGTGAACACAGAAAGGCACTCCTGGCTCCAGAGACCCTGTCGAGAGGAGAGGGTTGAGAACCAGGCAGGAAAGCGGCGTCTAAACACGAGTCGTGCTTCTCAAGATAATTTACAGGAGCGTTTGACTTGGACTTGGGGCTCAAGGAAAGCATCCCCGAGTAGCAGCCAGGTGAGGAAAGGAGAGCTGGTGTGTTTCAGAGACATTCGCTTGTGCACAGCACTCCGTATGGCTGACGGTGTAGCTCTGTTGACTGAATGCTTGAACTACAAACCCCCGGATCAGCCCTACCTTCTCTCCTGTCCTTGGCATCAGAACTCAAGCTCTCCTGCGTTTTGGTCTTAGACCTTGCATCAGTGACTACCCAGTTCCTGGTTCTCAGTACCTCAGCTTCTTGCTGTTTTACCATCGGCTCACTGATACTTCATTTTTATTTTATGAGACAGGGTCTGACGTATCCCAAGATGCCCTTGAACTCACCAAGCTTGAACTCAGTATGTGTCCGACGGTGACTCTGAACTTGAACCTCCTGCATCCATTTCCTGTGTGCTGGGACTACGGATGCAGTGCCTCCACGACCCGTCTGTGTGCCGCCGGAGCTCAAACCCAGGGTTTCCTGCCTGCTAGACAAGAGTTCTATTCACTGAGCCACATCCCCAGCCCCAGCTTTCCTGATTCCCAGGCCAGGTGCAAGACAGTGAACCCCAGAAGTGGCTCCCCTGGTTCTCAGACTCCGTCACCACAAGAGCGCATTCTCCTAATAAATCCTCATATAGACAGAAACAGCCTTAATAGTTCTGCCTTTACAGGAAAGCCTAATGCAGGTACAAACTCAGCAAGCAGCTGGATAGACAGGTTGCAGTTCCGTGGAGAGAGCCACACTGAGTGAAGACTTCTAAAAGGCATTTTTCTTGTGGGTGGAAATGGAAACTGGGCTTACGTAACCCCAGACAAATGACAAAATGAACACAAGAAGGCTTGTGGTAGTCTAAGATAGCCTCTGGGCATTCCCGGTATTCAGTCCTGCCATAGTCCCCTCCCACACTGAGTCAGGGCTGGTCTGTAACAAGCTTCAGCAAGCCCCTAGGCAAGCCCATAGCAGTCTGGGAGACTTAGAGAGAGTTAGAGAGAGAGAGGCCGGCGCCCTGTCCGCTGTGTGCTTTGTCTAGTTGGAGAAATTTGGATACTCAGCCTCCAAAATTCTGGATTTAGCCAGTGTATTGTCTGTATTCGGGAGGCTGGTACAGAAGAACTGTCATGAGTTTGAGTCTAGCCATGGTGAAATAGTGAATTCTAGGCCAGCTCGACTAAATCTGAGACCCTAGCTTAAAAAAAAAAAAATCCAACAGTGGGGCTGAAGAGTTGGCTCAGGAGTTTAGAGCACTTATTACCCCTGAAGAGGACCTGGGATTGACTCCCAGCTACCCATGGTAGCAAGCTTTCTTTTGGGCTACCAACAAGTTCCCAAATCCTGACGCAGAGAATTTTTTCTTCTTCTTTTTGGTTTTTCAAACGGCGTTTCTCTGTGTAACAGCCCAGGCTGTCGTGGAACTCGCTTTGTAGACCAGGCTGGCCTCGAACCAAAGAAATCAACCTGATACAGAGACTTATTAGTGATGAGTGCTTGGCCTAATTTTATCCTCGTCCCGCTAGCTCTTATAACTTATTTTAACCTGTTTCTCTTCACCTACGTTTTGCCTCAGGGCTTTCATTTAGTTTGTCCTACTCTGTGACTGGGTGGCTAGCCCCGGGGAATCTTCCTCTCTTTCTCCGTGGTTCTCTCTCCTCTCCCTCTTTTGAGCCTAAATTCCTCCTCTTATTCTCTCTGTCCACAAGCCCCTACTATCCCTCTACTGCCTAGCTATTGGCCTTTCAGCTTTTTATTAGACCAATCAGGTGCCTCAGGCAGTCAAGGTGAAACAACACATCTCTACATAATGAAACAAAATGTTTTAGATCTTTGCCTAGTTAAAGTAATATTCCACAATATTTCCCCCTTTTGTTTAAATAAAAAGAAAGATTTTTAACTTTAACATAGTAAGACTATATACAATAGGAGTAATTATCAAGTAAGAATTACATTTACAATATCCAGTCTATTTTTATTTAACAAATTCAGAGAAATCACTTTATTATCCAACCTATCTTGATGAGTCCAAAGTTCTGTACCTAATTTACCTTCTATCATAACTAAAGAAAATTGTAACTATAACTATCTAGTCTTCAACGCCATCAAAGATCCTAGAAGGCTATAACATTACCTGAGTAAACAGGAAGTGCAGAGCAAATATTTTCCAAAACTGTAGAAAGGTCAGAAACATCTCACTGCCTGGACAGTCACCCAAGCTTCCCCTGCAATGCTGGGGCATCCGTCGTTGGCCTACAGGCCTAGGATATTGGGCAGACTTTTCTATGAAGCAGGAATTTTGAAGGGGCGTCGCAGTTTGTCTTGGCAAAGTTCAGTAGTCACTTTCCTTTCCAGTGTGGACAGCATACTGTCAGCAGTAAGACAAGGGCAGTTTCTTGTCCAAATGGCTAGCTTTGCCACAATGAAAGCGAACGCCATTTGGAGGTTCTTCAATGTCCATCGTCCTTTTATGAAGTTGATTGGTGCTGCTGGGAGCAGACGTGTCTCGCAGTCATGAGAAGCTTTAGGTTATTAAGCAACTTAAATGTCATGTTCTGTGGGTTTCTAAAGCATTTGGAGCACATGTATCTATCTAAAATACATCTGTTTAACCTAGAAAACATACTAATATGACTGCAAGCTTAATTATTATAGATGACTAACTACTAACCTGCCTTTCTTAGTTATACGTTTCATTTTTCAATGAGCTGCATGCATAACCCCATACAAGAGTAGAAACGTACACACAATATAAAAAATAAATTTGTATCAATATACCAAAACCCACACCAATGAAAAATATTTGAAGTTAATGGTTGTCTTTTTAACCTATATTTCTATATGCCCCCCAAATGATGACAAACATCCATAAGCCACCAAACGACCAAAAACTACACACCCTGCCTCTTGGGAATGTGGGCATTGTATTCTCCAGACCGTTTCCTGTTGTCTGAGGGCAATGGCATCTTTAGCAAACCTTGAGAAAATTGAGATAATGGTCAAGTCCTGGGAAACTAACAGTAACATTCGTTGTCAGTCTCAGAACTGTTCCCACAGTAGAGGGATCAGAATATCCGTCTCCTGTCTTGTAGTCTTTCTTGGTTTATTTCTTCATGTCTGTAGCCAAGATTTTCAGGAGGTTTCCCCCAATCAAACCTGATATCTGTTAACCTCGAAGGAATCCACAGCCTTTCATTTCCTGTGAAAACAAAAGCATAACCTCTCCCCTATCTCCATACATTCTCTGACTTCCATTTTAAAGTTAAGACATCCCTAAAGTATCTAGGCTGGTTTAACTTAGCAGTCCCTTGTACAATCGAATGTCTCTCAGCAGCTGTCATTCACTCATGAACATTCAAAAGATCCAAAGTCAACAAAACACCATGCGGGATCCACCTCCCTGTGTATTTCCCATTTTTGCGAGCCTTTCCACTTTATATTACTTCACTTTCTCTTTAAAGACTTTGTATTACGTCACTCTCTCTTTAAAGACTTTACTGTTTTAAACTATTTTTCCCATTACTGTTTATACTCATTTTTTTTCTTAAGCTAATGTACATTTTTAAACATACTGTATCCTTTTGCCCATCTGGATCTGTCTTACTGCCTGTCTCTAGCCTTTCCTGACCTTGTGAGCCAAACCTTAAACTGCTAAGCAGCTTTGCATTGGCGGCTGGCTCCGCCCCACTTGGGTCCAGGAAGCCCAGCTTTAGGCCCTGAGGGCCTGGCCAAGTGGTTCCTTCAACAGAGAGCTGCTTCTAACTGGGAGCTGCTTTTATCCCCACTCCCCCGCACCCACAGCCCACCCCAATCCCGGAAGTTGGTTTTTTTTTTTTTTTTTTTACTTAGCTTTTAGTCTCTACCTATCCACTCTACCTATCCTGTACAGCAGAGCCTCTTAAAGGAGCTATGACCATTTTCTTTTCTTTTTTTTTTTTTTTTTTTTTTTTTTAACTTTCTCAGGACCTGTGTGGAAATTCAGGCCCCACGTTGGAACACCAAATGTATCAAGCTTTCTTCTGGACCACCAACCAGCTCCCAAATCATGACTTATTATTAGTTATGAATGCTCGGCCTTATCTTATGGTTGTCCCACCAGCTCTTATAACTTTTTTTTAACTTGTTTCTCTTCATCTACGTTTTGCCTCGGGCTTTTCACCTTTCTTTGCCTACTCCATGTCTGGCTGGTGGCTGCCAGGCATCTCCCTCACTTTCTCCCTTGTTCTTCTTTCTCTTTTCTCTCAATCCTAAATTCCTCCTCCTTCCTATTCTCTGTCGGCCTGCCTATCCCTCTCCTGCCTAGCTACTGGCCATTTGGCTTTTTATGAGACTAACCAAGTGCCTTCGGCAGGCAAAACAACACATCTTTTCATAGTTAAACAAATTCAGCATTAAAAAAGGCAACACACCTTTACAAATAGCCCACAACACACAACCATCTGTAACTCCAAAGAATTCAATACTTTCTGACATCCGCAGGCATCAGAGAGGCATTGGTGCGAGTACACGTATGCAGACAGGCATGGGGTGTGCGTACATGTATGAAGACAGGCAGGTGGTACACATACACATATGCAGGCAAAGCATTCATACACAGAAAATAAATCTTTAAAAAACGAGTTGTTTGGTTGTTTTATTTTTGTTTTTTTGCTTTTCAAGACAGGGTATCTCTGTAACATTGGAGACTGTCCTGGAACTCACTCTGTAGACCAGGCTGGCCTCGAACTCATGGGATCCACCTGTTTCTGCCTCCCAAGTGCTGGGATTAAAGGCGTGCACCACCACCGCCTGGCTTTTAAAAAAATAAAAGTAGAGAGGGCATGGTGGTGGGTGCCTTTAATTCTAGCACTTGGGATGCGGAGGCAGGCATACCTGTGAGTTCAAGGCCAGCCTGGTCTACAGAGTGAGTTAAAGGACAACCAGGGCTCTGTTACACAGAGAAACCTTGTCTTGAAAAACAAAAACAAATACCAAAGGTAGAAAAATCCAAGCTGGAGTGTGGCTCGTGGGAGAGTGTCTGCCTGGAATGCATGCCTGAAGCCTTGGGCTCTACCCCAGTGCCAGCCCTCTAGAGAATCAAGCTCACAGTCATCCCTGGTAAGATTGAAGCCAACCTGGGCTACCTGAGACACTATCTTAAAACACAAATCAAATAAACAAAATAAGATATTCTCAAATGTGGATGGAGCCTTGGGATATTAGTATTTGAGACACGAGTGATTTGGAGAGTGTTCCTTCCGTCTGGTATACCTGGTGAGTCTCAGGCACTACCGGAGAACAGACGGGGAAATGGGGAAGGTGAGCTACCCATAACCCCAGCCTCATCTCCCATCACTGACCACTCATGACCACTTTGTCTTCAGAGGCTTTCCATTCCCAGCCTCTTCGGCTTTTCCACCCCCACAGTCTCTACATCTCCACGGACAGCTTCCATGACTAATTAGTTATAACTTTAGACATTTGATATCCATCCTCTCCTCCAGCTCTTCTGCCTCCCTCTCCAACTGTCCTGGGAAAATCTCTAGTCCAGTGTCCCTCTCCTTTGTTCTGTTTGTTAATTCCCTTTAACTTCCTTCCACATAAGTTGGGAGTTCCGGGGTGATCACAGGTATCACACTCTCTCTGACATACTGACACCCGTGCAAGGGCATCCTTCTGCCCCACCTACCATCGAGCTCCTGGACTGTAAGTTCTGCACGGAGCTGTGCTACACACATTGCCAACCTCAGCCAGGTCCTTGATGCCACCCAGCAGATGCCAAGTTCAGAGCTGAGTCCCTATCACTTCTGCAATCTGACCATCTTCAAGCTGAGATGTCTCCTCCCCTGGAGGTCTTGTTCTCAATGGCTGGACCAATGTCCTCCCCTGCACCTGCCCCTCCTCAACACCATCTCCTACTAAAGTCATTCCTCCACTGTCTTCACAGGAACTGTTGAGGGAAGAGTGGCATTAAGCAAGGTCTCCATCCTGATATTCATGGCTCTACTTCTGCCCATCCTGTCTTCTACAGGATCTCTGGGAGATTCCTAAGGGGAGAGAACCTGATGAGGGAACTTGAGAAGCAAGGAGACCAGAGTCCTGACCCCACTCAGGCAGGTCACCCCAGCTTCCCTCATGGAATCCCCATGCTGGGAAATGAGGTGGAAGCTGATGCTTTACAAGCCTGAAGGGGGCTTGTAAAATTAATATCAGACTTTCTGGTTTGATCTGGCTGGAGGCAACACCCACAGTTCACACTAAACTGTGTTTCTTCTTTCTGAGTTTTTTCAGAAAGGTCCTTGGAACCAGGCTGCGGGAGAGGCGGGTCAGCCCGTGGCTATCAATCACCAGCTAAGTCCCGCCCTCAGAGTAGTGTCACAGTTCGTGTGTCCAATCATAACCAACGCCCCGCCCCGCAGTGAATTATTGTCATTTTTCTTGCCCCGCCTCCATGGGGGCAGGGATGGACCCTGCTGCGTCAGCTTCGCGTCAGTAGCACGCGACGTCAGTAGCTCGCGACGGTGCTGCTCCCGGCTCGGGATTCCGAGCTTACTCGCAGCATGTCGGTCATCTTCGCCCCTGACTGGCTTCGCGGCAAGGCTAAGGTCAACCAGGAGACCATCCAGCGGGTGAGCGTCCCCGAGGAGGGGTCCTGGTGCAGGCGTTTCCTGCAGGGGCCGGACCGCGGTGGGGACAGCCTGGATGCGGGGTAGGGATGGGAGCTGGGTCAGATCGGCGCCTGCTCGGGGCCCCCACCTGATGACACCCTACACTTCGCCCGCCTTTCAGCTCCTGGAGGAGAATGACCAGCTGATCCGCTGTATCGTGGAGTATCAGAACAAGGGCCGAGCGAACGAGTGCGTCCAGTAAGTGCCACCGGGGACGTGCGGCAGTCTGGGTGATGGATCGCCTGTGAGAAAAGGGAGGTGCGGAAGAGGTTACTTCGCCTTGGTGGCGCTGCATGCCTACTGTCAGGCTACTTGTCAGGCTGCAGCGTGAGGATGGCCACAAGCGTAAGGCGAGCTAAGACTACATAGCCAGATTCTGCCCCCTGCCCTCTGTACGTTATTTACTATTTACTTGCTACTCAAGACCACAGAGATAGCTTATGGTAGAAGCTGGACTTATTCAGGCTGTCACATAAGCCCTGCCAGCTGATGACAGGGAAGTTAGGCTCAGATAAGTGCCATGGTCTCTTGATTCGTGGATTTCATGTCCATTCCCAATAATAATTCAGGGCATTTGATTAACTGGAAGTCAGTCTGTGAGAGATACAGGCCAACAAAGGGATTTACATGTTAAACCAAAGGTTAATTAATTGGTGGCGCAAGCCTTTAATTCTAGCACTCAGGCAGAGGTAGGTGGATATAAGAGCTAGTTCCAGAACAGGTTCCAAAGCTACAGAGAAACCCTGTCTCTAAAAAACAAAACAAAATAAAACAAAAGTTAATTCAGGATAGAATTAATGTGATTTCTATGGCAAGTCAGAGTGGGACCCTTTTCTAAATTTGGTCCAAGAATTAGCCACCTGCAACCCTCTCTAAGTACATCAGTGGGACAGCAGAATTTCTATTTTGAGGTGTTTATGTTTGACTCCAACTTTGATGGTTTGCTGTTTTACAGTTTTACACTTTCTCATTTTTAGAAAATGCCTGCCGGCTGCACATTTCTTTACTACATTGACTCTTGTGCAGTGGTGGGAAAGCCCTACAAATCTCCTATCCTGTTTTTTCACATTGTGGAGGCTGCACTTCCCAAGTCTGATGATTCTTCCTGAATGGCAAGCAATTGAGAATTGCTACAGTCATATGCTCACCTTGATCATGGAAGGGGCTCTTCTCTCTCTCTCTCTCTTTCTCTCTCTCTCTCTCTCTCTCTCTCTCTCTCTCTCTCTCTCTCTCTCTCTCTCTCTCTCTCTCTCTCGACAAGGTTTCTCTATGAGGTTGCTCTATAGGCCAAGCTGACATCGAACTCAGAGATTCACCTGCCTCTGCCTCCCGAGTGTTGGGTGTACAACAGACTAAGAATTGTTGTTTGCTGTACTGGGTAATAAGAAGCACAAAAGATTCCAACTGTCTTGTGTAGCTGACATTCCAGAGTCTAGAGTCCAAAGGGAGGGATGGAAAGTTGGCTCAGAGGTTAAGTGCACTTGTTGCTCTTGTAGAGGACTCAGGTTCAGTTCCCAGTAGTAGTGGCTCACAACCATCTGTAACTATAGTGCAGGGGATCTGATGCCCTGGGCACCAGGCATGTACGTGGTGCCTATACATACATGCAGGCAAAACACACACAGAATCCAGAGTGAAGACGTAATCATAAGTGCTTTGATGGGATGGATAAAGCAGTGGTCTGATAGAGCACCTTGCCTGTCTGCACAGGAGATTCAGAGTTCAATTTTCAGCAGTGCAGAAATCAAACAGGGTAAGTGGGGGGTGGGGTGCAGAGTGTCTCTAATAAGGTAGCATTGGGTGAACCCCTGAGCCCCAGAGGTAAGTAAGGGAGGGTAAAGATGCTGAGTAACCGCAGGGCATGTCTAGGAGGCCCTGTGTTCAGAAGTTAGCAAAGGGAAGGCCATAGGAAATGAGCACACAGAAATGACTGGAGAGACCCATCACCTAAGACCTCATAGGAAGGAGATGGCATCTTTAGAGGGCTTTAGAACAGTTATGGAATTGTGCTGTGATCCCTCCAGCTCTGGGGAATAAAGCAGGGTTTCGGCCGGGCGGTGGTAGTGCACACCTTTAATCCGAGCACTCGGGAGGCAGAGGCAGTGTGATCTACAGAGCGAGTTCCAGACAGGTAGACCATGGGCTGAGGAAACTGCTATTGTAATCCCAACAAAGAAGTCATGGTTGCCCTGAACTAGAGGGCATCTGTGTGAGTGAAAGGAGAATGGATGAGAGTCTAAGGTAAACAAGAAGGTTGCTGAAATGAGGCGTTGTTGGGGAATATTAAGGTGTGTTACTTTTGTTTATGTTGCATTTGTTTAACTCTGTGAAGCTGTGGTGTCTAAAATTCCTGATGATCTAATAAAGATCTGAACAGTCAGTAGCGAGGCAGGAGAGCGGATGGGCGGGCTGGCAGAGAGGGTAAATATAGAAGGAGAAATCTTAGAGGAAAGGAAGGAGGAGCAAGATGCAACAAGAAGAGGAGGAAGTCAAGGCCAGCCACCCAGCTGCACAGCCAGACAGGGAGTAAGAAGGAAAGAAAAGATATACAGGAAGAGAGAAAGATAAAACCCCAAGGCCAATGATAGATGGGATAATTAGTTAAGAAAAGCTGGCAAGAAACAAGTCAAGCTAAAGCCGGGCATTTGTAACTAATAATAAGCCTCCATGTCTGATTATTTGGGAGCTGGGTGGTGTCCCCCCCCCCCCCAAGAGAGCCCAAAATAATAAAGAGTAAAATGCAACCAATAACAAGGCGTGTTGATGCTCTTGGGAAGACAGAGGCGCGCGGGTCAAAAGTAAAATAAATAATAAAAAGAGGGCTTATGACCTGTGTCATTCAGGGGAACACCATTCTAGCACAGTGAGCCAGTTCTCTTCTAGCTGGCATGGTGAGTAAACACGAGCCTCTGTCCTTGTCTTTCACTCACAGGTACCAGCATGTGTTGCACAGAAATCTCATTTACCTAGCTACCATCGCAGATGCCAACACAAGCAGCCTCACGAAGGCAGTGGAGTAACTCCAGGACGCTGTTGCCAGGACCGACTGAAGGGGGACACAGCTTCTGTGAAATAGAGACACAGTTGTCAGGGACTGAGCCGCTTAGCACACGGGCGAAAAGGCTGTGATTCGTTTGGACTCTGAAGAAAGTTGCTACTAACTCTACTATATCTTAGTGTCAATATTTTAGTAATAAAACAGATCCCACAGTAGAACGGAACGGAGGTAATGTGGCAACAGTGCCATTGTCACGGTCAACAAAATCAATAGTGCTTCTTAATTCTCTAGTATCAAATGATAACCAGTCTTTCTCTGTCCCACCGGCCACCTCTCAAATAACGACACAGAGACTTGTTAGTTAGGAAAGCTTGGTCTTGCTAGCTCTGTTAACTTAAATTAATAGATTTCTATTAATCCTCGTTCTGTCACACGCTGCCCATCCTGCTTCTTCCATGTCCCCTGGCATCTCTTGTACATCTCATCCCACTTCCTCCTCTGTGCCGGAAAAGTCCTGCTTCTTCCTTCTGCCCAGCTGTTAGCTGCTCAGCTCTTCATGACTCCCTCAACAGTGACGTTCACTTCTCTTCAGTATTCCAGAGTGTCTCTTTATGATAGATCCCACATCAGCCAAGGCTGTCTCACAGCCCTGTTTTCACATTATTTCAAATCTACACTATAAAAAAATGCCCAAGTTTCTTTTCAGGGAGAGAGAATGAAGCAAAAATCCCTGCTTAAGCCTGAATTACGCATCAAAGAGAATCAAGCAAAGGGTGCATTTAGAGCTGAGAAGCAAATAATAATAATAATAATTTAATAACCAACACTAGGCACATCTGGGAGATAGAGGCAAGAGGTCAAGGTCAGCCTAGGCCACATGAGATCCTGAAAAAGGGAAAATGTATTTGTTAGCATATAAAAAATAGGTTTAACAATGACTTTTTGTTGTTGTTGTTTGGTTTTTAAGACAGGGTTTCTCTCTAGTGTCTGCTGTTCTGGAACTCTCTGTAGATCAGGCTGGCCTCGAACTCACAGCAATGGCATTTTCATAGTTACACATAATGTGTTTTGATCCTATTCACTTCTATTACTCTTGTTTGACCCCTTCCTATTTGAAAGCTTGATCTATAACATGGATGCAATTAAAAGGTATTTTGCTTTTGTGCTGTGAAACAGTCGGCCATGAAGGACGGACACCAAACGTATCAGTTTGCTCACCGTTGCAGTGATACAACATCATGACAAAAAGCAGCTTGTGGAGGAAAGAGTTTATTTGGCTTTAACGTCTTGGTCACAGTCCATCACGAAGAGAAGTGAGGGCAGGAACTGAGGCAGAGGCTGTGGAAGACAAGTTTACTGGCTTCCTCTCTTGTTGGAGAGACTGAAAATCTGTTAGTTGCTCAGCCCCAGAGGCTGGCTATCTCAGCGGTCCCAATCATACACTGGAGGCCCAGAAGATTCCTGGAGCTGCTGCTCTTGTCTATGTTGGAATCCCAAATAAGTTGGTTTAATATTAACCAGCAAAGGACAGATGAACTTACCAGAGACAGTGAAAGCAAGCAAAAGTCAAAGTCTCCTTCTAGGTCCTTTTATCTGGAAAAAGAAAAGCATGACTCAGATTTGGGATGAATCTTCTTTTGAATAATCCAATCAAAATCCCTCAACAGAGTGTCCAGCGGTTTGGATTTTGGTTGGTTCTGGTTGCAATGAAGTTGATAACCAAAGCAGACCATTATAGGATGATTCTACAGATAGGAGGTATTAGCAGTCACCAGACTGACAATGTAGAGGTGTCTAGAGTTAAGGGAGGAGGGAGAAGGGAATATGGCTGGACCACTGAACTGTACTTAAAAATGGTAACCATAATAAAACACAGGCTTTTATAATTTTATAAAACATTTTCATAAGAATGGCAGTGTGTCACTTATAATCATATGTCGTCATAAAGCCAAGTACTTACTGTTGAAAAAGCTTTCAACAAATGGCCATGGAACACAGGCCTCCAAGATTTGAGTCCACCATACCTGACACAGGAAGGCTATTTATTTATTATGTAATATTTTTATTGATTATTTGGAAATTTCACATAATGTACTCTGAGCACATTCACATCCAGCCCTCCCAGGTCTATCCCTAAACCTTGTGACTGTCCCCAAAACAGAAGAAGAAAAAAAAAAGTTCAATTTTATGTTGCTCATACACTCGCTAGAGCATGGTCAAAGTCCCAGTGGCCAGCCCCTTAAAGAAGACTACATCCTTCCCCACCCCCACCCCCACGTCCACCAGAAGCCATCAGCTGTGAAGAGTTACACGTCAGCATCTTTGCCACCATTTTTAATGGTTCTCCGAAGACTGAATTTAAACATAAAAGGAGATGCTTAAGTTCCCAGATAACAACAGGAGAAAGTTTTCATGAATTTGAAGTCAATATTTCCATTTTCCCTTCTCCCCATTTCTCTGTCCTCTCTTCCTCCTCTCTGCTTCTCTTCTCCCTTCCATGTTGTAAATGGAACCCAGTACGTCACACACTCTAAGCAAGTCCTGTACCACTGAGCTCTATCCCCAGTCCGGGAACTCTTGCGTGCAGAAGCACAAACAGACAAAACCAGGGACCAACTGACCACTATAATAAACTCTGGCAGAGGCATCCTTCAGGGTCTAGCCCTGATAAAAACAGTTCTTAGCCCTTGCCAAGGAAGCCTCCTTTTGCAACAAGCAGAGACTATGGCAGAAAACCACAGCCCATCAAAATGCAGAGTCCAACCTCAATACCTACAAAACAACTCCCACACCTAATGCTCAGGGAACGTTGCCTAAAGGGACAGACTAAGAGACAGAGAATCGGGGAATTTGTGCGATTGTCTCCTAGTAATGTCAGAAGCTACACCCATAGATCTCACCAACAAAACTGCTTAGACAGGAGCCAAACAGGAACAACAGCAGAATGCCAAACTGGACAGGGGACAGCCCATGAGTCCTCAGCCTCACACAAAGAGCTACAGACAACCAAGGAATGCTGCGTGGGAGAAATCGGCTTCCTTGGGGAAGAGCACACTAAACTAAGTGGTCATCCAATGTCAAATGGTCAGCCCTGAAAACATACATGCAAGTAACATACGGACTGAGCAGGCTGTATGTAAGGATATATATGTACGTTCACATACATACATATATTTAGCAGCAATTAATGAAAAAAGAAGCCATGGATTTGGTGAGAGCAAAGGCTATATGGAAGGGCTTGGAGGGAGGAAAGAGAAGTCGAATGTGGTATAAATTGCAGTCCCCCAAATAAAAGAAATAATTTTTTAAACTAACAAAAATATTATAAAACTTCTATGAATAACTTCCAGCTCTAGGAAATAACATTTTTGTTTTTGTTGATAAAAGAATTAAGAAAAAATCTTTGGTGGCAGAAGACAGTCAAAAGCAATGAAATGCCAAGGCCACGATTGTGAGAAAGTATTCGCCATAATAAACAGCAAGGATTACACATATCTATCTTCTTTTTTAAAAAAATTTATTTATTATGTGTACAGTATTCTCAGTATTCTGTCTGCATGTATGCCTTCAGGCCAGAAGAGGGCACCAGATCTCATGTGGTTGCTGGGGATTGAGCTCAGGACCTTTGGAAGAGCAGGTACTGCTCTTAACCGCTGAGCCATGTCTCCAGCCCCCCATATCTATCTTCTTAATAAAGCATTTGTACCCTGAGCTCTTCACAGCTCATAGACAAGGAACTGGATTTAAAAGGTTTGTGACAGGATTCCAAAATCCTGGAAGTGACACTTGACAAAAGAGGCAAAATGGCCAGTCAGGAAACAGAGCTGTCCCTCTGACGCTGGAGCGAAGGTGGAACGAACATTCCAAAGCAGAGTAAGGTTTGCTTATATATTTTTTTATTTCACATTGTATATGTGTGTGCCTGGGAATCTCCTGGAACTGTTACAGATGTTGTTTGACCCTGATGTGGGTGCTGGGAGCTGAACCCAGGTCTTCTACAAGAACAGTAAGCACTCTTTTCTACTTTTATACACTTATTTATCTTTTTTGATTTATTTATCTCTACATAGCCCTGGCTGTCCTGGAACTCACAGAGACCCGCCCGCCTCTGCCTCCCGACTGTGGGATTAAAGGCGTACGCCACCACCGCCAAGCACCCGAGAGTCTTTTAACTCGAGACACACCGCCTAAGGACATTTATTGAAACCCGTTTTATTTATCCACCCGGAGGAAGAAAACTAGCCAAGTGCCACGTCGGCTCCGGACACGTCCACTTCACTACCGCCTTCGTTCCCCGGCTCGACGACCTGAACTCTCGCGATGCCGGGCGAGTTGCGGTTGACAGCTGGCACACGTCTGCGGGCTTGGGATTGGGCTGCTGGCTCGGGGGGGCGGGGCACGGAGGGACTCTCGCGAGCTTTACCTCCAGTCTCGCGAGCCTTGGCGTGGCACTGGGCGGCTGGCCCCGGCCCTGAGGAGGTGGCGTTCCGTTGGTGACGTTGGGCTCCGGCGGCGCCGGCAGGGCGTTCTCCTGCGCTGACCCGGAGCTGTGCGGCCAGGTGAGGAGTTTAACGGGAGTGCGGGCGAGCGGCCGGGGCCGGGGAGGGCGGGAGGCCTCCCGTCGGCCGCGCCCCTGTCGGGCGGGCCCGGCTCCGCCCCGCTCGCCCGCCCTCAGCGCCCTCCTCCCTGTCCGCAGCTCCCGCCGCCGCCGCCGCCGAGCTCGCGATGGGCGCCCAGGACCGGCCGCAGTGCCACTTCGACATCGAGATCAACCGGGAACCGGGTGAGCCGGGGCCGGCCGCGGGTGGCGGAGTGCGTTGCGGGACCGGCCGGGGGTGGGGAGGAGCGGGCGGGCGGCCTCCCGCAGCCCCGGCGGTGCGTGTCGCTCGGAGTCCAGCCTGGCTGGTCAGCGCTGCGAAGTTGCCGTGGTCACGAGCCGGTCACCCGCCTCGCAGTTTCCCTCGGGAGTCTTCGCCCAGGATTTTGTGACTTAGGGGACAGAACGGCTCGTGTGTGTCCTGTAGCCTCTGAATTGCATCGTGGATACGCTGCAGCCGTGTGGTTTTGTCTTAGGAATTCCATAGTGTTCAGCCATTCATTAATACACATGCATACACATAGACACGCACAGACTTACACATACATGCGTGCACGCGTACACACGCGCACACATAAGACATGCATGTGTACAGCATCAACATACATACACACGTATAAACACACACACACCCTCCCCGATATATTGTTTCAGGCACAGCGTTCTTTTGTTTTTCGAGACAGGGTTTTTCTATATTGCCCTGCCTGTCCTGGAACTCAAGCTGTAGATCAGACTGGCCTCTAACTCATCCGCCTCCTGCTGCCTCCAGAGCACTAGGGTTTCAAACGTGTGCCACCACGCCCAGCTGTGCTCAAGAGTTCTAAAATGCAGAAATTTTAACTGGAAGTGTGTTGTGTGTGCCACATTTTATATTGTGAATTTCTTAGAAGAGCTTGTCCTGGGCTTGCCCTTTGGTACAGTAGTGAGTAGAACTGGACGAAGTCGGGCAGTAAAGAGGGTAAAACACAGTCTGTCTAGTGGTGCTGTTCAGCAAGGTGGTGAGAAGATGGCATTTCAGGATGGGAAGCTGAGCCTTGTGGCTGCATTTGAGAACTGCTTCTCAGTGGACAGCAGTTTGCATAAGTTCTGAGACAGTACTTGTGTTTTGTGGCTGGAGTAGAGGGAAGAGAATAGGAGACAGACCCCTGATTCCATGACTGAGGAAGACCAGGCGGGGTTCTGAACAAAGAAATGAACTGATCCTAAAGGTTTTGTTTCTCCCGTTTGACATTCCAACCTTACTGTTTCTGCAATTCATTCAGCATTTACCAGACTTACTGTGAAGACTTTTTCCACAGATCTTTGCACACCTAAGGTGTGAGCATACTCAGAAAGCAATAATTAGTTACTTAGGAATATAACTTGGAAGTATTTTCTTAGAATAACCAAATACTTGGCTTTGATCCCCAACACCACAGATACCAATCTTGAAAAGAAAATACTTAATATGGCTACACGATCTGTGCTTGGTGTCTATTGTTTCAGAACTTCTACTTTAGATTTTTTTTTTCAAGATAGGTTTTTTGTGTGTGGGTGTGTGCGCACTTCTGGCTACCCTGGAATTCACTCTCTAGTCCAGGCTGGTCTCGACTTCACAGAGATCTGCTTGTCTCTGCTGGGATTAAAGGCATGCACCACCACTGCCCAGCTTGTTTTTAACTCTTAAAAACAAGTAAAACCCGTGTTATCTGGATCATGGATTAACTACTGAACAAGGATGAAGAATTAAGAATCAGACAGGAATATAGTTGAGTGGGAGAGTGCTTGCCTATCATGTGTAAGGCTCCAAGTTCACATCTTCTGAATCACTGATAGAGTATCTGATTTACTTTGATAACCAGAGGTGATACAGAAATCAAGATATACAACATAGTGTGTATTTTCAATTACCACCAGTACAAATGCAAAACAGATTAGCTTTTGAATTATAAAACTTCTGAATGAATGCAAATACAGATTTAACAGAGGAAAACCTTTACATTGAATAATAGGTTTTCTGTATGAATTCAGTAAGTTGTTCTTTTTGGAATTAATTTTGTAACTGTTCTTTTGTTATTGAGGTTCTTAGTGAAGATTTTAATATTCATGTCTGTTACTCACTGGTGTAGTATTGGTGGTTTGTAGCTTTTAAGAAACTAATGCATTTCTCTAACCTGTTTGATTTGTGTGCATAGGCACTCTTTGCCATGATCTTAGTCATAGCTCCTCTTTTACTCCTGATTGAAAATGTGTTGTTTACTGCTCTACTGGCAGCATGAACCTGGGAGAGTGGGGCCTAAAAATGAGGTGGACTAAAGTCTCATGCAGTAGCCAACTTTATTCAGAGAATAAGACAGTTATACTCTGAGGGTTAAGAAGAGTCACAGGAGTGAAGTGTGCAGTCACAAGGACAAGCCACACGTGACAAAGCATGTTTCTCCAAAGAGGCAGATAAACAAATAATAGCCAGTTGTAATCAGTAATCTAAATTGTCCTCACTCCTATCGTCACACCTGGGAGGGGCACGGACGCACATTCCAAGAACTGAGGTCACAAGACTGTTGTCTTTTTTCCTTAGAGTTTTCTCACAAGCACTTTGTTTGACCTGCTGAGACATCTCAGCAGCTCCTCTTCTAGTTTTCTTAAGAATATGGCCTGGGAGTTTGTAAATTTAAGGCCCTCCTGAGCTACAAATTCAGTTTGAACCTTGAGACCAGCCTGAGCAAGGTAAAGCGTAAGAGCGCACTGGCAGAGGGGCTAGACTTGAAGGCTAATAAACCAGGGTTTTACTGTTTTTGGTTTTGTGTGTGTGTGTTTATAAAAACTTGAGGAATAAAGTTTACTTTTTATTCCTTGTTTTATCTTTTTACTTTTGATACCTAGGGCATCAGGCATGTTGAGCAGCACTCTTCCGCTGAACCACCTACCCAGTCCTTCCCTTCCCACCTGCTCTGAGCCCTGTTTTTTTCTTTTTGGTTTGTTTCATGACCAGAGCTTACGCTTGTCACTGAAAATAAACTATTGAAGCATATTACTTCCTCCCCATCAGAGACTGTATCTTCAGAATGCCTCCTGTTCCAAGTTCTAAATGCTGGAAGTGTCAAATAGTCCCTGTTTTCTATAAAATAATGCAATTCCATTAAGCTGTTTCTTTAAAGCTACAGTTTGTTTCACAAATGGTCTTACTTCAGGTTAATATTTTGTTGTACAGTGGTCAGTTTTTGTATAGGATTTGCTCTGTAATAAACTAACTCAAATTATACTTCCCTCGCTCTCTTTGGTTTTTTGAGACAGTTTCTTTGGCTGTCCTGGAACTCGAATTTTCACCAGGTTGGCCTCAAATTCACAAAGATTCCCCTCCTTTTGCCTCCTGAGTGCTGGGATTAAAGGTGTGCACCATCACTGCCTGGCCAAGTTATACTTCTTTATAGCTAGAAATTATGACAAGTTTTTTTCTGATATTTTGTCCATGTTTTATTCAAAATGGAAGGCTAGACATCTATTTCAATGGTAAAACATTTGCTTAATATACACTCATTCATTAGGAGCCTGATTGGGTTAATGTGTTTATCCTAGCGTGTGTGTGTGTTTGTGTGTGTATGTGTCTGTGTCTACGTGTGTATGTGTATGTGTCTGTGTCTACGTATGTATGGGTTTACATCTGGCATTTTACCATGGGTTCCGGGAATTCAACTTTAGGTCGTCATACTTGTGATCCAGGTGTTTTGTCTATTGAATCATCTCCCCAGTCCAGCTTGTTTTTGTCTTTTGAGACAGGATTTCTCTTTGTAGCCCTAGTTGTTCTGGGATTCATCTCGTAGACCAGGCTAGCCTCGAACACAGAGATACTCCTGCCTCTGCCTTCCAAATGCTCGGATAAGGCGTGTGCCTCTACCTCTGAACTGCTTTTTATGGTAATACTAAAGCAGGGTTTGCACTTTTAGGAAGCTCTCTTCACTGACCTGAGAACTAATGAAATGTGTGCTTGGATGTTGTGTCTTAAAGAAATGTCTGAGTTTTGGTTTATATATGCTAATTAACAAGTGTAACCCATAACCCATAAACAACAGCTTAGGAATTTTAAACAATTCAAAAGAATATGGAGACCAGAATTTGTGAACTGTTTTCCAAGGCACAGTGTGTTCCTTTTTATTGTTTATTGCAGACAGCATTGGTTCTTCTGAGTAACCTTTTCTCTCCTAGCTCCCAGGAAGTGGAACATGAGCATTGAGTGTTGTGTGGGTACAGTTTAGGTGATTAGGTGATTGGCTCCAAACAGCTCAGGGAAGAAAGCTCCATAGACATTGTGGAAGAGCTTTCCTTCTAACTGTGCTGAGCAGAACAGACTCTTAAGGAGGGTATGCCCATCACTTACTGGGTCAACTGTTATTTAAGAATACTTGGGGCTGGGAGTGTATGTAGCTTAACAGTGAAGTGCTTGCTGGGCATCTAACAACAGGCCATGGGTTTGAGCTTTAGCCTCACAAAACCAAACAAATATTTTTTTAAATGGGTTATTAGTTCTGTATTAAAGGGTCTAATGTACAAGAAGGCTCTGTTAAAAAACACTTCAAATTGTACAGTATATGTGCTAGAACTCTTAACTATGTGTATGGGATTGGTCACTAAAAAACAAAGACTTACTATTATTACACTACTTCCCAGTAGTTCTTATATGAAATATTTGTATTAGCTTGCTCACTGTTCTTTTCCCCTCATATATTTTGTTTCAGTTGGTCGAATTATGTTTCAGCTCTTCTCAGACATATGTCCAAAAACATGCAAAAACTTCCTTTGCCTGTGCTCAGGTGAGTGAGGGTTTAGCCTGTTTTCAGTAAGACTCCTGGCTACTTGAGCTGCTTTATGGAAGGGGAACTTTCATAAAAATATAATTGTCTGTGAAGTGAGTTTTATAGCCAAAATGTTATTATTCATATGAAATGAAGGAAACATTTCTTGAGAGGACAGGAGGAAAAAGAAATCATCTTTAAAATGAGAAGATTCTATTTCATATAATACAATCTTTACGTGTTAGTTTGTCAAATAGTATATCTTCAGAATTAATTTATTTTGGAAAAATTTTATTCAAATTTCAATTCTTAATACATTTAGCACTTCAAATTATAAAACATAACACTGCTTTTCATTATGCATCATTGCAATGCCGTAGCCAAGCAGAAAAAACAAGATAATATTAAACATAAATAGCAAACATCACTTTTAAAACTTTGATTTGAACACAAAGAGACACAACATTTGAGCTAATTTATTTCATTCATCTCCATTCTTATGTCTTGTAGCACACAGAATTGTTTTTGGATCAATTTAAAACATAGACTGATACTGCTTTGTGTTACTTATTTTGAGTTGTACATTATGTATGTTTGCTGTATACATGGTGTCATCTGTCTATGCCTTACATCTCTCACGGTGTCAGCACATGGGAGGGATTTGACCACAGTTTAGCTTGTTGGTTATTCCTATGGAATGGTGGGTTTGTAGCTAAACTTCTTCTTTTTTCTCCCCCCAGGAGAGAAAGGCCTTGGGAAAACAACTGGGAAGAAGTTATGTTATAAAGGTTCTACATTCCACCGTGTGGTTAAAAACTTTATGATTCAGGGTGGGGACTTCAGTGAAGGTAGAGCTAAAAGTTGTGTTCCTAATAACCTAATAAATCCATTCATCAGTTTGCAAAGAATCTCATTATTGCTTTTAGTTGTGAATATCATGTCTCAGAATGATGTGAATATTGTGTCCTCAGTGCATCAATGTTGGATGAAGAGATGTTACAGATCTAGAATTTGTGAAAAAGTAAAAGACTGACGTTTTATTTTAGTGTTATTTAGTAACATTGTATCTCATAGATTTACCGTCCAGTGAATACCATAGTATTGCCCAATTACAGCTATTCTAGAAATTTCTTAGTATTTATTTCTTACTGCTTGAAATAAATGGGTCATAGTAATCATTTTCTGATAGTATTTATAATATTTTAAAGATTAAATTAATTGCATGTACCTAGAATTATGGGTTTTTTGTTTTTTGAGCAATTAAAAGGCAATTAAAAAGATTTTCTTCAGGATATTGATGCCATCAAAAATAATTTATTGAGCTGGGAATGTAGCTGGATGCTAGAGCACTTGCTTGGTGTGTACCAGACCCTGGCTTCTCTCAAGTACTACAGTAATAATAATAGAGGTGGATGTGGTGGCATGTACCTATAATCCCAACACTTGGGATCGAGGCTAGGGTTTTTTGAGTTTAAGGTCACCTTGACCTACAATATTGAGACCGTGTCTTAAACCAAAAGCAAATGGAGCTGTCAAGGTACTCAGCAGGTAAAGGCACTTGTGACCATGCCTGATGACTCCCATGGTGGAAGGGGAAAACTGACTCCTGCAGGCTGTCCTCTGGCACACACATTCACACTGTTGCACATGTACACTTGTGTGTACACACCTACACTAAGGAGATGTTTAGAAGATACTAATTTAGCACGTGTGTTGAATATTTAAAGTTTTCATTATGGCTCATTGTTTTCAGGTAACGGAAAAGGTGGAGAATCAATTTATGGTGGATACTTTAAAGGTAAGGCCTGGTATTTTGTGTTTTTTGTTTCAGTTCTGATATAAAGCAAGTTTGGTCGCATACTTTAATGAGAAGAAGTTTACTTGTAGTTCACGTTTTGCATGAAACTAATGCTGCATGAAAATACTTTATTTGCATGAGTTTGGGGATAAATTATTGTAATATATAACTTTTAATTGACAAGATTAATTAAGGCTAACTTTAAGGTTAAACATGACTTTCAGCATGGAGGTTAGGCAACTATATACATGAAAACTCCTATCTTCCTGCCTAAAACTGTCAACATATTCTTTTGTTTATAGAGAATGTGGTCTTTTGCAAAATGAAAAGGTAAGAGAACGAAGCTCAGTAACACAAACTCCACTCTGCTCCCTTGTGCCTCCTAATAAACCCACGGACAGCCCGGTCAGGTTGTGGCTGGGTTTCTGTATTGTTTGAAGACTTGGAAAAATCTGTGATTTCATACGTGCATCTGTGCCTTTGTTCCTTTACAATTGGTTATTAGTTCTACATCAGGGAGAAAAGAACCTAGTTGTGGTTTTTCCACACCTAAACCTAGCAATTTCTTTGAATAAAAGTTGGTATTTTTTTCTTTCTCAAAGGTTTGTATGTTTTCTTTTGTGTACTAGAACTTTATGGTTGTATTTTACTGCTATAGTAGTAACATTTCGTAAGTCTAACTATTGCACTTCCCCAAAAAGCCTTAGAAAAGTCAGTTGCAGGGATTTACAGTGGGCTCCAGCATTGCTGGGCGTTAGTGATATCAAAGCTTCAGTGTGTAATGGTCTTTTGTATTTCCTTTGGGGGAAATGGATCACTTCTCTTTTTCAGAAGCCTGTCCCCAAGGTAATCCTTTCTTTAAAGTTTTGTGTTTCTGTTTGTTCTAAAGAAAGATTTGCTTGTATGAATGTAAAAAGAAATTTGGTTTTAAAGATATTTCTCCCAAATACTTACCAGGCCTGATATTAGAGAAGATCAGGTGCTTCCAGAATGATATAAAACTATCTAGTTTTAAAGATATTTGTACTGAATTAAAGCCATCTCTAAGTGATGATGATGGCAGAATTTTTTCTCCTGGCACGTAGCAACTTACACTTAATGTTGTGGGCCACTTAATGTGGCTATTCACTGTGGCAAATGCTTTTGTATCTTAAAATTGTATTTTACCTTTTAAAATGTTAGATTTATACAACTTTCTTCTTTAGGTAATTTTGTGATCCTTCTGATACTTAATTTAATTTGACATTTCCCTAAAACTTAAATATATGTAACATTTTTGTTCTCATACACCAGCTTGACTTCAGTAGAGAAATAAATTTACCATACAAATGCTAAGCATTTAAGGTTAGGCTTATTAAAACTCAACTATGTATATAGTTCATATGTCAGGCTAATTGGAAACTTGAAGGAAATACATTTTACTGTAGATATTTTCCTAAAAACATCCCGACTGATGCTCCCTGAGAGTTAGTAGTTTATGTGTCATTTAGCCAGGCATGTTCCTGCGGAGGTGACTGTTCTAAGGCTGTTTGTACTGAGTGTTAAACACCTATTCTTTTCCTCAAGGCTTGAAGTAGTATATTGTCGGCCTTTTTGTGCTTTTGTTACTTGATTAGTTAATTTTTTTTTTCTAAATATTGCCACATATCTTACTGACCAGAAGAGGAATTTCATCCTTTGCTTTCAATTTAGTACTTGAGCATTACTTTAAAGGCTGCTTATAATTGGAGACTAACAAATTTGTGTTTTCTTCAAACAGATGAAAACTTTATTCTCAAACATGACAGAGCGTTCCTTTTGTCAATGGCAAATCGAGGGAAACATACCAATGGTTCCCAGTTTTTCATGTGAGTAGGCTTAATGCAGAGATGAGCTTTTCCTACAGAGAAGCGCTGTTCATGAGAAAGATGGGATAGCTAACCTCATTGCACTGCTCAGACTGACAGCCTTGGTTTGGCTCTGTGTTTCTGATGTTGCATAGTAACTGATAGTCTCTAATGGCTGCTTCAGCACATATCCTGGGCTTGAAGAGGAATCTGAAGGTGCATACTGTTTCCAGGATACACTGCCATCGTGAGAAAAGGACTTGACTGTAACTTCTTCCTCATTTGAAGGCTCAGTTTAGAAACCTAGATTGGAATATGAACTCAAGGTGAACAAGCAGAAATTGTCCATGATGTCACCTGGCTGGATGTGGTGGCGCACGCCTTTAATCCTAGCACTTGGGTGGCACGGGCAGGCCGATACCTGAGTTTGAGGCCAGCCTGGTCTACATAGCAAGTTCCAGGACAGCTAGAGTCACAGAGCTACATAGTGATACCCTGTCTTAAAAAAGTCTATGTGGGTGCTAGGCACAAGGTAAACCGTCATGTGAATTTTTGTTTTTGTTTTCTTACTATAAGCCTGTTTTGAGAGAGGTGACATTTTCTAATTAGGTATAGGAAAATGAGACAACTCAACGTTGTCTGTCATTTTTCCAAAATTTGTAAATGTTACTCAACAAACTTTAAATTTTCTTTTTAAAGAGCCGCGTATCTTTTGGGTGGGCATATGGTTCAGTGTGTTGATAAAACACGTGACATGTGAGCCGAAGGACCTGAGTTTGGTCCCCAGAGCCCATAGAAGTGGAAAGAGAAAACCAGCTCTGTAAAGTTGTCTTCTGACCTTCACATGTGTGCCTACACAGGCATCAGGCACAATAAGGACATTTTTTTTTAAAGAACGTATTTTTTTTGTTGTATATGCATACACAGCCAAAAACTAGATTCTCATGTACAAATTCTAAGTAAAACTTTTGGCATCCTTTTAATTATATTCTTAGCTAAGTGTATTTTTTATTATCTCATTATATAAAATATGAAAAATAATTGTCCAGCATGCAGTTTAATACTTTTGATAATAATCTCTGTTCTGTGTATATTGGAAAAATATCTTATTCATGGTTTATCACAAGTTTTCTTTTACATCTTTCTGAATGGATAAGTATGAATAGCGCTTCCCTGTCTTTAAAGGAGTCGATTATTCATATAAAAAACTCATATTTTAAGTTTGTTTGAAAGATTTCCAACATGATCTGAAGAAGTTCAGATAAGGGGCATTCCGTTCCTAAGGATGTCCTAAAAGTGGAGAGCTGGTAGGAGGTGGTGGTGCTAAGTTACGGGGAAGGAAGCTGAGGCAGTCACTGCGCTCTGCTTTGACCCCACAGATGACTAGTTACCCCCTTTTTCATTGGAGCACTTTTCCTGTTGGGGGCAGGGGCATTGCAAAGTAAGAGGTAGAATTTCAAAAGCTTTGTAGTAACTCCATGTCAAAGCTGTTTGCTCTAAGGCCTCATTGTTTCCATTTTTAAGCTTATCTGAACTGTGAACATGAAAAACTAATGATTCATTGGTCAGGAACGTGCCATCTGAGGGCTCTAAAGTTTCTTTTTTATGTCATTACGTTTAAAATGTGCCTTAACAAGTAGTAGCAGTTTCTTGCCTTTATTATATATAGTCTGCTTATTTATCCTGTTACCGTGTCATTGAATAGCTACTTGAATCTCTAGGAGCATTTAGTAAAGGCATTATGGCCTAATTTTGACTAGACTGCTGTTTGAAGAGGAATGCCAAATGAAAATTTTAAATCAATAAATTTGGAATAAAAATTTTAAGCTTGTTTTCAGAACTAACTATAGATAGCACTAAAATCACAGAATGCATGATAAAAAGATTTTCTATCTTTAGTTTGGTGAAAATTTATTTGAAACTTTCTTGTGGAGAGGAATTCCCAGTCTTGGAGGTAACTGATCATTTTGCACTCACACAAAATTTGTTCTAATTTTTTTTAAAGTAACTTGTGTGCCTATGTACTGCTTTATGCTGGCTGAAAATTCCAGTTTCCACAAGTTGCGAGATAAAATCAAACCGATGTTCACTTTCTGAACAAAATATTCTGACTTTTATGAAAAGGATAAATACAAAGAGATGGTGGCCAATAAAGGAGAAATCTTTGAAACTCTGTATTTTGCAAACCAATATTCTTTTGGAGCTGGAAATCATAAGAAGAATAATGTACGTCTTTAGTTGTGTGTATAATCAGAGGTGAGACCTACCCAGTAGCTTTCCTGGAACAGTGCTTGGGTGTGTGTTCTCCACCACACATTACGTGTGGCACCTTAGTAGCAGTTCTGAAGGAGAAAGAAAGGATACTGTTGAAAGAGAGGTCCATATGTGTTTTATTATTCCATTGGTCTTACAAAGGACCCGGTAAACATTTGCACAGAATGGTGCTCAGTTTGTGTCCCACAAATATACAGATCCTGCGGAGTGAGTTTGGTGCTGTTATATGGCCCATGGAAGTCCCTCCAGGATTCCTGTGCTCTGTGCACCAACTGTTTGTCTTGATTCTCACATTAAGCAGCTTCCCTTCCTAAGATGTACATTGTTTTCATCGGTATAATTTGATGTACGGTATTTTCAGTGGCTGAAACTTTGTGTGTGTGTGGAGAGAATATATCTTAGCAGGTATATATTAACAGATAAATATTTTATGATCATAAATAGTGAAGATGAGGTTTTCTTTACAGCCATTTGTAATTTAACTGTTAACTACTTGTGTTGACTGCTGTATAAACTGATGCTTCTGTTTGGGGAGCTTATATAGAAGAAAAGACATTTTTGGGAGTAGAGCCACTGAAGAAGTGGCAAGGAAATAGTGTGTGGCCCCATCTTCATAAAGTTCTAAGGAAATAAGAGTTCACATTGAAACATTTTGTAAGAAATTCAGAATCTTGGGACCACACTCACCAAGTCAGCCCCTGTTAGTTTGACTCATTTTGTCATTTTCTCTTTATGTTTTAGATCAAGTATGAGAAAAATCAGTCAGTGTTACAGGGCAGGAAGTATAGTTCAGAGAGCTGGCCTTGGATGTACAAGGCCGTGGGCTGTCACCAGCCCTGCAGAAAACAGGTGAAGCAGTGGATGGGTCAGGAAGAGCTTTGGAGTTAGAGATCGTGTGGGACAAGGCTTTTGTTCATTCTGTCTAGAATGAAATGCTAAATAAATAAGGCTGCACCAGAGTCTTTTCTCACACTCTGGAAGGAAATGTCAAGACAGGAAGAAAGAAAGAAAGCTGCTAGTCATGCTCCAGGGTCAGAGTGCTGTGTTCTGATCAGTGTGACTGAGTGTCAGAGGCAGGGGCATTCTGCTGAGAAAGAGAGTGATAACTGGGAAACTTTGTTTAGCTGTCATTGCTAGTGATAATTCTGGTGCCTGAAGTCGTTGAGTAGATAGGAAAGCATTATAAAACAATTAGAAAAGCCAATTTATAACTTTTGTTATTACCACTTTCCTGGGATAGAATGCATACCTATGGTGTGGCTTGTGCCTGTGATCCCAGCACTCTGGTGGCTGTGGAAAGGAGAACAGCTGTGGATTTCAGTACAGAGTGAGTTCTAAGTCATCCTAGGACACAGCAGAAGACCCTGTTTCAGAAAACCACACACACACATACACACACGACAAAGAAACCTTGGTTTTAGTTCTGTTTTTCTGTACCGTGAGTTACTTTTTAAAATCTTTGTATTTTTTATAAAAGCTGGCATCACTTTATGTGTGTGCATGTTCTCTGGTGCTCTTGAGAACAGAAGGTAGAAGTTGACATCAGGTATCTCTTTGTCAACCCCTCCCCTTATCTTTTTGAGATGGTTTCTCACTGAAGCTGGAGCTCTCCGGATTCTCCTAGGCTGGTTGGCTGGCAAATCCCAGTAACCTTCCTTTCCCTGCTCTCTCCAGCCAATTCCAGCATTACAGGCAAAGGCTCCTACCAGCTGCTGTGTGGGCACTAGCTCTTGGAACTAGGGCCCCTCACACTTCTACAGTAAGCACTCACCGACCCCTCTGCCATTTAAGATAAACTATAAACATTTTAGAAGAAAGAGCTTGTCTTACAGAATGACCCTGTGAATAAACAGAATGATTTGTGTACAGACATTGTTCTGTAGCTGCCTAGTTTTCACCGTCAGAAAAACACCTCAGAAAGGCTTGGGGATTATCTTCTCTCAACCAGGAGCTGCAGCAGTCACTCCCTCAGCTGCTGCTAAGATATTTTTCAGGCAGGCCTTTAAAAAACAAAAACAAAACAGTCTTTTGTGCACATGAGTGTTTTGCTTATATGTCTGTGTACCATGTGCATGCAGTGCCCTCAGAGGCCAGAAGAGGGCACTGGATCCTCTGGGACTGGAATTGTTGTGAGCCACCATGTGGGTGCTGGGCATTGAGCCCGGGTTCTGTGAAAGAACAGCCAGTGCTCTTACTCGCAACTGTCTCTCCAGCCCCAACTAGGCCTTTTATGGCTTCAAAGCTTTGGTCAGTATACGTTCCTGGCCACTATTCTTGGTCATGATAATTTTTATGAAAACAAGATAATATAGAAAGGCTCAACTTGACCTTTTAAACAAAATTTGTTTTTTTTTCTTTTTCTTAGGATCTTATAAATTCAGTCCTCTAAACCAAGGTTGGCTAGAACACAGACCCACCTGCCTCTCTCTCTGCCTCCTTGTGCATTAAAGACATGTACCTCCATACTCAGCCTGCTTATTAGATAGATAGATAGATAGATAGATAGATAGATAGATAGATAGATAGATAGATAGACAGACAGATAGATAGACAGATAGATAGATAGTTCTTTTTTCTTCTCCCTATTTTTATTTTATGTGTATGGGTGTTTTGTCTGCATGTATGTCTGTGTACTGTAAGGATACCATGCCTCTGGAGGCAGAAGAGGGTGCCATATCTCCCGAAACTGAATTACATAGCTAGTTGTGAGCCGCCATGTGGGTGCTAGGAAATGAAACTACGGTCCTGAAAGCACAGTCAGTTCACTTTTGTTGTTGCTGCATTGGCTTTGTTTGTTTTCAGGGAAAGCAATAACTTCATAATACTATTTTCAGAAATCTTTTGAGAGGAAAAGAGTTAGTGATATCTGAACTCAAAGAGTGCTTATGTGACATACATGCTAGCAGTCATGAAGAAATGTTGTGTCTAGTTATCATTGTGTGTATTTCCTTTATATTAGAGCTGAGCTTTAGAAGGCTCTTCTGTCTGAGTGGCCTTGGGAACATAGTGCATTGTGAATTGCTCCCGCCTTTGTGACAGCTGCAGTTGCAGGCAGTGAAGGAACAAGTTGAATGTCAAAGATGACATTAGATTAGTTGTTTTTAGTGCCCTCTTCCCTTAGGTCTGCAGTACCTTTCTGTTTTACACTCTGAAAACTGCATGATTTAAAACGTTTTTGGTTTTGTGTGTGTGTGTGTGTGACACTAATGCATGTATCATTACCTATATAAGAGATTCTAATTTACTTTTGCAACATTTTAACTAATCTATCTAAAATTCTATCAAGTTTTTGTTTGTAGTAGTAGGTTTTTTGTTTATATAGTCATAGGTTTTTTTTAAATTTTCATTAGTTAAAATTCATCTGTATGTTTTCTTAAAAATTCTTATAAGAAGAAAAACCAGATTAGACATAAATCCCGTGGCCAGGATTTGACATCATGCTCCAAGGCTGTTACCATTTGAGTCTCAGAGAAGATCCTTAAGTTCTAATTGTGCTTTAGGACTGTTTTTATCAATTCTGTTCAGTGACGTAATCGCTTGAGTGCACAGCAAGCAGAGCCCAGTCCAGTCTCTGCTCAATCATCTCCAGTCGTGTTGTGACGTAGCTAACATGTCAGCTCTGTATGTTGTGATATACAACCAAAAAAAAAAAAAAAGATTTAAAAGGCAGAGGCGTGAACACAAACTGAATTAGTTAAGTTCCTCAAGTTCTGTTTTGAATGATCTGAATTTGGGTTTGTTTGTTTGTTTGTTTGTTTGGTGGGGGTGGGTGATCTTTACTTTCTACCAGGAAGTTCCTACTTCTTAATATTTGGATTTGTATATCTGTGTTCATACTCAAGATGCATTCATTACCTTTATGAGAAAGATGGCGTAGCTAGTCTCTATGATTATAAGTGTTTTATTAGTTGTTACCATCCCCTGTGTTAAAGTACCATGGGTCTAAGAAGATCTCCACAAGGCTTTTCTAAAACAAAATCCATCTCTTCATAAATATCTTGTGAAAGAAAACTTAGAGCCCTCCATTTTAAAAAGCTTTCTTTGCATAAAATTTATAAAATTTTAATTTCAACGTTATATTGATATTAAAACATAGATTCAGTCTTGTCTTAAAAGTGTATTACAATTTATTTCTTGCCATTTTTGTGTAAAATTTACAGAAAGAGTGTTACACCGTGCGCTCCAAAGGTAATGTCTCATTACTCTAAGGCTCTCTCTTTTTCTTGCCTTTGTTTCTTTAATCCTATTGTTATGTGTATTGAAACATTTTAAGGAAAAAAGCTTTCTGCTTGTTTGTGTAGCAGCAGTGTATGTAAACCAAGGTGTTTGTTGCTTATGGTTAACCTCAGAAGTACAGTTCATTTCAGTGGCTGTTGAGCTTGCTGGGTGGTGTTGTACACTAGGATTTTAGGAACTAGTAAGGTCCAAAAGCTACTCTGATGATGACACAAGTGTAGTTTATTATTGGAACAATAGCAATACTTTTCAGTTTCTAGGGTTTGTGATTTAAATGAACCCTTGCAGTAACTGCTTAAGTGGGTTCAGGGCCTGGAGTGACTATCTACATGACAGGAGAGAACACAAGTGTGTGAGCACTGAAGCTTTAATTAGTGTTTATAAACTTGCACATCTCTGCTCAGCTCTGCTCTTCTGAGTCTTCATTTACTGTGTGTGTATTGCTGTCATGAGTGATATCATTGAGACCATTGGGTGTAGTAAAGAGTTGGGTAGGGTTCCTCTGTCTGCTTTAACAGACTTGGCTGAGCATATGGTCTCTCCTGCCCTCCTGTTATCCTTCGGGCTGTTGACTGTTTACCCTGTGTGCTATAAATACAGTGCCAATGTGCCTGCCCTACAGAGAGCCCTGGAATTTGTAGGCCCAAATCCAGAGAGTTCCTTTTTTGTGAAATATTGTTCATGTTCTTACTGTGTATTCTGTCCCAGTTAAGGTGCAAGCTGGTCTTTCTGTATCCTGATTTGCAGGATATTGACTGAATTGACAGTCAGTTAAAAGATTCACATTGGTTTGGACGCTGAGCAGACTGAAAATTGTCCTCTGAGGCGGAGGTGGCCCTTTCCTCTATTTGTGTGTACATTAAGGGCTGAGTTTGTTCTCATTTGAATTAAACACAGAACTAGGCCTGGCCATGTCGTTAGTGGTTGAGTACATTTCTAGCACATGTGAGAGACCTAGATTCATTTTCAAAATAAGACAGGTCACCTGTCCCCAAGACCACTGTTCCATCCTCAGTTAGTCTGAGTCTGTGTTGCTTTAGCGAGCTGGAATTTGTTCCAAGAGTTTGCCTTACATAGCTTTTATAGTATTTGTTAGCTGAGGAGGCAGTCGAATTAGACTTTGTGTGTGCTAGAAAAATCCGTAGTCTCTTCTCAATGCTGGATTCCTGTGAGTGGGCCCAAGAAAGGAGAAGAAGCGTATCTAGCCAGTAAACAACCACACGTGTTCATCTGCATGGCAGAGCCGTCTTACCTTTTCCGGAGGCACCTTACACCTTCCGAGCACGTATTGCTGTCTAGCTCGTGTGTTAGTTTCAGTTTCGGGAAAGTTGTACAACACAAGAAGCATTTTTGTTTTACGGTTGTCTGCCATGGCTTCTGGGTGATCGTTTCATAATTTCAGTGTTTGTGGCTCGCCAGTTGTTAGATTTTCTTCATTTCTTTTCCCTTTTTTTGTTACCTGTTTTTATTTTTATTTAAAACTTAAACTGGCTTTAATTTCTACTCAATTTTCTAAGAAATATTTGAGACTTGTGACTTTAAAACTCAGAATTTCATTTAAAGTTCTGAAACTTAAGTTGACATTAAATTTTTTTTAAGTTAAATCTATCTATACTCCTCTAACAGAACTGGATGTTCTTAAAGTAAGTATAAGCATTACAGTCTCTTATACAGTAATGTTTTTTGGCATTTTTGTAAGGTTAAATTGTGTTCTGTTCATGTGTCTTAGAATAGCTTTAATATGGTCTGATAGGTCATCTGTTTCCATCTTTACTAATTGAGGTTCCGGTGGTCTAACGCTGATCAAGCAAGCTATCCACTTTCAAATTTTTGCATCGTAATTCACATATAAAGATCTATGAAAAATGTTATGGGAAAACCAGCTTGGGTTCAAAATATCTTAACCAAGTATACCCCACAGATTTCCCAACAGTGACAGTGGGACATTCACAGAGCAGCTGTCGGGGTGCTTTCTGGACCATGGAAATTGAAGATGTCAATACCCCCTCAGTTCTTATTTTGCTGTGAGGAGTATCAGCTGTTTGAAAGTCCCTCCCTTCTGCATTTTCAGAGTATGCCTGGCAGAGCTTGAATGAAAGAAGAGGGGCAGGCAGTTCTGCAGTTAGGACTCCAGGCTCCTCCGCTGCCTGCCTTAAAGTATATGCAGACCGTCTCAGTCTTAAGTAACAAACCACAGAGCCAGTGGGGTGTAGCCAGTCCTCATCACTCCTCCTAGTGGGGCAAAGCCTTCCTCCTTGTTTAATTATGCTGGGAAATTGGTTTTGTTTTTTTAATGTTTGTTTCTGTTGCTATTATTGTTTTTGGTTTGAGAGTAAATTTAATTTCAGTGTGTATGCTGTACATTTTCCTATAATGCAAATGAAACATATCTCATATAGTCTAATAGAATTGCTTTTATAATTCATTGCAATCTTGGTTTTTTAAATCAGCAAAATGGCTACTATTGGTGTTTGAATATATATTATGTTTAACATTTTTTCTGTCTTTTTATCTTTACTTCTTTGTTTACTACATGCTGTGTTTAAACCTTCTGCTTTCTTCATCTGAATACGTCATTTTTGATACCATCTTTGTGTTGATGTTTATTGTACAGAACTACAAAGCCTGCTCCACACCTGGATGGGTAAGCATCAAGTTATTAAAATCTTGGGACGTTATTTGGGTGATAAGCCTGAAAGGTTGACCAGGATTTAGTCTTTCATTGTCGAGCTCTTCCTGAAGGGGCACAAAGAACAGTAGTTTTGAGAGCCTATCTCTTGTATGACTGAAGAGGTCTTTCCCTTGTGCCCATAGGTAGGCTTCCCATCCATGTGGTTTTGATTGAAGTATATACTCTTTTATCAGATTCTTTTTTTTTTTTTTTTTTTTCCGAGACATGGTTTCTCTGTAACTTTGGAACCTGTCCTGGAACTAGCTCTTGTAGACCAGGCTGGCCTCGAACTCACAGAGATCCACCTGCCTCTGCCTCCCGAGTGCTGGGATTAAAGGTGTGCACCACCACCACCCGGCTGATTTAAGTCAGAATCAGCCAATACATTTTTTTTAAACATTTATTTATTTATTATGTATACAATGTTCTGTCTGTGTGTATGCCAGCAGGCCAGAAGAGGGCACCAGACCTCATTACAGATGGTTGTGAGCCACCATGTGGTTGCTGGGAATTGAACTCAGGACCTTTAGAAGAGCAGGCAATGCTCTTAACCGCTGAGCCATCTCTCCAGCCCAGAATCAGCCAATACTTTTAGTCTGTGGATGAGTTTTCTTTTTCTGTTCCAGCATTTTTTTGGTTTGGTTTGGTTTGGTTTTTCAAGACAGGGTTTCTCTGTACAGTCCTGGCTGTCCTGGAACTTGCTTTGTAGACCAGGCTGACCTCAAACTCACTGAGATCTGCCTGCTTCTGCCTCCCGAGTGCGGAGATTAAAGGTGTGATCACCACTGCTCGACTGTTGTTGGATTCTTAACCCTAGGAAGGCCAGGAGCCACTGCAGAACAGTCCCACTTGTCTTCAGATGAACTGTTGCTGTTTCCTGTTATGACATAGATTTCAAGTTGTCTTTCCCTTCTAGTTGGTTCATAACATTTTGACTTTGTTTTCAGTTCTGTGAACATGTTTTTTGTGGCATTGTCCCAATTACTGCTCATACTATAATTATCAGACTAATTTATTTCTTGAATTTATATTATGACAGGGTTCATGTTGTGTTTGGACTGGTTATTTCCGGTTTTGAAGTAATTGAACAGATTGAAAATCTGAAAACGGATGCTGCAAGCAGACCTTATGCAGATGTCCGAGTTATTGACTGTGGGGTGCTTGCCACAAAGTTGACGAAAGATGGTAAGAACTTTTGGAGGGTGGAGGAGTCTGTGATAGAGGTGAAAGAGTATGCCAACTTGAAGCTTCTAAATGTCCAAGATAGCTTCTAAATGTCCAAGATAGCTTCTAAATGTCCAAGATAGCTTCTAAATGTCCAAGATAGCTTCTAAATGTCCAAGATAGCTTCTAAATGTCCAAGATAGCTTCTAAATGTCCAAGATAGCTTCTAAATGTCCAAGATAGCTTCTAAATGTCCGTGTGAACAGTGGCAGCATTGGTGCTCCAGTGCCGTCCTCATCCCATCCACCACCAGATGCCATCAGTTCCTTGTTGCTTCTGCCTGGCTGCTGGCTGATCCAACCCATCTCATGCCTGTATTATTGAAGTACCCTCATAGCTATCTACCTTGCTCCCGTCTTCTTTTCGTGTGAACATTCATCAACAGGAGTTCTTCTGTTTTTGTTTGTTTGCTTTGTTTTACTTTGTTTTGTCTTTAGCAGCTACCAAAGTGATCCTCTTACCACATTTCATGTGCACATCCTTCCTGTCCTGACACCTATAGTGGTACCCTCAGCACATAGGCCTGTGACTCTGTTGTCTTTATTTTCCCTTACCCTTTGTCTTCCATCCATACTGACCTTTATTCAAACACTAAGGGACTTTCTGTGCCTGCCCTGGGATGTCTAGAACATTGTTTATTAAGATATCTCTATGACTCTCCCTCCTTTAGGTCTGTTCAAATGTAGTCTTAAGCTACCTGTTTCTCTGTTCCCTTTGCATTGTTTCTTTTCTGTCCTAGCTCTCATCACTTGTCACACTGATTTAGATATAGGCTTCATGGTGGGCAAGGGCATTGGTATTTTTCAAGTTTGCAGACAACTATCTTATCTGTAACTGAGGAAAAGTTTACATCTAGTTTTAGTTTGGTGAGCACGAAGCGGTTACTTGATGAGCAACAGTCACTGTTTCACTCTGGGTGATGTGCACTGGGTTCAAGTGCTAATGTTTTTGTTAATGTCTATTAAAAGTTTTTGAGAAAAAAAGGAAGAAGCCAACGCATTCAGAAGACTCGGATTCTTCTTCCAGTTCCTCTTCCTCTTCCGAATCATCCTCAGAAAGTGGAGTTGAGCAAGAGAGAATCAGAAGGAGGAGACACAAGAGGAGGCCCAAAGTCAGACACACTAAAAAGAGACGGAAGGAGATGAGCTGTTCAGAGGAGCCCAGGAGGAAGCGCACAGTGAGCCCTGAAGGGTACGTGTGAGTCAGTGGTCTGACCCAGCACAGGGTCTGCACAGTGACCACTCTGCGGGCTCAGTGTTGTTGTGCACCCCGAGCTGAGAGAGGGGAGGGAACCTTTGGATTTAAACCGATGCCTATAACAATGTAGGCGTGGCATAGACATCTCAGCAAAAATTGGTATGTTTTCAGGTGCAGGTATTTCTGAACTTTTTTTAAAGTTTTATTTTGTGTGTTCAAAGATGTGTGTATGTGGTAGATGTGCATGTGTGTGGAGGTCAGAAGATAGTTAGGAGGAGTGATTTCTTTCTACCAGATGGGTCCCAAGGGATTAAACTCAAGATATGAGGTTTGGTGATGAGAGCCTATATTTATTGAACCATCTTTCCAGTCCTAATTCCTGAAAATTATTTTTCTCAATACAGTGTTTTTATTTATTCTGAGAATTTCATACATGTCTACAAGGTAATTTGATCATCTACTTCCTAATCCCTCTTCAAATCCCAGTACCCAATATGTCTCCCTCCTCTTTTTTTTTTTTTTTTTTTTTTTTTTTTTTGTTTTTCGAGACAGGGTTTCTCTGTGGTTTTGGAGCCTGTCCTGGAACTAGCTCTTGTAGACCAGGCTGGTCTCGAACTCACAGAGATCCGCCTGCCTCTGCCTCCCGAGTGCTGGGATTAAAGGCGTGCGCCACCATCGCCCGGCGTCTCCCTCCTCTTTTATTTTAATCTCTCTGTCTCTCTGTCTCTGTCTCTCTCTCTCTCTCTCTCTCTCTCTCTCTGTTTCAATAACCCACTGAGTCCATTTAATGTGACCTGTGTGTGCAGGGGTATAGGGCCACCCACTGGAGCATAGGCAATATATATCAGGGTCCACACTCCTGAAGAAAACTGATTCTCCCTAAAGCAAAACATGGGTAATTGAGATGGCTCAGTGACTTCTCATCAAGCCTGACAACCTGAATTTGATCCCTGGGACACGTGTGGTAAAAAGAGCGAGCCATCGCCCACAAGTCATCTCACTTCAGCATAATGGCACATGCACAGCAGCACACACAAATCAATACAATTTTAAAAAAGGAAACATTGCCAGGCAATGGTATTGCACGCCTTTAATTCCAACACTCAGGAGGCAGAAGCAGGCAGATCTCTGTGAGTTCGAGTTCAGCCTGGTCTACAGAGTGAGTTCTAGGACAGTCAGGGCTGTTACACAGAGAAACCTTGTCTTGAAAATCTAAAACAAGCAAACAAAAAAGGAAACATTAGTAGCATTGACAACTTCCATTTCAAAATTTTAGTATTCTGGGGGTTTTTTCTCATTTTTTTTTTTTCTTTTTGTAAAAATTTTCTTTGCTCTGGATTTTTAAAAATATATTTGTTGTTTTCTTTTGTGGTTTTTTTTTTTTTTTGTTTTGTTTTTTGTTTTTTCGAGACAGGGTTTCCCTGTAGTTTCTAGAGCCTGTCCTGGAACTAGCTCTTGTAGACCAGGTTGGCCTCGAACTCACAGAGATCCGCCTGCCTCTGCCTCCTGAGTGCTGGGATTAAAGGTGTGCGCCACCACCGCCCGGCTTTGTTGTTTTTATATATTTGTAAAAATCAATAACTTGGGGTAAGTTTTGCTGTTTTATGTGCCTTTATTTGATGAAATACTAGCATCTAAATTGGTGACGTGATTTATTTATTTTAGTTATTCTGAGAGGAGTGATGTGAATGAGAAAAGATCAAGTGGTTCACATGCTAAAAGAGAAAAGCCAGTTGTCCGTCCGGAAGAGATTCCTCCAGTTCCTGAGAACCGATTTCTACTTAGAAGAGACATGCCTGCTGTCACAGTGGAGCCTGAACCGTAAGTAGGCGGGTGGCACATTGCTCTTCTCCCTGCTGTGCCTGCTGACAGCCGCACCTTGCTCATGGTTTCCGGGAATTAAGTGCATCGCTGCAGAGAGCAGACCATGGAGCAGCCCCTGCACAGTGGACGGGGAGCAGAGGGAAGGGGTGCTGCCTTTCAGCTGGTTGCTCCTCCTTCCACTTGGAATCTGCCCTGGCCCTGGCCCTGGCCCTGGCCCTGGCCCTGGCCCTGGCCCTAGCACATGGGATAGTTAGTATGCCCAGTCTTGTAGGTGATTGGATAGCCAGTCAAGTTGACAGTGGTGGTTAGCAAGTACACTGTACATTTTTGTCTCCTGATGGCTAGCCTTGAACTTGGGATCCTTTTGCCTTATCCTCTAGAGGATTAGAGCTATAGCTATGTATGTGCTGCCATACCTAGAGGGCGGGAAGTGCTTATTCGAGGTCGGGGAAGTTATATTACTGATCTTCCTGCATTGGCCTTGTGTTCAGAATGGGTTATCAGGTTGATTGAGCCCTGTGGATCCAACTGAGCCATGAAATGTTTCACTTTTAAAAATGCAGAGGTGACTGGAGGTAAAATTTAGTATCATAAATATTACTGTAGTTAATTTCCCTTGCGTTGTGGCTTTAGATTTAGTCTCAGAAAATACTATTTAATGTACTTTGTATATTACATTTAAATTCAGAATTATTAAAATATTAAAGGGACATGAATATAGTAGCATATGGATGTAGCCTAGCCACGAATGAGGACTTTTTTTAAAACACATGAAAAGATTTTAATTTTTTTCTTTTTATTTATTCTCTGTGTCTTTCACATTATGCATCTCAATACCATTCATTTCCCCATCCCCTCACATCTACCCTCTGCCTCTTCAACCCTCCCCCCAAAATAAAACAGAATTAAAGGGAAAAAAGGGAAAATTTGAAAATCTTATTATGGAAGCTGCCGTGTGACACAGTGAGTCGCACAGTAAACCCTTCATCCGTGTGTCTATACTTGCAAGTGTTCATGCAAAGAGTCATTGGTCTGATTTGAGGTCTCTGGTTTCTATTATACTATCTATCAATACTGGGCCCTTACAGAGACTTTTTTTTTTTTTGGTTTTTTTTCGAGACAGGGTTCCCCTGTAGTTTCTAGAGCTGGAACTAGCTCTTGTAGACCAGGCTGGCCTCGAACTCAGAGATCCGCCTGCCTCTGCCTCCCGAGTGCTGGGATTAAAGGCGTGCGCCACCACCGCCCGGCTTTTTTTTTTTTTTTTTTAACTTTTTTTTTTCCCCACAAGACAGCGTGGGAGAGGCACTCGATTCGCACAAGCAGCACACGCACAGACACGACACACGGGATTCGAACTCGCCGACACACGCACTCACTCGTACGCGCCGTACGCGCCCTACACGATGAGCCACCGCGCAGCTCGCTCCTTACAGAGACTCTTCTTGATTATCCTGCTGTCACTATGTTGTGGAGATCCTGCAGCTTTGGGTCTGCAGGTCAGACCCCTTCACATGCTCCAGCAGGTCATGGATGGGGTGGATGTTGGCAAGGGCCAAGTCATAACCCTGGTTCTGGCCCTAGGCAGCTGCAGGGTTGTCAGCCTGCAAGTTGCCAGTGCTCCCCTGTTCTCACCACCAGGGTGAGCTCTCCAGCATTGCCCCCAGCTAATCCACCCTTGCAGCCGTGAGCAAGTAGTAAGGTCAGTTCTCAGCGTCACTTCTCCCCCACCTACACCATCAGGGCCAGTTCTGCTGTGTTGCCCAGGCAAGGTGCAGGGGCCACTCTCTTGAGTGCTGCAACTTGTTAAGGGGTAGGTACAGCCTTTCTGCTCTGTGACCCCAGGCCAGCTCCTCCACCTGTCTCAGGAGTTGATGGACTGGGGTAAAGGGAGACAGCATCTCTCTTCCACCCATGCTGCCAGGTACCAGATGAGTAATGGGGATAGCTCCCTTGCAACTTTGCGTCTGGGTCACCCACACCTCCAACAACAGGGCTGGCTCTGCTGTTCTGACTAGGCAAGGGGCAGGGCCCGCTTTCCTGAGTGCTGTTGCTGGCAAAGGGGAGGGTCATCTTCTCGCTGTCTGTTGGAGGTGGTAAGGGGTGGGGTGGGGACATATAGAGTGCATCTCTTCCCCATCCACACTACCACATGACAGTTGAGTAACGGAGACAGCTCTCCCACGCGTAGAACTTCGGGGCTAACTCACCAACACCTTTGCCAACAGGGTTGGCTTTATTGTGCTGCCCTGGTGAGGTGCAGGGCCTGCTCTTCTGAATGTTTTTAGCTGGTGGGGGTCAGAGATGGCTCTCCTGCTCTTAAGACCTCAGGGTCAGCTCTCCCACCTGCCTCAGGGGTTGATGGGCAGCGAAGGGGGGGGGGGCATCTTTCCCCTGCCCATGCTGCCACAAGACAGATGAGAAATGGGGACAGCCCTCCCACGCTCAAAACTTGAGGGATGGCTGACCGACACTTCCAGTAACAGGCTTGGCTCTATTGTGCTGCCCAGGTACAGAGCCTGCTTTCCTGATTGTTGCAGCCCGTGGAGGGCAGGGAGAGTTGGGGAAGATCATTTGACCCCAGAAGTCATGTCCATCCTGAACAACATAACAAGGTCTTGTGTCAAAAGAGGGAAGTGAGGAAGGAGAGGGAGAAGGAGGAAAATGTTCCACGTGAACAAAAGTGCCTGGTGTAAGTCATAAGCTCCTGTGAGTTTGTTTAGACAGCTGAGAAGCCAAGCAGGGCTGTACCCCAGCCCTTCACAGGTTTTTGTTTTGTTTTCTTTGCTTATTTATTTTTGAGACAGGGTTTTGTTGTGTAGCTAGGCTGGCATTGAACTCCCCCACATGCTGGGATTATAGACATGTTCTGGCATGGCTGGCTTCCTCCACAAATCTTTTATTTAAAAAAGAAAGTTAACTAATAAAAAAATCATTTTTTTCAAATGCATATTTACTAATGGAATTTTTTCTGGGGCAGGGTGACTCCAATCTAGAGCTCAAGTTAGTGTTGTCTTTTAGGACAGTTGTTAGAGCTGTTGATCTGATATCTGCACTGAGAGTCTGCAGTTCACACACCTCATGTTTGCACGGTCATGTATGTAGCTCTTGAAGTACTAGTTGTGACTGTATCTGATGTGTGGTGCACCTCATAGCTGAGTGGATGGATGTGATTGCTCTCATAAAACTTTATGGATATTGACATTTGAATTTCATGTAATTCTTATGTCATGAAATATGAAACCTTGTAAAGACTGTAGCTCTGCCGGGAACATCAGGAAGACATCCTGGCAGCACTCATTTTTAATTGTCATCACAACTTTTTCAGGAACGTTCCAGATGTTGCACCTGTTCCGAGTGATCAGAAACCATCTGTGTCAAAGTCTGGACGGAAAATTAGAGGAAGAGGCACAATTGTACGTATGCTGGAACTTTCTTCTGTCATATTGCTCACCTAAATAGTAGCTTGTAAAAATGTATCTTAAATATCCGAGGTTTAGTCTTAGATAGACTGTTTCTCCTGTCAGGCGGTGGTGGCTCATGCCTTTAATCCCAGCACTGGCAGATATCTTGAGATCAAGGCCAACCTGGTCTACAAATCAAGTTCCAGGACAGCCAGGGCTACAAAGAAAAACCTGTCTCAAAAAAAAAACAAAAACAAACCAAAAAAACCCTCCTGTTTTAAGACATTATTTTTATTTTGCATAATTTGGGAAGGTACTGCCTTTGCATACATTTACAGCTGTAGATGGATTTAATTATTCGGTGATGTAATACATGAAATATTGAGAAGTCTGAGTATATTAAATAATGGAGGCTTGAATGTGTTAGGACTGCAAAGGAAATTATTCTATAGGAATCCAGCTAAATGCCTTGCCTTTCTTGCCTCTCAGTGTCTTGTATTTGAAGTAACTTCATACTATCCAGTTGATCCTGAAATTGGTGCCTAGATTAAGCCTTTGCCTGACTGTCGTATATGGGGCATTTAGAACAGTCACTGCCCTCTCTTGTCTTGAAGCGCTATCACACACCTCCACGGTCAAGATCTCATTCTGAGTCTGAAGATGATGACAGCAGTGAGACTCCTCCTCACTGGAAGGAGGAGATGCAGAGGCTGAGAGCTTACAGGCCACCAAGCGGAGAAAAGTGGAGCAAAGGAGACAAGTAAGCACTTTGAATGTAAACACAGCCTGGATGCAGAGCAATAAATGCTGGAGAGTCGCCTTCTGACATCCACAGTCAAGGTGGCCAAGGGAAAGCTCTAGAGCAGCACTGCTGCTACCTGAGGCCAAGGGCTCTCCAGCCAGCGCTGCTGCTCTGTGCTGAAAATCCGAGTGGACTCTGACCTGGAGAGCCCATCAGGTCTTAGACATCACTAGTAGATGTCTGACTTGACAGATGCCTTAGTGATGGATTTAGAGCCTGCATCGCACAGGAGTTAATCTCTGACTCCAAGGACTGTTGGATAACGGTGGTGCCCTAGTAGGAGTAATTGTCTGTTTCCAAAGGGGTGTGGCTCCAGAATAGCTAGTGGGGAAGTAATTCTTCATGGAAAAATTCTGGCTTCTCTGAAGGCATCTTAAGAGAATGGTTTTGAATTTAAAGAACAAGGAAGAGGCAGGCAGCTGCTGCATAGAAATTGCATAGACATGGTGGTGCTGAGGACTCACTTGTGAGCCATGTCTTCATAAGATCATGAGGCTTTTGTCAGTTTTCATGTAATTGTGTTTGATTTCTGTTTTAAGTCAATAGGAGTTTAGGAGAAAGTATTAATTACCACAGTGAAGTAGAGAAAATGTAGTAGTCATTTTAGTGTTGAAGCGGTTCCCACTAAGGACATTTCTGTGTTCGTGTGACTTACATAGGTAATACAGTCTCTGAAAGAAAAAAAGAAAGCTGGTCAGGTGGTAGTGGCGCATGCCTTTAATCCCAGGCAAAGGCGGGTGGATCTCTTGTGACTTTGAGGCCAACCTGGTCTACAGAGTGAGTTCCAGGACAGCCAAGGCTACACAGAGAGACCCTGTCTCAAAAAACGAGAGGAAAGAAGGAGGGAGGGAGGGAAAGCTGGGTATATCGATGCTTGCCTTTAGTCTCATTATTGGGAGCAGATTGTCCAAGTCTTGCTCTGTCTCTGCAGAGACTCCTCAGTGAGGTTGTTGGGGACCTGGTTTCACTCTTTCAGAAGTTGCTCTTAGAAGGAGAAGGTTGTGAGCAGATGATATCGGGAGTCGTGTGTCTCCATAGGACTCTGGTTAGTTGGTCTGGTTTTCCAATATTCTCAGTCTTTGATTCACTTAAAAACAGGAAGGATCTTCTGTGAGGCTGATGATAGTTGTCATCTCTGGTACATGTTAAAGTGTTGAGATAAGGCACTCTGTTGTTAGTAAGAAGTGTGTTGTAAGACACAGAGAGTGTTTGCAATAACTGCATGCATGTTATCCTGCCCGCTTACAGGCTAAGTGATCCCTGTTCAAGCCGATGGGATGAAAGAAGCTTGTCCCAGAGATCCAGATCATGGTCCTATAATGGATACTATTCAGATCTTAGTACAGCAAGACACTCTGACGGTCACCACAAGAAACGCAGAAAGGAAAAGAAGTTCAAGCATAAAAAAAAGGCTAAAAAGCAGAAGCATTGCAGAAGACACAGACAGACGAAGAAGAAAAGATTAGTAATGCCACCTGACTTGGAACCCTCAAGATCTGCCACCCACCGAATGAAGTCCTCTTGTGACAGAGAAAGGAGACCCCATGCCTCCTCTTCCTCCTCCTCTCGCCACTCCTCAAAGCGGGCCTGGTCCAGATCAGACAAGGACGACCGGAGCTCCTCAACCCACTCCAGCAGAGACTCCTACAGATCCAAGTCTCATTCACCATCGGATTCTAGAGGGAGCTCTAGATCAAGGGCTTTGTCAAAGTCCTCATCGCGTTCTCACGACAGATCCCAGTCCAGATCTAGTTCCAGGTCGGAACCCCGGAGGACAGCATCAAACTCACCAAAACATCCTGCTCCGTTGAGTGAAAATAAGCCAGTTAAGACAGAACCTTTAAGATCATCGATGCCACAGAATGGAAATGTGCTAGTACAGCCAGTGGCAGCAGAAAACATTCCTGTAATACCGTTGAGTGACAGCCCTCCGCCTTCTAGGTGGAAGCCTGGGCAGAAGCCCTGGAAGCCCTCCTATGAGCGAATTCAGGAGATGAAGGCTAAAACAACTCACTTGTTGCCTGTCCAAAGTACATACAGTTTATCAAATATTAAAGAAACTGGGAGTTCATCATCCTATCACAAAAGAGAAAAAAATTCAGAAAGCGATGGGAGCGCTTATTCAAAGTACAGTGACAGAAGTTCTGGGAGCTCAGTAAGGTCAGGGGGCAAGTCTTCTAGGGGCCGGTCATCCTCTAGGTCATACACAAGGTCAAGGTCACGGAGTCCACGTACTTCACGATCACGATCTAGGTCTCTGTCATCTAGGTCTCACTCACAAACGAAGTCTAGTGATGGTTCCCACCGCAGCAGGTCGTCTTCGTACACTTCTGTCAGCAGTGATGGGGGAAGTCGAGCCACGAGGAGGACGTTTAGATCCCGTGGGAAAAGAAGTATCACTTCAAATAAAAGACACCACGGCAGCTCAAAGAAGATACTTCACAGTAAATATGTCAAAGGCAGAGAGAAGTCTTCATGTCACAGAAAGTATAGTGAAAGTAGATCATCTGTGGATTATTCTTCAGATAGTGAACAGTCACATGTTGAGTTAGTGCACTCGGCCCTAGAGAAGGAGAAGCAGGGGAAAAGCAAAGAAGAAGGAAAGGGCAAGCCAGAATGGGACAAGAGGGCTCTGAAAGAGAGTCTTTCTGATCACTCTAGAGATGGCAGTAGGTCCAAAGGGAAGAACTGTGCTGGGAGCAAATGGGACTCTGAATCAAACTCTGAACAAGATGTGACTAAGAGCAGGAAAAGTGATCCCCAGAGATGTTCTGATAAGGAGGAGGGCGAAGCCTCCTCCGACTCTGAGTCAGAAGTTGGCCAAAGTCACATCAAAGCTAAACCCCCAGCAAAGCCTTCAGCAAACACTTCTCTGCCTGACAGTAATGGTGCCTGGAAGTCTAGGAAACCACAGTCTTCAGCTTCTGAGTCAGAGGGCTCCTGCTCCAACTTGGGAAACATTAGAGCGGAGCCCCAGAAACAAAAATGCCCAAAGGATAGTCTTAAAGGGGATCACACAAAAAAAGTGAGAGAGAAATTGAAAGCCAAAAAAGACAAAAAACACAAGGCTCCAAAGCGGAAGCAAGCCTTTCACTGGCAGCCTCCACTGGAGTTTGGTGACGAGGAGGACGAGGAGGAGGATGGGAAGCAGGTTACACAGGAGCCGGGAGGAAGAAAGCACGTCTCTGAGAAGTGTGAAACTGAGAAAGACAGTGCTCCAAACATAGAGAGGCCCTGTGATGAAGGCAGCCGTCCCGGTAACCCTAAGAAGGGTGCTTCAGAGCACAACCCACTTGCAGAGGGGGATCGCCATCCCAGCTCTTGCCCTGCATCTCTGACAGTGGAGGAGAATACCACCAGCTCTCCTCATGGTGCCCAGCACATTGAAGAGCGTGTCCCAGGTGGAGGGGAGGATGTGCTTCAGACAGATGACAACATGGAGATTTGTACCCCTGATAGAAGTTCCCCTGCAAAAGGAGAGGGGGTGTCCCCATTAGCAAACCGCAAGCTGGACAACCCAGAGGGGAGCATTATTCCAGAGCAGGTTGAGCACATGGCACAGCCCAGAGCAGGAGGGAAACAAGAAAGCATTGTGTCTGAGAGTAAAACCTCAAGTGAAGGTGGGAAACAGGACAGCTCTGCCAGTTTGGCCAGTCCTGTAGAAATTTCTGGAAAGAAGGAGGGGCCTGAGAAAAGCCAGATGAACCTCACAGATAAGTGGAAGCCATTGCAAGGTGTAGGAAATCTGATTCCTACTGCAGCCCCGTCAAGTGCTCTGGATGTGAAGCCATTGGCTCCTGTTCCTGAAGTGAAACCACAAGGCTTGAGAATAGAAATCAAAAGCAAAAATAAAGTTCGGCCCGGATCTCTCTTTGATGAAGTAAGAAAGACGGCACGCTTAAACCGGAGGCCACGGAATCAAGAGAGTTCCAGTGATGAGCAGACACCTAGTCGGGATGGTAATAGCCAGTCCAGGAGTCCACACAGATCTCGAAGTAAATCTGAAACCAAATCTCGACACAGAACAAGATCTGTCTCCTATAGTCACTCAAGAAGTCGATCCAGGAGTTCCACATCATCTTACCGGTAAGAAGCCCCCCTCCCTAAGTGTCATTTAGCTCAGAAGAACATAAGTGTGATCACTGTTTCCAAATATCTGACAAGGGAATAAGAAGCATTATCCCATATGACCAAAACCACAGATAGAGGATATAGATAGGAAGTGGGCATTTCAGGAGAAGAAATGTGGGCTCAGTTGAAAAGACCATTGTTACTGTTATCTGTAGTTTATCTCTTGGACAGTGAAAGCTCTGTTGACATGACCATATTCAAAGGTGTGAAGGTGCTGGCTTTCTTGCCCAGGTTGCCGTGCTTTTGCAAAGAATCTTTTGAGCAGAATCTGCAGGGCTTAGGGATTGTTGATCTAACTACCCTTTTACACATGTAGAAGATAACATACCATAGAGGCAGCGTTGCTTGCTGTCCAGGGCACACATCTGAGTCAAGTTGTGTGACCACGCTCACATTTCCATCAGTTTCCTCCGGCATTGTCATCAGGATAGACTGAAAGGCACAAAGAACGAGTGACAGCTAAGAAAGGAGGGACCATGGTAACAGGAAGCTAATAAGTAGTTACATTCATGAACATATAACTATACCAACTGCAGTTTTTTGTGGTTTTTATTTCATTGTTTAAGCCATGGTGGCTTCTTCTGAACTGCTTCCTTTGCATGTGCATGACTCTGTACACTGTGCAGCATTTGTAGGAGACGCATTCTGGTTTGACTTCCCCCTGCCCTCCTGTGCATCCTAACTGGGAGTGCACACGTCACATGCTTTCTCACTCATTTCCATTGTAGATCAAGGAGCTACTCCAGAAGCCGGAGCAGAGGCTGGTACAGCAGAGGCCGGACCCGCAGCCGGAGCAGTTCCTATGGAAGTTTCCGTAGCCACAGGTAAGCTGTGTTCTCACCCTGCTGTGACAGAGCAGGCAGCTGTAGCTCTGCCATTGTTTCTCATGTAGCTCTGTGAACTCTTCCTGACTGTTCCTTCATCAGAGTGAGGCAAAGGCACAGAAGTATTGAGAGGCCATGCCCCTCCTGCCTCCTCCAAATGCAGATCTTATTGAGGGTCACAAGCACACTCACCTCTTGACTGACGGAGGGGTTAAAACAGGGTCACAGTGAGGGAACCAAAATAAAAGTGTGTGCTAGGGCCAGGGTGCGCATTTTTACTGTCCAGCTGCTTCTCTCTCTGGCCTTGAGATAGTTCCTGCTGTGGCTACTCATGTAAATGGCCCCTTTTCCTTCCTACCCATCCGAGAGTCTCCCCAGAGAACTACATAAAGCTTTATGACATACAGAGTGTATTTTCACTCTGATGGGCAAAGACGTCTCGATTGTTAGTGTGCCCTGATGCACAGGGTGACAGCCCTCCTGTGGTTCACACTAGGACGTCCAGCAGGAGCAGGTCCAGGAGCAGCTCCTATGACCCCCACAGTCGCTCCAGGTAAGTGGCAGTGGGAGCCCCAGCATGCTTGGGGGATGGAGTTGGGCTGGCTGGTTGTGCTTGGATTTGATCCCAGGGCCTAGGTGAAGTACACGGCATGTTTTCTGCCATTAAGCTTACCTCCCCAGCCTAATGTTGAATTTTTTAATTAAATAACTTAAACTCATATGTTTATTGTCTGAAATCACTCTTTAAAAATGAGATATCTGTGGCCCATTGGGCAACAGTATCAAATTGTAATAGCAGGTGCTTGTTGCATATAATTGCCTAATAAGATCCAGAATCCCAGACAAACTAACTCAGTGTTAATTTTGTGATATTTTTCAATGCAGAAAAGAAATTAACATTTTTCTCTTTAACATGGTAAGTCCAAATGGGGGCAATTGCTAGATGTTTCTAGAACTTCTTATGCAACTGTCCTCACACTTCCATAGAGTGCCCGTGTGAGCTAGCACCCTCTGATAGCCCTAAAAAGGAGACTTTCCATATTTGAGTGAGAAAATTTAATGTGTGTTATTTTTGTTTAAGTAGATCCTACACTTATGATAGCTACTACAGCCGGAGTCGCAGCCACAGCCGCAGCCAGAGGAGTGACAGTTATCATCGAGGGAGAAGCTACAACAGGCGGTCCAGGTGGGTCCTGCTCTAGACCACTGCGGTGACTGCGCACTTGGTGCAGTGGACACTTGTCTTCCTGAATTTCATTGGCCTACAGACCGCTATTAAATAGGGCTTTGGTACCAAGAGTTGCCAGGTAATAGTTATTATCTTATAGTTGAAATTAAAATGGATTTTCAAATGTTCATATACTTTTGAGCAACCTTTTTTTTTTTTTGGAGTAAGGAGAAGACCAAATCATGGGTCACTTCTGAAAGTCAGGTTAATCTAGAATAGGCAGGGGTTTTTTGTTTTGTTTTTAAAACAGGGTTTCTCTGTGTAGCCCTGTCTGTCCTGGGATTAGAGGTGTGTACCGCCACTGCCCAGCCAGTTTTATTAAATTAATCATAATTATTTGTTTCAGCAGCAGGGTTGAAGTTTATATCATATCATTTATTTAATAAGATGTAAACCTTTATTACCACATTTGTATTGTCCCTTGCTGGTGGCTGTGGTCACCCACCCTCATCCATTGCAATCCCAGAAACCCTTCTACAGACAGGTGCTTGTGGCTGCTTTCTTGCTTGAAATGTTGAAGGGATGCCAGCTGTGTTGCACAGGTCCAGATGCCTTAGCACTCACTGTACGTGAACCCCTCCACTCACCAGCTCCAATTCCTACTCCATCCTATAATGTTCTAGAACCTTCTGCCCAGAAACACAAGTGCCACCTCCATCATTTCCTCTTTGTGTGTCTTAAAGTGATCATGTGCTTCCCAGAAGGTCTCCCCACAGCCCGTTGCCCTGGGAACCCCCCACCTCCATCCCAGTGCTAACTCTGAGGCATGTTTTTCCCTGCATGTACCTCTGGGGTTCTCAGTGTACTCACCTACCTGTCCACTGTCCTGCACTGTCCTTGAGCTGCTCATTTGTGGTGGGATGACGCCTGCCATGACAAGCTGACCACCTCTCAGAAACCACTCTGTTAACTCAATGATGACCACAGCCAGACTGTGCCTTTAACCCTTCCTGCTGCAGTCTAACCTAGTGTTGACATTCACCGTGGTATAATAGAAAAGTAGTTTGCTCAATTTTATGAATGGATTTCAAGTAAATGTAAAAATAAAACCTCACTATTGTAGTTTATATTACCTTAACCATTTGCCATTTAAAACCATAGTATTGCCACAGTTAGAACCCAAAGAACAGGAGTTAAAGGCTTTTGTGTTGTTTGGTTCTGTTCCACAGGAGCGGTAGATCCTATGGCTCAGACAGTGAAAGTGACAGAAGTTACTCTCGTCACCGGAGCCCCAGTGAGAGCAGCAGATACAGCTGAGGCGTCCTTGTACAGAGACTGTATCTTACTGTAAATACCTGGTAACTTAAAGCTGGAGAAACTGGATGGCCATCTGTTGTGTGTCAGTATTAGAGCTCAAGTCCAACAGTGGATATTTCTTGTCACTTATTTACATGTGTGCAGAAAAGTTTAAAAGTACAGATGTCAACTACAAATATTTTTATGCCCCATTTTACAGTAGACAACTATGGAATTTTCATTTTCTTGAATCAAGAACTGGTGGAATTGATGTAGGTATCATTTGCAGTGTTACTTTAGATGGAGTGTTTTTGTAGCTCACACAGTCCATAGAATTCAGGTCAGTGCTTTCAGGTTTTAGCATCCATGCTGCCAAACAGAATTGTGGAGAGCTGTCACAGCTACACGTTCCTATGTCCCCATGCTGGCTATAGTCTTGTTTGTGTGTGCTGTCAAATCAGGCCATCCACATCGTATTGACTATGGCCAGTCATGCAGGGTGGTGGCTCATGCTACCATGTCTGCCTTTCCACAGAGACTGCCAGAAACTCAGCTGTAATCGTGTTGCTGTTGCAGCTCCCACCTCGGTGCTTGGTGCCTTTGGTTCCTCCTGTACCTTACTTCATATACTACATGTCCTGATGCCAGAAGATAGAATCATGACTTTTTTTTTAATTCACTGGCACCAAAAATTACTTATTCTGAGCTGGGCTCACTGTGAGTTATGTGGTGGTGGTCTCTTGGATAGAGCTGGGCTCACTGTGAGTGTAGGGCTTCCCAACAGTATGTGGTCTCTTGGATAGAGCCTGCAAGGCTGGCCATCTTGTTCTTCTAGAAGAGCCAACTGAAGAGTGGACTTTCAGAAGCAACTCCACAGTCTTTAATTAGCACACCCAGAGACTTTAGTAACAACCAGCCTCTCCCTATTTGTGTTGAGACCCCCACTAACTCTGTGAAGCCCTGCCTGACCAGAGAAAACCCAGGACAAGATTTGGGGGCAGAAGGATCATAAGCTGCTGCATAGAGAGATGTTCCTGTGGCTTTGCGTGGTTCCTCCAAAAATAATTTAACCTGTAAAAATTAGTTTGAGTTTTACTCTTTAGTTTGCATTCTTTCCCCAAGTGTACTTAATCACCTTAGTGCCGGTTTAATCCTGTTCACAGAAAGAATTCCTGTATATGTTGTCCATGAAGCCTATACCATCCAATCCCAGGCCTTGCTGGTGTATTTGGGAAGAAGAAGATTCCTGGCCTGATGGAGGGAGGCACTGAATGTATGAAAATGGTCTTCCAGGGCATGTGGCTCAGTGTAATAGCATGTGCTTGGCATGTAACGATGCTCTGGGTTCCGTGACCAGCACTCCAAAAATAAATCATGCTGTCACTCTTATGAGGTGGCCAGCCGTTGTCCAACATGCCAGTAAATATAGTTCATCAGAAAACAGAATAACATCAGCAGTCAGTGCTTGGCTAGTGAAAGTTAAACATGTGGTTTATAGTGGGATTTTTTTCTAAAAGTTTCCTACAAAAAAGGATGTTTGAATGTACTAGTTGGTGAGAAGAATGCATTCAGAACCCAAACAAACTGCCAAATGGAGTTAGTAAGGAAGGGTCACTGTTGAGCAATGTTGTATTGTTTTGTAGCTGTGTAACAAAACTATTCCAAGTCCCTCAGCCTAGAACAGTGCCCACCACCATTGATTATCAACGGTAGAGCCATGTCTGGGCATGGCTCAGGGTCTCAGAACTGTGGCTGGGGGCTAGAAGGGCGCATCCCTTATGAAGACTCTGAAAAGGAGTTAACTTTCTTGTGGGCTTCTTTGAGGCTGCCCACATCCCTGCCCCAGGCCTCGCTGTCTTCAGCCAGCAGGGATCCTTTGTCTTTCTTCAAAACTTCTGCCTTCCTCCTGTGTAAAGGGTCCATATGACTAGATCAAACCAGATCAGAGATCAGTCTCCATCTGCAGTCCAGTGGTCAAAGGAGTTGTGGGCATTGGCAGGTTCTGGGGGTTGGCACGGGAAGAGGCAGAGCATGCCACCTACTGCCACCAGGGACAGGGCTTAACCTATCCAGGCAGCTCTCATCTTCAGCAGTGTGGGCCTGGCTGTTTACACTCAAGTGAACTACAAAAATGGCTTTTCTTCCTAACCAGGATCATTCTGTATTTTGAAGTTATTTTTTTAATAAAATTGAATTACGTTGTGTAATGCGCTTAATAGAAAATGCTTTATTGGACAGTTTTGTAACATCCTGTTTACTGAAAATGGCATAGCTGATATTGTCAAAAATGTAGAAAAGACTTTTGTACATACTAGCAGTGTCTAATTTGTATATACATCGATTTAATTTCCCTACAACTCGAAAAGGATCTTGTAGAAATGAAAATACATGCTAACTTTGAGTCTGTGCCGACTGGTCTTTACTTGCTCGGACTCCATAATCAGTTTCTGATACAGCAGGTAAAGAGACTTCTCCATGGCAGGTTTGTGGTACAGGAGTAGAGCCAGGGAGAGCCTGGCAGAAACAGGTTTCTCAGGTGGGGTGCAGCTCCATGTTCCTCTGCTTAGGAGGAAAGTCACGTGATTGCAGTGCCCCTCATCACCCACCTCTGAGGGAGGCCACATACAAGTGAGGATCTGCCAGGCAGGCAACCTGACTTCTTGTTTGCAGATACTGAGTTTTCTATATAGTCTTTCCAAGTTGGGAAACAGAATTGTCAAACCTGGGTGCTTTCCTTTCAAATGTAAAGAACATGCCAGGGATGGTAGTCCACACCTTTCACCCCAGCATTCAGAGCAGGCAGATCCGTGTGAGCTCAAGGACTGAACAGTAAAACTGTCCAAAAAGTACATTAAGTCAAATTTAAAATTAGCTAGGTTTGGAAGATGGAGACAGGAGGATCCATGAATTGATGGCCAACCCAAGCTACATGAGACCCAGTTCCACACCCTCCAAAGAGATGGGGAGGAAACTTGGAACTTTATTCTCATCTGGTGGACTGGACAGTACTGGGGCATTGCCAGAGGCTCTGGTCTCACCTTCTGAATTAGCCAGGCATTGGCTGTCCCCATTGCCCTGTGGGGTGTGGAGGGTGGATGGGTCTCAGTGGAGAAGAGTGTGGACTGCTTGCAGAGGATCCAGGTTCAGTTCCCAGCACCCACATAGCAGCTAAGCTGTCTGACACCCTCACATAGGCATACACGCAAACAGTACACCCATAAATTTTAATCTTAAAAAGTTGGGGCAGGTCAGGATGTCTTGACTGAGGTTGAAATTATTGGTTACTGCAGTCCCTCAGGAACTGGAGGTGTGAGGGGGAGAGAGCTCAGCACCCTGGAATCCCCTGCAGACCACAGCAGACTACATTCCTCTGAGGCCTGGGCTGCCCTTGCCATGGCTGCTTCCTCCCTGTCTCAGAACAGCTTGGTGCCATGGCTATTTTCCTCAGCACCACACCACACACGCAATGAGACCCAACTCCACAGCCTGGACTGAGCTCTGAGGACACCAAGAAATAGAAAGGGCCAGGCCTATGACTGTGTCCACTGAGCCTCGGCTCTGGATCTCTGCTCTCCACGTGACAGTGACGAGATTGGGAGAACCCTTGTCCCCAGTTGATCCCAGGGGTGCACGTGTAAAGAAGTGGTGGAGCCTTTCTGCCCTGGCCTGGAGAGGAGCCTGCCTTCTACAGGCTGTGTCCAGGGAACTGTCCAGGAACCACAGCTGTGGCCGCTGCAGCTCCTCACTAGTTCCCAGGGTTGTGCAGGAGTAGGGTCTCTGGCAGCCTTCTAGAAGCTAGCAGGGAGCTGTGGGAAAAGGAACCCGATGGTTTGCATTAGGCTCCCACGCTGTGTGGCGCATTAGTGCTGGGCTCCGCAGCTAGAGCTCAGGCAGATGGAGGAGGCCCCACTGTACAGGCAGGCCACTGCGGCCCTCCTCCAGCCTGCACCACCCCAGGTACTACCTCACCTGCGTTTCCATGTTACCTGGTGAGCAAAGGGAACCCCAAGCAGTTTGGGCTGTCTCCTTGCTCTCAGAAGTGAAGTTTGGACTGGAGTCACCCAGCTCCCAGGGGCAGTCAAAAGCACCGACCTCTGTCCCGTGCTGATGAATGCTCCAGCCATATTCACCAATGGAGCTTGAGGTTCCCTTGCCCCTCCAGGAAGTAGAGTGCCCCTGGTCAGTCTTGTTCTCAGGCCTCACTCCATCCAGGCCTCTCCTCCAGCTGGACACCTGCACCCCACCTCCTGACTACCCAATTCCGCAACCAATGACAAGCCCAGGGTGTTCTGGATTCCTTGGTCAGAGCTCAGACTCCGCTCTGGGACAGCTGAAGCCTGAGGGGTTGGGGTGGGCCAGCATCCTTCCTGTGGTTAGGGTGGCCACGTCCTAGCACAGGGTTCTTCTGTCTGCACGCCTAGTCTCCCTGTGGGACCCTGTCCTTGTCCACCCAGTGGGTAGATAGCCTTTCCCTCCCCCCATTGCAGGTCAGTGCAGCGATCCAGAGTCAGAAGAGAAATGGTGGCTGGAAGTGACAGGCGGCATCCTGGTGACTGGCCTTTCTAGCTTTAGCCTAGAACCCGGGGAGCACAGTCAGGCATCTGTGCCTTAGCTCGTTCTCCCAGCTACAGGGCATGTCCTGCTCAGATGGAGGAAGGGGCCTTCCTCTGTCCCCACCTGACTCAGCTTCCCCGGCTCAGGGGTAGCCAGCCCAGTGTCCTCGTGGGAAAGCCTTGCATTCTTAGGGGACAGACCCTCAGCTATTTGATTTTGATGACACCTGTCTGGCTCTAAAGAGCGAGCCACAGCCCCCTGCCCACTATGAGGAAGTTGTATACCCAGGGAGGCCGTGGGGAGTAGAGTGGAGAGGTCGGGCTGGTACAGTGCTGGGAGAGTGACTCGGCTCAACAGCGGCCGCTGGGTAGGGGTGCGGGGCGTCCGAAGGAGAGACCACGGTGGTAGCCCGTGGTCCCGCCCTGCCTCCGCTCAGCCTGGCAGCGTTCCTTCGCAGCCTCCTGCCAGCACAGCCAGCCCCCTGCCCCCACCGAGCCGGTGCCAGAGCAGCATTCCGCAAGCCGGGTTGCATCTCCCCAGCGGAGGCTGCGCGGAGAGGCCACTCGGCCGGGCCTGGGCCTCTGGCCTCCCACCCGGCTGTCCCGGGCAGGTCATCCGAAAGGCTTTTCTCTCTGCGGCGGCTCGAGGCCTTGGGCAACCAAAGGCCACCAGGTAGGTCCGAGAGGCGCAGAGAAAAACGCGTGGGAGGCCGGAACAGCTGGGGACCCCAGACTCACCCCCAAGTCGGAGCAGCCGGGACCACAGGGGGCGGGTTCTGAGCGTGGCTGGGGTGCGGGGCTCGGGCAAGGGAGCAGGTGGGTCGGGGGCTGGCTCGCCCAGCTCAGTGACCTCACACCTACCCTGGCTCCGCCCCCGTGGGGCAGCGGGAGGACACACGGGTTAGGCTCCGGGACGAACTTCCCCGCAGAGAGGGGCTCAGCGAGGGAGGGTGGGGTCGCGTGGTTCAAACGCTCCCAGGTCGGCTACCCGCCCGGCCCGGAGAACCCCAAGGCTCTCCGCAGGGCAGCCGCATCGGGACGGCGCGCACCACGCGCGTCCGCGCCCCTAGCCCGCACGCAGGGCGGCCTGGCCCTTTAAGCGTCCAGACGGCGGCCCCAGCTGACGCGCGGGCTCCAATCGGCGCCCCGCGCCCCCCGCCCGCCGCGCCCGAGGCTCCCGGGCCGCAGCTGCTCGGCCGGGACTCGCCGCGGCCCTGCGCCTCCGCCCGCTCGCCCGCCAGCCCGCCCGGCCGCGCCCCCGGGGCCATGGTCGCGGGGGCGGCCCCCAGCGCGGCGCTTCATGGGGCAGCCCGGGCCCGGACCCGGCCGCCGGGGGCAGCGCGATCCTGCGGGGCCCTGTGAGCTCCCAGCGCCGCGGCACCATGGTACGCAGGGCCCTGCCTGTCCCTCCGCTTATCCGCCCACCTGCGAGCGCCGCCTTTCGGAGCGCACGGTCCCGCGGGGCCCGGTACGGGGGCTAGAGCGACCTGACCCCTCCCCCGAGGGTCCTCGACCCTGTCTGCTGGGTGTCCGCAGGGCGGGAGTGCGGCGCGGTGGCGCGGCTAGGGGGTGAAATTCCTGGGGTGGGGGTGAAGGAGCGAAAGGCCGAGGTCTTCTGCGCGAGGGCGGAGGGGGGCTCTTCTCTGCGCCCGGACGGCGCCGCCCCGGGGCTGGTAATGGGGGAGGGGGTAAAAGGGGGAGTCGGATTCCCGCCCAGGCCTTGGGCCACGTGGGCGCTGCAGCCGCCCTGCTGGAGATCGGGACAGCTCCTCAACGAGGGCGGGGGGCGCCCACAGCTGGAGTGGAAACTCCTGTGTGACCTTGGGCCGGTCCCCTGCTGTCTCTGAGCCAGGCCTCTCCAAAGAAGGCATCCAGAAGTCACGAGCCCGTACCCCTGCTCGGCCTGGGCTCTCCCCCGCTGCCCGGGGAGGACCGGATGGCGTGACTGTCCCCAGGGTTCACCAGATGGCCCTCAGGAGTCAGAAGCTTGGTGGCCTCTGCAGGTGTTCCCCTGGGGGGAAGGGCTGCTGCTGTAGCTGGCAGCATAGCCAGGTGGAGAGAGGCCTCCTCAGCTTCAGGGAGCCGAAGCATCTGGCCAGAGACCCACAGCTGGTGGCACTGAGTGGGAGGGGCTGGGCCCACAGCTGGGCCCGGCCACTTGGCTGGCAGTGTTAGGCTGGGAAGTGGCTTTGGAAATAAATGCATGGGTTCCTGCCAGGCTCAGGTGCCCACAGGTGGGCCCTGGTGGGGTTGGGGGCGGTGAGGAGCTCTGTAAGGAAGAAGAGGGTCCCAGGCATGGGGTGTGTGGTATGCAGGCCTTTCACGCCACCATCCATCCCCTCAGTAGTGCAGACACTGGTCACCTGCAGGCTCAGTGACTGAGGACGGTGTGGGGACCATGTTTGGCTGGTTCCCAGACCCCTCTCTTCAGCCCACCTCACTCTCAGAACGCACTCAGTCATCTAGCCACTTGGAGTGCCCCAGCCGGAAGGAAGGGGTACCCAAGCAGAGATGGAGGGCCACAGCTCTAGGAGGCAACGCCTCTTGGGGCCTCAGTTTCTCCATCTGTGCTGTAGGAATTGGTCCCAGAGGGTGGAATCAGAGTGATTCAGAGAAGGACGGATGGGCGGAGCTCCATGCCACGTCCCAGCTAGATGGGCCAGCAGTTCTGGGGTAGAGGCAAAGATGGGTGGCAGAAGGAACGTGAGGAAGGTGGTATCCGCTGAGAACAGAGAGTTGGTATGTGCTGGGCTGCTCTCTGAAAGGGCACGGGCTCAAGACTCCCTGGGCTCTCCCCTAGCCGGCTTCTGACAAGGGAGCTCAGATCTGGTCCTCCCTGTCTGGCCCACCCACCGCTGACAGGAGAACCACTGACGGGGTCCTTGGACCTCTGAGGAAGAGGTGTTAGGCTTATGTCCCCAACTGGGGCATGTCAGCACTCAGACATGGCAAGCTTTTATCTTGCCAGGCAGAGCCTGAGCAGCCACCAATGCTGGCCTGTGTGGGCCTGGACTGGCCAGTGTCGTGTGCTGAGCCCCAGGCCCTAAGCAAGGGATAAGACCAGCCATCTCTGTCACCCAGCTTCTGGGAGCTCTCTGGCAGTCTGATCTAGTGGTCTTTAAAGTCCCTAGGACTCTTCAGGAGATATGGCCTCCAAGACAGTGCCATCTTGGAGCTTCGAGGCCTGGGCATCACCCCAGCCACGCTGAGGTGTCCTGTTGGGAGTGTGGTAAACACAGCCCATCCTCCCTGGAAAGCCCTGGGTGCAAGGAGCTGATGTGGACGTTTTCAGCCTGTTGTCCTCAGTAACCCCTGAAGGTCCTTTCTGGCCACTTAAGTGCATCCCCCTGATGCAGCCTGGGTGCTGTGGCAGAAGCTGGGTTTCCAGTAGCTCATCATTGAGCAAGCTCTTCTCTGTCAATGTGGTGGGATGGTCAGGACACACGGAGGAAGAGATGGCACCCGGTAGGACACAATGCTGATCCTGGGGTGACCCCTAGTCCTCCTGTACTGGGGCTTCCCCGAAAGCCCCACATCCCAAGAAGCCCCACCTATCTGGACAGGTGGTTCACACGGCCCCTGTCCCTTCCCTTCTCTCTGTGGCTGTCCTGTGTGCACAGAAGAGCTGAGAGAGGAGGCCCAGAGTGGCCACCTGGGCACAGGTCCCAGGACCCTGAACCCTAGTATCAGCTGTTCCTGCTGCCCCTCTGGCATCCCCTACCATGAATGAAGATCATTTCTTCCGAAAGCACCTCCCACGCCGTGGGCAGGGGCAGGCAGTGGCTGGTCCTTACCTTCCTGTGTCCTGGTCCACAGTTGCTCGTTGAGAAGACTACAGACTCCCCGGCGGCAGAGTTCTCGCTGGTGGAGGACGTGGCCCTGCACTTTGCCTGCTTGATGGGCCGCCTGAATGAGCAACGCCTCTTCCAGCCGGACCTGTGCGACGTGGACCTGGTGCTGGTGCCCCAGCGTAGCGTGTTCCCCGCGCACAAGGGGGTGCTGGCTGCCTACAGTCAGTTCTTCCATTCACTCTTCACGCAGAACAAGCAGCTGCAGCGGGTCGAGCTGTCTCTCGAGGAGCTGGCGCCCAGCGGCCTGCAGCAGATCCTGAACTTCATATACACATCCAAGCTGCTGGTGAACGCGGCCAACGTGCACGAGGTACTCAGTGCGGCCTCGCTGCTGCAGATGGCGGACATCGCAGCCTCCTGCCAGGAACTGTTGGACGCTCGGTCCCTGGCGCCCTCAGGCCCCGTGGCCCTGGCGCAGCCAGCTGCCAGCTGTGCCCCAGTGCCTCCACCGCCCTACTACTGTGACATCAAGCAGGAGGCAGATACCCCAGGCCTACCGAAGATCTATGCCCGAGAGGGCCCTGACCCCTACTCTGTGCGCGTGGAGGACGGGGCAGGGACCACTGGGGACTCTGCTGCTCCAGGGCCAGCACAGCCACTGCTCTTCAAGGAGGAAAAGGAGGGGACCCCTGAGGAGGCCGAGCCACCAGGCAGCCTGTGCAAGCTAGAAAGTGGAGAGGGACTAGAGCGGGAATTGGGTGCCTCGGGCACCTATGGGCGCCAGGAGCAGTCTCAAATCATTGTGGAGGTGAACCTCAATAACCAAACACTGCATGTGTCCACTGGGCCTGAGGGCAAACCGGGCTCTGGGGCCACCATGGTGCTGGGCCAGGAGGATGGGATGCAGGAACATTCAGAAGAAGAGGAGGAGGAAGGAGGAGGTAGTGGAGGGGGAGAGGAGGAGGAGGAAGAGGAGGAGGAAGAAGAGGGAGGCAGCCAGGGAGAGGAGGAAGAGGAGGAAGGGCCCAGTGAGCCAGAGGATGACGACGAAGCCGATGGGCCCAGCGAGCAGGATGCAGAGAGTTCCGAGGAGGAGAGGGAGACTGAGAGCAGGCAGGACCCCGCGGGTCCGGCAGGGTGTCAAGGTGGCCAGGTGGACCCTCCGCTGCACAGCAGAATGTCCACACGGTCCCGGGGGCAAAATGCTCAGCGCCGAGCTACCCCTGAGCCGGAGGAGGCTGGGCGCAGAGGCGGGAAGAAGCCCAAGGCCTCGGGAGCCGTTCCTGCGACCCAGGCAGCCGACGGACTGGGGGCCAAGGTGAAGCTGGAGGAGAAACAGCAGCACCCGTGCCAAAAGTGCCCCCGGGTCTTCAACAACCGCTGGTACCTGGAGAAGCACATGAACGTGACACACAGTCGTATGCAGATCTGCGGCCAGTGTGGGAAGCGCTTCCTGCTGGAGAGCGAGCTGCAGCTGCATCGGCAGACGGACTGTGAGCGCAACATCCAGGTGAGACGCTGCCCAGACAGTGCTCGGACCTGGGGTGGAGCTGCCTGGATGCATGAGGTCGGGGACTGTAGGAACCGGGGAGGGCGTGCCCAGAGCTGCCCATGCAGGTACATCGGTTGTAAGTTACACCAGAGTGTGCACAAAAGGGAAAGGGCTTGCCTGGAGGGGCTGCCACCCTTCGCTCCCCCTAGAGTCAATGCGTAGAGCCCATGGGGAGGGGGGAACGACCCCTGTGTTAAACTCTGTGGAGGTTCCAGCTCCCTGGAGAAAAAAGACTGGATGAGAAAGTTGGAAAGAAGTGTGTGTGCGTGCGTGCGTGCGTGTGTGTGTGTGGTGTGGTGTTGGGATGGCTGCCCAGTCTGCATCTGTCTGAACACACCCCAGCATGTACGTGTGCATGCATGCATGCATACACACATGCACACACACAGCCAGCTAATTTTCTGGCCCGGGAGAAAGAAAAAAAATGGCCACAGGTAGGCGGGTGTTAATTACCTGAACTAATTGCTCGTTGTGATGCCAGTGGGGAAGGTGTGACCTGGTGACCTGCCCATCCCCCACTCTGCACCTGTTGCCCACCCCTCAGCTGTTTCTCAGCAATCTCTTTTGCACCTTAAGCCAGCCCAAGGGCATGAAGCCTTTCCTCCTTCCTGCCAAGTCTGTGCCCCCTCGGGGGGCTACTGCTGAGATGAGCGGGGACCAGAGTCCAGGAGAGCCACCCTCTGCCCACCCACCCTTCACTGCCCGAGGAAGCCCTAGCACCCTCTGCAGCCTGTAGAGCCCGCACTAACAAGGCCCCAAAGGGTCTTCCACCAACCAGCACAGCTACCACACCTGACATAGTCTGCAGCCTCTTGCCTGAGCAGGAAAGCCTGGAAAGACCAGAGGGGGACCCTGGAAGTAGTACCCCGACAGCCACATGGATGGGTCTGGGGGGGGGTCAACCCAGCTCATCTCACAATGCTCTACGGATGGAGAAACTGAGACTGTAGAGGAGCCGAAGCTAGCTCCAGCTCACACCCAAAGTTCTGCTCCTCTTCCCATAGTGCATAACATGTGGCAAAGCTTTCAAGAAGCTCTGGTCCCTGCATGAGCACAACAAGATCGTGCATGGCTATGCGGAGAAGAAGTTCTCCTGCGAGATCTGCGAGAAGAAGTTCTACACCATGGCGCATGTGCGCAAGCACATGGTCGGTGAGTCCCTGCCAGTGCCGGGGACAGAGGATGGGCCAGCCGCTGACTGTCGGAAAGGCGTACATCCAGGTGATGGGAAGGCTGGGGAAGCAACGCACAGGCGGGCAGCTTGCCCGGTCTGTCAGGATGCCCCGACAAGCTGGCACACGGCCGGCCAGGCTGTGGACCCTGGTGTGGGAAGGAGCAGCTTTTCCTGAATTCCACGATTCCATGTGAGCTGGCACGGTCCTGTCTCAGTGTGACAGCCGCTAGGCCTGTCTCTCATGCTTCCTCACCTTTTGGCCCTCACAGGGCTTCAGGCTTCTCTTGAATGCCACCTTCCCCAGGGCTCATGCCTGGACACAGTAAGGAGGCCTTCCCAAGTGTGATAGCTACCCCATGCTCAGGCAGGGCTGCACATCTTCAGGTGGGCCTGGCTGCGTGTCTAGAGTTCCTGTGTTCACCTTTTCTCACCTGGGCTCTAAGCTCCAGAGAGGAGTGATCATCTAGACAAATGGCCCCACAGACACACTCCCTTTCTTCACTGGAGATTGTTAACTGGATGGGACTGGGACCCTGGGGTCTAGGTCTTGGCCAGCAGCATGCTGGGTAACCAGATTGGTGATCTGAGCCTGGGAGGGCTGTCTCCAGATGTTTTCTTCATTGGCCTTCAGTGTCCCTGGGTCCAAGGCTGAGGCCCTCGCCTTGGGTGTGCTGTTGAGTTCAGTACCACCCCCTCCCCCAAGAAAGTGGGTGCGGGGCTACCAGAGGACAGGTCTGGAAATGGGGGTTCAGGTAGGTGCCCTGGAGAAGTGACAGCTGGTGCCCACCTGCAGCCCACACCAAGGACATGCCCTTCACCTGTGAGACCTGTGGGAAGTCCTTCAAGCGCAGCATGTCTCTCAAGGTGCACTCGCTGCAGCATTCGGGAGAGAAGCCTTTCCGCTGTGAGGTGAGCTCTGCTTCCTGCTGGCTACTCGGTCCCCTTGGATGGGGAGGGAGGGAGGGAGGCTAGGGGTCCCCAGCACTGGAGAGTGGAGGCTGCCTGAGTAGGAAGTCAAGATCAATGTCAGTCATAGAACGAGCTTGGGGGCAGACGAACAAACCAAAGGGAAGACTGGGGACAGCCAGTCAGGAAAACGCAGGTGTGAGAATCTGAGCTTCAATCCAGGGGGTTTGTTTGTTTTTGTTTTTGTTTTTGTTTTTTTTATGGGCATGGAGGAACATGCTCGTAATTCAGTGTTGAAGAGGCAGAGACAGGTGGGTGCCTGGAGCTCACTGGCCAATCAGCACAGCCTGAGAAAGTCCAGACCAGTGAGAGACCCTGTCTCATAAACAGCAAAGGTGGAGGGCCTGAGGAAACATCAGAAATTGGCCACACGGGTCCATCTATCATCGTGGAGACACACACACACACACACACATGCACACATGGAGTTTCAGGTTGGGTGAGCCAGGGTCCATCTATCAGTGTGGGAACACACACACACACGGAGTTCCGGGTTGGGGGAGCCAGGGCGAGGATGTCTGCAGCTCTTCCCTCCCCGCAGAACTGCAATGAGCGCTTCCAGTACAAGTACCAGCTGCGCTCGCACATGAGCATCCACATCGGTCATAAGCAGTTCATGTGTCAGTGGTGTGGCAAAGACTTCAACATGAAGCAGTACTTTGACGAGCACATGAAGACACACACAGGTGTGCGCCCTCCCCCCAGGCCTCAGTTCACCTCTGGGTCCCCTTGTCCCCAAGTTGGGTGGGATGGGGTGCAATGGGAGCTAGGGCTGGCCGTAACACACCTACTGCCCCTCCAATCGCAGGGGAGAAGCCATACATCTGTGAGATCTGTGGCAAGAGCTTCACCAGCCGGCCCAACATGAAGCGGCACCGGCGCACGCACACAGGAGAGAAGCCCTACCCATGCGACGTGTGTGGCCAGCGCTTCCGCTTCTCCAACATGCTGAAGGCACACAAAGAGAAATGTTTCCGTGTCAGCCACCCACTGCCCAGCGACCCTGCCACCCTGCCCACCGCACACCTGCAGCCCACAGCCCCCCTCTTCCCCACTACAGCTCCCAGGCTGGACACCAACTGACACCCAGCACAGGCCCTCCTGGCCAGGGACAGCAGAAACACAGGCTGGGGGCTGTCCTGTGGCTGGATACCCCTGGCGCTGGGCTCTGGTGCATGCTGGGAGCCCCTTCTGCAGCTCTTTGCAAGTTCTACTCCTTATCTTTGGGAGTAAAGGAACAGAGGGGAACTGGTTGGCCACACCCCTCCAGGTGAGGGGTGCTAGAGGCAGCAGATGCAGGCCAGGAGCCAGGCAGGGCCTGGGTCAGCCTCACCTGCTCATCCCAGCTTCCCTGTGCCCCTAACTTACTCCCTAGAATGGGAGGGCTTGGGGAGAATTTGGGTGCACCCCTGTTGAAGGAGTGGTAGACCAGCCCCCCCCCCCAGGAGACCTGTAGCCAGGGAGGCCTGGCAGGGTAGGGAAGAGGCAGAATATAAAAGCTGCAGACCCCCTCTGTGTGGTACAGAGTGGGGCAGGTGGGGGCTGGCCCCCATGGGTTCCTTTTCCTATTCACATCCCTGCCAGGCAGGTTCAGGGATCCTCAGCCTGTGCTGGACTTTCAAAGAGCCCCAAATCCTGGAAGGAACCTCTCCAGGTGCTGGGGACCAAGCCTTCAGGGGGTGGAGAAGCTAAATCCCCAGCCCCAGCTTCTAGAGGTCCTGCAGGAGAGTGAGATGCTGGGGGTGGGCCCCCAGGAGCCTCAGGCAAGCAGTTCAGGGTTTCACGGTGCTATCTGTGGGTCAAGGGACAGGGAGCTGTCCACAGGGCACCCCTGTCCCTTCCCAGCCTTCCTGGCTGGACTCACCCACCAGGAGACACGTGCATCTGTGTCTGCTCCCCAGAGGCCCACATGAGGCCTCCTCTTCTCCAGGGGCCAGGCCACTACCTGCTTCTGGCTGGCTCCTGGTCCCTCCTGCACTCCGCACTGTCTGATGTGCCACAGTTCAGCCAGGGAGAGAAGCCAGTGGGAGCAGGGAGCTCAGCCAGTGCCCAATGCTTGCCCTTGTGAGGCAGGCACTAATAGGTGACCCTTCTCTGTTGTCATTTAATGTCCTTATTCCTGTGTTTGGATGGGAGAGAGTTTCCATTAGCTGCGGTTCCTCGTCCCAATCTTTCTCTTTTCATAAGCTTCTGTTCCTTACACTCTGCACCTTATTCCTCCCCGTCACCGCCTTCCCAGCATGGCCGCACTGGGAAGAGGCCTGTGCCCGCCGGTCACCGGCGGAGGGTGCCACACCCCTCCGACCTCAGAGGCCCATGGCGTTGGGACAGAGGGCTGGGGACATTTTAATCATCAATAAACGAAGCACTTTATTCTGTACAGGTGTGGGCAGGCCCAAGGCGCCCTGCTGACTCTGCTCTCCTCTGGGCTAGGAAGGTCTGAGCGGTCAGGTTCCCCGGTGTAGGCACCATTCCCCAGCCTAGAGAGTGGGGCTGCAAGCGTGGCCTCGGGTCCCTCTGTGTCCGCGGGGCAGACAGGTAGGGACCCGTCTGGCTGAAGTCTCCCGCCTCACTGCCCAAGGTCGGGGATGCTTCCAGCTCCTTTAGTTTAGCTGTGCTTCCCTTCGATCTTTGGGCTTCCACAATGTCCTCAGGGACCCCTTCCCTGCCCCTTACTATTTCTAACCTTTGGCCCCAGTGCCTGGCAGCTCTCCAGAGCTGGCTCACATTTTCAAAAAAGAAAAAAAGCTGACCACCTCTAGTGGTCCCCACTCTTGTCAGTTGCTTGCCTTGATGGCCTTCATGGGGCTAGGGCCCAGGTCTATATGGCCATTCTTCAGGAAGCAGCAATCTGAAGGGTAGAGATGGGAATGAAGCCCTGTCCCAGGAGTTGAGTTTCCCACACCCTTCCCCCTCCCCAGTAGCCTGACAGGTCCTGGGTACTGAGTGTGATGGTTGCCGTGCGGAAGGTGGGCACAGCCCTCTCTCCCCGAGGCTGCTGTGTGCCTGGTGCTACACACATCACCCTACCCACGTGGAGTTCCCTGTGCTTCTTGATGCCGTAGAGTTGGGGTTCATGTCTGGCCAGCCTCTACACTTTTAAAAAGATGGCCAAGTCACTGAATTGGCATGAAGGAACCGGAGCATGGTGGGAACTTCCAAGGTCCACCCAAGAGACGGTGGCCTTGGGACCATCACTTCTGGGAAGATTTGCTGGGTCTCTTGCCCAGCTGGACTTGGTAGGTCTAGTTCTTCCTGGACCTGCTTCTCTGAAGTGATGCAAGACGCTCTGGTCTTGGAACAGTTGATAGGGCGTCTCTATGGAGACCTGGTGTGGTCTGAACCCAGGGATGACAACCTCCATGTCCCCTCATGGGTCTAGGTGACGGCAAGAAGGCTAGACAGGTGTGTGGAGCTTTGAAGTCTGGTTGCATATGACACCTCATGGTCCCAGGGTGGGGACAGTAGGCATTCAAGGGGGATCAATGGGGAATAAACTCAGTACCGCTCCTGGCCTTTGGCCCAGCCTCTTCTTTATGTGTTGCTGCCTGAGTGGGCGTTGCAGGTGCCCCAGCATCTCAGCACACAGCCCCGTGGGCATTTAGGGCACTCATGGGGGCCCACCTTTACCACTCAGGGCTTGGATGAGGTGGGCCCCACACTGCATCTGGGATTTGGGTTACATACAGAAAGTCCCCAAAAACCTGAAGTTCTGGAGTCTGATGTGGTCACCCCAAGGCAGTACCCAGGAGACTCGGGCCACAGTCCCGGAGTCAGCAGGGCCTGCCCATCTCATTCACCAGCCCAGCCCTCTGGCACGTTGAGAGTTGGGGACCTCACAAGTATCCCCTGTCACTCACGCTCTGCTTGGTGGAATGCTGCACCCTGGAGACATGGGTCTCCACAGCTGTGGTCTGTCACCCTGCTCTCTGGTGCAGAGTGCCTCAGACAGACCTGGAGGCCTGATAGGGGGGCTGCAGATGAGTGTATCCTGCTTCAAGACACAGTCTAGAGGGAGCATGTAACACCCACTCTTGGGAGGCAGAAACAATAGGGCTAGGAGTTCAAAGCCCACCTTTGGCCACACAGCCTGCCCTGTGGAATTGACACCCTGTCTCAGAAAACCCTAAGACTCGAAACAAGCTGTGATGAGAGGGGCTGCTTTTGTTGTTTGGTTTTTAAGACAGGTTTTCTCTGTGTAGCCCTGGCTGTCCTGGAACTCACTCCGTAGACCAGACTGGCCTTTAACTCAGAGATCCGCCTGCCTCTGCCTCCCAAGTACTGGGATTAAAGGCGTGTGCCATCACTGCCCAGCCATGAGTGGGCTTCTTGGGAGGATCCTGCTATGTTCCTTTCTCTCACCCCTGCCCTCTGTCCCTCAGGGTGCCACTTCCACACAGGGCCCTGGGCTGTAAGCTGTGGGTGTCAGGGAGCAGTCAGAGTGCCTAGAACATTTCTATTCCCCCAGGGTTTAGTTTTCAGGTTGCTGTCTTTCCTCTTGGCCTGAAGCCTGGCTGGGAAGGCTGTACTTTGTCTATGCATGCGTGGTTCGGAGGCCTGGTAGGTATCAACAAGAGTAAGACATGCCCTCTGGCTTAGCCGTTTTCTCCGGCCTTCTCTTGCTATGACATGACTGCTTAGCTGTGTCTGGTAAGTAACTCAGGTGAGGCTGGGTTCCTCTGTGGTAAGAAGCCACCCACACTTCAGGGCCACAACACCTGTGGCCCCGTGAGGTGTCTGGGAGAGAATGACAGATGGCTTGGATCTGTGGCATGACCATATTGACTTGGGTCTTCAGAATGACGAGCTAGGGTGGGAACAGCATGCCGCCATTCAGAGATGACTTGCTTCTGTGTCGTTATCTAAGGTCCCATGGCCAAGCCCTACTTCCAGATGATGTGTAAGGAGAACCCTAGTGAGTGGCCGCACTGAGGAGAGTTCTAGGAATGTAGCGGCAGCAGCGCCCTCTCCTGCACCGTGCCTTGGTCTCCACTGCCAGGCAGTGGGACACCTGAGAGCTGAGGCAGAAGGATTGATTGAGCCCAGAAGTTTGAAACCAGCCTACATCAAAGACCTTTTCTCAAAATGAATATAGCTTTAAAAATATATGGTGTGCGTGTACATTCGCGTGTGAGCACTCACATGTGTGTGCGTACATGCACACGTGTGAGTACTAACATGGACATGTAGAGGTCAGAGGATGGCCTGCAGTGTCAATCCTCACATTTTGGGGGTGAGAGCGAGATTTCTTGTTTTTCTATCAGGCTAAGTGGCCTCAAAGCATCCAAGTGTCCCCCTATCTCTGTCCCCATCTTCCCTTGGAGCTGCTGGATTTCAGGCTCATGTGCTGTGCCCGGCATCACGTGGACTCTGCCCTTTACCCACTGAGTCATTGTCTAGGGTCTCTGTTGCTGTGACTAAAGACCATGACCAAAGAGCAAACTGGGGAGGAAAGGGTTTATTAGATTTCAGATTATATAGTCCATCATCGAAGGAAGTCAGAACTGGAACTCAAGCAGAGCTGGAGTCTAGAGGCAGGAGGAGCTGATGCAGAGGCTGTGGAGGGGAGCTGCTTACTGCCTTGCTCCCCATGACTTGCTCAGCCTGCTTAAAGAACCCGGAACCACCAGCCCAGGGATGGCTCCACCCACCATGGGCTTGGCCCTCCCCACAATGATCACTAGTTGAGAAATGCCTTACAGCTGGATCTCATGGAGACATTTGCTCAACTGTAGCATGAATAACAAAAACACAGAGACAGATACTGGGGTTCACCCTGGAGGTCAAAAAAGCAAAGCAGTCAGCCCCTGGCTCTTACATCTATCCTCAGAATGAGACTGAGCTGAGAGCTGTCTCCTCCCATTTTACACTCCTCCCTAGTGCTGGGATTAAAGGCGTGCGTGCACCACTACCACCTGGCTTCTATGGCAAACTAGTACCACCACTGCCCAGTCTGTAAGGCAAGCTTTATTTATTAAAATACAAATGAAATATCACTACACTCAACTGAGGCTCCTTCTGTTCTGATGACTCTAACTTGTGTCAAGTTGGCACAAAACCAGCCAATAATCATCTCCTATACAAAGTCATGTATGCACACACACGCCCTGTGTAACTGAATAAGACCTTGGACTTCTTGATCTCCCCCATGCTGAGATGGTAGGCATGTGCCCGCATGCTGGGTTATATGTAGCACTGGATATCCAGCCCGGGGTCATGCATGCTAGGAGAGCACTCTACCAACTGAGCTGTATCCCTACCCGGAATACACCTTTAGTTTGGGGTGGGGGTGTAAAATATAAAGTGTGGAGAGAGTCTGAGGTAAAAGGCAACAACAGCAGCCCCAAGGCCTTGTCTGGAGGTGGGAGAAACCTCCACACTGTCCACAGATGGTCTTTGGAACCTGAGGGAGTGGGGAGCACAGGCCCCATTCTTCCACGAGTCTCCAGGAGCAGCTGAGCAGACCCCACCTTGACTCTTCTCCACACCCGTAGCCCCAGGGGCTTTCGCGTAAAACAAGAGCTCTCTACAACTCCCTGTAGCTGCCCACCCTGCAGACTCCTGTGGTGCTGAGGACAAAAAGAAACTCAGGGAACTGGAGCCACTGGCATGAGCAGATGCCAATCAACAAAGGATTTAGATCCTGGGTCTGTCTGAGTCCAGGCCACTTACTCTGTAAATAACTGTGCCATGCCTCCTCTGCCATCATGCAGCAGGACCAGGGTGATCAGCGGCAAATTAGTGTGGGAATAATGCTCCTGTACACCGTAAAGATTCATCACTCGTATTGGTTTAATAAAATGCTGATTGTACGGTAGCCAGGTAGGGTTGGGCAGCCAGACTAGGAGAATTCTGGGAAGAGGAAAGGCAGAGAGTCAGTCACCGGTCAAACGCAGAGGATGCCTTACTGAGAAAAGGTACCAAGCCACATGGCTAAACAGACAAGGATTATGGGTTAATTTAAGTTGTAAGAGCTAGTTAATAATAAGCCTGAGCTAATAGGCTAAACAGTTTATAATTAATATAAGACTCTCTTTGTTTCTCTGGGACTGAACAGCGGCATGATAGGCAGAACCCATCTAGCTAAAACAGACAGCAATTGAACACAAGAACACTAGCTAAATCTTCAGAAAAACCAGAGATTCCACCAGAAGCAAACCCAACCTTGTCCAAGGGAGGGGCGATGGCTGCTCAATCTTCTGTGGAGCGTGAAGGGTGCTTACAAATGTTTCCTCCAGCTCTGGAGAGTGCCACATTTTCACACAGGCTTTCGTAGAATAAAAGTTTGCTTTTGAGATTTAGTTGTTCACACTTCCCTTTTATGTGTTTTGTTCTTGGAGCTGAGGGCTCATTCCCCTATTTAAAACACCTAAGCCGTTCTCCTGCCTCCCCCCAATGCTTACAACCCCAGGTTTACATTATTGACCCCCACTCATTTGTTTTATCCAAGAGTCAAATCTAGTCTCAGGATTGCCAGGGCACTCTCTCTGCTCCACCTCCCTCCCTGTGTATACATAAGTATGTTTAGATGATAAAACACGTAGGAGAGTTGTAATTGTGTGCATGCGTGTATGTTTATGTGCATGTGTGAATGCTGGTGCGAGCATGTCACAATATACCTGAGAAGGTCAGAGGACAGTCTCGGGTGTCAGTCATTACCTCCTACCTTGTTTGGGACAATCTTAATTTTCTGATGCAGATGCCAGGCCAGCTGTCCCTCTGGAGATCCCCCTCCCATTTCCTGGTAAGCATGTGGATTACAGATACTTACACTGCTGCATCTGGCTTTGACATGGATCTGAACACAGTTCCATCAGTCTTTTGTGGCGGGTGATTTACCTGCTGAGCTGCCTCCCCAAGTGTTGTATGGTAGCCACTGTCAAGGATTTACAGATGGGTGTCATCAAACGCACACCATCTGCAGCCCCACCAAAGGATTTACAGATGGGCCTCACCACTACCACCTCCAGAACTTTTTAACTTCCCAAACTGAAAAACACAAATTTCACATCCTTTCAATCCATCTCCAGAGCCCTGGCAACCACCTTTCCATGTGCTGCCTCTGAGAACTAATTCATACAGAGCAACCTCATACAAACGGGGTCATGCAACATGCACTACGGCTGTTCTGCTGTCGACACGCAGCGGTACTGTTCACAAGCCGGGAACTAGGCTGGAGATTTAAACACACAAAGACACACAGAGACTCGGGTCATCCTTGAAACAAGAATGCCAACTTTATTGTTGTTTCTTTAATCCGGGGAAGCTTATCTAGGGATCCTTAACTGATGGCCACGCCCCAGCCCTCGGGAACTTTCAGCTGCAAAACGCACCAGAATGCACTCCCCTGCCATCAGGAACTCTTGAGGGTCTCGTGCTCAGAGCAGCTACAGGCACAGGAAAACAAGTTGTTTCTCTCAGCTCACTCCAGCAGGCAAAGGGTCTGAGGCAGGCAAAGAAAGTCAAGGGGCCAGGGGTCTGCAGCCCCCAACAGGGTCACACAGTATTTATGTCAAGGTTGGCGTATTTCATTTATCATAGTATCTTCAAGGTTCATCCATGTTATAACAGATGTCTGTCGGGATTCCTTTTAAACAGTAAACAAAATTACACTGTATATTTTGGGATTACTTTTTACATTTTATTTATTTGATGTGTGTGTGTGTGTGTGTGTGTGTGTGTGTGTGTGTGCGTGTGACTGAATATACATGCTACAGGGCACAGATGGCATCAGAGAACGGTTTGCAGGAGCCAGTTCTCGCCCTCTTCCCTGTCAGCTCTCGGGATGAAGCTCATGTCATCCAGACCTGGCAGGAAGCCCCTTTACATGTTAATCCATCTCACCATCCCAGGTTTGGGGTGGGATCATGCCATGACACATGTGAACGTCAGAGGACAACTTAAGAAAGCCAGTCCTCTCCTTCGCCATGTGGGGCCCACGGATCACACTTGGGTCACCAGGCTTCATGGCTAGCACCTCTATCTTCTGGGCGTATTGCTGACCTCTATTTCTGGGCTTTTAAAAAATTGATCCTGGGTTGGAGAGGTGACTCAGCAGTTAAGAGCACTCGCTGCTGTTTCCGAAGTCCTGAGTTCAAGTTCCACCAACCACATGGTGCTCACAACCATCTCTAGTGGGATCCACTGCCCTCTGCTGACGAGCAGAGGGACATGCAGACAGCACATTAAACAAGCAAAAAAAGTTGACTCCCTGGGATCGTTTTCCAGACAGATAACCTCACTGGTATAGAATCCATGATTGACAGGTTTTTGAGCCTTAAGAAAAAAAGATGTGTCACTTCCTGTGGTTTCCATAACTTCAGATGAGAATAGACTGTCATGTAGAAGGAAGCGGTGGGGCTGTATCCCGCCACCCGGCTAGCTTTGCCCAAAATAATTACACGGAAACTGTATTCTTTTAAACACTGCCTGGCCCATAGTTTCAGCCTCTTATTGGCTAATTCTCACATCTTCCTTTAACCCGTATTTAGTAATCTGTGTAGCACCACGAGGTGTGGCTTACCAGGAGAGATCTTAACCTGCGTCCATCTCGGAGAGGAGAAGCATGGAGACTCACTATGGCGAGTGTCTGAAGCATCTCCCCAACTCTACTTCCTTGTTCCCACAATTCTGTTCTGTCTACTCCACCTACCTAATTTTCTATCCTATTAAAGGGCCAAGGCAGTTTTCTTTATTAATTAACCAATGAAAGAAACATAGACAGATAACTCTCCTCCATCACTGTCATTCAAATGGCTGCCCTTCACCCTTCATAGATCATAAATACATAGCTTCATATATATTTGTCTTTATCTTTTTGGTTTTAAAATTTTTCACTATAATGCATTTAAGCACAAATTTTTTGTATATATCCTGTTTGCAGTTGCTTAACTTCTTCAGTCTTTCGGTTTGGGTCTTTTTTTTTTTTTTACATTTTAATTTACTAATGTGTGTATGTATGGGGGAATATGGTATGTGTGTGTGTGGTAGGGGTGTGTATCTGGAATAGTGTGAGTATGTGTGATGTGGTTGTGTGTGTGTGGGAGGGGGTGTGGTGTGATGTGGTATGTGTGGTATGGTGTGGGATGTGTGTCTGGTATGGTGTGCTATGGTGTGGGGTGGGGTGTCCACTGTGTGTATGTGGGACCCAGTTGTCTTTCCACCATGTTGGTTCCAGGGATCAAACTCTGGTCCTAAGACACTTGTGCCCTTGAGCCATCTTGAGTTTCCTGGTTTATCTTAGCTAAATTTGGGGATTTTCAGCCATTGTTACTGAATTTACTTTTTGACACACCCCCCCTCGACCTTCTTTGTAACTTTACATACTTACCATAATGCATAATGTCTCACTGTTGCCAGGTAGGGGACAGTTTAGGCCTCTTCCCTGTGGTGACTTATTCTCTTACCTTTTGTTTGTTTGTGTGTGTGTGTGTATTTTTTAGTCAAGAAAGGGTTTCTCTGTGTAGCCCTGTCTGTCCTGGAACCCGCTCTGCAGACCAGGCTGACCTTGAACTCAGAGACCCACCTGCCTCTGCCTCCCAAGTGCTGGGGTTAAAGGCTGCGCCTCCACCGCCCGGCTCTTCTTTCACTTTTACACTTTTATCAAGGCCGCTCGGGAAGATTTTTCTTTGTTGTATTTTTTTTTTCAGGTCTGCAATTCCCACTTGGTTTTTCCATATCGCTTCTATTTCTTTGCTGAGATTTTTCTGCTATGAGAAATTTAAGAGAATTTTTAATTGATTGAAATGTTTTGTGACTGTTGCTTTCAAATCCTCTCCAGATAATTCTAGCATTTTATATTCCCCTGGGTGCTGGCACCAGATGATTCTCTAAGCATTCAAGTTGTGATATTCTTAATTCTTGGCCTGATGCTCTCTTTCTCTCCCTTCCCCCTCCACTCTCTCCTCCTTTATTGCCATAAGCAGTCAGATTGTTTAAGTTTAGTGTTCCTTGTCTTTCTTGAATTATTTTTTCCCAGTTCCAAACCAAGTACTCCACTTGAACTCCTCCCCCATCCTGGCCCCTCCCCCAGCCTGACCCTGGTCTGCTTTTGTGAACTCAGGTTCAAGGCACAGTGTAATCCTCAGAGGCCCTGGGGGGGGGGGTGTCTTTAAATCTTACTCCTGCCAGCACTGCCTGAACACAGAGGGGATTCCCTCGGCCAATTTTGTGTCTCTGAGCGGGAAAATGAGTCTCAGGCCCAGGACACCGCCCTTGGTGCGGCTCCTGCTTCATCAGCCGGTGGCAGCCTCTGTGTGGACTTGCGGAGGCACATGGGTTCAGTTTGTGTCAGGAATGGGCCTCCTGCCCGGCCTTGTTGCTAGGTCGGGTCAGGAACCAGCAGGCTTGGGTTGTCATCTCCGGCTAGAGGCAGGGGAACAGCTCCACCTAGTTCTGCTCTGCCCAGCACCTGCCACGCTTCACCTGTCTCTAGCACATGGGATGAGGCACTGATTTGTGGCTCTCTGTTCATGATGCTCACCCCAGCAGATGTAGGCTCCAGAGGGGTGGTGTTCAGAACACACTCAACCACCGCTAACCCATGTTAGTACACAGTAGGCTTTAGATGGATGAATGAGCCACGTTAAATGTTCTCCCGGGAAGCCTGGTAGCGAGTGAGCACCGTGGAATCTGTCATAAACCTAAAATATGACATTAAGTCATCTGGTGGCTATAAATTCATTTGCAGTCAGTGTCTTCTATTCAGGTCTTTGGAAAGTGAGGCTGTGATCACAGACATTTTTATTCACTAGGGGAGCGGTCTCCAAGTTGTCAGAGATGGGCGTGTCTGCTCTGGCTCAGCTGTGAGACCCAGCAAATTATGGGCGATGTTGTCTAGAAATGCCCCACTGTCCAGAGTTGGGATGGAAGCCCTCCTAGCCTGCCCTAAGGTAGCCCTATAAGCAGCAGGAAGGTGGGCAGCCCACCTCTGGACCCTGTCCTGGGATGTGCCACTGTAGAACTGGGTGACTCTTAGCACACTACTCCTGAGGGATAGGCAGGGGTGTTTCTGGAATCACAAAGGGGAGGTGACTCAGTCCTCCCCCCACCCAGGTTTTTCTCCTATCTCCCCCCACAAGCTCAAGGTTAAAAACAAGTGACTCAGAGGCATGGTGGGGGGAGTGCTCTGTTTCACCTCCTACCACTGTCCCAGGGCTAAATTTAACCCACAGCTGCAGCCTCGGGAGCTTGGGGAATGCGTTAATCTTGGAGGCTGAAGCCCACGTGTGGGTTAGGGGGTGGACAGGAGTCCAGAGCAAGGTGGGCTTCTAGATGTCCTATGCTCAGTCTCAGCCCGACTCCTCAAATCACAGAGAGGCTGCAGGGGCCCAAGGTCAGGCAGTGAACCAAGGACAATGGGTACACACAGGCCCAGTCTCTGAGCACTAAACAGTTTCTGGGGAATGCCACTATTCGGACTCCATGATTTCAAATGGCATTCCCTGGAATATTAAGAATTTGAAGGTCTAAACACCCAGATTTGGAGAATCTTAGGAAACTAATTTTCTAGCAGACCTGACACCTCCGAGTCCTCCCTGGAGCATGCTGCCCCAAGGTCTCTTGCGCTCAACAAAGCTGAGCGGAGGCCCTTGGATTCTAGCTCCTTTTCATCATTGAACGGGAGGGGAAACTGAGGCTTCACAGAGAAAGAGCTACTCCTGCTGACTTAAGGGGTTTCCTTATGGAAAACAATGGTCTCTGTGCTGGGAGCAGACAGGAAACCCCTTCCCATTTTGAAAGCGGGCACCAAGGTCTATAAGCAGTAATTGCCAGGAACATGTTCACCAAGCAGGAAACACAAACGATCATAACTAGGAGTGGTCATGCGAGATACGCTCTGAGGAAGGTTGTGCGCACCTAAGCCTGGAAGGCAGGGAGGAAGGAAGAGTCCTGAAGAGGGACCAGTTCCCTCTATGGGCAGCCGTCTATCTATAGGGTCGAGAGACCTTCCAATTCTGAAAAGGCCCAGATGTACCCCACCCTTGCCCCATGAGCCCCAGTGCTGAGTCAAGGGTGCTCAGGGAGAGGGCCTCTGACCAGCTGTCCCCTGTACGTCATGTGCAGGAGGCCAAGCGGCTCCTCTTACAGGGTCCAGACATCCTCTATATATAGCCCAGCGCAGACAGCTGCGCAGTCAGAGCGCGACCCCACAGGACAGCAGAAGTGTGCCGAGCAGCCCTTGACCACACAGTCTCGTTGCGTTCCAGGGAGCCGAGCACCATGACGCTAGGCTTGGAGCAGGCGGAGGAGCAGCGGCTGTACCAGCAGACGCTCCTTCAGGACGGCCTCAAGGACATGCTGGACCATGGCAAGTTCCTGGACTGCGTGGTGCGCGTGGGCGAGCGCGAGTTCCCGTGCCACCGCCTGGTACTGGCGGCCTGCAGCCCCTACTTCCGTGCGCGCTTCCTGGCCGAGCCCGACGGCGCGGGAGAGCTGCGCCTGGAGGAGGTGTCGCCCGACGTGGTGTCCCAGGTGCTGCACTACCTCTACACGTCGGAGATCGCGCTGGACGAGGCAAACGTGCAGGACCTGTTCGCGGCGGCACACCGATTCCAGATCCCATCCATCTTCACCATCTGCGTGTCGTTCCTGCAGAAGCGCCTGTGCTTGGCCAATTGCCTGGCTGTCTTCCGCCTCGGCCTCCTACTGGACTGCGCGCGCCTGGCGGTGTCGGCGCGGGACTTCATCTGCTCGCGCTTCCCGCTGGTGGCGCGCGACAACGACTTCCTGGGGCTCTCAGCAGACGAGCTGATCGCCATCATCTCCAGCGACGGCCTCAACGTGGAGAAAGAGGAAGCGGTGTTCGAGGCGGTGATGCGCTGGGCCGGCAGCGGCGATGCCGAGGCACAGGCGGAGCGCCAGCGCGCGCTGCCTACGGTCTTCGAGAGCATTCGCTGCCGCCTGCTGCCTCGCGCCTTCCTGGAGAGCCGCGTGGAGCGCCACCCACTCGTGCGCGCCCAGCCTGAGCTGTTGCGCAAGGTTCAGATGGTGAAGGACGCGCATGAGGGCCGCCTCACTACACTGCGCAAGAAGAAGAAAGAGAAGGGCCAGGAAACAGCCCAGACCAAGGAGGCCAACCAGGGCGCAGCAGACGCCAAAGCTGGGGACGATGAGGAGCGAGTGCTGCCTGGGATCCTCAATGATACCCTGCGCTTCGGAATGTTCCTGCAAGACCTTATCTTCATGATCAGCGAGGAGGGTGCGGTGGCCTATGACCCAGCCGCCAACGAGTGCTACTGTGCCTCCCTGTCCACCCAGATCCCCAAGAACCACGTCAGCCTGGTGACCAAGGAGAACCAGATCTTTGTGGCCGGCGGCCTCTTCTACAATGAGGACAACAAGGAGGACCCTATGAGCGCTTATTTTCTGCAGGTAATTGGCCGGCCTTGGGAACTAGGGACTAGCGCTGGGTTCTGGGTACTAGGAGGCAGCCTTGGGGCGTGGGAGGGGCCTGTGTCTACTTGAGTGCTGTCATTGGGTCTAGGACCTTTGACTAGCAGCCACTTGCTTTAAGGGGGAAGAGTTAAAAGCAGTTTCCATAGAGCTCTATGTAAATCTGGTGGCTGTGTTTGGGGGTCGTTAGGCCCAGTGTCTAGCAATCTGGGGAGCTGGAGGCCCTGACCCCGAGTTGGGGGCTTGGGGGTCAGGGACAGAGAAGAATAGTGAGCTGAGCCTTGGCAGAAGTGCCAGGACAGGTGGGAAACACAGATTATCACACCGAGAGCACCTTGCCTTCTCCTTTGGGGGGGGAGGGGGGACTGAGGCTCAGGAGGATCTCGTCCAGGTTGGCCTTATGACTGTGGGACCTTGGAGAATTTACAGCCTGACCCTGTGGTTTTGAGCCTTGTCAATTAGGTGAAATCTGGAGATAGGAAGGAGGAGGGGGTTAACACCGATGGCGACCTGGACTGGTTGGTGAGCGTGTGACAGCAGAACCAGACAAGCTGGTACAGGAAGTGAGGAGCCGCCGGGCAGCTGGGTGCCAAGGTTAAGTCCACAGGCCTCACAGATGGCGTAGGTGAGGGGCAGCTCCCCCAGGCTGACTGTGGTGTGAAGTTTCTTCTCTCTGGGCCTCTGTGTGTGGGACACTCTTCCATGCTTGAAAAGGCTGAACAGAGGTTAAATAATATCAAGTGTCCATCCATATAATCCGGGGCCCTTGTGCCTGTAACCGTGGGTTAGGCAGGTGCAGAAGGTGGGATGGAAGGCTTGCATAGAGGGTCACCCAAGAGTCAAGACCACAGGAGGGAAGAAGTCCTCTCTGTGGGATTTGGCTGGGCCAGGCCAGGAGGTTAGTATAGGAGGTGGTTGACCCAAGGACACTGCCTGCCCACAGTTTGACCACTTGGACTCTGAGTGGCTGGGGATGCCACCACTCCCCTCACCACGCTGCCTCTTCGGCCTGGGGGAGGCTCTCAACGCCATCTACGTGGTTGGCGGCCGGGAGCTCAAGGACAGCGAGGACAGCCTGGACTCAGTCCTGTGCTACGACAGGCTGTAAGTGGGCAGGGCGAGGCTGCCTTGGGGACAGGGTGGCCTGGGACAGGGCCCTGGGGAGGGAGGGGCTGGGATCACTTGGGACAGCCGGGAGGCCTGCACAGATGTGCAAGCATTGGGCGGAGACCTGAAGTGTAAACCCTTGAGCAGAGGGACGGGTAGGCAGGTACAAAGGCCCAAGACATCAGGGGAGGGGGCCCGGGAAGGATCTGAATGCACTTTGTTGTGTGTTGTGTTGTGGGTGTGGATGCTGAGAACCAGACTTGATGTCCGTTGGGGCCATGCTCCTGTCCCTCCCGTCCCCTCCAGGTCATTCAAATGGGGTGAATCAGACCCGCTGCCCTATGCAGTGTATGGCCACACAGTGCTTTCTCACATGGACCTCGTCTACGTCATTGGTGGCAAGGGCAAGGACAGGTGAGGTTCAGGCTGGTGGGAGGAGCCTCTGTGTGGCTGAGGGGACGGGCAGTTGTCCCAGCCTCTCTCTCCCCACTCACTCTGTCCACCCACAGGAAATGTCTAAACACGATGTGTGTCTACGACCCCAAGAAGTTTGAGTGGAAGGAGCTGGCACCCATGCAGACAGCCCGCTCGCTCTTCGGGGCCACTGTTCACGATGGCCGCATCTTTGTGGCTGCAGGGGTGACAGACACAGGGCTTACCAGCTCCGCGGAGGTGTACAGCATTGCAGACAACAAGTAGGTCCCTCTCCTCTGAGGTTTTGCTGCAGGAGAGTCTGCAGAAGGGCTCCCAGGGTGGGGGCTGGGGGTGACAGGTTCCTCGTTTGGGAACTGCTACCAGAAAATGGTCAGGATCTGAGATTGCAGCATTGAGTTAGGAGATCAGGAAAGAGAAGCCATCTGGCCCCATCTAGCAAAGATGGTGGTTCATGGGTACCTAACACCAAAGAGGGGGCCCCTGGAAGAAAGGCCATGCTCAGGAGAATGGAGGTTGGTAGCGAAGGGATGTGGGAAGGTTCTGGAGTGGGAGAGGTGAAGCGTTAAGGCCAGTGGAATGTCTCCTGTGAGTTTAAGCTCCATGTCTCACTGGCTCCCACAGGACAGAAGATTAGGGAATTTCTCGGAGACAGAGGGGTCTGGTTGCGGCTGAGACAAGGGGTAACAGATTCTTAGACATATTAGGAAAGGGCCAAGGGGAGAAAGTGGACCATGATTTCTAAGGAACGGGACGGGGCAGAGGAGCTGCATTTCCAACCAGCATTCTTTGAGGTTAGTGGTGGGTAGGGTGTTGGAAGGGAAAGAGGGTGAAATTGATGCTTTTGAGGAAGTCTAAAGAACCAGTTGTTGGGGAAACCCTGGGAGTTGGGCAGCAAATAGGAGGTCTATTCAGGAAATGTGGAATCAGGGTATCTGGGGGTGTGCAGAAGGAGCCCCCCATAGCAGAAAGGCAGGGAGCAGACACCAGGATGGAGGGCATTCAAAGGAACAGGGCCATCAGTGGCAGCCACAGCCTGAGTCCAGCAACACTGGGGACTGAGTTACCAGGTAAAGGGATATACAGAGCGGGGCTATCCATTCACTATGCAGGTTGGATTGCTGGCAGAGTGGTGGGGAAGGGAGGAGGAGGGACGCAGGGGTCAGAGTGAATGGGAGCACGGCTGAGGCGACTGAGCCTTGGGGGCGCTTGAACCTCATTGAACAGGACATCGCCCAGGGAGGGCTGCAACCTGGAATCCGGATTCCCAGGGGCAATGGGCGCTATGATGGTGGGAACGGTGGCTGGGCTCACGGAGTCTCCCCTGTCCCTAGGTGGTCCTCCTTCGAGGCCTTCCCACAGGAGCGCAGCTCACTCAGCCTAGTCAGCTTAGCTGGCACTCTCTATGCCCTGGGTGGCTTTGCCACTCTGGAGACCGAGTCTGGAGAGCTGGTCCCCACGGAGCTCAATGACATATGGAGGTGAGTCTGACCTTGAGGTGCTGCACAAGGGCGGGGGGGGGGACAGCAAACATAGCTGCTCCGCCCCGAAGCCCGTGGCCGGCCCTCCTGGGGAGCCCCAGTGGGTTACAGACAGGAGTCACGCCCAAGCGGCAGGCACAGCCCTGAGTCTGCTCTCCCCAGTTCCGGGGTGCTCTGTCTAGAGGAGCAGTGAGGCTAGGAGTGGGGGGTGTCTAGACCCAGGTTCTGAGAGCTGTTTTTCCCCCCACACCCTCTCCTGGTGGGGGAAGAAGGGCAGTCATCTCAGGAACTTCTTCAATGTACAGACGTTGGGGATTGAAAGTCTTCCCCAAGGGCAGTGAACTTGGAGGAGTGTGGGGGGCCCGGAGGTGGCTTTTCCCGGGAGGGGGCTGCTCTACACTGCAGGGTGTCTTCTTACAGTGCCTGTTGTGGGGTCCCACTTTAGCACAGGACAATCGTTTAGAAGCAGACATCCTTGGGGGTGGGCCTGGGGCACCAGCCACCCTGTCTGGCAGGGTCCCTGCCCATCCTCCGTTCGATAAAACTCCCATCCTGGTACCTGCTTTCCCTTCCCCTCAGGTTCAACGAGGATGAGAGGAAGTGGGAAGGGGTCCTGCGGGAGATCGCCTACGCGGCCGGTGCCACCTTCCTCCCCGTGCGCCTCAACGTGCTTCGCCTGACCAAGATGTGACCAGCGCAGGGCCCTAACTGAGCCTCCTTCCTGTCCCTTGGCCTCACAACAAACACCTTGCGGGATCCAGAAAGGACCTGGGAGAGGGCGGTATGAGCCAGGCAGGCATCCCAGGCTGTGTTCTGGCTCTGTCCGGGTTGGCTGTGTGTGCCCCTTTCGTCTCCTAAGGGACTCTCTCCGTGCCCGTCAGGTGGGAGCATCTCGGTCAATGGCATCTCCTGGTGCTAACACAGACCTCCATCAGGAAGCTCAGGGACAATCAATGAACTGTCTACTGAGCATGTAAGCTAGCGGGTGCACTCAGCTACCATAGAATCAGTGTCCACAGGGCTGGACTATACCAATGCTGGGCTGTTGATGTGGGTGGTCCTGCCTTCACAGGACACCCCATCATTCCCCCAAAGCCTGGAACCATCAGCTCCCTGCCCAGAGTGGACAAGAAGCCAGTAGAACACTATGGTAGAAAAGTCTTTTATTCTATCGGTCAGGCCTCATGGCCTGGTCCTGGGGCCCAGAAGCAGCTTAGCAGAACCCAGGCCTCTGTCCCCAGCGTCTACTCCAGCTTCTCTTTGTCCTTCCCCTGCTCCTCTTCCTCCAACGCCAAGGTCCGCTCACGCTCCTTCACCAGCTGGACACCACAGTAGGTGACAAACAAGGTGGCCAGCGTGGTCTGTGGGAAGCCTGTTGGGGGAGGAGCCATGCTAGGGTGCTGCGTGTGCGCTGGGCGTGGTCTGGGGGGGGAAGCCTGTGAGGGGAGGAGCCATGCTAGGGTGCTGCGTGTGAGCTGGGCGTGTTCTGGGGGGGGAAGCCTGTGAGGGGAGGAGCCATGCCAGGGTGCTGTGTGTGCGCTGGGTAGATCGGAGGTCCCTGTCCTCGTGTGAGGTTGGCACATCCTGTATCCTCCCCCGCCCCCGTCCCTTACCTGTGAGTAGCAGGCGTCGGGCGACCAGCTCTGTGAACTCAAGGCTGTTGAGACTCACAAGGTTGTACATGATGATAGCCCAGAAGTTTACAGCCCCGCAGAGGGCCCGGACCCTCCGAGACATCTGCTCGGATAGCCGGGCCTGCCGTCCAAGAATGTGTCGACAAGAGGGCCAGGGGAGAGGGACACGGTCAGTCAGCGTCACCCCAGCCCAGAGGAACAAGAGCAGCTGAATAATGCAGCCAGACCTTGCCACTCAGAAGCTAGTGAGACCCAGGTTGGCACCGGGTGAAGCTCTACCCTGGCAGACGGGAGAGGTTTAGGGAGAACTTTCTGGACCAGGGACCAAGTGTGCCTGGTGACCCCAGAAAGCAGCAGTGCCACCGCCTCCTGTGACCTAACTGATCCCAGCCAATCCCAGCCCTGGATCTTCCCGCCTACCTCGATTTGTGCCAGTGGCCCACACTCTGCCAGCTTCTGCACCCAGAGCTCAAAATTGAGGCCGAAGCAGTTAAGGACAGACCACAGGTAGACAATGTCACAAGGCCCAAGCCACAGAGTGGTCACAACGAACGTGGCCACGGAGGCAGCCAGCTCCGGGATCACGGCCGAATGATCCCCACCGATGTGGTCATACACGTATCTGCAGAAAAGATGGGAGGAGGGGACCGCAGGAATGTGGGGACAGCAGGGTGGCACGTGGGACGCCAAGCTCTGGGAGTCACGTGCCTGCACTTCGTCTGCCCAGCTCCAAACTGTGGAAGGGCGGACTCGGACTTTCATATCTGCAGCTTGAATTGTCTAGTCCCTAGTTCTGTCTTCTTCAGACCCCAGCTTTTCTAAACAGTCTGTGGATGACCCAAGCCGGTGTCTTTGCCTCTGTCTCCTTACCCAGACGTTCGTCTGTCCCTAGGTGTGTCCCTCCAGAGGCTGCTTCCAGCCCATCTTGGTGGAAGGCCCCTCACCTGACCATTGCTCAAGGCTAGGTTGTAGTCAAGATTCTGGATTCCCCCATCCCCAACATCCAAGCTGCAGACTCTATCAGCTCTGTGGGTCTTGACCTGTGCGCACCCCTGCACCATCTCTGCCATAGTTCAGGGTTCCCTCTACTGCTCAGGAGCCCCATAGCCCTGGTTTTGCTTCCACCAGTGCTCAGGGGGCAGGAGGGATGTCTCAGCAGATAAGAGTGTGAACTGTTCTCACAGAGGACCTGGGCTCATTTCCCAGAACCCACATCACATGGCTCACAACTGCCGTAACTTCAGTTCTGGGCTACCCAATGCTCCCTTCTGGCCCCTGTAGGCACCTGCAAGTATGCAGTGCACATACACATGTTCAGGCCCACCCCACACACATGCACATAAAATATTACAACAAATCTTATTTTAAACTGTGGCTCGGATCACATCAGTTCACAATTCACCCTCCTAGTAATAAGGTAAGCTCTTTATGCCATGAAGACACTGCAGCCACGTGTCTGCCTCCTGTGTGACCTCATACCCTACAGTCCTCTGCCGGGTGCTGTGCCTGCCACACATAGCGCCTGCCACACAGCGCCTGCCACACCTGTCACACAGCGTCTGCCACATACAGTGCCTGTCACACACAGTGCCTGTCACACATACAGTGCCTGTCACACAGCGCCTGTCACACACACAGAGCCTGACACACACAGCGCCCGACATACACAGTGCCTGTCACACACACAGTGCCTGCCATACACAGCACCTGTCACACACAGTGCCTGCCACACACAGTGCCTGTCACACACAGTGCCTGTCACACACAGTGCCTGTCACACACACAGCGCCTGTCACACACACAGTGCCTGACACACACAGCGCCCGACATACACAGTGCCTGTCACACACACAGCGCCTGTCACACACAGTGCCTGACACACACAGTGCCTGACACACACAGCGCCTGTCACACACACAGTGCCTGTCACACACAGTGCCTGACACTCACAGTGCCTGACACACACAGTGGGAACTCAATAAATACCAGCCTTTCACTACTTGACCTCATTTCCAAGGCTTCTCCACCTTGTCTTACCCACATATTCCCAGGACCACACCCCAGCTTGAAACCTCACCCCCTCTGAATTCCTACTGACCAGGGACTCTTTCTCTGATCATGCCCATTAGCCTTATAACCCTTGAATCTCTACCACCCTCCCTAATAGGCTCATAGACAACACCATCATTACAATCTCTTGCTTCTTCCTGCTCACCCACCTGGGAGACTCCAGTCACACACACACGCTCACACACACACACGTCCTTGCACACCCCGCATCATGAGGTTTCCCACCTCACGGATCCTAAATGCTCTCCCTCCAATCCCTCCTGGGCTCTCTCCAGTCAGCTTTATCTTCCTGCTTGGAAACGGATACTGCACCCTGGCCTCCTGCAAGGGGGCCCAGAAGGGTGATGTATGCCCTTACCCCGTGTCTCTCACCCTTGCCTACTTCTCCCTCCTGTCTATCCCACGCTTCCTCCTGTGCCCTCGGGGACCTAGTTCTGTCAGTCACCCCTCTATGCTGCATCAGGCTCAATGCCCCGTCACACCCACCCCTCCCCGAAGCTGCTATTTTGGTTTCCCATGCACACCCAGGCCGCCGCAGGACCTCTTGCACACACTCCCCGCAGCTTCTCCACCTGCCCGCCTTTCCTGGGAAAGTGGACTTCATGCTGCCAGCTCTAGCCCTCCTTGGCTGTGGCAGCACCCGCTTGGGAACCTTCATGCCTGCACACTCTCCTCTGGTTTCCAGGGACTCACATGGCCATGTGTCCTCTTCTGCTGACACCTTTTCATGTCGTTCTGCTGCCTCTTCTTCGGTCCCTGCCAGAGTCCCTATGGGCCCAGTTTTGTTACCTCTCTCCTTAGGAATCAGGCTTTCTAAGGCCTGGTGCAGGAGACCCCTTTGCCCATCTCATAATGCTCACCGGATGGAAGACACCAGTCTTCTCTTGACTCCAAATTCTCAGGTCTAGACATCTCCCCAAGTTTCCACAAAGATGTCAAGTAGACATCTCTGTGTGAAAATGTCCTGTCAATCTTCCCAGGTGGCAGGCAGGAATTTGGGTACCATCACACTCCCTGGATACCTGTGCTAAACATGACCTCCGACCAAGCTGCCAGCTATGTCTCTGCTCACAGCACTTCTGGGGCTCCCACAAAGTCCCAAGCTCTATGTCTGTCTCCCAGGCAGACACTAAAGCTTCCTGCTTCCTCTGGCCCAATCTCTAAAACAATCCATGGCCCCAGTGCGTTTGGCCACCTCGCAGGAAGGCTGGTACCATTCTCCAACTCACTTGCAAAGCCAGTCATTGATGCCACGGTCAAAGTGCCTGTGGGGAGAAGATACGGGCATGAATCTGCCAGAGGCAGAGCCTTTGGGCATGGGGCATGAAGCTAAGGACAGCCGGGAGCCAGTGGCGACCCGCCCTCCTCACTCACGTTTCTCCGAAGACATAGAGCGCAGTAATACACTTAGGCGGCTGTGGAGGGTCCAGGTGGTCCAGGCGAGCCACCGTGTTGACAACACCAAAGAGGACGGCTGCCTTCACCCAGTCGTATACCAGGTTGGAGTAGGCCAGGCCAGCTGGGGACAGGTGACATCACTCTCTGGAGGTTAGTGCACTGATTGCCCCACATCCGGCATCTCACCTCTCCACCCCGTGGACAAAGAGTCTTGCTTCTGTTCCGCCCCTATTCCCATGGAGACCCTGCAACTCTCTAGAGGTGTGTGCCAGGCCCCGCTGACCCGTGATAATCAGCCGCACCCCGCAGGTGGCATCTGCAGTTTGGGAGATGAAGGGCTTTACGTGATGAGACTAATGGACCATGCCCGTCTCAAAGCCGTGGGTGCCACACAGATGGGGGCTTTCCTGGTGGTGGCCCTGCCTCCGTCCCGTTGTGGATACCCACCGAGAGCACTGTCTGGGAGGCGGCTGGCAAACTTGAGGTCGCTGGGGATGGTGAGGATGTAGAAGAAGTGGAAGAAAATGTCCACAGCCAGGATGGCCGCCGTGCTGAGTCCTGCCTGGGCCTGGATGCGCCACAGCTCCCCTTCCGGCCTCACTGGCTCCTGGCTCACCTGGAGGGGTAGAGCCCTGTTTGGGAGGGGTGCTCATGCTTGGGGAGTTACGTCTGAGATAGGAGCTCTTGTCAGGAGAAGGAGACCCAGCCGTGGGTGCTCTGTGATCCCACGGGGTTCCCCTCACCTGAGCATGGAAACGGTCGAAGGTCATGACAGGCCCGAAGAAGAAGAAGGGCAGGTAGAAATTGTACTTCAGCAGGTCAGCCAGGGAGTAGCGGCGGTCAGGGTGGGCGCAGCTCTCCAGGGCGAAGCTGGTGCACCGGAGCACTGTGAAGCCACTGCCCCCGTGGAAGAGCACGTCTTGAAGATCAAAGGCGCCTGTTACAAACCCACTCTGGAAGGAGACAGCAAGCCTCTGGCTCACTAATGGGCCCATGATTCTGGGGAGAGCCCCTTTCCGGCTTCCCGGCTTCCCATGGGAGCTTGGCCCGATCCTGCTAGGCAACACTGATTTTAGCTCGGTAACACAACAGAGCAAGGGACAAAGTACAAGTGGCCACCTCACTCAAAGACTTGAGAGAATAGGTGGAAAAATCGAGGAAATGCTCCAGACAAGGTCCCCGAGTCCTCGTCCCTATCCCCTCTATCCTATGTACCTGCCAAGAGATCAGGGGGTCCATCTTGAAGGAGGCCAGGCTGGCCAGACCAAGGGCAAGACACAACCAGGGCTGGCCCGAGAGTGAGGCCACATAGAGGCCTACACAGTGGCCAAGCAGCAGCAGCAGGTACCATGGGCCCATTGTGCCCAGCACAGCCAGGACTCCATATACAGCATACATCCAGGAGCGGTGCTGTGGGCACAAGGGGGCCTCGGTTAACCTCCCACAGCCTTTAGGGGGCTGAGAAGGGCAGGCAGGAGGAGGTCAAGTGCCCTAGGCTCGGCTCACCTGGGGGGCCACCATTGTGCAGAGTTTGGCAAACAGCACGTGTCCTGAGAGCGCAAAGACAATGATGTTTCGGAAGTTGGTAAACCACATCACCCACTCGAAGTCAGCCACGTCCTGGACAACCAGAGTAGGGGAAGTGAGGCGCGCTGAGGGCAGTGGAGAGGGTGGGACAGACAGCAGAGGTCACAGGTGTCTGTGCTCACCCTGAGGGAGGAACCCGGGAACGCAGGAGAAAGGAATGGATGAGGGGCCCTAAGGAGGGGATTGCCTCTCAAACCTTTGCCCTGCCTCATGCAGCAGATCGCTGATACGCTGCCCCTGTTGCCTAGTTCTGGAAGGCAGTGCCAGCGGGCCAGCTTGAGCATGTTATGTCATAGGGGACCCATTTCCTAAAGGAGCCCGAAGGCCCTGAAGTTAAGGCAGAGCCCTCCTTGCCCTAAGGCAAGAAAACAGCTGCAAGAATAGAGCGTGGGGAAGGACGTGGGGTGAGATGGGTCAGGGACCCGAGAGGTACAAGAGACCTACCATCTTCCGGCCCAGGTACTCCCAGCCAGGTCGCACAGACTCCCGGAAGGCCTTCCTGTGGGCCCCATCTGAGAACAGAGCGTGGCCTCTGAGCAGTGGCCTCTCATAGGCCCTGCCCTGGGCCATCCCACTCAGAGGAGAGGGGACAGAGCCTCAGAGCTGCAGCCAGAGGAGAGGGGACAGAGCCTCAGAGCTGCAGCAGAGAGGGATGGGAGGTTTCTTTGGCATCTACTTTCTGGATCCAGGACTTGGTGTTTAGCATGTCTGGTTCTAGGTCAGGCAACCTCTCTATCCTCTTTTCTCCCCTGGCCTCTGAGTGTGCGTGCATGTGTGCATGTGTCTGTGTGTGCACGCGCGTGTGTGCAAGCATGTGTACTTGTGCATGCATGTTCATGCATGTGTGTGTCTAAAATGGTTTTTAAGGACTATGCCTACCCCATGGCCTAGAGAATACTTGGGGTCTGCAGCCTCCAAGTTTCTGGCCCTGTTGATCAGAACTCTGAGGCCTTCTAGGCTCCTGTCCCAGGACCCAAATATTACCTTGTGATGCCTCCAGGAGACCTCGGCCAGAGTAAGCCAGGGACCCGCTCAGCACCAGGGAGTAGAGACCGAGCTCAGCTGCGGGCAGTGCTGTCTTGATGCCCATGGCCTGGACAGGGCTGTAGGAGAAGCATGGGTGAGGGCCCCCCAGTTCCCAGCCTTCCCTACCCCCACCTCATGAGCTCTCCCTGGGGTGGAGTCCTGTGGAGACTCTGCTCCGCTCCTACCTTGGGGGCACTTTCTATCAGTCTCTCCTCCCACCCAGGTACCTCCTTCCTTCCTCTGCAGATGCCGATTCTGCTTCCTTAAGAAATTCTCCAAAGTCCAGACTCACACAGTCACCTTCCTCTCCTTCACATCTCTCTGACGGACTTTGCCGAAAACTGCCACTCCTCGACCTTGGGGGGTCTTTCCCATGGGGGAGACCCTGCCTCTAGCCCATCAGTCACTTTTCCCATCTCTCAGTGAGGCTGCCTTCACCCCAGCAAAGCCATGCTCACAAAGCCCCTTCTTTCCAGATCCTGCGGCTCTGCCTGACTGTGTTCCTCCACCAAGTAAGTCCCTGGCCAGTATTTTATCTTATCCCGGATCCCTGTCTGTGTTCACCCACTGTCCCCCCTGGGAGTGCTGTGTAGCCTTGCAGGCTGCTGGCTGGAGGCTCTGCTATCCTGCTGGCCAGAGCTGGGCCAAGTAGAGCCAGGCAGGAACTGGGAGTGGGCTGGCTGCTGTCCAAGGTACTGACCGGTATCAAGCCCAGGATGAGTCTAGTCACTCCTGCTACCCTGCTGGCCATCTCTGGGACCCAGGCCACTACCAAAGCCCCTCCCACCCCCTTCAGCCTGCAGTCTTCCCAAGGACTGCACAGGTTCAGACTTGGAACTGTGTGAAAGAGGAACACGGTGTTGGTGACCTTTCGGAGACGGCTAGGGTCACTCTGTCTCCCCTCCTCCCGCCCATGGTCTTCCTCAGCCCTGCAGCCAGGGCTCCGAGAGTTCACAACTTCTTATACAGCAGAGGGTGTGGGCCAGAAAGGGGCAGGGACACAGTGAAGCCACCCAGTGAGCTTCTCTAAAGGGCAGGTGCTCTTGGCGAACCCCTCCAGAGTCCCAGCTCAGACCAGACCACAGCTGGCCCCGCTGGCCTGCCTCGGGCCCTGACCCTCCTGGCCAGCCTCTGCAGGTTGGGGGAGGGAAGCATGGGATCAGGTTAGTGGAGCAGGAGAGTGAAACCAGAGAGGATGAAGAGAGCACAAAATAGCTGTGTCAGCTGCCTCCCACTCTCCGCTTTCCAATTTTAGCTCCCCATGGCCGGTGGGGAGTGTCCCCAGTGAGGCCTCAGCAGGCGGCTGGCCCCCAGCCTGGGGCCCCTCCTGGGACCCCTGGACGTGTGCTGACTGTGGACCCAGGGTGTCCTTTGCCCAGCACTGCTTGGCTCAGGTGCACCTGAAGTGAAGCCCACCTTGGGGCTCTCGGTCTAGGAGAAGAGCTCTGGGGTAGGACCCACAGGCCTCAAGGGCCCTGGAAGAGCTGCACACCCAGCTTGCACTGACCTTGAAGAAGCTGCGAGGGACCCTGGCACACTGCCCACCTCGGGGCTCCGGGGTCCTGCGTCCGACCGTGAGTCTGTCCGGCTGGCTAAGCTGTGGGGCCACGGTGGGGTGTGTCCAGCTCTGGGGTCCCCACCCCCTGGAGGCTAGAGCGGTGAGTGGTGACAGCAAGGGGAGGGGGGAGGAGGAGGAGGTGGCCTTCCTGGAGTGGAGCAGAGCCGAGTGCTGCAGTACTGTTGGCCACGGGGAGCCGCAGGGAGTGGCAGGGAGGATGGAGGTGTGACGGGAGAGGGAAGGGATTTCTGGAGATGCAGGTTCATATGGGGGCCCCTGGGTCTCACCTGACCCCCCCCCTCAGACCAGGAAAGCCTGTGCACTTCTTTGTGGTCAGTGCCAGGACCTCTTCTTCCAGGAAGCTCTCCAGGCAGCCCTGCCCCCCACTGCAGTCCCCGGAATCTGCACACTGTGAACTCCAGATGCCACCTTTACCTGTGACCTCTCAAGGGTGTTCAGGGCAGTCCCCACCTTGAGTCTTCATCCTGGCAAGAGCCTGGGCTAGATAGGTGTAGGTGCTTAGGGGAGGGCTGGCGTTTCCAGTGGAATTGGGACTGGCAAGAACCATGGCTCTGTGTAGTGATTTCATTTGTGTTTTAATAATAAAGCTTGTCTGAATATCAGAGAGTAAAACAGCCCCACTGGTCAGCCTTACAGACCAGGCTGTGGTGACACACACCTTTAATCCCAGTAGCCACACTAGTTGCCATAGAAACCGGGCAGTAATGGTGCATGCCTTTAAATCCCAGCCCTAGAGAGGAATATAAGATGGGAGGAGACAGGTCTCAGCTCAGTCTCATTCTGAGGATTAATGGAGGCAGGATTGCCTTTTTGGACTGAGGTAGAGGTAAGAGTCAGTGGCTGACTTTTCTTTCAGTTGAACCCCAATATCTGTCTCTGGGTTTTTATTAATCATGTTGCAGTGCTGAGGGGCTCCAGTATCCCAGCCTTGCGCTCACATGGAGTTGTCTGGGTGGATGGGTGCCATTAGGGTTATCTGGAACAGATAGTGTCCTCTCAGTGGCAGAAATGGTCCTCTTAATGGTAGTAAGAAATCCTAATGTAACATCCCCAAGCAGCTGAAGCGCCTGCTGGGCAAGGACCCCTGGAGAAGTCCAAACTTGAGTCTTGGAGAAGGTGGGTGTGTGGGTTCTGTCTACACAGGTCAGCTCTTAGGCACCAGGGCTTGAGAAAAGGTCCTGGGAGTTCTGTAACTATTGTTACAGGAGGATGGACAGGGAGGGAGATGTGCCTCCACCCAGCAGGGTCCTGGACAAACCCTGGGAAGTTAGGTCACGAGCTTCCTCCCAGGAATCCAGATACATGGGCACGGAGAACGCGGCTGGGAAGGTTCCAGCCCACCTCAGAAGCCAAGACGCTGGTCTTTGACCCTGAACAGTGTGCTGGGCAAGGGGTTGCAGAGGAGGGGCTGCCTGGGGCTGTGGTTCAATCCTGATACTTGGGATGAGAGAGTCACAGCTCTGACTTCTGGGCAGGCATGGTTGACATTAGGGCACTGTGTTGAGGCACAATTGGTGGTTATCAGGGACAGAAATAATAACAGCCAGGACGAACTCAGAGAAATTCTTTTTAATGTCCCCACAATCCACAAAGGCCATCTCCAGCAGGTAGAAGAGAAAACTGAGGAATACGGTGGACAGTGGATAGGATCTGCCCAGAAACTTCTGGAAGAGACTGCATCATGGTGAGAACTCAGGCCATCCACACCAGACAGATGAGACCACCCTGGGCGGGCCATGTCCACACCAGACAGATGAGACCACCCTGGGAGGGTCATGTCCACACCAGACAAGGTGAAACCACCATACACAGACCATGTGTTTGGTGTGTTGTATGGCAGTCTCCTCTGAGATGAAACAGTCCATCCTTCATGGAAGCTCCTTACCACTGAGGAAGTAAACAACTCAGAAGCTAAGCAAGCCCTTGAAACTGACCGAATCACACTACGCCCCTTCCTCCCCTACTTAAGGCAATACTAAGAAAGTGCCAAGACACTCAGAACCACCATGATGGGCCCCTCCAGCCTGCTGAGCGACCTGCAGTGTGCCCTGGGCTCCCAGCTTTTGGGAGCTGTCGCCCGTGCTGGGAGAAGGTGGTGCAGCTGCCATCGAGTCGTTTCTGGTCCTGGTCCTGTAAGTGACCTCTCACCCATGTAAATAACCCCAATAAAATTTACTGGTTCACCAAGGTGGACTTTGGTCTGTTGTCAGTTCCCTACCTGGAATAAGCAGAAACATGTTTGTTTCTCCCCAGGAATAATGTCCGCACGAAATGGTGCCCTCAGGAGATGCCAAGAGGGCTGAAGAATTGAAGACATTGTTTTGGGGCTCCAATTTTTTATTTTTAAGTGGGTACACTATGCATGGACACTCAGCGCTTTTAGGGGGTTCAGTGACTCACCCCATGTGCATGACGCATTGCCCTGTGGGTGCTGGGAAGCCAGACACTGCGGCAGTGCCCACTGAGCGGTGGCGCACTCCCTAGTGATCCCGACACTACAGCATGTGGGGATGTGGCTTTGGGAAGGCAGAGGAGTGGAGACTAGGTCAGTCCCTCCACCTGTGCCAGGGACTGTCAGGTGGGACACTGCTCCACAAACAAACGACAGGAAGTTGACTGGGCTGACATCCACGGACTGCAAGCTACTTCCTGGTGCCTCCAGGGTGCCTGGGAAAGTTATGACCAAACCTCAGAGGCTCTTCGACTCAGCCTCATGTGTGGGTCACGTGTGCTGGATGTGTATGAGCGTGTGTGCTGTGTAGCATCTGGGTGTGAGAGTTTCATTCTTGCTGTGTGGCATGTGAGTGTGATGTGAGCTGTGTATGTATGGAGGCTCAGGGATGGCAGGAGAGACTGCGTGTGACAAGGCTCACTGGCATGTGTGAGGGAACAGGAAACTGCCCTATGTTGAAGGCCAGCTGTTGGCTCCCTGGAACCCGGGGATGCGAGACAGGCTGGTTTGGGGCACTCTGCTGGAGACCACCCTGTCCTGGACTCCCTGAGGATAGGGATAGGGCCTGGTGACAGTAAGTTTGTTTGGGTCAGCCAGACCAAGCCTGCAACCTTGCCCGACTGCTCTGTCCCAGAGGCCCCCATGCGGACAGTGGCCTGACCACTTCCATGACAAACTGTGTGCCTCCATCATTGTAGGAACGTGAGCTTCAGACCCATGGCACCTTCCTGGGGGTAGCCAGGGACCCTCCCCTAAGGTCACCAGCTTCTTTGCCTGAACCCCTCCCTTCTTACCTGGCTCACCTCGTGAGGGATAGAGCACTCACTCATCTTCAGGGACCACGGGGTCAGGTTGTACCCAGGGAGACACTCCAAGACAGACCAAGCTGCTCTCCTCCCCATATGACCTATCTGAATGAGCCCTCAAGACCCAAGTCCTTCATCCCTTGATAACCCCACCTCCCCTTAAGAGTGCTCCCATCTGCTCATCCCAGCCCCTTCCCCTAAGAACCTAGCAGATCTGGGACGATGCTCAGTGCCCATCTACATCCCAGCCCCTTCCCCTAAGAGCTCTGCGAAGCTGGGGAGGATGCTCTGTGCCCGTCTACATTCCAGCCCCTTCCCCTAAGAGCTCTGTGGAGCTGGGGAGGATGCTCTGTGCCCATTTACATCCTTCTCTCCACCTACGCCATCACAACCTCTTCCCCATTTCCCTCTGACTGGGTCAGTTCCACCTCAGTCCCTTCCCAGGCCTAGCAAGGTGATGACTACTTGATGTTTAAATATATGGCAACCCGTTGGGAGCCTGTCTCCCCATCTGTCCTGGGAATTCTTGGTACCCAGAGTGCTCACCTGCCTCACCTCAGCACCTGGGAATGCTTCTCAGCAAGTGTGCATTGACTGCACGGGGAGGGGGGGGAGAGGAGGACTCTGCGAAGAGCCAGCATTTGCTGGGCGCTTGCTGTGAGCTAGCCGCTGCTCTGCACACTGTGTGTTCTAGCTCACTAAGTGCTGGAGCAGCCACAGTGAGGGACACTGGGAATCTGGTCTACTTCAGCCAGCAGAAGTGGGGGGATGGGCCCTGGCACGAAGCCCCAAGCAAACTGTTTGAGGTTGCCTGGAGGTTTTATAAACTCTGCCTGCTGGCCTTTAGCTCCAGCGCCTGCAGGAGCTGGCATGTGTCAGGACTGCCCATGCAGGACCACTTCTGTAAGATGCCAGCTCACCCCATAGGGTCCCAATGAGACTCAGTGGAGCACCTGGCAGTAGGACTTGTCCCCCCTCTTTCATAGGCTTGGGGGAAGCCAGTCTGTGGACACTTGTCCTTGCACGGAAGTGGGATGCAAACCTGCCTGGCTCCCAGCTAAGGTTCGGGCTGCACAAAGCCAAGGCTCCTTCCTTCCTTCAGCTCAGACCGGGCTAGGAACCACAACAGACTGCTGCAGTAGCCAGGACGTGGTCCAGTCCTACCTACTCTTCCCTGCCTGCCTCTGAGAGAGGCTGGCTGGTTCTTGTCCACGCTTCTCACTCCCAGAGGCTCTGCTGAGGCCCGGTGCCCGCAACCCCGGCCCAGATTTCTCTCAGGGTTCCCCAGTGTCTGAAGAAGGTGCCCGTGACTCTCCCTCTTCTTACTGTCAAACGCTGTCTCCTCCCAGCTCAAGTCTTCCTGTGCTCTCTCTTCTCTGCCCACTGCTCGTCACAAGGAGCCAGGGGAACACTCTCCCTCCCTAGGAGTCCCGGGACAGTTATCCAAACTGCTGCTTCATCCCAATGGCCTTAGCCACCTCTTGCTGTGATGTCTCGGACTTCTGTTATCCAGGAGGTCATGGGCAGAGTGGATTTCTCCACAGACCCCTGAGAATGAGCAGAGCACACAGTGTCTCAGAAAATCCCGGCTTTCCAGGGAGGGTACTGCCACAGTGTGTCTTGTACGAGCTATACACGTGGTTGTGTTTCATGGGAGGGAGTCTGTCTGCTCCTTTCTCAGGGCCTCTGTGCAGAACTGCCTGTATGGTGTGTGTGAACATGTGTGGCTGTGGATGTGATATAACTGTGGGTGGCATGACACTGTTACAGTCACTGAGATGAGGGTGTCCTGGGCCCCTCCTGTAGCATCCCCTAGCTCACCATAGCAACGAACACACACTACTCATGTACCAAGGCCCATGGCCTCACCTGTCCACGCTACGCCTAGGCCTGCCTGGGTTGCCTTCTGACTCCAGCACCTGTGCCCCTGGGAGCAGCTAGGGTGGGGCTGTGCAGTCTTGGGGCACTCACTCAGCTGGGGACCTCAGCTTCAGAATCAGAACCACCAGAGCGACCGATTGGCTCAGCTTCTATTTGGAGGTTTGTGCCCACAACCGTAAAGCCCTACCTACCAGAGACCAGGTTCCCCTGGCAGGGGAGGAACGCATTCAACCAGAGCCGCAGTGACTGTGAAAGTAGTCTTATTATGCCAAGTCCACAGAGAGGCAGGGGACAGCGGAGGGATGCCCAAGTGGATGACTATGGGGAGGTGTGGATGGCACCAGTGGATGCCCCCATCAGGAAGCACCAAGGGTTTCATCTTTGTGTGTCCTGGCCAGGCCCTAGGACAAGGGCCACAGCACCCGCTCAAGGTCACACATCTGCAGGGGGTGGCCGGCCTCCTCCCTGGCTCAGGCATCCTAAGCTTCAGCCTGCCTGCTGAGCAGGTCTGAGCTCAGCTGGTAGTCCAAGTTGCTTCTTGGAGGAGCCTGGTGGGTACAGCCTGCACAGGGGGTCAGTCGTCTGAGGACCCTGCCCCCCAGGAGTCGAGAAAGCAGCTGTGCCCTACTGCTTGTTGGCTTTCTGCTGCCGCAGGGCCTGCAGGAAGACCCCCTTCACCTGGCCCAGGGTCTGGTGGTACATGCGGAAGTCCTCCTCCTTCCCACGCAGGGCACTGCCCAGAGCATCTCTCAGGATTCCGTTCTCCTCCATTTGAATGGCCAGCCTAGACGAGGGTTGGGGGAGAAGGGGCTGAGTGTGTGGAGGCAGCAGGTGTTCTGGGGCCCAGTGTTTTAGGAGATGCTGTGGTGCAGGCTTAGAGGTCCCTTCCAACTGCCTCCTCCTCTCTGGACCCCTCAGGAGACACATACCAAATGGATCTTTCTCTGGGCCTACCCACAGTCCTGACCCAGAAGCTCTGAGCAGCCTCAATTACCCAGATTCCTATACACTCCTCATTTCTTGCTTTGTTTTTTCCCCCACCATACGCTTAAATTTATTTATTTATTTATTTAGAGATAGGCTCACATGTACCCAAGGCTGGACTCAAGCTCAGTAAGCAGCCAGGTGTGAGCCTCCGCCACTCCTAGGGTGCTGGGATTACAGGTGTGGACCACCACGTCCTGTGTGCACAATGCTGGGGACTGAACCCAGGGTTCTGTGCAGGCCATGCCAGTCTCCTGACTGGGACACACCCTGGCCCCTTCAGCTCCTCTGTAGAGGGTTAACTACTGGAGAAAGTGAGGGCACAGCCTAGTACCGATACAGGTTCTCTTGGGAGCCTGGAGTCATCAGGGCACTGTGGAATCCCCCTACCCTAGACCAGTCCTGGCACAACCGTCCTTCTGGGAAAATAGAGGTCCTTGTAGCAAGGGAGAGGGACATGGTCCCTCTGCCTGTCAAGCCTCCAAGTGGGCATCTCTACCCTTTCTGGAAGCCTCCATGTGGGCATCTCTACCCTTTCCGGAAGCCTCCATGTGGGCATCTCTACCCTTTCCGGAAGCCTCCATGTGGGCATCTCTACCCTCCATGTGGCCATCTCTACCCTTTCCGGAAGGCTGGGCAGGAAGCACCTGGCGGTCAGCTCTTCGATCTGGGATTCCATGGGCATATCGGAAAGCTGAGTGGCGGACGAGTCTTTCTTGGCACTCCCAGGTGGGTTGTGCTTGGCGCTGGTGGCTGGTGGCCCTGTGGAGGAGCAGCCTCGTTCTGTAGTGAGGCCAGTTATGTGAGCTCTCCCTCCCCGCCCTGCCCACTTTCTGTGTTCCAGCTTGTGGAGAGTGGAGACATCACATCTCCTACAGGGTGCAGGGTGCAGGCTGGGGCCAGCTCTCTCTAGAAGCCCTCCCTGATGCTCTCTGCATCCCCATCCTGGCTCTGCCTGCCTGTGCCACGGTGGTCCTCACCTTTACCCCTCCACAGTTTTGTCACCGAGAGTAGACAGTGGGACCTTAGGGCTGGCCTGAGATCTGAGCCCAGGACCAGGCTGTCGCTGCTTCTGAGGCCACCCCTACCATGGTCCCCCATCCTGGTCCCCCCATCCTGGTCCCCCTACTGGTTTCCATGGTTTCCATTCAGGCCGGCAGCTTTATATTAGGAAGCTATGGGCTACTAGGCCCAGTGGCCACAGAGTGCTCGGAGAAAGATGGCAAAGTCATTTGTGACCTTGGGTGATGATGTCAGGACATCAAAATATTCTGAGCTAAAAAGGCCTCAGGAAATCCCCAGCCTTAGTAGAACTGGCCTTCACCCCGGCTGCATGGCCTTGGATAAGCCATGGAAATCCCTGAGCTGGCCTCCTCCTTGGCACTGCAAGGATAGATGGATTCCTAGTTGTCCTCAGTGAGTGTGACCGAATCACGGAGAACCCCTATGTTACCCCACTGTCCCTTGGCCTCCTGTCTCCTTGCTGTTCCTTTGAGCCTAGCTGAGCCTCCACCACTGTCTTTGTCCTTACTGGTCCCTGTGTGTGGTCCAGGGCAGGTGGCGGGGGGGTGGGGGGGATAGGGGACAGGAGAGCTGTGCTCCCCAATGGGCCAGTGAGCGGCAGGGGCCACATGGGCTTTCCAGGCATCGCGGGTGACAGGACAGAAGCTGCCCGTGCGAGGAGAATGGCACCCAAGAAAGGGACGTGGCCTCCCAGCCATGGAAAGTTCACCTGAGCCTTTCTTCAGAAGCCTGAGTGTTACACTCTCCCACTGTGGTTGGTCCAGCGGACCAATTCTGCCCGAGACCAGCTATGACCAGGGCCCAGTTAGGCTCAACCAAGGGCTAGGCAAAGGCTCTGGAAGGTGGCACAGGGAGTAGAGGCCAAGGGCATGCAGCAGGGGTACTGCCAGTTCAGGATAAGGCCCCTAGATGGCTCCCAGAGGGCCCCGACTCTCTGGGAGCCAGGCTGGCACATGGAACAAGAAGCCCCTCACAGCAGGGGCAGGCAGAGCTCCCAACACTTGCCTGCCTGCTCCTGAAGCTGCGCCACCCACCTCCTGGGCTCCTTACCTGGCTTGTTCCTGGCAACTTTCTGGGACACGGAGGTCCTGGAGGGCTCCAGGCGCATCTTCTCCAGGTGCTGCTCCAGCAGAACTGCGCGCTGGCGTTCCTCCTGCAGCCTCTGCTCGGCCTCCAACAGCTTGCTGCTGCTCTCCTCCACCCTGGCGGTTAGACACAAGCTTCACGCCCTGCAGGCGGGTGCCCCCATGCGTGATTCTTGGATCCCACAAGTGGTGCACACACTATGGAGGTGAGGGTTTGCCTCCCTTGTCTTGAGTTCACGGCAGTAACACCAGAACAGGCATTTCAAACTCTCTGAGGCATACGATACATGGCTGGCAGGTGAGCCACCCTGATCTCCTAGCTCCTGCCCTCAGAGCAACCAGCTCTCTGGTGTTTTCGCTGCTGCTTCTAGAACTTTCTGCCACACTGTACAGATGCTCATGTGCCTAGTTTGGAGGACTGGACACAGGTCTTGGTTTCCTATCATGCTGAGTGAGGGTTTCATTTCGCTTTACTGTCTCCTGTCAAACACAGTCCCCTCCCTGCTTCTCGGATGAGTTTTTAATAGGTAGTCTGTTTCTATTGCTGCTGTAACAGACCCACCACAAAATAGCAGGAATTAATAAGCAAAATTAACACAAAATTGCTTGAAGACAACACAAAGTTAGCATCTCATGGCAGGCTCCAGGTACCACAGGTTGAAATTCAAGCCTCCGCTAACCTGGGTTCCTATCTAGAATCTTTGGTGGGGGAGAGTCCCCTCCCAAACCCACTCAGCATCACCTCCCTGCCTACTGCCAGCTTCAGAAGGCACACCATGCCCTCCATCCTCGAAGCGGGCTTTGGATTACTCTGACCGACTCATTCCCCACAGTTCCCTTGAATGGCTCCAGGCAGGAAAACTGCTTCTCTGGGCTGAAGTGATCATCCCGGCTTGCCTTGTTTTGGGACCATGATGCACTGCTGATGCCCTGCCTTCCATAGGGTACATTCTGTGACTCTGCAGATGTAGGGGCCATGACATGTCCTTACTGCCCTGTTCCCCTGGACCTGGTGCTTGCCACACGCTTCTTACACCGTGCTCTTCACGCCTGCTGCAGACTGAAGCCCTAGGAGATCCTGCTCTGATTACCTCACCCGGAAGCTTGCTCTGTCCTGTGGGTCTTTCTGAGGCTCCCTAAAGCACTTTGGATTTCTGTGGCAATAAAAACTCAGAAGGCCAGGTATCCCTGAGATCCATCCTAGCAGAAGGTTACAGAAATAGTGGCTGCAGAGCTGCAGCCTGGAGTCCACAGTGGACAACAGGGAATCGAATCATCTCTCTATGTTGGAGAAGAAACAGCGGAGGATTGGGAGGGCAAGAACCTAGTTACTAACCAGAAACTGTACACTGGGCTGCCGTATACTAGCCTGAATAACCATCGACACCCATGAGGCACGAGTTTCTTGAAACTATCTTCAAAAGCAAGATGCACAGCTGCTCAAAGGCCAAAGGAATTGGATGGAGGAGTGGGGCTGTGGGCAGTGAGGATTAGAACAAGCTCCCCTGCTCCTCAGGCATGCTGGCAATGTGCCAGCTTTGCAAAGGCTCCTGTGGTTGCTGCACTGTGGGCCACAGACCTAAACCACCTCTACCAGCTCTGCCAAGTGGTCCCACTCTGACCAGCAACACAAACGTGGCTGCTCTGCACGTCATAGGTCAGCGAAACAAGACAACACACTGACAATGACATCAGCAGGCCTGCCTCTTCATATCCGCCATGCGAGAACTAAGGTCCTGGACAAGGAGGGTTGAGATTAGAAAACAACGGATAGCTTAGTTTGGATGCGGTTAGCATGGGAGCAAGGTCGTTCTGGTCCCTGTCTACTCAGTAGAGCTTACGGCAAGCCAAGGCCCTGCCCTGTGGGGTGTCACCTGGATGGCCTGCTGGCCTTGGAAGGTGGCTGCACCCATGCAAATGGACGGAGTAGTGGTGGCACCTGGGGCTGACACCTTATGTCCCAAACCTAGTCTCCCTAAAAACAAACCATGAGGACTCGCATGCTTCCTGCTAAGCCTGTGTGGGGAGAGAGACGTGTATGTCCTGCCTATCCACAGCTCTTCTGGGCTCTGTGGTCACCTAGAATGGCCTTCCCTGGGCTGCCCTGTGACGCGAGTACCACAAAAGAATGGGGCAGACGCCAGGAAGAAACTGAGGCCCTGTCTCAGAAACAAACAGACAAAATATCAAAGTAAAACAAGGACAGAAACGAACGTCTAACACAAGAAAGGGTTTGCAGACTAGAGACCAGTAACTCAGAGAGAGGAGTGTCCGACCGGCTGGGAAGTCACGTGATTGGTCTGCCTCTCCAAGAGGAGAGTGATCCACGGGGTACCAGTGAGCGAAATAAGCGGAGGTTGTGCATAATGTATGGAGCGATTTAAATATTTATAACAAATTAACAATTTAAAAACAAACAAATCCAAGGCTGCTGTCACTCTGCTTGTGGGGTGGAAACAGGACAGTGACCCTGGCTCACGTGGGGGCGGAGGGGCTCTCCTTCTGCTCTGCTCTTTCAGGAATGCGGGCAGTCTGCTTAACTACAGATTCCGTTCACACTCACGGACTTAAGGGACGGATAGCTGGCATCGTGGACAACGGTCAAGCATGATGTGAGTTTCCCAGAGAGTGTGTGCGTGTGTGCGCGCATGTATGTGAGCACATGCACATGTATGGGTGCCCGTGAAGTCACGCCAGGGCTAACTGCTTGAAAGAACTTGGGCTCTGAGGATGGGAAGCCTGGTTTTGGGGTGATGCTCTGGAAGTCAACATATTATATCTTGGCTGAGGAGCCCCAAAGTGACACAGGCATCAGAATGAACCAAGGTGCTCCGACGGCTGACGGAGGTGCCTGTGACTCTCAGCCATTGTTCCCTAACACATATCCTGGCTGATTTCCTTCTTCACTCTAGGCCCAAGGCCACTTCAGGTGAAGAAAAAGGCAACAGGGAGGGAAACTGAGTCACCCTGCTCCACCTGTGACAGAGAGAAGCCAAGGGGGCGCCCCCAGCAGCCATCATGTGGGGCAGTTCCCAGTGAGGCACAGGATTTCAAAAGGACCAACCATTGTACTTAACCCCAAGTCAGGATGGCAGGTTCTGCAGCAACAGTTTACCAGGTCACCCTCCAATACAGACATACCTAGGGAAATGGGGGCCAACGCCCAGACAGAGGACAGATATTTGTACTAGCCACTGAATGCAGTCATAGAGAAAGCAGGTGTTTCTTCATTGCTTCTGTACTGGCCACCCCAGTTCCCTTGGAAACAAGCCCTCTCTCCCAATTCCGCGAGTACCTGGGGGTACCACCAGTCTGGCTGCTCTCTCTTGGGGGTGGGGTGGGGGGATAGAAGTCCCAGAAAACACACCATCAAGACCCCTGCCCCTCCTCAGGCCTTCTGCTCTGTTCCTCAGCATTTCCAATACTTTCCAGGCCTCCCCCCTACTCAGCTGAGGCAGAGCTGGCTCCTGTTATCTGTCACCGCAGAACAGTGACGGACACACAACACCACAGTGAGGACAGGAGCTTGGTGGTGCCCCTCATGTTTTTTAGGATGGATTCCATGGCTGGCCCATGTGCCAGCCTGGGTACCTTCAGTGATTGCCAGCCAGGCCATGTGAGCAGGGGCACTGACTGATTTGAGTGGAAGCTGTCAGCAACTCTTTGGAGGCGGCTGGACCTCCTGGGTACCTCAGCTGCACGCTGGCTTCCTGCCTCTCAGAACCTCACCTTCTCAGCTCAGCTGCCCTCCTGTGCCCAGCAACTGCCAGCATCGGGCTAGGCTGTCACTTCCCCACATGACTCTCAGGCAGCTGACAGGACGACCACAGGTCACAGAGCTTAACACCCCTTGAATTAAGTCTGACTGTTCTCACTACAGAGCCAGTCCCCCAAGGTTACCACCTGACAGGCTGTCTGGGTGCACAGAAAACAGGGCTGCCCCCGAGAACAGGTCCTCCAGTGAGGACAGAACCCAGAGTTGTGGGCCCTGGAGGGAGCCCAGTCCCAACCCACACAGGCCTAGGAGAGAGCTGACTGGGTGTCATGTGTTACCGCTTCTGCAGGACAGTGACAAACTCATTCAGGCGGTCGCGCTCCACCTCGGCGGCCTGCCAGAGGGCCTTCATTTCTGCAGCTTGTGCCTGCCAGCCCTTTTGTTCTGGGGAGTCCAAGAACCTGGGGCCAGAGTAGAGGGCAAAGGGCAGAGGTCATGTTAAGTTGGAAGACATAAACATCCTTATACAGTGGCAGAAGGGGTGGTGACATCTAGAGGTTCTGGGATGGCCAGAGGGGAAGAAGCCCAGCCACCACCTGGTTATGTAGGCCACTCGGTCCCACTAAGTCTATAAATCCCTATGGAGGCCCAGGGGCCCAGGATGTGGCTTCTGGGGCCTGGTTCCCTGCCAGTGTCAAGTGTCAATGTCTGGCTCAAAGTGTCACAGGTACTTCACGGGAGACAGTAGTCCAGAGAGAGAAAACCAACTTGTTTATAGCCACATGGTAAATCTCAAGTGAGAGGAGGCCCACTGGGCCTTGCCTGGATCCCAAGCTGACCTGCAGGGGCCGGGGCACACTGGCAGCAGGCGTCTCCAGTGGACAGTGCGTGGGACAAACCATCCTTTGTCCATGAGCCCACAAGAAGAACAAAGGGTGCATTTAAGCCCTGAGCCTGGCTTTATCCACAAACAGGGGGCTGGGGAGCCGAGGGGATATCAGTGACTGAGTGTGGGGACCCACATGATGTGGGGCACTCCCCCTGGAGAAAGATTCTCAGCGGGTAAGAGAAGGCTGTGAGGTGGGGCTGGGCTGACTCCCTAGTAACAGGAAAGAGGCCCACACTGCCTGTCAGGGCCAAGGTCTGGCTCTGAAGCTGTTTACTCTATCAGGTGGCCCCGCCACAGGCCTCTCCAGCCTTATGTAACCCTCCATGAATGCTTGGACTTGGCCTGGCCTCAGTCCTCCATCCCTTAATAGGCTGGGGATGCTGAGCCAGGGAAGGTGGTAAGCTCCAGAGCTAGGGGTGCTATGCTCCTACTGCTCCTACCTGGGTGAGGTCCCATGGGGACTAGGCAGGGATGGCCTCGTGAGAGCCGACTCCACCAGTGTGTGGCCCAGGCTGGTCACAGAGCTGTGTGGAGGCAGAGGGGGACATCAGCAGGGAAGGAGTGGGCACTGCTGAACTACACAGTGGACAGGGATATAGGGAGCCAGTGGAGAAGGCTGTATGGGCCTCAGCTTCCCCATGGGCCAGTTGTCCTTCCTCTTTCAAGATAAAACAGAGCCACAAGCAACCCAACAGCAGTGAGTCTGAGAGACTTGGGAGGAAGTGTGCCCTGAGGCTGGGGCAAGAAGCTGGACAAGGGACTTCCAGCAAGTGCTTGAAGTGATGGAACCCAGGGCTGCCGGCACCTTCCTGCCACAGGGAGTTAATAGGAGAGGGCTTCAGGTGGCGCTTGACAGCAGGGCAGGCGACCTGAAGCATTGCTTTGTGTGCATGTGTGTGGTGTGTGTATCGTGTGTGGTATGTGGGGTGTGTATGTGCGCTGTGGTGTATGGTATGCGTATTGTATGTGGCATGTGGTATGTGGTATGGTTCATGTGTTGTGTGTGGTATGTAGTGTGTGTGTGTGCTGTGGTGTATGGTGTGAGTATTGTATGTTGTATGTGTTGTGTGTGGTATGTAGTGTGCGTGTGCATGTGTGTGCTGTGGTGTATGGTGTGAGTATTGTATGTGGTATGTGGTATGGTGCATGTGTTGTGTGTGGTATGTAGTGTGTGTGCTGTGGTGTATGGTGTGTATTGTATGTGGTATGTGGTGTGTATGTGGTGTGCTGCATGTGTTGTGTGTGGTATGTAGTGTGTGTGTGTGTGTGTGCTGTGGTGTATGGTGTGAGTATTGTATGTGGTATGTGGTGTGGTGAGTGTGTTGTGTGTGGTATGTGGGATGTGTGTGTATGTGGTGTGCTGCATGTGTTGTGTGTGGTATGTAGTGTGTATGTGCGTGTGTGTGCTGTGGTGTATGGTGTGAGTATTGTATGTGGTATGTAGTATGGTGCGTGTGTTGTGTGTGGTATGTGGGATGTGTGTGTGTGCTGTGTATGGTGAGTGTATTGTATGTGGTATTTGTGTTGGTGTGGTTTGGTTGTCTAACATGCACAAGATCCTAGTTTTGATTCTCAGTATTGCATGAACTGGTGTTATCTATAATTCTAATACTGGGAAGATAAGGTCGGGAGAGTCAGGAGCTCAGTCATTCTTGGCTACATCTCAAGTTCAAGGCCAGCCTGAGATACTTGAGACCCTGTGTTAAAATCGAAAAGGCCAGACATAATGGCACATGACGTTATCCAGCACTTGGAGACAGAGGTAGGAGGATGTCTGTGAGTTCCAGGCCAGCCAGGGCTATCTAGTGAGACCCTGTCTCAAAATAAATAAAACAAAACAAAATTTCACGCAGGGGCTTTCCATAAGAGGAAGCAGGGAGACACCATTTCTCCAAATACTACGCAGTCACTCACCATCCCTCCAGCCTGTGTTTTCCTTACCGAGAGGATCCTAGCCTGCCGACATGATCGCCTGCCGAGGCCGGAGAGCTGGTTACCGGGATCTGGTCCTCAGGGAACATGGCATGGGTGGGGCTGGCCCCTTCACCCCCTCCTTTATTGTGGAGATACTGCAGGGAACAGATGTGGGGTTGGATGTCAGGGTTTTGGTGCCAGCCTGGAGAGGGCAGGGGGCGGGCTTGACTGGCTTCCAGCTCCAGGGTTATGAAAGAAGCTCCTCTTCAGGGAGAATGCTGGCCTGGGCGGCCAAGGCACCGCTTGCATGACAATGACAGCTTACAAAGCTTTTGCTCAGAGGAGGCTCCAGATGAGACCATTGCAGGCCAGGGCCACAGGGAGGTGTGAGGACAGTGGGGGCCAGAGGCACAGAGAGGTCAGAGCTGACGTCTGTCCTTGGTGGCCCCACACAGTTTATGACTTAAGGTCAGGGCCATCTTCAGTCCTCACACCTGGACTTCAGTCTGAGGGCCAGTGCTTGTGTGGAAGTGGAGCTTCCCAGGCTCCTCCCTCTTTTGGCCTCTTCCTCTCTTGTGTGCACCAGCAGATCCTTGCGGGAGGCTGGGCCACATCAGTGCAGTGAGTGTGGCTTCTAACAGCCTGGCATGGTATGGCCCCAGGAATTCTGAGAAAACCGGAATATGCAATTGCATTGGTGAGGGGAGCTTGGCTCCCAGCTGGCTGTGTCCTCTTTTGGAGACCAGGAACAAGAACAGAAGGTGATAATGCTAGAACGTTCCAAGCACTCCTCTCAGGACAGCAGTATTGAAGACCGCAAGACGATGTCCCCCACCTGCCCGATGCCCAGAGCGCTCCCTTGACCAAGCCTGCAGCCCCAGGCTCCCCTGGACTCAGCAGGCCAGTCAATTAGTGCCGCTCTGAGTTGAGAGAGGTCAGAGCCCTGGTAGCTCTGATGGACCCCGGGTCCTAGAAGGAAACAAGGGACAGAGCTGCTTTGTGACCCAGCTCCACCCACACGGTAGGTCTGAAGGGACCCACGTCCACCCACGCGGTAGGTCTGAAGGGACCCACGTCCACCCACGCGGTAGGTCTGAAGGGACCCACGTCCACCCACGCGGTAGGTCTGAAGGGACCCACTTCCACCCACGCGGTAGGTCTGAAGGGACCCACGTCCACCCACGCGGTAGGTCTGAAGGGACCCACGTCCACCCACGCGGTAGGTCTGAAGGGACCCACGTCCACCCACGCGGTAGGTCTGAAGGGGGAGGGGTGACGGGAAGACACAGGAGGGGAAGAGGCCAGAGTTAGACGTGTGCTCAGGATCTGGATGGAATGTGGGCTAAGCAGGAATGGGGCACGGGGTGGCTGTGGTGTAACAGAAACCAAGGATGTATGAAAAGCAATATGGAAAATACTGTTTTATAAGCCAATTAAAATATACAACAATAAAAAAAGAGTACGAGAGGTGCCCTGCAAGGGTGGACAGTGCTGGTTCTAGAACCCACAGGCTGTGGCTGAAAACCGCAGTGCGGGCGGTGACCCTCCCTCCCCACCATTAGTCAGGGAGGCCTCACCGGCTCCCAGCATTGCTCCTAGCTGTCTCCATAACTAGACAGTAAGATCCTACTGCTGAAGACCGGCTGTAGGACACAGAGAAATCAAGCCAGGGGAAAGCTGGGAGTGTCCACTCTGCTGGCAGGCTGTCGTGGTGCCAGAAGGTGATATGGAGGTTGCTGGGGGTGGAAAAGAGTCACCAAGGGTCATACCTAGCTGTGATACTAGCCTGCCAGGCAAGATGTGCCCACTGGCGCACAGTGGCATGACTTCTGGGGGCAACCAATCGATTTTTGATTGGATTCGAGGCTGGAATTCACCCCTGATACTGTAAACATGGGGGAGAGCCCATGGCCAGGGAGGTCACAGACCATAGGGATGGATCTTCTACTGCTATTTTGCTAAATGGGCACGGTACCAAACTGCCTTCCACGTGTTAAACCCACAGATAAGTGTGGGTTTCGGCCTCCGTCACAGAAGCTTCTGCTTGTGGTGAGTGAGAATCAGAGACTTACAACTGGTCAAAGTGCTGAGAATGAGTGACCGAGAGCTTAGCCCTAAATTAGACACCTGCACTCCCCTCTCAGAGGCTCAGGGAATGCCAAGAACAGGGGGTAGGAAGAGCATAATGAGGGTGGGAGGGGAGCTAGGAAACGCTGTCCCATGACGTGACACTCCAGCAGGGGGAAGGGGAGGGGCTCATAAGACCACACCCCTCTCGGGAACTCCTGACAGCCAATGGTTGCTGAGGACTCAACTCCCTTCAGTGTTGTAGGCACTGGTGAGTTGCCCTCCCTTAATGCTAAAGCAACCCTAATTAAATTCAGTGGTCACACACACAGAGAAAAGAAGAAAGCAGGAGACACGTTGGGAAGAGAGTTAGTGCGGGGTGGGAGAAGGTAGGGGAGGTTATGAAAACAGCCCAAATACCTTTCATACATGTATGACATTGTCAAGGCTTTAAAAGGGTTTTAATTAAGAAGTGTGGCCGTCCTACTGACTGCAGTGTGAACGTAGCTGGAGCACAGCTCCCACATGGGTCACGAAGGTGGGGGCCACAGCTGCAGATGGGAGAAGTCTGGATTCTCTTGGCCCTGGTGAAGTTGAGGGTGACAGGAAGCCAGGGGTGGCTTTGAGCTGAGCAAGGACATGATCAGGCTGGTGTTTTAGACAGATCACGCGTGCTCAGGGTGGTGTGGCCCACAGACAGGGCTTGTGTTTTAGGAAGGAAACGTGAATACAGAATTAGAAGGCTGCTGGATGCAAGGGGTCCACATGGACCCTGTGTGGCCAGTGCTGACCTGAGAGCAAGGAGGTAGAAGGTGCTAGCCGGGCACTGACGGCCCCTGCCCCGGGTGGCACCCTGCTCACCTGCACACTGAGTTGCCCAATCTCCAGCTCCAGCTGCCGCACCTTGGCCTCACGCTCGGCCACCATGGCCCGCAGCTGGGCTACAAGGCTGCTGCTCCTCTGGGCCTCACTGTTGATCTTCTGGTCCAGGTGGTGCTGGGATGTGCGCCTTGATTCCTCCTGCACACTCAGGCTGCCCAGAATGTCCTGCAGCTGCTTTAGCTGGTCCTGAGGGCCAGACAGAGGGCAGGCAGAGGCAGCCTTGGGCTGCTTTGGGTAGGAAAGGACAGGGCAGGGGCAGCTGGCTTCCTTACCCGGAGCCATCTGACTTTCTCTGGGCCGAGACCACCCTAGCGGGAGACACTAGTTATCTGACTGAGAACCAGGAGCACCCTTCCTGGGGATTCAAGGCTCAACTCTGATGCCTTCTGGCCTCGGATTTCCTCCTGGGAGACTGGGGCCAAGACGGCCAGATGGGAAAAGCGACCCTTTAGTTATCAGAAGGCAGTTTGGTGGGTAGGTGCCCAGCCAGTAGGCAGACACGTGAGTGCAAGGAAGGACTGATCCAGCATGCTTCATGAGGAGCCCGTCAGCACCTGACCTGAGGCCTGGACCCTGGACATATCCCCAGGGAGGCTCTAAGGACAGAGGCTCCTTGCTTTGGGGCAAAGAGGAACGACAACTATGACCTGGGACAGGAGACCTCAGGAGAAAACGGAGACTCAGAGCACCCCAGGCACAGAACTGTCAGTGAGGTGCCCACAGAGGCAGACTGATCCCAGAGGTGGGTGCCCCCATTTCACCCCATTACAGAGTGCTATCCCCTCTGGGGTCCCAAGGCCAAGGGCACTAGGTTCACGGTTGTCTCTCTCAGGCACTGTGGGTAGCTGTGTCCCAGGGGCAGGACTTTACTGTAGGAAGCACATCTGAGGTGTCTCTGCTCTCAACGCCCCCTGCCTGCATACCATGAGGGCATCAATCAGCTCATCGTCATGTCTGCCCTTCTCCACCAGGGTCACCATCTGGGTCTTGAGGGTCTTCACCTCACTGGACAGCACCTTGTTGCGAGAGCGCAAGCCCTCAAACTTCCTTCTCAGTTCTCCCAGCTCTGTCTGGAGGGCGTCCCGCTCACTGGCCAGTTTCTGTAATCAGGGAGTGAGAGTTGAGGCTAGCCCGTGCAGTAGTTCAGGGTAGCCCAGTTCCCATTGACTGGAGAGACTCGGAAGGGGCGGCTATGGAAGGCCACAGGAACCAGGGATAGGGCCAGGGCCGACCGCAGGCAGACCCGGCTCCCCCTTTTCCTGATGGGCACGTGGCAGACAGCTCTAAGGGACAGCAGCGTACCTCTCCTGACTTAGAAAACGAACGTGAAGACTGGCAAGATGGCTCAGAAGATTGAAACCTGAGCTTGATCTCTGGGACAAGAGTAGAAGTTGAGTCCTGCAATTGTCTTCTGGACTCTACATGTGCATACACACGCACATGCATGCACATATGCCTGGACTCTACATGTGCACACAGGCACACACGTGTGCACACATGCCTGGACTCTACATGCGCACACACACATGTGTGCACACAAGCCTGGACTCTACATGCGCACACACGCACATGCATGCACACAAGCCTGGACTTTACATGTGCACACACGCACATGCATGCACACATGCCTGGACTCTACATGTGCACACACGTGCACACACGCACATGTGCACACACGTGCACACACATGCACACACGTGCACTCTACACACATGCACACACGTGCACTCTACATGTGCACTCTACATGTGCACACACGTGCACACACGCACATGCATGCACACATGCCTGGACTCTACATGTGCACACACGTGCACATGCATGCACACATGCCTGGACTCTACATGTGCATACGCGTGCACATTTGTACACACATGCCTGGACTACATGTGTACAAATGCGCACATGCGTGCACACATGCCTGGACTCTACATGTGCACACACACGCACATGCGTACACACATGCTCTCTTGCACAAACAGCACATAACTACAACTAGCCACGCTGCCTACCAAACTCGTTTCTTCACCAAAATGGCTCGCGTCCACTTTACTTGTGTTGTGTTTATGGTTTCTAACAGAAACACAGTGCTGTTGGGAGCTGACTACTGACCTCTTCCCACTTAAACCCACTCAGCAAGGGGCCGCACAGCTAACAGAGCTTCTGTGACATTGTAGAGGCAGGAATCCCCTCTGCATTCTGCACCTGGTCCTGTCCCGTATGAACTAGATGCTCACACACTTCACGTATTTTTAGAGCCTCTCATGCCTTCATTCTTAGGTTTCCTGTGGGCCTACTGTGTACACTGTGGCAGGAGCTGGGTGAGGCTATTCCTAAGGAGCGACCCCCAAGCCTGGGAGAGAGACTGCTGCCTACTGGGGTGTGGGGGAGGGGAGAGCTGAGCAGAGATGGGAGCTGCTGAGAAGAGCTAAAGTCTTGTGCATGCTAGAGGTCACGGAGAGGCGGGCAGAGGCAGAGGCCGGGCAGGCCAGCTAAGCCCTTCAGAGTCGCTAGGGTAGGCAGGGCAGCAGATGGCTTCTTCCTGGGTCCATTATGGCGGGAACAACGTCAGCCTAGCTAAAGATCGCAGACACTGGAGCGGTAGAGCAAGATGGCTTCCCAGCTCTCGACCGGCGGGGCCACTGCTCACCTGTTGCTCCACAGGCTCCCGTGACCACCTGGACAGAGGACGACATGGGTCTAGGGCTGTCACTTTGACTCTGTGTTGGCTTGAATAGGAGCAAAAGCCATTCCTATTCACAGACTCATGGGTTTGACTGCTTGGCCACATGCAGTGGCACTATTAGGAGGCGTGGCCTTGTTGGAGGAGGCATGTCACTAGGAAGTGGGTTGTGAGTCTCAGAAGCTCAAGCCTAGCCAGTGTATCACAGTGACTTCTGATGTCAATGGATCAGCTGTAGAACTCTCTTCTCCTTCTCCAGCACCATGTCTGCCCATGTCTGCCATACTTCCCACCATGATGATGATGGGCTAACCTCTGAACTGTAAGCCATCCCCAATTCTTTATAAGAGTTGTCAAGGTTATGGTGTCTCTTCACAGCCATAGAAACCCCAGCAAGGACAGGCTCTCACCCCTCCTATCAGCCCCCCCCCCACCATGTCACATGTCTCTTCACAAATCCAAGTGCCTTGGTGATGATCCTGGCATACGAGGTTCAGCAGGACCCAATGTGCCCAGCCCTACAGACAGCTGACATGCAGAAGGCTGGACGAGGCTATGATAAAGTTCCCGGCACCCCGGCACAGGCAGATGGGGTTTCCCGTGGGACTGTTGGAAGCCTCTGTCGGGTGCTGCGGGCCGAATGAGGGCCACTCGCAGTCAGCGGTGACAGAGCCTGGCGCGCTGGCCTGCCCACGCTGTTCAGAGCTTGGTGGGCTTCCTTCAGGCCTGCCCCCATTGTACTACTGGGAATGTGATCCAGTGTGAGGGTGTCTGGATTGGAATCACCATCACTGAGAAGACACACTCTGGGCATGCCTGTGAGGGTGTTTGCAGAGGAGAAAAGACCCACCCTGAATGTGGGTAGTGCATCCCATTGGGGGAGACCCAGAGGAAGTCAGCCACACTGTAGCACATTTATCCCCCTGCCTCCCACTCCTGCCACCACCCTTCCCTGCCGACAGAGCTGAAGCCTGTGGCTGGGCCCGCCTCACCTCCCAGCCTTCCTGCTTGTCCCTCTCCAGGCTGCGGATCCTCAGCAGGTTTTTCTCTTGCATTGTCAGCTTCCGTGGGTCTGAACCGACAGGCAGTGGCTCGGAGCCCGACGAGCCTGTCATCTTGTTCTGACGCTGCCCCAGTTGCTTCTCAAGCTCTCGGACCTGAGGACGGTAAAGCCGGCTGTCCCACAGTGTACAGCCAGGGGACCTGCCACTTGGGTGCCTTGGAGGAGTCTGCCAGACTAAAAGTGGAGCCGCCCTTCCAGGGTGTGGCACAGGACGGGCCCAGGCTAGGAAGATCTTCTGCAAATGGGGGAGCTGTCCAAGGGGTTCAGCGAGAAAAGTCCCTTCCTTGTGGCTGTCCCAGGCTCCCAGACGCTCTGAATCTCAGTCCCGTCAGGAGCATGGGTCTACCCGAGGGTACATTCTGCATGGTGCTGCAATGGGGGGCGGGCTCAGCACCCCAACCCACCTGAGCCCAGCAAGCCCCTTAAGTTCTTGCTGGAAAGACAAGTCTTGGAGTTCACTTCAGACCAAAATGCAGGGCTCTGGGGGCAGGAAGGGCCTGGAAGCCATATTTTAATAAAAGCCATGGGTTATTTTGTTTCTTAAATCAAAACATTAATTTTTATTATACATTTCAACACTCACAGTAATTGTACAAAATGATGGTTTCTCTGCAACAGTCCCTTACATTTGTGACCTGTTTGAACGGCACTGGCTCCCCCCCCCCCCCCGGTTCCCTTCTCTTTACTGCCCATCTTTTAGGTCATTTAAAAAAACCCTCTAGGAGAGAAAACATGAAACACTGTTTCTCTGAGTGTGGCTTTTTCACTTAACACAACGATCTCCAGTCCTATCCATTTCTGGCAAGTATCATGCTTCTGCTTTTTATTCATGGCTAAGATGCCACGGTTTATGCATGACACATTTCTCTCCACGCTACGAGTCTGTGCTTTACGTACGGATGGGCACCCAGACTGCGACCACGCAGTAAGCAGGTGTCTGTGTGCTGAGCAGACTCCTCCGAGCACTTATCCAGGAGTGGTACCCGAGCTGCATCATACTGTAGCTCTAACGTCAGCTTTCTGAAGTCACTCTACACAGACCTCCACAGTGGCCACAAGCACCACGTGCAGGACCCCGTGGTGCATAACGCTCCTCGTTCCCACGCCCTCATCAGCGTACGTGGTTTTCTCCATGACCACGCTCCTAACTAGAAGACATGGAGTCTTAGTGCAGTTTTGAATTGTATTTCCCTAAGGCTGTCGACTATTTAAAACATGTATTTGTGAAGGCTGGGGAGATGGCTCAGTGGATAGAATGCTCACCATGCAAGTGCCCACACGGAGGGCAGGGCAGGCATGGAGGTGGAGCCCTGCCTGTAATCCCACCATTTGAGACACAGAGACAGGGAACCCTGGGACAAGCTGGCCAGCAAGACCACTGAGTCTTTGAGGTCTGTGTGTAGGAAGAGATGCTCCTTCAACATGGTGGAGGAAAACACCTCATGTCGACTCTGCCTCTGTGCACGTGTGCACACACACAAACACACACATTTGCTAACCATTCGTGTTCCTTCTCCTCAGAAGTGTACATGGAAATCGTTCTACATTTTTAAAAAATGAGTTACTTGTTCCTTTGTTATGAGTTCTTTATGTATTTTCTGAGTGTTTACACTGAGATTTCTGATACATTTTGGGCTGATATTTTACAGGGTGAGAGGCAGGGATCTAGTTAAATTCTACGCAGACGGCCAGCTTTCCCAGCCCCGAGCAGAGGCCGGCGCAGGCTCCTCTCTGGTGCAGTCAGTTCACAGCCGCGTGGCAGTCGACAGGACACTAAAAACATAGCTCAGTGGCAGCAGTGGATCTGTTGAGCTGGCAAGTGCTGGGCACTTAAAGGTAAGGAGACTCGAGCTCACACCTCTAGGATCCCAAAGTTTTGGGGTGCCCTTCATGCTGGCTTCAAGGATTTCACAAAAGATCCTACGGGAAAAGCCACCCAGCAGGGTGGGAGTCTGGCACCTGGGAATGTAGATGGCATGCCTGAGGAACTGAGGGAACCCCATGTCTTCCAAGCTTCTCAGTCCAAAGGCAAAATGAGGCTGGTGGGGCAGCAAGCCTGGGCTAAGCACTGCCCAGTGATCCCGCCAGGATGGTGCTGTGCTGAGAACCTTCGCCCCACATATGCTGACATGGTCTTTTCTGCCACAGCCCAAGGGGTGGGGGAACAGGTGCATAGATGTGGAACTGAAGCAGAGACAGTAATTTGAGTGCCGACCCACAGGTGGTGAAGAGAGAGTTGGCGTCTGGATACAAGTCGGTCAGCTCTGGAGCTGCCACCCCTCACTTCCTCTGGTATGTGTCAAAACACTCAGAAAATGAAAAGGGAGACCAGGCTGTTTTATTGGTTACCAAAACCTTTCAAATGGGATTTGCGAGTCTCTGGGACGAGACTGGAAAAAGCCTACCATTAGAGCAGTCACGCAAATTTACATGAACTTGGGGAAAACAAGCCCGTAGAGAAGCCAGTCACACGCGAGGCCAGGCATGTGAAAAGCATTACATATGTGCATGCGCACGCAATAACAAATGAACACCAGGCTCGGAGGAGGATGTAAGCCCGCACTCTGCAAGGACATGCTGTGGGGCCCACAGGCCCTGGGTGGTGCCATGTGCTCCCGGATCCGGGCCAAGGCCGGGAGATGTCTGTGACTTCACTCACCTTACTCTGTAAAACTAGGATTTGTTGAGCCCTCCCCCTCCAGGTCCCTGGTGAGGCCAGGAGCTGCTGGATGTTTACGTCTTCCCCAACTTCATTGGCCAGAACCTGAAATAAAGCAAGGGGCTCAGAGCTCAGCGTGACAGGAGAGAGTCCCCCCCTGTCCTTCCTGCCGCTCACCCACGGGATTCGGAGCTGGGCGGGGTTCCCGACAGCGGCTCCCTTGGCATGGCCTTCCCAGCACTGTCCTGCCCCACAGAGCCCACACGCCTGTTATCACAGAACTCCTGTTGGCTCAGGAACTGCTGCGGGGCCTGGCCCTTTGTGATGGTCACTGCCAAGAGTCTCTTGGAAGCACAGAAAAATCGAAGGAGGCTGCTCTGTCTCAGGAAGATCTGACCCAGGGCCACCAAAGTTGTATGAGGTCAGGCCTGTCTCAAGGCTTTGGGGTAGAACTAACACCCTCCGTATGTCACTAAGCTGATCCCCGTCCAGCCGGCCGAGTCTCTGGCCCTTGTTTCCACAACAGAACACTGTTTTGGAACTCTTGGCCAGTCTAAGTGGTTCCAGCAAGGAGGACACGTGTCAGAGAATTCACTATGTCAATATCAACAGTCAGCTGGCCCTTGGGCCTACACGCCACACCTGAGCAATTTCCTCTAAAAGCTCTCAGGGCACAAATTCCCTGTTCATTGTCTATACTGAAGGTCACAGAAGGCAGCAGTTAGCCAGGCATCACGCTGAGTGGAAACCTAGGGTCAGTCTACCAGGGCAAAGAGCAGTGGGGATGGGGGAGGTGTAGGGAAGGCTCCAAGGCCTCTCCCTCGTGGGCAGAGCTAATCTCAGTCCATAGGCAGATCCCAGGGCAGAGGGCAGCCCCCAGGTAGCCAGCCATCCTGCCCCCAGGCAGGGCTGACCTACCACAGGCAGAAGTAAGGCCCCCTGCTTTTGAAGAGAAGCCAGTGGGCAGGATTTTGGAAAGTCAGGAATTTCCTGGGACCAACCCTGGCCACGTAAGAAATCCCATGCCCTGACTCTGAGAGACCTTCTGGGCCATGCGGAGTTCCTGCTTTGCAGACTGGATCTGGTTGCGCAGGTCGCTCATCTTCAGGTTGGTGGCTGCAAGCCTTTCCTGCAGAGCTTTCACCTCTGGGGACTCCAGCTGGGTTCGGAAGAACAGAGAGGAAGTCATCACTATGGCCTATGTAGTAGTAACAGTCAGGGCTACTGTCTGTCTAATGTATGTTCCAGGCACTGGGGAAGGGCTGGAGTCTTCAGAAATCCCTAGCGCCTTGAGATGCAAAGCTGAGGTGGGTGGGAGGTAAAGCGTCAGAGGCCTGAGCTTCAGGGCTGACCTGTGTGCTCCGTGTATTGCACACACACACGTGTGGCCACACGCATGGCCAAGACTGGAGTATCCAGGGGAGGCAGCAGGCCCCACCTCTCCCAGATACTCTGTGCCCAGAGACAGGCTTATGCTAAGAGCATCCTCTGTTCATCTGCAGAAAGCCGCACCAGCTCGCCAGGCACATTAGCTCCCCAACTCAGGGCCTCTTCTGCGGCTGGAGTTGCCAGCACAGGCCATGAATCCGCCAGCAGAGCGGGGTGCTATGTGTTTGCTTTAATGGAATACGGTTTGAAACAACAGCCCTGGAACACACATGCTGGAACTCACGGACATCTGCTTTTTATCTTTCTCTAAAAAAAAAAAAAAAAAAAAAAACCAATGTCTGAAGTGGGCTTAGTGGCACACGCCTTTGGTCTTAGTACTTGGGAGACAAAGCCAGCCGGATCTACACAGCAAGTTCTAGGACAGCCAGGGCTACACAGTGAGACCCTGTATCTGACGATAATGATGCTTGAGGCAAGTATTGGGGATAAATGATCAATATACTGTCAGGGCTGGAGAGAGGGCTCAGAAGTTAAGAGCACTGGCTGCTCTTCCAGAGGACCCAGGTTCAATACCCAGCACCCACATGGCAATTCACAACTGTCTGTAACTCCACTTCCAGGGATCCTAGGCTCTCACACAGATATACATGCAGGAAAACAACACACATAAAAATGAAAAAATAAAATTTAAAAATACATATTCGGCCATCTCTGTCTCAGATTTTCTTTCAACCTCCATTATCAAGTCAACCTTCCTCTGGTGGATGAAAATCAAGTCGGGGTGGGAAGCAGAGCTGCTGGCATGCACAGGGCCGGGACAGCACAGTGGGATTAGAACCCTGGTCCTTCTGCTGCCCTGGCATGCACAGGGTCAAGACAGCACAAAGGGATTAGAACCCTGGTCCTTCTACTGCCCTGGCATGCACAGGGTCGGAACAGCACAGAGGGATTAGAACCCTGGTCCTCTGCTGTCCTGGCATGCACAGAGTTGGGGACAGCACAGAGGGATTAGAACCCTGGTCCTTCTGCTGTCCTGGCATACACAGGGTTGGGGACAGCACAGAGGGATTAGAACCCTGGTTCTTCTGCTGTCCTGGCATGCACAGGGTCGGGACAGCACAAAGGGATTAGAACCCTGGTCCTCTGCTGTCCTGGCATGCACAGGGTCGGGACAGCACAGAGGGATTAGAACCCTGGTTCTTCTGCTATCCTGGCATGCACAGGGTCGGGACAGCACAGAGGGATTAGAACCCTGGTCCTTCTGCTGCCCTGGCATGCACAGGATCAGGAAAGCACAGAGGGATTAGAACCATGGTGTTTCTGCTGCCCTGGCATGCACAGGGTCGGGACAGCACAGAGGGATTAGAACCCTGGTCCTCTGCTGTCCTGGCATGCACAGGGTCGGGACAGCACAGAGGGATTAGAACCCTGGTCCTTCTGCTGCCCTGGCATGCGCCACCACTGCCCAGCTCCTTCCTAGCCAGTTTTATGTTGGTTCACTGTCCTTTTCCTGTTTGTGGGCTCTGGGGTTCAGCCAAATGCCATCCAACCGACACCCCGGTGAGCCAGCTATGCAGAATGTTCTGGTTCCCATCCTTTATGCTTGAAGGCACGTTCCTCCTGGAAGGCCTTTACCACCCACTTCACCAGAGCATGGTCAAGGGCACCTTCTCGACTTGCTGGCCTGCAGATGGAGGATAAACTCCTGCTGCCAGCTCAGGCCTGACCTGTTTCTCAAGTTCATCACACCCCCTTTACACGGCTGTTACTTTTCCTCTTAGTCCCTGGTGGACAGTGGCCAGGGCTCGATCCCTGTGTCACAAGGCAGATGTCCTGTTAGGCCAACAAGGGACCTGACGATATTACACAGGGTAGCTCAAGTCAAGGGATCTCAAGGGACTGGGTAAGCCAAGGGCAGGTTGGCAGTGTTCTTTGGCAGGAAGGGTTGTAAAGGACATTGCCCACCAACCCCACATCAGACAAAGGTCTGATCTCCAAAATATATAAAGAACTCAAGAAACTAAACATTAAAATTCTAAAATTAACCCAATTAAAAATGGGGTCCTGAACTAAACAAAGAATTGTCAACAGAAGAATTTCAAATGGCCAAAAGATACTTAAGAACATGTTCAACTTCCTTAGCTATCAGGGAAATGCAAATCAAAACTACTCTGAGATACCATCCTACACCTATCAGAATGGCTAAAATCAAAAACACCAATGATAGCTTATGCTAGAGAGAATATGGAGTAAGGGGAACACTCATCCATTGCTGGTGGGAATGCAAACTTGTACAACCACTTTGGAAATCAGTGTGGTGGTTTCTCAGAAAATTGGGAGTCAACCTACCTCAGGACCCAGCAGTACCACTCTTGGGCATATACCAAAAAAATGCCCAATCATACTACAAAAGCATTTGTTCAACTATGTTCATAGCAGCATTATTTGTAGTAGCCAGAACCTGGAAACAACCTAGATGCCTCTCAATGGAAGAATGGATAAAAAATCGTGGCACATCTACACATAAGAGTACTACTCAGTGATAAAAAACAATGACATTTTGAATTTTGCATGCAAATGGCTGGAAATAGAAAACATCATCCTGAGTGAGGTAACCCAGATCCAAAAAAAGAATATGGTATGTACTCACTCATTAGTGGATTCTAGCCATAAACAAAGGACACTGAGCCTATAGTTCGTGATACTAGAAAAGCTAAGTAATAAAGTGAACCCAAAGAAAAACATATATAGATCTACCTGGAAATTGGAAGCAGACAAGATCATCAGGCAAAAGTTGGAAGCATGGGGGAGTAGAGGGAAGGGGAGAAGGGGAGAGTGGGGAGAAGGGAAGGGTTGGGGAGAGCTTGGGGGAGTAGGATGGTTGTGATGGAGGAAGGACAGATATGGGAGCAGGGAAGGAGATATCTTTTTTTTTTTTTTTTCGAGACAGGGTTTCCCTGTGGTTTCTAGAGTCTGTCCTGGAACTAACTCTTGTAGACCAGGCTGGCCTCGAACTCAGAGATCCACCTGCCTCTGCCTCCCGAGTGCTGGAATTAAAGGCATGCGCCACCACCGCCCTGCGGGAAGGAGATATCTTAATGGAGGGAGCCATTTTGGAGTTGGCAAGAGGCTTGGCTCTGGAGGGGTTCCCAGGAGTCCACAGGGATGACCCCAGCTAGGACCCTGGGCAGTGGAGGAGAGGGTGCCTGAACTGGCCTTGTCCCATAGTCAGACTGGTGACTATTTTGAATATCACCATAGAACCTTTGTCCAGTGTCGGAAGGAGACAGAGACCCACATTGGAGCACTGGACTGAGCTCCCAAGGTCCAGTTGAAGAGCAGGAAGGAAAATATGAGCAAGGAAGTCAGGATCACAAGGGGTTGGTTCACACACTGAGACAGTGTGCCTGAGCTAATGGGAGCTCACCAACTCCAGCTGGACTGGGACTGAAGTAGCATGGGATCAAACTGGACCCTATGAATGTGGCTGACAATTGGGGCAGACAGAGGGGCCAATGATAATGGCACTGGGATTTGTCTCCACTGCATGTACTGGCTTTTTGGGATCCCATTTTCTTTGGATGCATACCTTCCTCAGCCTGTATGGTGGGGGGAAGGCCTTGGACTTCCCACAGGGCAGAGTGCCTTGCCCTCTCTTAGGACTGGAGGGAGCGTGGGGAGGAGGGTGTGTGGGGGAGTGGGATGGAAGTGGGAGGGGGAGGAAGTGGGAATTTTTATTGGTATTATTTATAAAGTAATAATTTAAAAAGGACGTTATCCACCCCCACCAAGAGCACTGTAGCTGCCTCCCCAGCAACGACACTGGTTCACACACTTATCCTGACACCCCGAGGGGCCCATCGCTGCACACCCAGGACTGAATTTCTCTCAAGATTAGCAAGCTGTGGCCTGATCCCGAGGCATGGGCAAGAGGGGACAAGAGACAGGAGAAGGAGCACTGAGCTGGGAGTCCTGGGGCTTGGTCCCCTCTGTAGCAGCTGCTCTGGCTTCCTGAGAAGCCTGATGTGGCTGCTGGGACATTCTGGGGGCTTTCATGCTCTTCGGTCTGAGCTGTGCTCTACATCCCTGGAAAACCATGTACAGCCTGCTCACCTTTTCTTGGAACTACATCCACATGGCCTACTTTGTTTGTTTGAGACAGGGTTTCTCTGCATAACCCTCCCTGTCCTGGAACTCACAGAGATCCACCTGCCTCTGCTTTCCCAGTGCCAGGATTAAAGGCGTGCACCACCACCTGGCACATGAATGGCCTACGTTTTCGTGGCCTATTCATTAGCTTAAAAGGGTCTGGGGATGAATCTGCAAATCTGCAGTGCTGCCCAGGGGGCCCCAACACTGCAGTGCCTGGCACAGGAGGTGTGGGAGACAGCTCGTTTGGTAAATTGCAACTGTGAGAACCTGAGCTCAGTCCCTAGTGCCCATGTAAAAAGCTGGCACCATGGTGAAAGCTGGTGATCCTAATGCCAGGCAGGCAGAGACAGGAGAATCCAGTCTAATCCAGCTGAACAGTTCAACCAGCCAGCGGGCACTAATTGGTGAGAAGCTCTGCCTCAAGGAGTGACTAACGTTCCTGGGGATGACCCCTGAGGTTGTCCTCTGGCCTCCACGTGTATGAAAGCACACATGCACACCCCCACACATTCCCACACACACAAACGCATGTACATGTGTACAAACTGAAGGGGAAAAGAACAGAACTCTGAGCAGCTGGGAGCAAACCTGCTGCCTGGATTAGGCTATGTGGGTGTAGCCCCATGAGGGGGCTACAGATGGCTGCCTGGAAGCAGGCAGCTAGGTAGGTAGACCAACCTCCCCCCCCCCGCCCCCATCTTATGTCCCCAGGGCTTGGAGGCCCCAGCTCTACCAGCTCCCCCAACTCCCACAGCCAAGCCTTCTTTCACCAGGATGCTTCTTTGCCAAGCATCCTGGCCACAGGGCATAGAGAGGGCTGTTCCCTTGGGGCCGCTCTGAGGAGGCCACAGCAGTAGAGAAGAGCCCTTGGCTGAGCAGTGGGTGGGGGACCATGGCAGAGCACCTGAGAACGCACGGGGAGGGGAGGTCCAGGTGACGGCTACCTCACAGACTCAGCACAGAGAAGAACTCCTACCAAGGCTCTGTCTCCCACCTGGGTCCTCAGTGGCTTGGCTCCTGGGTCAGTGGTCCCCTTGGCTGGCGGCCTGGCTGGTGCCATCTGCAGCTAAAAAAGCAAACCTGGTACTAATACTTGCTCGCAGCTGCACAGCCAGCTGAAGTACCTGCTGCGGCTGGGTGTATGGCCCCTGCCCTGGCGTCTGAGCCCCCGGCTCACTTGTGGACCACTGATGGAAGGGATACCCTTTCCAAGCTACTTGTGGCAGGAGAGGTTTGGCTGACGGTCAACCCTGCTCCCTAGCGGCCCCGGCAGAGCAACCCGAGAATCTACTAAGACCGTAACAAATAACCACAGCACAGTTCTGTGGTGGTTTGAATGAATATGGCCCCTGTAGACTAATAGGGAGCGGCACTGTTGGGAGATGTGGCCTTGAGTGTCACTGCGGGGTGGGCTGCGTTGTTCTCTCTTCTTGCTGCCTGTGGATTTGGTTGTAGAGCTCTCAGCCACCCTCCAGCACGCGTCTGCCTGCATGCTGCCTCGCTTCCTATCATGACCATGACAACGAACCAAACTATAAGCCAGCCCCAATTAAATGTTTTCCTTTATAAAAGTTGCCGTGGTCATGGTGTCTCTTCACAGCAATAGAACCCTAAGACACTCTCTCAGCCGTGGAGACAGAGAATAAAGAGGATGTAGACTTTGGGCTACAGGAAAGATAAGGGATGTGACAGAGCCTGCTGCAAGTAGCCAGGCAGCTGACCCTTCAGCGGTGGCCACTGATTTGGGGCATGGCCCCCTCTCGCCCCTGAGAGCATCCTGTTCAGCGCTAGGCCATGCTGGTCTCCTGTGCTTTCTCCCCACCCCGCATTATGAACCTTTGGGCCCTTTAAAGGGACACTGTGCCCATAATTTCTGGCTGGGCCTGCTGGGTGTGCCCTTTCCAGCTGCTCCTGCCGCTGCTGCCTGCCAGGTGTTGGTCTCCTTGTTCACCATGGCTGGGTGCTGTGCCACACGCCCACATGGCTCCATCTCCCACAACTGAAGCCTCCATGCCTGCTCTAGTCCTCCAGTGTGCGCCCAGAACCTGAGCCGAATCCCTAGAAATTCATCCCAGAATGAAGAAACTCTTGCTGGGTGCCAGTGTGGGGACCAGGGTGGGTCACGCTGGGCTTTGGGACTAGGCTTCAGACTCAGGAGAGGCTCCCGGCTCCCTCCAGTCCTAAGGAACCAGAACCACGGGCTGTGCCCCTGCTGGAGCAGAGGGAGTCTGGTTAGCTGGGAGGAGGGGACAGCAAAAGGGGAGAGACTGAACATAGCAGGGTCACTAGTTCTCGCTGTGGCTTCAGACGAGCAGGGGTTTCTGGGAACTGATTACACACGTTTATCTGGTGCCATCTACACACCAGGCTTCGTTCTAAGTGACTACAAAATGCCACATCATTCATCTCTCAGCAAACCCGGCAGCAGGGTTACCACCGTGGCCACCTGGTGGATGGGGGACGGAGACATGGAGTTTGGGGCATGCTGTGTTTCCATTTCCCTTAGTCTCAACAGCCAGTGACCCCTGGCTGGCTGTCATACGCCCTCTTTCTGGATGTGGCAGAAACTGGGGAACTCACTGCAAAAACTGTGCCCTGGGACCTCCAAGTGTGGCCTCTCTGAGTTCCCCACCCCCAGGAAGATCAGCCCGGGCCCTTACTTCGTGTTCCAGCTCCTGGATGCGGTTAGTCAGCTGTTTCACCCTGGCCTTCGCGCTCTCTGACTCTGCCATCAGCCCCCGGTTCTTTTTGGACAGTTCAACGATTTTGGTGGCAACTAGATCCCCAGCCATCCCGGTTGCCCCTACAATTAAAGAAATGGCAAGGCCCATTAAAAATACAACCTGCGCCTCAAATCTACAAGGCTGTTCAGGGGATCAGGCAGGGTCTCTAGGAAGTCATGGCCTCCAGAAGGTAAAGAAACCCCATTTCAGCTGAGCTTGGGGGTAAGATGCAGTATGAGTACCCTTGTTGCTCATGGAACACAGTCCTCAAAAGAATCTGTGGGGGAGGGTTCTGGAGGCCATATCAATGTGTGTTGGGGGGGCAGGTTCTAGAGAGAGACAACTGGCAACTACCCAGAGAACAGGAATGATCCAGGGATGGGCTTCCTGGGGGCTCATTTCCTCCTGGGACTTAAAATCCACTATCAGCCCCCAGAAGACTGTCCAAGGAAGAGAGCCCAGCGAGAATGCCAAATCCTTTCCCTGCCTTCCCCGGTGCTTCCTCCGGCACAGCCTCGCTCCTGAAACCGCAGCCCTGACTGTGAGCGCTTCCGTACAGGGGACAGAACACACAGAAAAGCAGTAGGGTGGCTCGTCTGCAAACCCTGCACTTGGGAGGTGGAGACAAAAGGACCAAGAGTTCAAGGCCTGTGTTAGCTACACAGAGAAATAGAAATAGCCTGTGCTACATGAGACCTTGTCTGGAAAAAAATCCCACAAATCTGTAATACGCAAGCAGGACGCGAAGGGACCTAGATGGCTCTAAAGTTCCTACAGCCCTCAGCAAGAGGAGAAAGGCATTCTAACTGGAGTGTATGCTGTGCTTGGTGTAATTCTAAGTTAAATGAGAGAGGGAGCTGTGTCTGGTGGTTCACTAGTAGCCCAAGCACTTAGGAGGCTGAAGGACCCCAAGTTCCAGGACAACCTGAGCTACACGGAGGTGTGAAGGGAAGAAAAGAAGAGGGGAGAGAAGATGGGGAGGGGGACAGGAAAAGAAAGGGAGGGAGGTAGGAAGGGGAGAAAAAAAACAGACAAACAAGGATCAGCCAGACTTCTCTCCCCAAAGCACAGAGTGGAGCTGAGCCATCTCGTGAGGAGTCAGCCTGCACTGGCAGGAAGCAGAGACAGCCCTGTGGCGGAGATGGATCTCCTGCTCTGCCTGGAGCTTACAGGCTTAACCAAGCCTCCATCCACCCCAGCCAGAGCAGCAGGAAGCAAAGTTAAGTGTCTATCCTCACAAGCCAGAGCCTTGACTCCTGTGTTTTCTGTTCTGAACAGGAAAAGCCAAAGAATGGAGGGAATAGGAGCATCCTGCTGCCCATGGCCATCAGGGTGCGGAGGTCTTTCTGGTGGGACCTATGCCAGACCTGCTGAGGGAGACAGGGTGGGACTCTGGAAAGAGCAGGTTCAGGCCTGCTGTCCCATGGTGGACAGCATGGGGCACTGGCTTTCTGTTTATACCCATCTACACCCTTCTGTGATGTATGCTGTGGTCCACAGGGGCGCTGAGTCATCAGGGTCAGAGTCCTCGCCAACTCCCTCGGCTAAGGTCGGAGGCAATCACGGCAGCTCACAACCACAGGCTCAAGGTTACCCCAAGACCTGCAGGATCAGAGTCTTTCACACCTCTGCCACCAAGATCTCCATCGCAGAATCTGAGTGTAGTCCAGACCTACAGGGCCAGGGTCAGCACAGCAGCTGCTGAAGATGGCATGTACCTGTTGAGTGTGTTTGGGTCCCAGAAACTTCTATAGCATGCAACAGTTGTTGGTAACATCCAAGCCAAGCTCAAAAAGGAAAGAGACCCTTCGAGTGACTCCATAGAGCACTGTGACCACGGGACCCTTGCACTGCTCCCTGGAGCCCAGCTGCCTGGACTGCGCAGCCACGGCAGACTTACCTGTGAAGGCAAGCCTATCCTCTTCTATTTTCTTCTTGAGGTGTTTTATCTCAAAGTCCCTCTCCTTCAGAAGCTTATACAGCCGCCCGTTCTCATCGACGGTCTCCCTGAGTTCACTACGAAGCTGCTGGATTTCATCTTCTAGCACCCTGCAAGGGAAAGGAGGACCGGCTGCTCCTCATAGGCACTAGCTAGTGCCCAGGGTCACGCTGCCTGCCTAGGCTTGTAGTACCACGTCTGGGCACTAGGGGGCACTAAGACATCTGTACAAAATAAGACTGAAAAGTAATTTCTTTAGCACCATGTTAGAAGGCTTGGACCACATTGCTTATTTCTTCCTATGGGTTGTATAAAAACCTTCACTGTGTGTGCTTGTGGGTGTGTGTGTCCACATGTGTGCATTTGTGTACAGTTTGAAGTCAGCAAAGATTTGGAGCAAAACTAGACACAGAGACAACTAACCAGTAGCTATGCCCTTGGACACAGGCCAGCAGGGGGCGCCACCTCAGCCACGCAGATCTGCACGCACCCAAGGCTCTGTCAGTCCAGAGCACTGAGATGATGCTGGGTATCTTTAAACGTCACACCAATCATTTAAGAAAGAAAAAGTAAGGAATCTGCATAGTTTTGGAGCAGTGGTGTTTAGGTGCTGCTCTCTCGGGGTATGTGTGGGACTGTGGGCAGAGGTAAACAGGATGATCTACAAACTCTCGGTTCAGTTCCAGCAAAGTGACTGAAGGAAAACCCAGACAAAGAAAGCATGCATTGAGGCGCTTACATCCTTCAGTCTGGCCTTCATACACCGCCCCGCAGCTGCCATCCAGAAAGCGAGCTTTGCCACCTGCACAAGGCCCCAGCCATCTGTGTCAGCAACTCTGAGCTCACGAACACTCACCCGGAGGACCAGTGGTCTATATCTGCGACCGCGTCATCCCTATCACTGCCGCCCCTTCCTCTCTGCCCCTCCCTCTCCACCACCCCACCCTCTCCACCCCTCCCCTCCACCGCCCCTCCCCCACCCCCTCCACCGCCCCTCCCTCTCCCCCTCCACTGCCCCTCCCCCTCCACCGCCCTTCCCTCTCCACCACCCCTACCCATTCACCAGCCTGCATGCTGATGAGGTCCTTACCTCTTCTCGAAGATGTTTTTCAGGTTCTGCTCCTCCGTGTCGAGGAGGCTTAGGTTGTCTGGGATCTCTGTAAGCTTCTCCTGGTCAGCTTTGCTTTTACAGCTCAGCTCTTTCTCCTTCTTTTTCTCCATCTGTTTCTGTAGCCGTCTGTGCTGCAGCTCCTGCATGGCCTTGAACTGGAGTCGCAGAGTGTCTGCTGAGCTTTCCTCGGCCTCCATCCTGCCCTGAGAACAGACGCACAAGGGGACTGTGCAAGTCGGCCCAGGTTCTGACCGAGCCATCAGTGGGTCTAAGCAGACATACCCCCTCACCTCAGATCATCTAAAGCGGAGGCTGAGCCCCGCCTCCTGTCTGCAGTGGCAGCAGGGACACATCTGCCTGGTCCTTCTGCCAGCAGCTTTCGGCTGCACGTTAGTGTCTCACAGGAGCCTCTGAAACTGAAGACATCTGGGCCCAACCCCAGACCACTAGATCCCAATCTCTGGAAAACGGGCCCCAGCCATCATTCCTTCCTTCAAAGTGGGGGACAGAGCTGGGTGGATGGCACATATCTAGAACCCCAGACTTTGGATGCCAGCAGGACAATCAGGAGTTCAAGGCCAGTCCGGGCTATATGGGGCTGTGTCAAAAGCCAACAATAAATGCATAAATAATTTATCTGAGGTATAATTTACATACATATACATACATCATGAACACACAGCCCAGGAAATCTTTCTGCTTCTGAGGTGACCCACTGCTGGGGTTCAGAAGACAAGCCCCAAAGCGCTAAGCAGGAAAAGGCCCATGGAGTTAAGTCTGTCTGACATGCACCCATGCCCCATGCCTGTTCTTTCTTTCCATGGGCAAGGGAAGGGTTTATGCTGGCATAAAAACCTTATTTATCTTAGAACACAACCCAGCAACAAAGCCCCCACTTTCCCTGCCCCTCTCTGAAAGTTCACTATCAATATCAAAGGAGTTTGTCACAAGAAGTTGAATGTCTCAGCCCCCTCCCAATTCCAAACAGAATCGAGGAGATAGTTCCTGTCTTCTGGGGACCATCTATCTCTCCCCGAACGTCTGTACTCCCCGCTTCCGTCTTCCCTGGATGCTCAGCAGCACCTGCTGGCCTGTGGGTGCTAAATAACTCACCTGGCCTCTCCTGCTTAGCTGGCCTGCTGCCAGTTAATACTGCAGGGGCCCAGGGCATCCCCAGCGTCCCCTTTGTCCCCACCCCACCACAGTCATGTCCTGGCCCAAACATCAAGCCCTGCACAGCCTCTCCGGTCCATCAACTCCACCCCATAGCCACCGTTCTACTTTTGACAGACGTGACCTCTCAGCTAGGCCACCACTATCACAGACGGCATCTCCACCACACCAAAGGCTCGGGGTGTCCCCTGCCAGTCCCCACCCCATGCTACCTCGGTGTCTTGTTTTGTCATTTGCAGAATTTCCCATGGCTAGAGTCACACAGGGTTAGGTTTTTGTGGCTAGACCGTTTTTCTTTTCTCTTTGCCCAGTGCCGCCTTTCGGATGTCCACCCACTGCTGTATGTATCTGGCCGCCCTTTTCACTTCTGTGTAGCATGCTAATGTCTAGAAGCCACACCGGCTTATAGTTCTGCCACCTGATATCTAAATAGTATCCGTTTATCCCGGAATCAAACTGCTGTACACATCCGTGCTGAGATGGTGACCGTGTGAGCGTGTGACCATGGTGACCGTGTGACCATGTGACTGTGTGACCATGTGACCGTGTGACCATGGTGATCGTGTGACTGTGTGTGTGAGCGTGTGAGCGTGTGAGCATGTGACCGTGTGAGCACGTGACTGTGTGACCATGGTGACCGTGTGAGCATGTGACCGTGTGACTGTGTGACCATGGTTATCGTGTGACCGCGTGACCGTGTGACCGTGTGACTGTGTGAGCATGTGACTGTGTGACCGTGTGAGCATGTGACCGTGTGACTGTGTGACCATGGTTATCGTGTGACCACGTGACTGTGTGAGCATGTGACTGTGTGACCGTGTGACCATGTGACCGTGTGACCATGTGAGCATGTGACCATGGTGATCGTGTGACTGTGTGTGTGAGCGTGTGAACGTGTGACCATGTGACCGTGTGAGCACGTGACTGTGTGACCATGGTGACCGTGTGACCATGTGAGCGTGTGACCATGGTGACCGTGTGACCATGGTTATCGTGTGACAGTGTAACCGTGTGAGCATGTGACCGTGTGACCGTGTGAGCATGTGACCATGTGACTGTGTGAGCGTGTGACCATGTGACCATGTGACTGTGTGACCATGGTGACCGTGTGACCATGTGAGCATGTGACCATGGTGACCGTGTGACCATGTGACCATGTGACCGTGTGACTGTGTGACCATGGTTATCGTGTGACCGTGTGAGCGTGTGACTGTGTATGTGACCGTGTGAGCGTGCGACCGTGTGAGCATGCTTTCGTTTCTCTTGGTAAACACCTGAGGTGAAATGCTGGTTATAAATTCTGTGGTGAAATCTAGTTTACTTTTCTAAGAAACTGCTATGCATGCACACATGTACATGCAGACACAGATACACACACATGCACACATATTCATACATGCATGTGTGTATGCAAACATACTCTTTCACCATGCGATGTCTTGAACCACCCCAGATTCTGGCAACCGAGCCCATCACCATATGTGGGTCCTCAACCTTGTGCCTCCAGCTTTGTAAGCCAAAATGGATTTTTGTTTGTTTGTTTGTTTTTGTTTTTCGAAACAGGGTTTCCCTGTAGTTTCTAGAGCCTGTCCTGGAACTAGCTCTTGTAGACCAGGCTGGCCTCGAACTCACAGAGATCCGCCTGCCTCTGCCTCCCGAGTACTGGGATTAAAGGCGTGTGCCACCATCGCCCGGCACCAAAATGGATCTTAACTAATCACAGTTTCAAGCTAACATACACTCTGTGGGTCCACCCGCTCCACTCCTGCCAATCCTCGGGTCCCTCCTCCTTCTCTTGACCCCCAACAGTTCCTCCTCTGCCTTTGAGTCACATGTCTCCTACCACCCTCTTTCTCTGGACCCTCAGCTCCCTTCCCAGGCTCATGGGCATGTTTGCTTTCATGGCAATGCCCCCTAGGTGTCACATAGATATCACACAGAGGTCACATAAATGTCACATGGATGCCCCCCACACAGATGTCACACAGATGTCACAGTCTGGAATCCCATGTGAGAGAAGATGTGATGTTCATCTTCCTGAGCTTGGCTTGTTTTGTTTAACACAGTAATTTCCGGTTCTATCCAGTTTTCTGCAAACATTGCATTGTGTGCATCTCCTTCATCCATTTTCTGTTGATGGGCAGCTATGCCTCTTCCGCTCCTCAGCGACTGGGGATGGTGCCACTAGCACGGTGCGCAGACATCTCCGTGTGGGACTCTGGAGTCTCTGGTAAACCTCTTCGCACTTCTCTACCTCAGCCCCCAAGAGTCTAGGGCCTAGACCAACAACCACCATCTAACGGGCTTCGTAATTCATGCCTTCATCTGCTCTGCTTCACCCCCACACCCCAGTCTGTTCTGACACATTAGCCAGGGTCCTGACTCTGTCCAGCAGAACATGTCTACTTCAGCACTAGGGGTGCCCCGGGCTCACAGCCTCGCACACTTACTGTTCCCACATGATCACTAGGGGGTGGCCTGGGCTCACACAGCCTTGCACACTTACTGTTTCCATGCAATCACTAGGGGTACTCGGGCTCACAGCCTCGCACACTTACTGTTCCCACGCGATCACTAGGGGTGCCCCGGGCTCACAGCCTCGCACACTTACTGTTCCCACGTGATCACTAGGGGTGCCCTGGGCTCACAGCCTTGCACACTTACTGTTCCCACATGATCACTAGGGGATGGCCTGGGCTCACACAGCCTTGCACACTTACTGTTTCCATGCAATCACTAGGGGTACCTCGGGCTCACAGCCTTGCACACTTACTGTTCCCACGTGATCACTAGGGGTGCCCTGGGCTCACAGCCTTGCACACTTGTTGTTCCCACATGATCACTAGGGGTGGCCTGGGCTCACAGCCTTGCACACTTACTGTTCCCATGCTATCACTAGGGGTGGCCTGGGCTCACAGCCTTGCACACTTATTGTTCCCACGCGATCACTAGGGGTGGCCTGGGCTCACAGCCTTGCACACTTGCTGTTCCCACATGATCACTAGGGGGTGGCCTGGGCTCACAGCCTCGCACACTTACTGTTCCCACGCTATCACTAGGGGTGGCCTGGGCTCACAGCCTTGCACACTTACTGTTCCCACGCTATCACTAGGGGTGTCCTGGGCTCACAGCCTTGCACACTTACTGTTCCCATGCTATCACTAGGGGTGCCCCAGGCTCACAATCTTGCACACTCACTGTCCCTTCTACACTCTTTTCTCCGTGTGTGTTCTCTGGCTCCCTTCTGGGCATCCCTGAATTCAGGGGGCCTCTCCTCTGGGATGGCTTCCCTAATGACCACCCTGATAGATGCCGCACCCCTTCCCCCACTGTGCATTGATTATCCTCGTTGCTGTGGCCAAATCTGTGACAAAGGCAACGGAAGGGCTTGGCTTGGTTTGCGGTCTTGGAGGACACCGTCCGCGTGGCAGGGACGAGGGACAGCTGGAAGTGGACGGTCACAGGGAGTCCACTCTCAGGAAGCAGAGAGGCAGCAGTTACTCCACCCCTTCTCAGCTTCCTTGCTTTATTCAGTCCGGGGCTCCATGGGATGCTAAACCTCTCTGGAAACGCCCTCCCAGACACACTCAGAGGCGTGTTTCCCAGACGGCTCTAAACTTAGTCAAGTTGTGAACCTATGGATGACCATCCCTGCTTCCCGCCCCCAGGTTGCTTGCTTTTCTTCTGACATGGAGCATGTTTTACCCAGAAGTTGTCTGTTTTCGCCCACGAGCATGTAAACTACCAGAGGACACGCGTTTGTTTCTTCTGTTCCGTTGTTTGAGCAGCGGCAATGGCTGGCCTCGTGCTGGCACTTGCTGTGTAGACCAGGTTTGCTTCAAACTCATGGCAATCCGCCTGCCTTAACCTCTCAAATGCTAGCGCTACATGTATGTGCCACCACGCCTAGCACAACACACCATGTTCAAGGCCATGCATGATACAGGACCTAACAGTGTTTGGGACACAGTAGGTGCCAAACTAATATTTCTAGAGTGAAAGAATTCGGCTTTTTATAGATAATTATACTTTGTATCCAGCAAGGTAACCACAAATAATAGTAACAAATACGTAGATCTTGGTTATGCAAGGTCTGGCTTCAGACCTGAGTATGGCTGTCAATTTGGGGCCAACAGGGGTTTTCTAGTGAGTTTTAGGCCAGCTTGGGCTACAGAGTGAGGCTCTGCTCAGAAGACCAAAAGGAGGAGAAGAAACGTTTTCAGTGCAGGGGTAGAGCTCCAGAAACTGAGAGCATTGTTGAGGGGCTCTGAGCAGCACTGCCCACCAGCCCGCCCCTCACTGCCCCCCACCCACAACAATAGCCGAGGCCTCGGGAGTCAATGAATGGGAGTCAAAGCAGGGTAGCAGTGGGCAGGGGCCTGAGGCCACGCGCTGTGTGTGGCTGCGTACTACCTGCTTCTAGTCTGACCCACCAGACCGTGGCCTGGGCTCTTCCTCGCTAGCCCTTCCCACAAGAAAAACATCAGTCTGCCGAGGGAGGGGCGGCACAGCCAGGCCTCATCTCAGGCCCAGGGAGAGGACTGGGCCACCGGGTTACGGCCATGCCGTCCGGATCTTAGCTCGGCCCCCGGTTCCGTCCCCGCTCTTGGTCCCCGCTCTCGGCCCTGGTTCGGTTCCCACTCTCGGCCCCCGTTTCGGTCCCCGCTTTCGGCCCCCAGTTCGGTTTCCGTTCTCGGCCCCCGGTTCGGTCCCCGCTCTCGGCCCCGGTTCTATTCCCGCTCTCGGCCCCGGTTCGGTCCCCGCTGTCGGTTCCCGGTTCCCGCTCTCGGCCCCGGTTCTATTCCCGCTCTCGGCCCCGGTTCGGTCCCCGCTGTCGGTTCCCGGTCCCCGCTCTCGGCCCCCTGTTCGGTTCCCGATCTCGGCCCCCGTTTCGGTCCCCGCTTTCGGCCCCCGGTTCGGTCCCCGCTCTCGGCCCCGGTTCGGTCCCCGCTGTCGGTTCCCGGTTCCCGCTCTCGGCCCCCGTTTCGGTCCCCGCTCTCGGCCCCCGATTCGGTCCCCGCTCTCGGCCCCCGGTTCTCTTCCCGCTCTCGGCCCCGGTTCGGTCCCCGCTGTCGGTTCCCGGTTCCCGGTCCCCGCTCTCGGCCCCGGTTCGGTTCCCGCTCTCGGCCTCCGGTTCGGTTCCCGCTCTCGGCCTCCGGTTCTGTTCCCGCTCTCAGATCCCGGCTCGGTCCCCGCCAGGCTCCTGTCCTCTTCAGCCCACCCCCATCCCCGACCACACGCACACACTTACCGCGGCCCGCTTCGCGGTCTATATTCAGGGCAGCCAGCGCTTCCTCCGCCCTTCCCGACGCCGGCACTCGCTGCCCCGGCAACCGTCACCAGGGAAACCAATCAGGGCGCCTGTGTCTACGGGGGCCGGGAGAGCCCTGAAAGGACTGAGTGGACGGGGCAGCGGACCCGGGGAGACCTCCCAAACTGCACCCCCTAGCTGGGTGGAAGAGGGCAACGCGCCCTTGAAGCCTTCGCTCTCCGGAATGTATTTTATTTACGGATTTATTTTTTTTATTTTTAAAAGCATGGTCTTGTGCACCCCAGGCTGGCCTCGAACTCTCTCTGTAGCCAAGGATGACACTGAACTCTGGATCCTCTTGCCCCCATTGAGTGCTGGATGACAGGCTGCGCCACCACGTGTGTGCAGTGTCTCTTAAGCGTTCCACTCAGGGATGCAAGGGGTTTGCAGTGGATGGTTTATCAGGAAACGTAAGGTAGTTATCCATAGTATCTTTGGAAAATCTGAAACAAGGCGGGGAGAAAGCTGTGTGACGAAGATGGCTGCAGCAGGACAGGAAATAATAACGCTAAAAAAGCTCGTCTGTTCTTGGTTGCCTCTCGCTCTTTACTCCGGGCTTAGGTGTGCGTGGGGAGAGGCTCCACCCAGCTCCCAAAAAACACACATGGAGGCTTATTCTTAGTTATGAATGCCCGGTCTTAGTTTGGCTTCTGGCTAGCCAGCTTTCTTTTCTTTTCTTTTTTTATTGATTTTTATTGAGCTCTACATTTTTCTCTGCTCCCCTCCCTGCCTCTCCCCCTCCCCTTTAACCCTCTCCCAAGGTTCCCATGCTCTGAATTTACTCAGGAGATCTTGTCTTTTTCTATTTCCCATGTAAATTAGATCAATGTATGTCTCTCTTAGGGTCTTCGTTGTTGTCTAGGTTCTCTGGGAATGTGATCTGTAGGCTGGTTTTCTTTCCTTTATGTTTAAAAACCACTTATGGGTGAGTACATATGATAATTGTCTTTCTGGGTCTGGGTTACTGAACTCAAAATGATGTTTTCTAACTCCATCCATTTGCCTGCAAATTTCAAAATGTCATTATTTTTTTTCTGCTGTGTAGTACTCCATTGTGTAAATGTACCACATTTTCCTTATCCATTCTTCTGTCGAGGGGCATTTAAGTTGTTTCCAAACTGGCTCTGACAAACAATGTTGCTATGAACATAGTTGAGCACACATCCTTGTGGCACAATTGAGCATCCTTTGGATATATACCCAAAAGAGGTATTACTGGGTCTTAAGGAAGGTTGTTTCCTAATTTTCTAAGAAATTGCCACACTGACATCCAAAGGGGCTGTACCAGCTTGCACTCCCACCAGCAATGCAGAAGTGTTCTCCTTTCCCCACAACCTCTCCAGCATAAGTTGTTATCAGTGTTTTTGATCTTGGCCATTCTTACAGGTGTAAGAATCTCAGAGTTGTTTTGATTTGCGTTTCTCTGATGACTAAGAATGTCAAGCATTTCCTTAAGTGTCTTTCAGACATTTTAGATTCCTCTGTTGAGAGTTCTCTGTTCAGGTCTATACTCCATTATTTTAAATTGGATTATTTGGGGGTTTTTTGATGACCAATTTTTTGAGTTCTTTGTATATTTTGGAGATCAGACCTCTGTCTGATGTGGGGTTGGTGAAGATCTTTTCCCGTTCTGTAGGCTGTCGTTTTGTCTAGTTGACCATGTCCTTTGCTTTACAGAAGCTTTTCAGTTTCAGGAGGCCCCATTTATTAATTGTTTCTCTCAGTGTCTGTGCTGATGGGGTTCTATTTAGGAAGTGGTTCCCTGTGCCAATGTGTTCAAGTCTACTTCCCACTTACTCTTCTATGAGGTTTAGTGTGGTTGGCTTTATGTTGAGGTCTTTGATCCATTTGGACTTGAGTTTTGTGCATGGTGATAGATACGGGTTTATTTTCATTCTTCTACATGTTGATATCCAGTTATACCAGCACCATTTATTAAATATGCTTTCTTTTTTCCATTTAATATGTTTTGCTTCTTTGTCAAAAATCAGGTGTTTGAAAGTGTGTGGATTAATATCTGGGTTTTCTATTCAGTTCCATTGGTCTTCCTGTCTGTTTTTATATTAATACCAGACTGTTTTCAGTACTGTAGCTCTGCAGTAGAGTTTGAAGTCAGGGATTGTGATGCCTCCAAAAATTCTTTTAGTGTACAGGATTGTTTTGGCTAACCTGGTTTTTTTTTTTAATTTTCCATGTGAAGTTGAGTACTGTTATTTTGAGGTCTTTGTAGAATTTTGCTGGGATTTTGATGGGCATTGCATTCTGTAGATTGCTTTTGGTAAGATTGTGATTTTTACTATGTTAATTCTACCTACCCAAGAGCATGTGAGATCTTTCCACTTTCTGGTGTCTTCTTCACTTTCTTTCTTCAGAGATTTAAAGTTCTTGTCATACAAGTCTTCCACTGATGTAGGTGTGTCTTCTATCTATCTGATGATTTCATTGGTTAATTAATAAAGAAACTGCTTGGCCTGATAGGTTAGAACATAGGTAGGTGGAGTAGACAGAACAGAATGCTGGGAGTGAGGCAGATGCCTCAGGCAATTGCTATGCCTCTCCTCTCTGGGTCAGATACGATGAAGCTCCGGCCCAAGATGGACATACGCTAGAATCTTCCCGGTAAGCCACCACCTCGTGGTGCTACATAGATTATTAGATATGGGTTAAAGCAAGATATGTGAGAATTAGCTAATAAGAGACAGGCAGTGTTTAAATGAATACAATTTGTGTGTTGTTATTTCGGGTTTTAAGCTAGCCGTGCGGGAGCCAGGCAGGACGAAAAGCAGACCTGCCCGCAGCTCATCACTACATTCCACTTGAGATATTTTATGCTATTTGTGGCTATTGTGAAGGGTGATGTTTCTCTGATTTCTTTCTCATCCCATTTATCTTCTGTGTACAGGAGGGCTACTTTTGTTGTTGTTGTTGTTGTTGTTGTTGTTAATCTTGTATCCTGCTTCATTACTGAAAGTGTTTGTGAGTTATAGAAGTTCCTTGGTAGATTTTTTTGGGTTGCTTATGTAAACTATCATATCATCAGCAAATAGTGAGAGTTTGACTTCTTTTCTGATTTGTATCCCCTTGATCTCCTTTTGTTGTCTTATTGCTCTAGCTAGGACCTCAAGAACTATATTGAATAGATATGGAGAGAGTGGACAGCCTTGTCTTGTTTCTGATTTCAGTGGGATCACTGGGAGTTTCTCTCCATTTAATTTGATGTTGGCTGTTGACTTGTTGTATGCTGTCTTCATTATGTTTAGGTATGTTCCCTGTATCCCTGCTCTCTCCAAGACCTTTATCACGAAGGGATGTTGTATTTTGTCGAAAGCTTTTTCAGCAGCTAATGAGATGATCATGTGGTTTTTATTTTTCAGTTTGTTTATATGGTGGATTACGTTGACAGATTTTCGTATGTTAAACCATCCCTGCGTCTCTGGAATGAAGCCAACTTGATCATGGTGGATGATGGTTCTGATGTGTTTTTCGAATCGATTTGCCAGTATTTTATTTATTATTTTTGCATCGATGTTCATGAGATTGGTCTGTAGTTCTCTTTCTTAGTAATGTCTTTATGTGGTTTGGGTATCAGAGTAATTGTAGCCTTATAGAAAGAGTTGGGCAATGTTCTTTCTGTTTCTATTGTGTGGAACTATTTGAGGAGTATTGGCATTAGCTCTTCTTTGAAAGTCTTGTAGAATTCTGAGCTGAAACCATCTGGTCCTGGGCTTTTTTGGTTGGGAGACTTTTGATGACTGTTTCTATTTCTTCAGCAGTTATAGGTCTGTTTAATTTGCTTATCTTGTCTTGATTTAATTTTGGTAAGTGATATTTATCCAGAAAGTTGTCCATTTCCTTTAAGTTTTTCAAATTTGTGGAGTACAGGTTTTCGAAATATGGCCTGATGATACTGGCTTTCCTCCATGTCTGTTGTTATGTTCCCCCTTTTCCATTTCTGATTTTGTTAATTTGGATATTCTCTCTGCCTTTTGGTTAGTTTGGATAAAGGTTTGTCTGTTTTGTTGATTTTCTCGAAGAACCAATTCTTTGTCTCATTGATTCTTTGTATTGTTTATCCTCCCTGCCTGCCATCCCCGCCTATCCTTGCTCCTGTCTCACTATTGGCCATTCAGCTCTTTATTAGACCATCAGGCGTTTTAGACAGGCAAAGAATCACATAGTCACAGAGTTAAACAAATGCAGCCTAAACAAAAGTCACACACCTTAAAATAATATTCTGCAACACTCTTCCTTTTTTCAAGTGGTACACAAAATTAAAAAAGGAATATTAGAAGTGATTATGGGTTACACCACAGATGACAACATCCGTGTCCCTGTCTGGCCCAGCCATATCCCTGAGCTTCAAGTTCACTGAGACACTGTATCTCAAAAACCAACGGTGGAGAGCTAAGGACAAACCCTGAGGACAGCCTGTGTCTTTCCCATGCACACATGCACCAATCAAACATGTGAACACACACACACTAAGAAAACCCATACACGCAACACGTACAGTGATTATAGAAGAACTGTGGTGCTTTTAAATTTTTTTTTGCATTTTTAGAAGAGTTTTAAAAATAATGAGGCCCTGGTTCCACCCCCAGCAACACACAGTGTGTGTGTGTGCGTGTGTGGTGTGTGTGCGTGCGTGTGTGTGTGTGTGTGTGTGCGTGTGTGTGCGCGTGTGTGGTCCTGGTTCCACCCCCAGCAACACAGTGTGTGTGTGTGTGTGTGTGTGTGTGTGTGTGTGTGTGGTCCTGGTTCCACCCCAGCAACACACAGTGTGTGTGCGTGTGTGTGCGTGTGGTTCTGGTTCTACCCCCTGCACCACACAGTGTGTGTGTGTGTGTGTGTGTGTGTGTGCGTGTGTGGTCCTGGTTCCACCCCCTGCACCACACAGTGTGTGTGTGTGTGTGTGTGGTGTCCTGGTTCCACCCCCAGCACTACACAGTGTGTGTGTGTGCGTGTGTGGTGTGTGTGGCCCTGGTTCCACCCCCTGCACCACACAGTGCGTGCGTGTATGTGTGTGGCGTGTGTGGTGTGTGTACGGTGTGTGTATGTATATGATACCACCCGTTCAGTCTGCATAACTATGTCTATGTGTGTTTTCAGGACTGACCACTTGATATCAGATAAAGAGTTGGTGTGCTCTTCTCTGAGGAGGACTGGTTCTCCTGGCCTCTGCATTCCTTAGTGGCCTGGAGCTCTTTGTCCAGGGCTGAGGCCTTGTGGACTTCTCCTCTCCATGTTTGCATGTTTGCATGTTTGCGTGTTTGCATGTTTGCGTGTTTGCATGTCTGCTGAGATCACTGTCTTCAGTTCATGCTTAGGCAGCAGCCATGTTGGTAAGACTTCACGGGTGTAGTATCTGATGCTTCTGGGAGAGACAATGTCATAGCAAACTTTTGTTTATAAAGCTGATTATTGTGTGCATGTGGAGACCGGATGCCAGCCTTGGGGTTGTTCCCCAAAGCCACTCATCCAGTTTCTGAGACAGGATGTGATGGTCATTTTCTCAACTGTCAGAGTCTAGTCTCACCTGGGGGGGAGTTCAGTGACTGTCCAGACAGGGTGACCTGGGGGCGACTGTCCTGTCTCACTGTGGGTGGCCCCTGGGGGCGACTGTCCTGTCTCACTGTGGGTGGCCTGGGGGCGACTGTCCTGTCTTACTGTGGGTGGCCTGGGGGCGACTGTCCTGTCTAACTGTGGGTGGCACCTGGGGGCGACTGTCCTGTCTAACTGTGGGTGGCACCTGGGGGTGACTGTCCTGTCTAACTGTGGGTGGCCCCTGGGGGCAACTGTCCTGTCTAACTGTGGGTGGCACCTGGGGGTGACTGTCCTGTCTAACTGTGGGTGGCCTGGGGGCGACTGTCCTGTCTAACTGTGGGTGGCCTGGGGGCGACTGTCCTGTCTAACTGTGGGTGGCACCTGGGGGCGACTGTCCTGTCTAACTGTGGGTGGCCCCTGGGGGCGACTGTCCTGTCTCACTGTGGGTGGCCTGGGGGCGACTGTCCTGTCTTACTGTGGGTGGCCTGGGGGCGACTGTCCTGTCTAACTGTGGGTGGCACCTGGGGGCGACTGTCCTGTCTAACTGTGGGTGGCACCTGGGGGTGACTGTCCTGTCTGTGGGTGGCCCCTGGGGGCAACTGTCCTGTCTAACTGTGGGTGGCACCTGGGGGTGACTGTCCTGTCTAACTGTGGGTGGCCTGGGGGCGACTGTCCTGTCTAACTGTGGGTGGCCTGGGGGCGACTGTCCTGTCTAACTGTGGGTGGCCTGGGGGCGACTGTCCTATCTAACTGTGGGTGGCCTGGGGGCGACTGTCCTGTGGGTGGCCTGGGGGCGACTGTCCTAACTGTGGGTGGCACCTGGCTTAGGTTTGTATATGAGGACAGCGGAAGCTGGACACGAGGGAAGAAAGCACTGTTTCCTTCTGCTCTTGGCTTCCCTGTGATGATGCACGGAACCTGGAACTGTGGGCTAGGGTCAGCTCTTCCTCCTAACTGGCTTTGTGTTAGAGTATTTCCATGGCAACAGAAAGGTACGGAGGCCATAGGGTCTCTCGCCGGCCTCAGGAGGCTTGGCTGGGCTGCCTGCCTGGGTCTCCCCAGCACCGGGGTTACGAGCCTAAGCTCCACCACGCTTGCCTTTTATACACAGGTCATGGAATCAAACTGAGGTCCTCAGATTTGCAAGGCAAGCACTTTACCCAGCAGGCCGTCAACCCGGCCCATGTATCTTCCTGAAGACAAGAGGGTCATCAAGTAGGCTTTCCTCACTGAGATTATTTTCCTCCTTCAAATAATAAGCATGAAGTCTTCTGCTCAATGAGAAGCTAAATTGAGCAGAAAGGCAACACGAGCCAAGTCACAAACTTCATTTTGTTTTTCAAATTAAGTTATTTTATGTGACAAGTGTTTGCCTGACGCCCGAGAAGGCAGAAGAGGTCCTTGGATCCCTTGAACTGGATTTATAGATGGTTGTGAGCTGCCGTGTAGGTGCTGGGAATTGAACCCAGGTCCTCTGGAAGATCAGCCATTGCTCTTAACCACCAAGCTCGTTTTCTCTGCTCTGTCTTCTTAAACAGCTGCATTACCACGGCTCTGAGACTCAAACCGGCCGAGGAAGAGCTTTGTAATGTGTGACGTACCCACTGTCTGTACTACCGCGTACCTAGCTGTCCTGCTTCATAACGGGAGTTTTACTGCAACTTAAAACCAAGGTTCCTGCTCCACCTCAGCTTTGGGGGTCCAAACTCCAATCTGCTACTCTGTGCCGAGTACCCCCGGAGTCTGAGTAGCTGCATGGAAACAGGACACTGAGCAAAAGCCTGTGTCTGGGTGCTGGGACCCATATCCAGAGCTCGTTTCCCGGGTGCAGACCCTAATGGGGCCCCCGAGAGCCACCACACAGGTGTTGTAAGCACAGATCCAGAGCAGACAGAGACAAACAGCCTGGAGGCATTTTTCAGCAAAGGTTTTAAAGTCTTCCTGATTATTCAGCTTCGTACTCAGGAGCCCCAAAGGATTAAAAGTTCAGTATCTTCAGACTCAAGCCTTGCTTTGATGAAGTTCTGTCTCGTCAACCTGTGATGGGTGGGGTTTTGCTAGCCTCAGCTTCCTCTAGACCCTGGCCATCAGGGGTGCATCATTTTTGGTTCCAGGCAAGTCGAGTCTACCAGCGGAGCTCACGTCTAAAATGTGTTTGCGTCTATGGAGACGTCGGCCATCATAGGTTGACTCTGTCAGAAAACTGTGTTCTGACAAGCCCCAGGAACCCCTGGTTCCGGGTGACCTCCCAGATGGGTGAGATCGACCCTGGCCCTTCACCAGGCCATCAGTACAGCGGACTGAACTGGGACTACACTGTGATTTTCCTCCCAAATTTCTCCATTGTGTTCTCAGCTCGTGTCATAGACTTTTGTTGTTGCTTAATGTTAGCTTTCTTCCCTTCCTCTCTCTTTCGTGCTGGACACTGAACCGAGGGCCTCAAATATGCTAGACAAATACTTCACCACTGAGCCACATCCCAGCCACACAGGGAGGCCACCTGATCTCGGGAATCAGCAGTTTGTCCGGCTGCCTGGGCCCGGCGCCTTATACACTTCCTAGCATTTGACTGATATTCCCACAGTGAACAGTTTGTGTGTGGATCTCTTCCTCCTTACAGAGGTTGAGACAAATCTTCACTAGTACAAGGGGACAGATGTGAGACAAGCTGACTGGCCCACTGGAGAATTGGAGGAAGGTTCAGAGCAGGGGGAGATGGTGGAAGGTGGAGGTTTAGCGGACAGAAATGCAAACCTGAGGAGGGCCGCCGGCAAGGCAGGCAGCAGCCTCTGCTGAGGATGAACTTTTAGTCACCCAGTTACGCTGGAAACAGCCCAGAATACTAGAGACTGACAATGGCTTCAGCATGACCCACTTACAGATAGCTTCCCTCCTTCGTTTCTGCCCCTTGCAGGCGGCTGAGGGGAAAGCTAAGCAGCCTCCGTGAGCCCGGGATTCAGGCACATGCGCAGTGCTGGTTCTTCCTAAACTTACCCAGGTTCGCTGGTCACGTGGCACTCTATCTTACGGCCTGGGCTCGCTCTTTTCTCCTAAACCCAAAGGGCTGTTAGACAGAACATCGTTCTCTCAGTTCTACTGCTTGGTACACGGCACCTTTTACTTCATAAGCCTTTGGCTTTGATTTGCAGCCATGAGTGGGCTGCAGATTTGCTTAGGGACAGAACCGTAACTGTGAATCCCGGGGACTCATCTACAGAAGTGGTTTCCACGACCACTGTGGTCAGGTCCAACTCTCGTCACCAGATGTCGCTGTTGCTCAGACACAGCAGACCCAGCAGTGGCAGAGGGGTTCCAGAACCCCGCAGACAGGTGCTCAGGTCTCTTAAACAAAACAGTGTGTGGGGGGGATTTGCTCATGAGCTGTGCGCATCCTCCACAGTCTTCAAGTTTCTCCACGTTCTGCACACTGTCTAACACAATAAAATGCTGTGTAACCGATGTTACTACGCCACACCTGTAGGAACCCCACAGGAAAAGGAAATCTACACACGCTCTGAACTGACACACACATAAATTTCACATCTGTGGTTGGAGGGATCCATGGACATGGAAAACCACGGAGAGAGGACCACTGGAACTTGACAAATGCAAAACCCCAAGATTTACTCAGATGAATTCAACAAGCATTAACTGAGCAAAAAAAACCAATGCTAAGATCTTTGGGTGAACAAGACCATTGTGTCCAGACAGGTAACTGGGAAGAAAGGCTTCAAACAATCACACCACGCTCCACTAATACCCAACAGCAGGAGAGCTCTCCCTACGGAGAACCAAAGTAGAATGCTGCTTCTCTGCGAGACTTCCAGTCCAGCCCCGGGCTCCGGCCAGCCAGACGCTCCAGCTGCTTCCTCTACCGGCAGCCATATTCGGCTGTGACCTTTAACCCTATACTTACTACAATCACAGTAAGAGCAGCCATGTACTGAGCCGCTCATGCAGGGTGTGCTAGGCAAGCCCCTGTGACTTCCTACTTTCTCTAATTCTAGTTTGTGTCCCCACTTTGGACGAGGAAGACACAACTATTTGGCTCAGAGTGGCAGAAGCATGAGTCCAGGTGTTACTCAATAACAAATTCTCAAAATGCAGAACATCACTAAAGCAGGAAGACAAAAGACAGAACTTTCTCAGGCTTGTTCCAGCCGCAGCTAGACAGGACCACAGAGGCGTGGCTAGTCCACGCTCTCACGGCAATCGTACAGGCACTGATCAGGACTGATCAGGTGCAGCCTGATCCTATTAAATATGGCCACATGGCAGGTCCTCACATCCGTCCGCGTCTGTGGTGCTATTAACCTTCCCTGGACTCTCCTAAAGGGCGATCCCATCTACTCTAAACTAGAACAATGCAAAACTCTGTGGTCAGTCCTACAGGCAGCACAGCAGGAGGAAAGCAGGCTGCTTACTGCCTGCCTCCCAGGCCCAAGTGCCAGTCATGTGACCCAGGCCTGTCTGTGGATAGGGTCTACCCCCAGATCATTAATTTAACAACACTGCATGTTTAAGTTCTTAAGGGGCCAGCAAGAAGGCTCAGCAGGTAAAGGGGCTTGCTACCAAGACTGTGAACCTGCCCACACTCAGGAGAGAACCGATTCCTCAGATTGTCCTGTGACTGCTGCACACATGCATGCACACACACACACACACACACACACACAATAAAAGGGCGCGGGCTGGGGAGATGGCTCAATGCTTAGACCAAGACCTGCTCTTGCAGAGAACCCCAATTCAGTTCCCAGCACAATAGCCTGTAATTCTAGCCCCAGGGACACTCACTGCCTCCAGCCTGGAGGGCACCTGCAGTCGTATGCACACACCTGCGTACATATCCACATCTACACAGTTAAAATAAACATTTCTCAGGGTAGTGTGGGGCACACAGTAGGTGCCAACAGATGCCAACCAATGCTCCGAGCTGAAGATGAAGATGGCGTTTAACTGTCTCCTACCACACGTACAAAGATTCCGTCTTCTAATTTTTGTGCTGCTCCGAGGGAAGAGTCACTTTTCTCTATGCTGAAATAAATACAAGACACCTGGTATGTTCACTCCTTTTAATAACAATACACATGCCACGCTGTCGCTGTGGAATGGAAGTTCAGGCTGGACAGGGTTTACAGTGCACTAAGCATTCCGTATGTTCAGTCCGTGTGTGGTGTCTGGAAAACCACCCACCCACCCCTCTCTTCTCACTTTCGGTTCTTTAATATTTATGATTCTTACAGGGAAAGCAGGACACTGTCCACAAGAAGCTGTGTGTTTCCTTTATCATTTGTGTAAGTATTATCACTTACAGTCCCTATTTCTGCTGGGATGCAGCTCACTGGTACCAGCAACTGCCTAGCCCAAGTGAGGGCTGCATTTAATGCTCAGCGCCACAAAAAAGAAACAAAAATACCTCTATTTCAGTATGATGTTTAAGCACTATTCTATTACAGAGCGGCAAAAATATAACTTTGCAATTATAAAATATAAAGTGGAACCCCAATTAACTATGTTTGTAAGTATGATTCTAGTTAACTATGTTTGTAAGTATGATTCTAGTTAACTATGTTTGTAAGTATGATTCTAATTAACTATGTTTATAAGTATGATTCTAATAAACACTGCTTCTCTGCAGCTGCCATCAGCTTTCCGGGTTGTGTATACACACACACACACACACACACACACACACACACACCCTCCTACCCTCCTGTCCCTCACTCGGTCGTAGGGGGCTCTATAAGTCAGTTATTTTTCATGCACTTTTTGGAAAGTGTTTTTAGACACCAACAAACCTTAAAACCCTAAGTTTTAAAGACAGCCCACAGGCAGACAAAAAAGGTTGAATGAACTGGGGCAGACATGCTTCCTCCTGACATCTTCCAAAGCAAGGCCTGCTCTGAGGCACTGTGTATCTGACTGTCCGCTGTCCCCCTAAAAACTTTACCATAAGGGTGCAAGGAGAACACTGTTACCAACTGCATTCAGGCAACAGGTTTCTGTTGTGTTAACTTGACTCCCCCAAGTGACCTAGTTAGAGAAGTCACTGACAATCTGGCCACCAGGTACACTAAGCTGGCAAGGAAGTAAGCCAATATTCAATACTGTGTCATTGTCTAAACCCACATTATTTATTGTGACACAAACATGTAACCTCAATATGAGACGTCTAAGTAAAGCAAGCACTTCCCAGTCAAGGCGGCAGCTCATCTTCTACGGCTTAGGCTTGGCCCAGAATTCCTTATACATGGAATAACCCATACCTGCAGAAAAGGGAGAGAAGTGTCAATACATCTCCTTCAGCATTTAGAAGACACACAACAGTCCACAGGACAGCTACATGCGACAGCCTGTCAGGAGGTGGACACCAGAGGCACACACTCCGGCTTCCTTGCATTCAGCCCTAAAACTCTGTAACTTCCTAGGCTGGGTAGGGCCAGTGTGAGCAGCTCACGTATTCCAGGATTCTGATCAACAGTGTTTGCCTGGCATTCTGTTTGTTTTGCTTTCTTTGGTTTTTCAGACAAGGTTTCTCTGTGTAGCTCTGGCTGCCCTGGAACTCACACTGTAGACCAGGCTGGCCTCAAACTCACAGAGATCCACCTACCTCTGCCTCCCTGAGTGCTGGGATTAAAGGCATGTGCCACCACTGACCAGCTTGCCTGGCGATTTTAAAACAGCCACCATACAGTAGCAGATGAAGTCAGTAAGTCACGACGCCAGTAAAAGCCCATACATCTTAGAATCTTTTCTACTTTCCAAAACGCATGGCAGCAATCACATTCTCCTCAGGACACTGTTGCTGCCATCCTGTATTCAGACGGCAATGAACTAACAAGGGTTTACCTCAGCAGGTAAAACTGCACCGCTGCTCCAATTATTCCGCCACAGGAAAATGAGTAGCAGGCATTTCCAGACTGCTTCAGGATCAGGGAAAGGGTTTACCTTGCTTTGTAAAGAAAAGCATCAAAGAGAGGCACATATCAGAAGTCCTGTTGGACTTACCAAGAGTCATAGCTCCAACAACAAAGCCCTGGGCGGCCACACGCATGTGGATCAAGTGGATGGACATCTTTGTATTTCCCCTGTTCTTCAGTTTGTACAGTCCGTAGGCAACAATTGCTGCAAACCCTGCCATTCCTGCAGAACAAAGTCACACTCGCGTTAGTAGCATGGCAGCGGGACAATTTCTGCTACTTTTGTAAGGATACTTTATCAGCTCATTAATTAACACACAAAGCTTTCAGTCTTTTTTGCTTCACAAGCCCAAATCTAGAATTCATAGCAGACAGCAGCAATCTAAATAGGATCTTCTTGGGTCTTTTGCTTTTCTGAAACAGCATCTCATTGTGCAGCCCTGGCTGGCCTTGAATTTGCTCTGAACATAAAATGACCACGAATCTGAGCCTCCTGTCCCTACATTCCAAGTGCTGGGTTCTAAGCCATAATGCCCGGCTAAGGACCACTTCTGATAAACCTGTGGGTTTGTGGACTAAGTAGACAGATTTAGGACCAACAGAAGGGCAGCGAGATGTCTCAGCGCCTGCTGCGAAGCAGGAAGACAAGAACAATCCCTGGAATCCAAGTTTTTTTTTTTTTTTTTTTCCCCAAGTCAGATATTCGATGGACATCTGTAATTATAGCAGTGTTCCTACGGACAGATGTGAGGTGGAGACAGGGCCACACAGGAGGTCATGGGCCAGCTGGCCTGGAGTATGTAGTACAGAGAAAACAAGAGAGCTGCCTCAATGGGGTTGAAAGAGAGAACAGACCCCAGAAAGTTGTTTTCTGACCAACACTTGAGCACTGTGGCACATATATACACAGACAATAATAAAAAAATAAAATCTTAATTTAAAATAGACCATACATTGTCTTAAATGTCTGGGAAGTTTTGACAAAACACAATCACGCATTAGGCCACAGAAAATTGAACTTCAAAATGGCTCCCTCTTAGACTGCATAACCTAAAACTGGAACTCAGTCATCAATACAGAGTGGGCAACAAACAAATGCACACTACAGAGGTTGAGCTGGTGACTGGGCTTGGATGATAAAACAGAAAGAAAGAAACCAGGAAATAACCGTGTTAGCACTGGAAAGGAGAAAACAAAAGACAGAGCTCTTAAATGATTTGTGAGACCTGAGAAGGGAAATTCAGGGTGGGGCACCCACCATCTGCAGGCAGTGGTGTCCTTACCGACTTCTTAGACATTCCCGGGGCCCCCCAGATGTCTAATGATGGACCAATGAAGTAACCGCCCACTCAGCTTCAGCATGAACGTTTGTTCCTTCTAGAGCAGTGGTTCTGACCTCCCCCCACCCATGCTGCAACCCAGTTCCTCATGTTGTGGTGACCCCGACCATAAATTTATTTCCATTGCTACTTCCTAACTATAATTTTGCTAGTTATGAACTGTAATGTAAATATCTGTGTCTTCCCATGGTCTTAGGTGACCCCTGAAGGGGTCACGAGTCTGAATTGAGGTACTGCCCAGATCAGAGTGACCTGTGGTCATGCCTGTGAGATACTATTTTGATTGACAGTGGGAGGACCCAGTCCGCTGTGGATGGCCCAGGGCAGATAAGCAGGTGGTTGGACACGTGCCTGGGAGTGAGGCAGCAAGCAGTATCCCTCCTAGTTTCTGCTTCCAGTTCCTGCCCTGACTCCCCTAGGTGATGGACTGCCATCTGGCAGTTTAAGACAAAATAACTGTTCCTTTCTTCCTTTTGATGCTCTTGGCAATGGATTTTACCATAGCAACAGCCATATAACTAGGACAGTAATCTTTTCTCTATTTGGTCTAGCTGTTTCTCATTTGATTTTCTTGTATTCCCTATGCAGGTCATTTTATCACCCACAGACCAATAGGGTTTCTTCCTGAAGTATGCACACAGCTTCTTTCCTGCCCTACGCAAAGTGTCCAGGATCTCCAGGCAACAACAGCAGAGTTCACCAGGATCCCTGACCCTGAACATGTCTAGTGTTTGAATACGAAATATAATTTGTATCTGCTTTAAGTGAATAAATTATTCCAATTTTCTGATTTTGGAATTTCCATTGGTGATCGTATTGCTGTTTCATGAGCTGCACGGCCTCCAGGGGCAGGGCACGCCTGTGACCGACCTCAGAACAACCTGAATGCCAGCGTGTGGCAGCTTTGCCCATGCTGTCACACAGCCCTGAAGGATGCAATGTCCTCAAGGAGGAGACACTGTAGCGTACACTTGGTTTGCCCTGGACTTCATGGCAGGCGACTTTGTTGACTTTCACCTCTGCCCTTCCAGTGTCGTGAACCTCAACACCATTACAGCGCTTTTGTTTTGAGCCCTGGAAAACCTCGGAGTCAGAGGTGGTCCTGGGATCCGACCAGCACGAGTCACCGAGACAACAGTCATTCACACAAACCCGAGCCCACGAGCTTTTGGGATGAGCTCTTAGGATGCTGGCCTTATCACACTTCAACAAAATAAGAAAAAGGTATTTCAGGATCCACTCAGTATTCAAATTTACCATAGTTCCATTGCTTTAGGCTCACGGCAGACTGATCATCAGCGCCAGCCACTTACCAATGGGGACAAATGGTGTCTCCTTAGCTTTCCGAATAAACTTAGACCCCTGACCTTCATCATACGAAGAAAGGGAAAGGTCCGTGTTGGTCGACATCGTGATTTCTTCAAGAGTCTTCCTGAAAGAGAATTGTTCGAGGTTCTCAATTAAAAGCAGCTAGCACATCACCACCTGGAACCACTCTGCTCCGTCCCTGTGGCGTCCGCTGTGAACCTGGAAACTAGCCTTAAACTTTCACACTGAAGAGAACTGTGCACCTTTATCACCCGAACCGATGTTCTTTTAAAACACTTGTGCGGGGGTGTGTCTGCGAGTGTCCTTGATGGACATCTAGCAGGCAGCTGATCCGCCTTCTTTCCCACACCTTCCCAGTGCCCCAAGCCTTCCTCTTTACAAGTCCTCTTCCTGTTACAACATTGCTTTCCGGGGCTCCCAGAGAGGGCCAAGATGAGCTTAGCAGTTAGGTGAATACAAGGGCAGAACAAAAATAACAAAATGTAACAAAAGATAACAAAAACCAACTCATTTCCACCACCACCGGGCAAAGGCCCCCCTACAATCATCCCTCACACAGAGTTCACCGACTTTTCATCGCGGTGCAGCGACTGATCCATCCCATCTTTATCGTGTGATTCTTTACTGAACAATTTTGAGCTGCCTGCCTGTAATCCTGACCCACAGGTTCAATAGAGGAGGCAAACACGGCTCACAGTACACAGACCTCCCACTGGCACCAATTGCTGCCCATAGCACTTACAATCCTGGACTCTCCACGGGCAGTGCATTGCCTTCAGGACAAGGGCAACAAGATTGCTCTTCCTGAGGGTTAAATGGCAGCAAAGTCTCAAAGAAAATCCAACTCTAAAGCAGGAATGTCTGTTTTGAAAGTGAGCTCTATCTCCCTACAGAGTCAATACTGCCGTCCAACAGAGAAGAGCTAGCTACACACAATATTCAGAAGAGAACTGCCCTTTTTTTTTGTACTCCATTACTTCCTGACGCAATAAATCTCACTAAGCTTTTGTATATACAAGGTTCAGTAAGCTCAAGGTTCAGGACTCTCACTATATTTGCAAAAACAAATACTGACTAGGTGTGGTGGCACACAGTTGTGATACCAACAGTCTGAAGGGGAAGGAGCTTGAGTTCCAGGCCAGCCTGGGCTACTAGGAGATGATACCCTCTCATCTCAAAGAAAGCAAAACAAATAAAAACCTTCAAATAGGCTACAGAAGGTATCCTGACTCGAAGAAAAACATAAATAGAAATCCAAATGCTAACACTGAAATAACCGATGGCTCAAAAAACAGATCATTTTTTAAAAAGGAATGGGCAGAATGTATTTAATTGCCAATAACATAATCCATATTGAACTACAGTAAACTATCTTAGCTAGAACAGATTTGAGGTTTCATAAACACCTAGGACCTCAAGAACCGCATGAATGGGCTCTATGGAGGGACGACACACTGCATTCAGGCCTTCAGATTGGTCCCCCAGAGCTACCTATCTGAAGGCTGACCAGTACTCAAGAGGCAGGGGCAGGTGGGTCTCTTCGCATTCCAGTTCAGCCAGAGCTATACAATAGACCCTATCTCAAAAATACAAAAATAAAACAAACCTCCCTTTGCCCTTAAGCCTCCTGAACTCATCATGTGAGGTTATCTCCAGAAGTGGTGTGTGATGGATCACCTCTTGGCACGCATGAAGCTGAGGGTGAGATCCCCAGCACCTTCAGACAAACAACCAACCAACCAACAATCATAAATAAGGAAACAAACCACAGTGGTATCTTTCCCCCATTTCCTATGAGGATGAGGGTAACTGCCCAGTGGGTTCATGGAGCAACAGGCTCTTCTTTCACGAGGGAGAGACAACCGCCTCTTTTCTGTACAGAAAAGCCAGCAGGCACGGGTTCTTTCCATCCATCACCTGCGATTATCAGGTGACTCTCAGGCTACAGACTCTCAGGCTAGCATGGGCAGGGCACTTGACCTCACTTCCAGAATGCTGCCTCTGCAGTTAAGACTTGGGCACACCAAGTGGCCATTATTTGTTTTAGGGGCACTAGTGATGACCAGAGAGGAGGTGTTACACACCCTATAATCTCAGCACTCAGAGGAGGATCATGAATTCAAAGCTAGCTTAAGCTATGTAGCAACATGCTGTTTCAAGACAACAAAATAATGAAATCAAGTTTACAAAAGACATCCACCAGGCATGATTGGACAGATACCTGGCAGGGAGCTGAAGATAGGCTTAGAGCTCAAAGAAAGTCGTGTTGATGGGACTGTAGTTACGTGACCTACGTGACAGGCATTTGCCCCAATGCATTAGCATGCATTTGTGCCAATTGTATATGTGTTTGGCTACCAGGAGGGGCTACACAAAGATGAAATAACTGAACAGTTGTGTGTGGTGGCACTTGTTATAATCTCGGCCTCAGACTAAGGAGGCAGGAGATCTCAAGTCTGAAGCTTCCCTGGGCTATACAGCAAAACCATGACTAAAAAAAGAAAAAAGAAAGAAGAAATAACTAATGACATTTTTTTGATTCAGGAATATTAATGAGCACATTTTAGGACACAATTAGAAGAAATAGGAGCACTTAAAGTCCAACACATACCAGAAATGTACATTCAAATTAGACCTTCACATCATCTTAAAAATGATGTAACTTTAATGTAATCGGTCTAAATAGAAAACGCTTTTTGAATACGTAATTTTGATAATTACCTTATCACCTGGAGATTTCCCGAGTATTCATGAATTACCACCACGTAAACGAAGAGGAAACAATACCCTTTAAAGTTCCAGGGTCAATACGCTCAAATCATACTCTGAGTAAGAAATGAGTTCAATGATGATCGATATGCTCCTTTCACGGGTGGCAGAGCCAGGTTTGGAGGGCCATGTGAGTTGGTCCACACTAGGAGTTCACCTCTGGAAAGGCTCTCCCCATACAGCCCACGGCTTTCAGATTGACAATATATTTATGGCTAAACCAACACTTATGTTACAGGCGCAAATTTGAACTGGAAATACAATAGTCCATTCCTAACAGAGCCCCAATACGGTCTCTGAAGGGTAAACACTGTGTAAGTTATACCTAAAGTGAAATGGAATCTTTCTTCAGTGACTTAAATTATCTAACAATTCCAATTTTGGAGAGACTTTCCCCCCCCACACTAGATTTTCTTTTACTATCTCACTCACCCAGAGACTGACCTATATCTGTCGGGAAGCAGAACATTATTTTTATTTTTACATCACCAATAACTAGATATTCAAATCTATTTATTCTGTAAGGTCAGGTATGATTACTGACAGCCTTTTTCCAAATGCATGGCAACCTAGTAGAGGTAAAATGAGAGAATGGCTGAGCGTCAGGTGATGCAACAGCCGGAGACCCTTCCCAGGCTGTCCCTTTGATCCCAAGAACTATGATCTAAAACAATGGTTTCAAATTCTGATTTTACATCAGTCACCTGTCAGCTTGTGCAAAATGGCTGCCAAGGCGCCAGCCTGGAGATGCTGATTCAAACTGACCAGGGGCAGGACACACAGTATTTATGTTTTAAGGAGCCCTTTCAAGCATCACTGCTGTACAGAAGACGGAAAGAGGATCCCCTAGCTCACTCCAGGGACACCGAGAACCACTTGAACCCGTCAGAATTTGCAAACGAACTGTCAAGCGGCAGGGTGCCTCGGTACTTCCGGATAACACTCTCGGGGAGGGGGCTGCTCTCCACCCCGAGAATACGCGAGGAAATCGGGCAACACTGTTGAACCACCCGGGCTGCCGGCAAATCCGGCGGAGCGTCTGTGATCTCGACGCCACGTCCCCTGGTCAGGAGCATTCGCATCCGCCACAGCCTTCTTCCTAGGTGACACAGGGTCACCTAAGGTCGGCGCTAACCCCGGGTGACGCACCGGGAAGGCCAGGCACCTCGCGTCCCACCCTGCTCGTGACCTTGGCCCGCCTCCGTGGCCGGTTCGATCGCGCTGCTCCCTCCTCGTCCGCCGCTGCTCCAGGGACCCCCGAAGCTGGCACCAGCCCAGTCCCCGTCTCAGATGGTTCCCTCGGCCGCGATCCGCTCCAAAGCTCGGGCCTCGGTCCCCACATCCCCGGGCGACAGGACCCGGGTGCCCCCGCCGCCCCCGCGCCCCACGGCTTGCAGACCCCTGCTCCCGACCCTCCCGAGCACCCTCCGTTCTCCCGGCCCGGCCCGGCTCACTCACAGAGACACGGCGTCCCCTGCAGTCCCGCCGGCTCCTAGCCGCCACCCCGAGTGCGAGCACACCACCTCCGTCGGCTCCGGCCACCGCTCGCCCCAGCCAATCAGAAGCCAGCAGCAGGCTCGCCGGGTCCCGCGGGCTCAACTTTACGTGCGAGGGCGCGGGGGGCGTGGCCAGGCAGAGCGAGGCGTCGATTGGCTGGGGCGCCGGGGCTCGTCGGCCGGCATCGTCGCACGCTCTTCGTGTCAGACGTGAGGCCCGGGCGGCCCGGTTGGCCCGGTTGGCCCGGGCGGGCGCTGGCTCGGCTTCCCGGTCGCCTCCCATCTCTCACGACTCGCTCGCCCGGCTCCGCGGACGCCGCGCACGCGCAGGCTCGCCCAGCTTGCTAAGTCCGGCGCGGGAGCATGCGCCGTCGGGTCTCCTTTGGGGACCCTCCCTGGAGCTGGTGGAGGACGGGGAGCTGTGACCTCACCCGGGCCGGAGGAGGAGTCTCCCGGGCAGCCGGCTTCCGGGGCGGGGGCGTCCGTCCGTCCGTCCGAGCCCGAGGCAGTGTGTCCGAGTTAGTGGGGCGGGACGTGGCGACCTCTCCAGAGGCGCCGGCCGTTCGTAGGGACCCAACGCTTGGTGACTTGGGACAGGAGCGAACGCCTGTGCCTCCCGGGTGGGGCGCCCATCACAGACCAAAGACAGATTCCCTCACCGGAGCCCGCGCCCCGGTGAGCTGCGAGCCCATCCCGTCGGCTCCTGACAGCTGCCTGCCTGGAGCGCCCTCCCCGGCCTGAGGCTGCCCTGTGTTTACTGATTAAACTGGGAGGGACCTGGTGAATCTTGGAACTTGCTGAGCTTTTTATACCTCGGTGTTTCTTTTCTTTTTAAACTGATTTTATCACGTTTATTCATTTGTGTGATCGGTTGCTGAGGTCAGAGGACAACCTTTGCCGGTCGTCTCTTTCTACTGAATAGATCCTGGGCGTAGAACTCCGATTGTCGCATTTGGTGACCCTTACCTAACGAACCGTCTTGTTGGGGCCCTCAGAAAGTTTCTTGAATCTCCTGAACGTTGACGTTCCAATACTTCCGTAATCTTGTGAGCCACCCTTCAGTAACTACACGACAGACTTGAAGAATATTTACATTTTTATTTGTTGTGGGGAAGGGCGCATGTGCTATGACAAATGTGTGCAGGTCAGAGGACAGCTTGAAGGAGTCTGTCCTCTCCTTTGACCGTGGCCCCAGGAATCTAACTCAGGTTAAAAATTATTTAAGTTATATGTAGAAAACCTTTCATGCTATGTATGATAAAAACTCCATACCTTGGGGGTGGAGAGTTGGCTCAGTGGTTAAGAACTTCCAGCACTTGGGAGGCAGAGGCAGCCCGAGCTCTTGAGTTCAAGGCTAGCCTGGTCTACAGAGGGAGTTCCAGGACAGCCATTGCTACATAGAGAAACCCTGTCTGAAAAACCAACCAACCAACAAAACACCTGTTACTCTTGCAGAGGACAGGTTCAGTTCCCGACACCCGCCTGTCCATAACTCCAGTCCCAGTGGAACCAATGCCCTCTTCTGACCCCTACAGACACCAGGCATGTACATATGATGCACATACATACATGCAGGTGAAGGGCTTATGCAATAAAGTAAATCTTAAAAATAAACCCTCCCTACCTTTATGTGGCAGCTTTCTCTCCTTGAAGGCAGGCAGGCTTTTGGTACAGGTGCCCTGAACACAGTTTGGCTGAGTAGGAATCAACCATCGTAATTAACCGCGGCAAAAAGACCTAACTGTAGAGAAAGCTGGCCTTGCTCTTGGTTCCCCTACTTGGGTGTAGAAAAGTAGCCTTGAAGCCTGGTGGTGGTGTCACATGCCTTTAATCCCAGCACTCGGGAGGCAGAGGCAGGCAGATCTCTGTGAGTTTGAGGTCAGCCTGGTCTACAAGAGCGAGTTCCAGGACAGGCCTCAAAGCTACAGGAAAACCCCTGTCTTGAAAAACAAACAACAAATAAAAGAAAAGTAGCCTTGAGGTTATACCTTGCCTGGGACGCTTCCATTTTGTACACTAACACTTTGTTCCATCTTTAAGAGTACTTGCTAAGGCAGGGTAACTTACCTGGGCAGGTAGACAACCACCAGATACTGAACACACAGAGCTTATCACAAAGAACACCCTCCACTATGCAGCACACACCACAAGGCATGGACTTACCTACACAAATTTAAAAAAGTACCATCTGTGAACTTACCAAATTAAATCAGAGCGCATGAGCGTATCAAGACCATATCAGAGAAGCCAGGCCCATGGGTTTAGCAAACACCAGACCAAAGGATGGTGTAACTTCCTCTCCTGAGTCACAGCAAAGAAGACATTGCTGGGTGTGGTGGCACCTCTAATCCCAGCACTTAGGTGTGTGACGGAGAATTGCGAGTCTGAAGCCAGCAAGGCTTACATGGTAAAACCCTAGCTCAGAAGCAGGAGGACCTTGCACTGGCCTTTATAGTCCTGGCATTAGGGATGTTCGTCACTGGATGGACTTCTGATTCTGTGTCCGAGGCTTCAGTTGAGCACATCACCCTGCTTGACTGCCCACTAGAACTACAAAGATGTCTAGACCCACTGTACCTTAAACCTGCTCTGTATAACTCTGATGAGTTCTCGATACCTAGCCATCAGTAGTGGTAACAGATCTCTGCCATCTCTCTGCTTTTTGTCTGTAATCGGGCCTCTGTGAAGCCTGTTATGGTCATTAGCCATTTCTTAGTAGTTCTAGAATCTATATAATCTTGTGTGGTATGAAATGTGTAATCTGAGAGTAACATTAGTAACTAAGATTGAAATGAAATAAAAGAAAACGATTGCTCAGTGTTTGTGTTCCAAATGACACCGAGACTACTTGGTTCCTTGACGGTGATGAGACGGACATAGTTTATGGATTTATTGTTATTCAATAAATTCTGACATTATTGAAAGATGCAAACATTTATGCTTATGATATAGCTTGCTCACAATATTAAAATTAACACCATTGACCAATATGAAGATAAACCTCAAGTCCCGGACACACAAAGGCTGACACTAGCAATGACCAAAGCATATTCATTTTTTGACAGGGATCTGTACACTTCAGAATAATTTAGCTAACTTGTTAGTTTCCTGAAAATGAAACACAGGCTCATTCAGAGCTGGTTGGACATCCCAACTTAACAACATACTAACAATGGCCTTGATTTACCTTCTCAAAGATATCTCTCTTTTTAAAATCAGGATCTCGCTGTATAGCCTAGGCTGGCCTCAGACTTCTAGTGCATCTTCCTCAGCCCTGCTCTGAGTTCAGACTGTGCCTGTGCTGGGCACGTCACTTTGTTTTCATGTATGAAGCATGGGTACAGTTGTGGGGGTGGATGGGGAACCCTGTTGAGGATTAGCCTCCTCCCATGAGAAGTGTAGCTTTTGTGTGATGAGGAAGACTTTGTCCTCCTTGGGTGTTGGAGGAAGGGGCACTGGTTGGTTCTCGGCCACCCGGCTAGCTTAGACCCAAAATAATCACACAGAAGCCATATTATTTAAAGCACTTCTTGGCCCATTAGCTCTAGCTTCTTATTGGCTAACTTTTACATCTTAATTTAACCCGTCTCTATTAATCTGTGCATCACCACGAGGTCATGGCCGACCAGCAAAGTTTCAGCACTTCTGTCTCTGGTGGTGGCTCCATGGCTTCTCTCTGACTCTGTTCTCTTCCTCCCAGCATACGGCCTAGCTTTCCCCCGCCTAGCTCTGTTCTGCCATTGCCATAGGCTCAAAGCAGTTTTTTATTCATTAACCAATTAAAGCAACACGTAGGCAGAAGGACCCCCCACACCACTTGGGACTTACGTTGGTAATGTAGTACAATGTTTCACTTTTGCCTGTTTGGGGGTTCACCACCCAGCCCCCAAATAAATCACTCAGAGAGGCTTATTCTTAGTTACGAATGTCCAGTCTTGGCTAATTTCTTGCAGCTTTTCTTAAATTATCCCAACTAATTTTTGCCTTTGGGCTTTTTTCTTTTATTAATATTACCTTTGCGCTTACTCCGAGGCTGGCCCCTGATGTCCTCCTCTCGTTCTCTTGCTCCTCCTCTTCCTCAGTTCTCCTTTTATTTATCCTCTCTGCCTGTTAGCCCCACCCATCCTTTCTCCTGCCTCTCTATTGGCCGTTCAGCTCTTTATTAGGACCATCAGGTGTTTTAGACAGTCAAAGAATTACAGCTTCATGGAGTTAAACAAATACAGCATAAACAAAAGCAACACATCTTTACATAATTAAACAAATGTTCCACAACATAAATAAAAGTAATACACCTTAAAATAATATTGCCCAACAAATTAAACCAGTTCCTAGGTTATAAATGTTATAACCTAGGAAGTAGGGGCCAATGAGAGGCTTGCTTGCTGCACAAATGGTGTGACCTGAGTTGGACCTGGGGGCCTCACGGTGGATCAGCTCCTGGGAGTTGTTCTCTGACTTCTACACACATGCTGAGGTATGAAATATCTCCTCCCCACACAAAATGAAAAAAAAAACATTAAACAAACAAACAAAACCCTGGGAGGCTGGAGAGATGGCTCTTGCCAAGGACCTGGCTTCGCTTTGTTCCCAGTGCACACATGGTCCACAACCATCTGGAACTCCAGCTCCTGAGTTCTGACACCTCTTAGGGAACTGTGTACACGATGCACAGAAATGCATGCAGACAAAACACCCATAACATAAAAATAAATAGTTAACAAGCCAGGAAGCAGTAGAGATGACAACTGTAAAAAGACATTTTCCTCTGTGATTAGGAAACCCTGATGACAGGTGTGTTAATAGTATAACAGCAGGGGAGTGTGAAGAAGGAAAAAGAATTACGTTTTGTACACATTGGACTCGTTGTAATTTAAGGTAAGGTGTAGCGGGGTGGAAGATGCACATTTGCGCCTCAAACGCTTTCTCTTGGAAGGGCCTCTCTCGTTCTGATCCACTTTGAAGTGATTTGAATTTTGAAGGTGAGGAAAAGGCTTGATTTTTATTTTATTTTTGCCCCTTGTCGCTGGGAATGGAGCACAAGGCATTAGCGGGAGTGGGTCCCCTCTGAGTTCCATTCATCCTTGGTCTTTGTAGTGGGAATTGACCAGGCCTTGCACAGGGTAGACAAACACACATGCACATAACACACAAGATAATCTTACATTTTTGGGTTACAAAATAGATGTAGCTTTTAGAAAAGTTTATTGGTACTTGATTAAAGTACTGAATTAAGAATTAAACTGAGGGCCGGGCGGTGGTGGCGCACGCCTTTAATCCCAGCACTCGGGAGGCAGAGGCAGGCGGATCTCTGTGAGTTCGAGGCCAGCCTGGTCTACAAGAGCTAGGTCCAGGACAGGCTCTAAAAAAGCTGCAGAGAAGCCCTGTCTTGAAAAACCAAAAAAAAAAAAAAAAAAAAAAGAATTAAACTGAGGGATGGTGAAGTGGCTCAGAACATGAAGATACTTGTCACCAAGTTCTTGATCTGAGTTCAATCCCCAGGACTCCCAAAAGTTGTCTTCAGACTTCCACATTTGTCCTAAGGCCTGTGTACCCACACACACATAAAGAGAAGGAGGGAAAGAAAGAAGGGAGGGAGGGAGGGAGGGAGGGAGGGAGGGAGGGAGGGAGGGAAGGAGGGAGGGAGGGAGGGAGGAGAAAATCACCTTGGAAAAACTTCAGCTGTTATTAAAAAGTAAGCCAGCTTCATACCCTCCCTCTTTAGAAAGAAGGCCCAGATGAGTGGCTGCCCTGCCCCAGGGCCGTATGCTGCAGTGAGTCACAGCCAGGCTTGTTGGAGCTCTCAGGCTGCACTTGTGGGGCTGGAGAGATGGCTCAGGGGTAAAGCTGCTCTTAGAGGGCTGGGTTCTATTCCCAGCATCCACATGGCTGCTCACTGTGGTCTACAACTCCAGTTCCCGGGCTCTGAAGCCCTTTCCAGCCTTCTTGGGCACTGGGCACACATGAAGTGCACAGAAATAGACGCAGACAAAACACTCCTACACACAAAGACTGCATTTGGTATAGCAGACACTTAAAACATCATGAACTGGACATAGTTTTCCGCCATATATTCAACACTATAAGGGTTGTACAGAAAGACAAAATGTAAATATTACCAAGTTTCAGAGAATGCATTCTACATTTTTTATAAGGAGCCAGATTATGTCAGTTATTTCTAAAGGCCTTACAGCCACTTAGTCCATTTCCTTTCTTCTTATGGGAATGCCAATTCTGAGAATTTAGATTCCTGTTTAGATGACACACAGGCAGGCTCTAAGTCATTGATCGAGCCTGCTCTGGAGCCAGCTCAACGTCATGTGGTCAGATCTATGTGGTATAAACCTCTGGTAGGAAGGATTGTTGTTTCCAGGCTTCTTTTGGGTTCAGTTCTAGTTGTAGCAAGTGGCTTCTAAACACTTAAGTCATGTGAACAGCACAGTAAGCATTAGAGTTAATCAAAGTAAAACTCTGTAATTCATGATATTTAAGCACCAGGATTATTGGAACAAGATGTGGACGATGAATGCAGAACAAGACAAACAAAACAAAAGGCTGCCCCACGCGCAACAGCAGGGGCAGTGCCTTGTTTGGGGTTTGTTTTATCTTTTTTCCCCATTTGCTACTGCTCTGTATGGCAAGCTAGCTCACGTAGCCCACGTAGCTCATGCCATCCTTGAATGTTGGGCAATCCTCCAGCCTGAACCTCCCAAGCTTTGAGATTGCAGACACGCATGCCACACCCAGCCCCGGTCTGTTTAAATAGGGGTGTTAGTGCGACGAATATGCCTGACTGCAGGTCTCCTGCGCCGACCACTCTGAGACACCAGCGCAGGCACGTGCGCTCCAGCCCAGTGCGCCTTTATTTTCTGCAAACTTCAGGCTGACTGGAGCAGAATGGGATTTGTTCCGCAGTGAGGTGGTGATGTTTGCATGGCATCAGAAATGACCCCACCCTCGTTCTGGGCCCCTGAGGCCTGCTGAAGTGACCAGGGACAGCTTCTGTCTGTGCCAGTCTGTGTGACACACTGGTGTAGTGATGACCCTCGTGCCAGGCTGTGCCAGTCTGTGTGACACACTGGTGTGGTGATGACCCTCGTGCCAGGCTGTGCCAGTCTGTGTGACACACTGGTGTGGTGATGACCCTCGTGCCAGGCTGTGCCAGTCTGTGTGACACACTGGTGTGGTGATGATCCTCGTGCTAGGCTGTGCCAGTCTGTGTGACACACTGGTGTGGTGATGACCCTCGTGCTAGGCTGTGAATTCTGGTGGTGAGCATCTGAAATATAATGTGGTTCAGAGCTTCGGACTCCCCTGTAGTGTTAGATGGAACCCAGAGCCTTGCCCATGCTGAGCAAGCACACTACCACTGAACACCTGGCCTCAGGAGACTCTATAGGGTTCTGCTGTGTTTGATCCACATGGTGTTACAATAGTGACAGACGCCCATCATAATACAGATATAATGGAGAAGAAATATAGAAGATACATCATCCCATTTACCTTACCGCAAGTAACTAGTTTAAAAAACTTATATTCATATATTAGTGCGTGTGCGTGTGTGTGTGTGTGTGTGTGTGTGTGTGTGTGTGTGTGTGTGTGTGGTGTGTGTAGGTCAGAGGACAACCTTGCCTTCCACCATGTGGGTTCTGGGGGTGGAACCTGGGTGATCAGGCATGGTTACAATCATCTTTACCTGCTGACCCACTTCCCAGGCTCCTGTAAATTATGTCACCTCACCTACATGTTTGTAGGAAGGAAAGGTGGTACAGAGGCACCTTCCAGCCTTGCTCTTGTCCTCTTCAGAGAGCTCCTGGTTCATGCTCCAAGCAGCGGCTCACACGTGGTCCTAGGGAAAGAGGCTTCTGAGCTCAGTTGTTCATTTAGGCCTAAAGTTCAGTTGTCTTATTCTTGGCGCCCTCCTGTATGTATGTATGCATGCATGCATGCATGTATGTATGCATGCATGTATGTATGTATGTATGTATTCTATGTGTCTTTTACATCATGCCTCTTGATCCCATTCATTTCCCCATCCCTTCACATCCTTCCTCCACCCATGCACACCCCCTAAATAAAACAAAGAAAAAAATAAAGGGAAAAACTTAAAAATCTCACCATAGAAGGTGCAGTGTGACACAGTGAGTCACACCACAAACTCCTTTGTCCGTGTATCTTGTAAGTGTTCCTTGCAAAGAGTCATTGGTCTGGTTCAAGGTCTCTGATTTCTGCTACCCTATCAGTGCTGGGTCCTTGCTAGGGCTCCGCCTGGATATCCTGTTGTTGCCTGTGTTGTGGAGATCCTGCCGCTTTGGATCTGCAGGTCAGGCCCCTTCACACGCTCCAGCAGATCATGGATGGGGAGCCAATCATACCCTTGGGTTTGGGCCTGGGCAGCTGTAGGATTGGTCCTCCCGATGGGAAATGAGTACAGCTTTTCCATGTTTACAACTTTGGGACTGGCTCACGCACACCGGTGCTAACAGGATTGGCTCTCCCACTCTTATGACCACAGGGCCAGCTCTCCCACCTGCCCCGATGATGATGGGCAGGTGGAAGGCATCTGGGCATCAACCCTCCCCCGCCCATGCCTCCACAAGACAGATAAAAAGTGGGGAGAGCTCTCCCATGCTCACAACTTTACCCAACAGAGCCAACCCTGTCAGCACAGGTGTATGTGAGCCAGCCCTGAAGTTATGAGCATGGGAGAGCTGTCCCCATTTCTCATCTCTCTTGTGGTGGCATGGGCAGAGGAATCAGGCCCTGCCCCAGCCCATCAACACCCGAGGTACCCTTCTTTTAAAGTAGTTATTTTGGTTTTAAGTGTTTGTCAGACCTTTTGAGAAAACAGCACCTGACCATCATCAGTGATTGGGTGTGCAGACATACAGACGGTTCAGGAGAAGCATACTGGACTCTAGACTTAAGGACTTAGTCCCTTCCTAGAACTAATTTAATCAAAGCAGGTCGAAGGAATGGGCCTATAGATATAGCAAAGAAAGTGCAAGTGCTTTGGGTGGGATTTCAGGTAGCTGTCACAGCGTGGGAGCATTGCCAGAGGTCACCTACTTGATGGCCATTTCATTATAAATGTTCTCAGCCTTGGCAAAGACTCAGAAAGGCCAGATCTTAGAAGGGGCCTGGAAGGCTGGGATGCAGAGATCGAGAGGGTGTTTCTTACAAAGCCAACTGGGCAGAGGATGGTGGGAACCATGGGAATGTAGCTGTGCCTTGGCCCCTGGAAGTGGGAAAAGGAAACCACTTGGATAAATGCAGAGTCTGCATCATGGAGAGCAGGCTTGAGTCACAGTCAGGAGGACTTTGCTTTAGATTTACGATTAAAGAGCTTGGACAAGGTTGAGCAAGGTGGCACACGCCTGCAATCCTAGTACCGTGGAGCTGGACTTTAAAGCCACCCTAAACCACATAGCAGGTTTTGAGGCCAGCCTGGGCTCCATGAAACCCTTTCTGAAGAATATCAGAGGGGCTGGGAAGTAGTTCCGTTGGTAGACTGCTTGGCTAACGTGCCCAAAGTCCTGGGTTCAGTCTACAGCATGGCATACATCGGGTGTGGTGGTAGAGACAGCAGGATCAGAAGTTCAGAGTCATCCTTGACCACAGAGCAAGTTTACAGAATATCGCCCTGGGCTCCTTGAGACCCTGGCCGCCTCCTAAAATGGGTAATATTTTCTCCTGAAAGTTAAGGTGTCCAGGCAGGATGTTGACAAGAACAGAAAGCATCTGTGGTTCTCAGCAGGGGAGTAAAGTGGACAGGAAATGTCTGCCGGCTCTGTCCAGGCTTGTGTGAGATGCGGTCTAACAGTACCAGGTCCACATACTGAAGTTTCTTTGCCGCTTCTGAGCTAAATGATTGGGAGAAGCATACCTGCTCTTTCTTCATCAGACAGGATGCACTGACAGATCTCTCAGAGCAAGTGGTAAAGAACAGCAGAATCTCAATGCGGTCTGGTAAGCTGTCAGCGCTGTACACACAATCATCATGACATCTCTGCCCCCTTCAGTATGTGTGTGTGTAGGTCCTACCTAGCTGACCTACAAACACGATATTGATTACTCAAGATGTGCACAAAAATCATCACTGTAGGATGCTCGTAAGTAGCTTGGTAGACTCGCGGAGAAGCGAGGGAAAGGCAGACTTCTTTCCTAGCTTATGTAACTCTTATTTTTGTATCCCTGCTTTCAGCCAGCCATGTAAAAAATGTTTCCATTAGTCACCAAAAGGGAAGTAGGATTTGCGTGTTTGTGTAACCATGAACAAAAATATTATACTTTAAATATTTTAATCTTGAATTGATTTATTCCCTGATGTGTTCAGTACAATTTGTTATTGTTCAAGACAGCAGAACATCTAATAAGTCCTAGTGAGGAAAAATGTGGAGTTTGGGGTCGCTTGGGGGTCAGCTTGCTGCTGTTTATGGTGTGAAGTGACATGCATTTGAAGACCACTGGAATTCCTGTTAGGATAAGTTACTTACAATCTTGGAACTTGAATTTCCATCAACGCAACGATCCATCAGTGACTGGAGAGATGCCTTGGGTAAGGTGCTGAGCCAGCATGAGGACCTGAGCTCCCATCTCCAGCCCCACGTAAAAAGGCTGCACATAATAGCAGGTATGTGCGGTCCCAGCTCATGCTGGGGAGGACGGAGACTAGCGGGTCCAGCCAGCTTAGCTGAGACTGAGGCCAGGTGTAGTGAGAGGTGCCTGAGGAGGCCGGAGATGTCAAACCCCCAGAGCTATAGCTGCAGTCAGTTGTGAGCTGCGTGGGGTGGGTGCTGGGAATCACACTCCAGTCCTCCTGAAGAGCAGCCAGTGCTCTTAACTAAGGAGTTACTCTCTGGCCCTTATCATTATTATTATGGGATGCACTCTCTTGTACCCCAGATGGGTCTCAAACTCTAGTCAGCTTTTCTGTTTCAGCCTTCCAAGTGCCGGGATTACCACACCACCCTGTATGATTCTTCTTGTAGTGGTATTTGTTCTTCTTTTTCCTCACCAACTTAGGAGAGGGAAGGAAGGTGTCTGTGCCATCGTTACCCTCCCGCACTCACTCACTTCCCCTAGCCTGCTTTTGTTTCCAATCACACTGCCGAGCCCGTAACGTTGAAAGACAACATCATTCCGTCCCTCAGGCACAGCCCGAGCTCCCCACCACATGGACATCATGGAAATTTCCCCAGTAGCCTCTGTTACATCCTTTTGTCTTCATTGCTGTCACAGGGTATACATGCTCTAAGCCTGGACTGTGGCTGCATTCCAGGGTGCTGTGCAGGCTTTCCTGCTTCTTCCTCCTCTAGAGTGATGTCGTGTTTGCTGACTCTCATCTGTAAGCTGGTTTTCTCCTCTCTACTGTACTTCTTGCTCTATTTCCCGGACTCCATTCAGCTCCACCTTGGCATCCCAAAGACTCCCGCTAGATGGAACTAACCGTCTTTGCCTCCTTCTTCCCTGGACATTCCTCTCCACAAAGCCTGCGCTTTCTCCTAACTTCTGGGACTTGACTGGTGGAACTGCTGTCCATCCTGTGTATCAAACATGAAACTCAGACAGGTCCCTGATGTCACTCTACAGCCAGCCAGTGACATCAACCCTCTGAGATTTAGGGAAGTGGAGCCTTGGAGAGATGGCGCAGGGTGAGAGTGTGTGCTGCTCCTGCCCCAGGGAAATGCCGTCCCCTCTCGGGGTCCTCAAGCACTTCACTCACACCTAGACACACACGTCCACACAATTAGAGAGGAAATATATTTAAGAATGACTTAGAGAAGAATCTGTAGAAACGAGATTGCCTCTTCTTCCGCAGAACTGTGTCCAGACCAGACTGGCCCAGCCGTGCACTTTATGTGAGCAATGACGTCAGACATCCTTTGTACAAGAAGGCATGAAGCAGAACTAATAAGGAATGATGATTTTAGACTGGACACAAATGGTTTTAACAATAGCATTTTCAAATCAATGGAGTTTGTCACTTGAAAATGGGTTCAGGGTTCATTTCATTGTGTTTTGGACCCTCATTAGCAGAGTCTTGCTAAGTAGCCAGGGCTGTCGTAATGACGTAAGCAGGCCTTACAGCTGTGACCCTCCTGCCTCAGCCTTCTGACTTCTGCACTTACTGCCCTGTATCATACAGACTGTGCTCTCAGTTCTTAGGGGTTGGTAGCAGCAGGGTGGGCAGCAGCGGGAACACAGTATGTCTTTCAAGCTGAAGTTCTCTTTCTTATTTTGCTTGATTTGCAAACATTTAAATTCGGGACTAATAGTCTCTGCACATTTACTTCATCTGATTTCCCTTTGGGTTTGGTGGTGCAATTTTATTGCCTTCTTGGGAGGTTGAGTCAGGGGAGATGGCAAGTTCAAGACCTTCCTGGACACTGAGACCCTATTTCAAATTTTAAAAAGTGTACCGGCGAGACCAAGAAAGCCTGACATCCTGACTTAGATCCCTGAACCAAGGTAAAGGTGGGAGAAGAGACATGACCTCATAGAGTCGTCCCCTGACCATCGCACGTGTGCCTTGGAATGCGTACCCACACATATTACATATGCACAAGCAAATATACCCACTAATAATGAAGTCTTTTAAAACTATAACATAGCTGGGAGGGTGGGCTGGGATATAGCTCAGCTGTAGAGTACTTGGCCAGCCGTTCACCAAGCTCTGTATTCAACACTCAGTACTGTAAACAGAGACTCTGCTTTTGCTTCCTGGCTGTCCAGACCCGAGTAATCACACAGAAACTATATTAATTACAACACTGCTTGGCCAAGGGCTTAGGTGTGTTCCCGCCTAGCTCTTACATCTTAAATTAACCCATTTCTATTCATCTATATGTCACCGCGAGGCTCTGGCCTACTGGAAAGGTTCTGGCGTTCTCCTTCGGCAGCTACATGGCGTCTCCTTGACTTCACCTACTCTCTCTATATCTCTGTTCAGATTTTCTGTCTGGCTTTACTCTGCTAAGTCATTGGCTAAAGCAGCTTCTTTATTAACCAATGGTAATAAAATATATTCATAGCATACATAGGGAAATCCCACATCATAGTACTGTAAAAATATCTTAATTTTATACCAAACATATAACATATATTTTTGTCATTATTTTTCCCAGTAGATAGCAAGCAGGCAGAGTTTTCTTTTTTAATATTCAGCTGGTGATGAGTTATATATTGACGTTTTAGATGATAAAGCTTATAATTTAATAAATATAACTGAAGAGAATGTTTTATTTTTATAATCTGCATTTGCACATGTGACTGGTGCAAAAGGAGCCTTGATCTCTGGAAGCAGAGCTCTCTGTATCCTTCAGGAAGATAACCCCTCCCTGTAGCCTGATTGATAAAAACACAGAGACAGAAATTGGGGTTCAACATGAAGGTCAGAAAAGGAAAACAGCCAGCCACTGGCTCTTACCTCTACCTCAGTCTAAAATGGCAATCCTGCCTGCAGGAATCTCAGAATGAGACTGTGTGAGAGTTGTCTCCTCCTTTCTTATATTTCTCCCTACTGCTGGGATTAAAGGCGTGCACCACTACCACCTGGTTTTTATGGCAAACTAGTATGGCTACTGGGATTAAAGGTGTGTGTCACCACTGTTTGGTCTGTAAGACTGACCGGTGACTGTTTTACTCTCTGAACTTCAGGCCAGCTTTATTTATTGAAATACAAATGAAATACACTATACTTTCCAAAGGAAGGAGTGGAGCAGTTTTGCCCCTAGAGTCCCTGGCTGGGACCTGCACCAGGACTGACACTCAACATTGGACTGCAGTTATGAGTGACTGCTGCCTTGCAAGCATCCAGGATTAAGAACTGCTGTACCCATGTTTGTGCCACAGGACCTGCCTGTGTCCTGTGCACAGAAGCTTCCAGCAAACCCTGAAATCCTGGGTGAGTGACTCCAGGCTATCTTTGCAGAGGTGAGCAGCTGCATGCAGTGACACAGGATGCACTGTCAGGCAAACAGCCGCATGCAGTGATACTGGCTGCACTGTCAGAGGTGAGCGTCAGTGCATGCAGTGACGCTGGCTGCACCATCAGCGGTGAACAGCCACATGCAGTGGCACAGGCTGCACTATCAGAGGTGAGCAGCCGCATGCAGTGATGCTGGCTGCACCATCAGAGGTGAGCAGCCGCATGCAGTGATGCTGGCTGCACCATCAGAGGTGAGCAGCCACATGCAGTGATGCTGGCTGCACCATCAGAGGTGAGCAGCCGCATGCAGTGATGCTGGCTGCACTGTCAGGCAAACAGCCGCATGCAGTGACACTGGCTGCACTGTCATGTGAGCAGCCGCATGCAGAGACACTAGCTGCACCGTCAGAGGTGAGCAGTGCATGCAGAGATGTTGGCTGCACCGTCAGAGGTGAGCAGTGCATGCAGAGACGCTGACTGCACTATCAGAGGCAAACAGCCGCATACAGAGACGTTGGCTGCACTGTCAGCTACTGGAGTTACAACAGAACTTTTTTCCTTTTGAGACAGTCTCACTCAAGTCCAGGCTGACCTTGAGCTAACAGGCCTCTGCCTCAACTTCTGAAGTACTGGGATTACAGGTGTGTGCCTCACACCCAGCCTGCAGTGGACTTTTGGACCCTCCTGATCACCCATCTTCTAGCCCCCCCCCCCCCTTCATGACCACAGTCTGCCCAGAATGCCAACTTTCCCCTCTCCACAAGGATTTCAGGCCTGTTTATGAGCTGCTAATTCTCTGGACGAGGTGACTCTCCTGGGAGGGCCACCCCACTCGATGGCAGTACAAACAGGCTTTTATTGACCAATCTCCACGCTCTCCAAGCCATCTACCCTCACTCCCCATTAGAGGCACCATCTGTTTGCCCTGACAGCGTAATGAATTGAGGGCTCACAAATGGAGCTGACATTTAAATTAGATCCAAATCGCAGTAATGGTGTCCTTTGCCAGAGATGAATGAGCAATCACTTTTAGAGCTCCAAGAGAAGAGTGGATTTGCAAACAGATACTTCACCTAAATTGGTGGCCCCAAGTGACTCTCCCTGATGCCTTTGGTAGGGAGAGGAACCCGCTGTCCAGGGAAGACGGGAAAAGAGAGGTTTTCTGCCTGATCAGAGCAGATCACACTCCGGGTCCTTCTACCCTGCTTCGTGGTGACCAGAAGAGGGTTTTAAGGATTTGGGGCATCAAAACAACAGAAAATTCAAATGAGCTTAGTAACCTTAGCCTGCCGCCTTGCAAGGTATGGCGGATGAGAAGGAGACCCCAAGGAAGGGGGAAGAGGCTAGTGTGCTCTGCAACTTGTGGTTCCTCCGGAAACGGGACTGTTGCTTAGAGACAGCCCACCAGCGCTAAGATGCCGACCAACAACAGTGTTCCTTGGGCTCCTTGGGTTCCACCGCAGTCACAACTGGGCTCTTCGATTCAGAGGCACCTCTTTCCCTAGTATTGTTACCTCATGTGACTGTGAGCCTCCTGTTTGTATCCCATGTGATCTCAGTTTCCCGGGGTCTCACGACCTTAGAGGGGAAGAGTCAGAGAGGCCCTGGCTGACAAATCCTGCCTCCCAAAACCCTCAGGGAAGGATCTGACCAATGGGAGTTGGAATTTGTCTCTTTTGTTCTTCCTCCCCAGGCCTGGGAAGGGAACTCTGAGCTGTGAGGTTGGAAGCAGTTCCAGGACTCCTAGTTCCTACCCATCAGTCACTGTTGGTCACGGGCCTCCGCTTGGGAACTCTTCTCCACAGAAAGAGGCTCCAGGACTCCCCTTCAGGACCCAATGGCAGCGGTTGGCCAACCATGGGCAGTGAGGGAAAGGTGAATTGCCCACTAGTCTCCGAGTAACTGTATCTTCCCCATAAAAGGAAATATTTGCTGGAAAGAATATAGATTAAGTGAGCAGGGACAGGAAAGCACCCCCGCAATAAACTCTGGTCCCAGTGAGGTAGATCGGGATGCTGCCATTACATTTGAATTTCAGATAAAGAATGTCAGGCCAAGTGGTCCTAAGGGCCTTCCTCTCCTGTCACTGCCTCTTCCTCATCCCCTGCCTTGTTCTCCCTTTCTTTTTGAGGCAAGGTATTGCTCTGTAGCCCAGTCTAGCCTCAAACTCACGATCCTTGTACCTCAACCACCCGAATGCTGGGCTTACAGGTGTGTGTTACCACTCCCAGCAAAGGAATTGTTTCTGAGACCTCCCGTTCTCATCGATCTAGAAAACTGGTTATGCAGGTGCTCGGAGTGCTGGAGGCGGAGGTACAGAGAGGTGGGCAAATTCCACAAGCTAACTAGATGCTTGGTCTCTAAGTCAGGACAAAGACCGATGATGCCTGGGCCACCTGAGCGGTTCCTGGAAGTCTCTTATCAGGTGTACAGTGTGTGGGAAATATCAGCTGCTCTTGGTAACCCTGAAGGTGAATTCTGTTATGAAGCACAATTCACGCATAGTTAGTGGCACACGTGCAGTAAAGGAGGGTAATATGAATGAAGGCACACAGGGCCTTCAGTATGATCGTCGTGGTTATTGATGGCCAGCTGAGGACGGGATGCTCCTGGAGAGTATCGTACCTCCCGAGAGGGGCAGCCAGAGCATCAGAGGTGGCTCAGGGCAGGTCTCCAGGAATGGGAGGGGCATGAGAGGGTTAGAAGAATGGGTGAGCTTTGGGCGGAGAGAAGGGGAGACAGGAGAGCCAGTGGGGTGGCCACAGAAGCCAGGGGAAGTAGGGTACACATTCGTCCACGTGTAGTGGCCAGGCGGTGCCAGCGCTGGACTTTGGAGGAATCAAAGCACAGGGAAATTGTTCATGGGTGTGTCAGCTCACTGGGTGCAAATAGATGGCCCTTTAACTTTCTGTACTTCAGGCAATAGCTCCTGTTGATCTCATGACTAAGGTAATTACCTATGAGTCCTCAGAAATCCTCTTCCCGAGGAACTCAGGGGAGAGGTCAGCCATTATGGGTGCTATGGGCTGGGCCAGTGTGAGTGGACACGGTCACCTATGCCCAACTTGGAGGCCAAGTGAGAGCTGTGCTGCTGGGCCTCATTCCACTGCCTTTCCCTCCTCTCAGTCTCTAGGGTTGGAGTGACTTTTACATGAGGGGGTCTGAAGCCCAGGGAGGCTCAGCACTGTGACCAGGAGAAAGGCCTCTGACCTCCAGCTTCCACACCTGGCCCATGGCTTTACCCTTTTCATTTCTTCACCTTGCTAACTGGGAGGCAGAAGGGACACAGAACAGAACACGGGAAACCGATGGTGTCCCCCTCCACGGCAGAGAGCCCTGGGGACCAGTGGAGGCGGGTGAAGTTGAGGGTAGGGTTTGTCCTCGATGGCTGTGTTCTTGGGGGGAAAGCCAGCCTCTGCAATCCTGTCTCAGGTCTCAGTTCTGGGCCAGGGATGTGGTCCCATGGCAGAGAACTTGCTTAGTATGCCCAAGGGCTGGAGTTTGCTCGCAATACCTAAAAGTTAAAGCGAAGCAAGACTGGGGATTTGAACTCGCAGACGCCGTGGCTCGTTTAAAGGAGACTAGCCTTCTGCTGAACAAATATCAGAACTCACTTTTAAATTTGGGGTTCCATTATCTGTTTCCAAATACCCTTTGTGGCATTTAGTAATTTACTTCAGGGTCCACATTTCTCTCCTCTATGAATATAATGAGGTCTTGTCTTTCCTGCCAAATGTCTCAGGGGCTCCGCTGTCTGACTATGTGGCCGTTATGGTCATGCTGTGTGTTTATATTAAGGACGTGTGGCCCTTCATGGTAAAGAATCGAGGGTGCAGAGCTAGACCTGCCTGCCTGCCTTCTGCAGTGCAGCCCTTAAAAGTGACAAAAATCCCATTTTAACACCCTCCCTGCCTTCCCTGGAACAGCAGCGCCCCCAAGAGGAGCACAGCTGTACTGCAGGACATGACAGTTGGCCCACCTGGTAGGTTGTAAGGCTGGATTTTGCGTCCTGCTCTTGGCTCTTAGCGATGCTGTGACTAACTTCTGTCTGGGTCAGCTTTCTTCTAGGAGAAGGCCTTGCTGCTTACAGAGAGCATCAGAAATCAAATCTTCGATGTGTTTCTTGGGCTGTCTGGACTTTCTTACACTCCCCTTTGCAGACTTTTCAAAAATCTGTTCTCCCTGGACCACATAGGCATTTGATGGATGCTTCTACCAGGTGAGCAAGGGAACGTAGGTGTCTCCTAAGTCAGGTAACTTTGAATGTTTTGTTTTTTATGCTGCTTAATTTCAGGTTAATGTACCCAAACTGGCTCAAGATCTGTGGTTTTTCTGAAATGACTCTGAAAGTATGGACTGTAATGTTTGGAAATGTTTTAGCCATGAAAAAAGAGAATCATCCTCTAATGCCTAAGAAAATAAACCCATTAGTATTGCATCTTTGAATGTATAGAGAAGGGGCTTTGTGTGTTTGATGCTTGATGCATTTGTCCTGGACGCCATGATTGGTCCAATAGAATGACAGCTTCTAACTAAGATTGGAAATATCTAAACAACTTAGACTTACAAAGCCACAGAGAAACCCTGTCTCGAAAAACAAAAAAAAAAACAACAAAAAAAACCTGAAAATAATTTTATATAACATATTTATGTAATATATTCTGATTGTGGTTTCCCTCCCCCAACTCCTCCCAGATTCTGCTCATGTCTTAATGTACCCAAATCCACACCCTTTCTCTCTCTCTCTCTCTCTCTCTCTCTCTCTCTCTCTCTCTCTCTCTCTCTCTCATCAGAATACAAACAGGCATCAAAATAATGAGAAGAAGAGGAAGGAAAAAGAAGAAAATAATACAAAACAAACACAGAAGAAAAGGGGTCAAAGGAAAAGCACAAGAAACACATAGAGACACACACATTTGCATACACAGAAGTCCAATAAAAACACAAAACCAGAAACCATTTTATATATATATATATATATATATATATATATATATATATATATACAGAGAGAGACAGAGAGACAGAGACAGAGAGAGAAAGAAAGAGAGAGAAAGAGAGAAAGAAAGAGAGAGAAAGAGAGAGTGAGAGAAAGAGAGAGGATTTGCGAGATTAAAAAAAAGACAAAGAACCCTCAAAATGTTATTAAGTTCATTTCGCGTTTCCCATTTTGTTGGGCCAGGGCCTGCCTTCAACAGTGGTTTGTGTATGCACAGTGAGACTCATTGGATAAAACTAATTTTTCTTTTCTTTTTAAATATTTTTTACTGTTTTTATTGAGCTATATATCTTTCTCTGCTCCCCTCCTTTTCTCTCCCCTCCCCTTCAACCCTCCCCCAGGGTCCCCAGGGTCCCCATGCTCCCAATTTACTCAGGAGATCTTGTCTTTTTCTACCTCCCATGTAGATTAGGACCATGTGTGTCTCTCTTTGTGTCCTCATTGTTGTCTAGGTTCTCTGGGATTGTGAATTATAGACTGGTTTTCTTTGCTTTATGTTTAAAAACCACTTATGAGTGAGTACATATGATATTTGTCTTTCTGGTCTGGGTTACTGTTATAGGAGAAGCTGCTTGTTTGTTCCCAGCTTCTCAGACCCAAAATATTCACACAGAAACTGTATTATTTGCAATGCTGTTTGGCCAATAGCTTAAGCATATTTCTGGCTAACTCATATCTTAAATTAGCCCATTTCTATTAGTTTATACTTTAACAATGAGGTTCATAGCCTACCGGCAAGGTTCCTGCTGGCAACTCACATCTTTTCCCTCTGGTGGTTACATAGTGTCTCTAAACTCCACCTTCCTTCTCCCAGCATTCAGTTTAGTTTTCCCCGCCTAGCTCTATTCTACTCTATCACAAGCCAAGACAGCTTCTTTATTAACCAATGGTATTCACAGCACAGAGGGGAATCCCGCATCACCTCCCCTTTTCTGTTTAAATAAAAAGGAAGGTTTTAACTTTAACACAGAAAAATTACATATAACAAAACAGGTATCAAGCAAGAATTACAGTCATAATATTTATATCTACTTTATCTTTTTTCATAATTAAGGAAAACTATAACTATTTATTCTTCAACTCCATCAAGAACTACATTGACTAGGTGTGGGGAGAGTGGCCGACCTTGTCTTGTTCCTAATTTTAGTGGAAACTCTTTCGAGTTTCTCTCCATTTAGGTGCATGTGGGCGTGGTCTGGCTGCGAATGAGCTTTATTGGGTTGAGGTGTTTCCATGACCAGCATGGTCAGCATGGTCAGCAGGTTTTCAGGAGAGAGAGAGAGAGAGAGAGAGAGAGAGAGAGAGAGAGAGAGAGAGAGAGAGAGAGAGACTGACTCAGGTGTTGACTGAGACCTAGACAACTATTCTCAGCAGGTAAGTGCCTGGAGACTTTTGTTGTGCGCTCAACCTATTGGATCCCTGAAAGAAGTGTGCTTTTTAGGATAGAGCATTACAGAAAATGAAGAGAGGTGCTTAAACAGAAACAGCCCAGCCTGTGATGTGCCCCGCAGCACTGTGACCATCCTAGCCACCCACTGCTTGCCTGGACACCGGCACATTCCTTCTTTGTGCTGACAGCCCCTAATCAGGTGTCCGGGTCTACCAGATCCTCTCTTCTTCTCTCTGCCCATTCTGGCCTGAGCGCTCTCTTAAGGAGCAGGACTGGGTGAAGGAATGTGATTTTTAAAAAAAATCTTGCTGTGCACGTGGCTTTTGTAATTAACCAGTTTTTCAGCGCTGGAAAAGCAGGGGGCACACCGTCTAATCCATGATTCTCTTGTTCAGCGGTGGGAATCCTTAGCAGGAGGATTGAGTTTACCTCCTGGGGAGCTCAGGGCGACCCCTACTGGCAGGAAGATGATACTACAGTCAGGAGACTACCTCAGGAATACTTTCTCTTTGGAAAGGATAGCCTGAGGTCTAAATAGACTCCTTTAATGGGACTGCTCCCCAACATGTGTATAAATCACGAACTACACACCACTTCACTTCCAAACCCAGAGTCCCTGTGAGAGACAACCAAACTGGTACTCAGGCCTCCTCCGCCTGGCACTTACACCCCCCAGAATTCCTTTGAGAGACAACCAAACTGGTACATAGGCCACCTCAGCCCAGCAGTCTCCACCTGAAGAGCTGTTTATGTGCACTATGCATGTGTGTACACACACCTGCTTGTCTGTGTGTGCACTGCAATCATACATGTGCCCAAGGAAACCGGAAGAGGGCATCAGAACCCATAGGCTGGAGTTACAGGGGCTGGTAAGCTCTTCCAGGTAGGTGTTGGGAATTAAGTCCAGGTCCTCTTCAAGAGCAGTGAGGTCTCCTAACTGCTGAGCTGCCTCTCCAGATCCCAAGAGGTTTTATTATTGATCACCTTTCTTATTATCAACTAGTCATGTAAGTTCAGGGTTCCTATGTGTTATGGGAATTCAGTTCAGTAGCCAACTGTATGGGGAGGTTTGTGTAGTCAGAGGCTGCTCATCCATTTCCCAGCTGCCTAGACCCAAAATAACCATACAGAAACTATATTAATTAAAACACTGCTTGGCCTATTAGCTTAGGCTTCTTATTAACTAACTCTTACATCTTAAATTAACCCCTTTCTATTATTCTTTGTTTAATCTGGTAAGGTTCTGGCTTACCGAATAAAGTTCCAACATCTGTCTCCTTCGGCAGCTACATGGTGTCTCCCTGACTACACCTTTTTTTTCTCCCAGCATTCAGTTTAGTTTTCCTGCCTACCTTTATTCTGCCCTGTCACGGGCCAAAGCGGCTTCTTAATAAAGTTACAGGGAGCTCTGAACCACTTGACACAGGAGCTGGGAACTGAACTCCAGTCAGTTGCAAGAGCAGCAAGTGCTCTTAACAGCTGAGCCGCCTCTCCAGCCCCAATAGCCACTGTGGAGGAGACGACAGGCGCCCTCTACTGGGAGTTTGTCTGTGGATCTGTAACATCCTATGGTCACCAGAGTCTGGAACGCCAGGGGGCACATCACACACACACACACACACACACACACACACACACACACACACACACACACACACAGAATGGGTATCCCTTAACTTGATGTACCCCATCTTCTCACGTTTCCCATATTCTTGCAGTTAATAAATCAATGATACTAAAACATATTCACAGCATACAGAGGGCAACTATATGGCATCTCCCTGACTCTGCATTCTTTCTCCCTGCGTTCAGTTTACTTTTCCTGCCTAGCTCTATTCTGCCCTGCCATAGGACGAAGCAGATTCTTTATTAACCAATGTAATAAAACATAGTCACAGCCTACAGAGGGAAATCCCACATCAGAACCTAGTTTATCGGGACTACCAGAGTCTAAACTTTGATCCTAAAATTTTGGTAAAATCTGAATAATTCAGCTGGGCAGTGGTGGTACATGCCTGTAATCCCAGCATTTGGGAGGCAGAGGCAAGCATATCTCTGTGAGTTTGAGGCCAGCCTGGTCTACAAGAGCTAGTTCCAGGATAGGTAGGAATGTTATACAGAGAAACCCTGTCTCGAAAAACAAAAAACAAAAAAAAAACAAAAACAAACAAAAAAAATCTGAATAATACACAGGGTTCTAGAGGAGTTTTTTTTTATTTATTTGTTTATTTATTTTTTTGAAACAGGGTTTCTCTGTGTAGCTTTAGAGCCTGTCCTGGAAGTTTCTCTGTAGACCAGGGTGGCCTCAAACTTCCAGAGATCCACCTGTCTCTGAGTGCTGGGATTAAAGGCATGCACCATCACCGCCTGGCCAGAGGAGTTTTGAAGATACAAAAATGACAAGCTGCATACACCTCAAACTGAGAGAACAAGGCGAACCTGGATGCACTTCAGAGACCGCTGAAGCCCTGGAGTGGCTGCAGCCTGGAGAGAGAGGGGGCAGTGTACCGTGAGGCACCTGGGATGGACTGGGTAAGACCTCTCAGAAGGTTTCCGGCAGCGTATGCAGATGCTGGAGGGATCGTCTCAGGGGTAGGATGTGAAGTGAGAGCCAGCTGGGTGGACCTTGACCCTACAGTGAGCCCATGAAGCCCCATCTTGCTTACCCGGTCATTTGTTGGTACCCTACCTTTCCCACGGGTCTCCCTCCTTCAAGTCTTTGCAGAGGGGACCTGGATGTAGTGTGTTTTAGCGTTAGCGTCGTCCCTCAAGTTCTTACGTGCTAAACTCTACAAATTTCTCCCAAACTACTTCAGACACGACCCTCCTCCCTGACACAGACTATGGACAGGTTGTTTTGGGTTACAGAGTTCAGGTGGGACATTGAGGCAGACTGTCCTCTTTGGAATGTCTGGTTTAAATGTAACACCCATCCCTCAGCAGGGAGGCTTCTTTATCCAGGGACATGGGCTGGTACGGAAACTCAGAGCTGATCAAAGTGTAGAAACTTAGTGTCTATGGGATGCTTAGACACACACATGGGACTCTGTGTCACACTCTGTCCCCGAGGCTCAGGGATCGTTGAGGGAGAAGGGATGGGAAAGCCGTAAGAGCCAGAGACCAGGGAAGGCCGGCTTGAAGCAGCGTCTTCTGGACATGGCAGTGTTGCTGTTACCTAGATATGGAAATAACCAGGCTAGCTTAAAGATAGACAGATATATTTTATTTATTATTGGGGAAAACTCACGCCACAGGAACGGAAGATCCAGGCTCTGTGCTACTGTGGGGGAAGCTACACAGAGAGCACATCTGGGTGGTGCACAGGATTTTATATCCCAGTCCCAAAAAACCACGCCTAAACTAGGTTCCACCTCTTAAAGATGATTGGTTAACAAGACTTTCCCCATCATGGCAGAACCCTATGGCCATGAGCTCACAGTGGCTGCTGTTGCCTGCACCATACCTGGGAAAGACTGAGCTAGCTAACGTTCTGTCTTGGATTGGGGGTTCTTAGGAGCATTCACCCCATAACCGAGGTGCTATGGACAGCTGATTGCTTCTGGTGGAGGCAGAGTCAGTCTCCTCTAAGGGTGTGGCCCTTGGTAAGATGATGCTCCTGTGGGTATATGGGCAGCACAAACTGGACTTGGTGGGTTGTTGTTTTATTCAGGTACAAAGTTGGGAGTAGGTGGGAGGTGGGGATGTATCTGAGAGGGATCGGGAAAAAGAGTTGGGGTGAATGAGATCAGAATATTCACAGCACACAATGGATGCTTCTGCCACTTGATGTTCACCCAAGCATAAGGAGCTGGCATGGTGCAAGATTTTGCATACGAACACTTTCAGATGCTTTGTTTATACACAGAACCCAGAAACAAATGTCCTTCAGCTGCAAATGCACAAACAAATTGGGGTACAAAGTAATCAGGTAGAATCTTTGAAAAACTGTTGATATGTTTATCAAAGTGAGACTCATGCATAACAGTTGCATCCCTAGGGACACAGCCAACACAGCAGGCTTGTGTAAGAGCATAGCAGGATGGGCCTGTTACTTCTCAACAGCTCTCGTGCGTGCGCCTGGTTCTCTCATGGCCCACAGGTGGACAAGCTGACAGGTTCCCCTTCCTTGGAGCAGATGGGAGGCCCAAATCTCACAAAGCCCAGCCTGTGGGAGGGGCACTCTTATCCCGGATGCCCCACCCTCTGCCCAGCCTCTGTCTAAGCCAGAGTTGCATCTTTTCTTCTTGGGCTCATGTCAAACACTCAGGGTTGAGTGTGGACTTTTCATTCCCAGAAAGTGACGGTTGATTGATAGACCTTTTCAAACCTTCCTAAGGAGTATGCATCAAGCACCCTCTAGGTGGTCTACATCACTGTGGTGGTCGGAAGGCATCGTAGTGGTCCTACTAAAGAGAGCTGTGCTGTGGTGTTCAAGGAGGCCAGAGGACATCTCTGGAGGGGTCTCCTATCCAACTGAGGGTTTTACTGTCTCCAGGCTCTGAACCTCACTGGCAGCCTAGCCTGTGTTTGGAAGTCTTTACTCAAGCGCTAGACGGGAACACAGGCACTTCAGAGGAGGGGACTGAGGCCCAGGTCCTTAAGCAGGCAAATGGCGGAGCTAAGATTTGAACTGAAATCGGTTCTAGACCAATGCTCCCCATGGACTCTTGCAGGGCTGCTCTGGAAAGCTGCTGACGTTGACAAAACTGTCTCACAGTGGGGCTTTAAAATGCATGGAACAAAATGCACGATCACCAAGCCCTATTAAAATAGCCAGGCATGGGCTGGAGAGATGGCTCAGCGGTTAAGAGCATTGCTTGCTCTTCCAGAGGTCTTGAGTTCAAATCCCAGCAACCACATGGTGGCTCACAACCATCTGTAATGAGGTCTGGTGCCCTCTTCTGGCCTGCAGACATATATTGTATACATAATAAATAAATAAATATTAAAAAAAAAATAGCCAGGCATGCTAGTCACATTGACATGCTTTGTCAATATTTTGTTTTTGAGACAGATTCTCACTGTATAGCCTAAGATGGCCTTGAACTCTCAGTTCTCCTCCCATAGAATCCTGGGTGCTGATATTATAGGTGTTTCACCATGCCTGGCTCAATTGCCATAACTGTAAAGGTTGCAGCACACGGTATGTCACGTCTATGTTATGTGTGTGGGGGTGTATCTATGTGTCCATGGTGAACCTGTATATCACGTCTATGTTATTTGTGGGGTTGTATCTATGTGTCCATGGTAAACCTGTATGTCACGTCTATGTTATTTGTGTGGGGGTGTATCTATGTGTCCATGGTGAACCTGGTGTTTCCCAGGTCTGCTAGACAGGCAGCAGACTGGATTCCTGGAGGAATCTGCCTGTCTCTCCAGCAATAGGTTTACAGATGTGATATCCCACCCAACTTAAAATTTAATTTTTATTTCTTTGACTGTCTTGCTTGCATGTATATCTATACTGTGTCCCTGGAACTAGAGCTACAGACAGTTGTGAGCCACCATGAGCATGCTGGGCGTCTCAAATCTTAATCCTCTGGAAGGGCAGCCATTGCTCTTAATCGCTGAGTCACCTTGCAGCCCCCACACCCAGGTTTTAGTGGGTGCTGGCAATATGAACTCAGGTCCTCATGCTTGTTTAGCAAGTGCTTTACCCACTGGGCCATCCCCCAGCCTCGTGGATGCTTATTAATGTTTTAAATTCAAGATATATCTGTAGTTCTGGGAAACAAAGATTTTTCAGGAAGTTGTGAGTGATGTCTGTTATGACGGGGATGTGAAATGCAGTATTAGTGCTGACAAAGTCAGGGGTCACATTCCAACCGGCGGAGTGATAAGAAGGGATAATTCCGCTCCCATCCAAGTTTCCAGACCCCTTGCCTGCAGGTGTGGATTCACTGGGTGGTGTGTGTGTGTGTGTGTGTGTGTGCGTGTGTGTGTGTGAACCCTAGGTTCAGACTCCCTCTGTCACCTCCACCTTGTCTCCCTTGCCTTTGGCTGCTCCCTGGCATCACTGGACACACCTGTCAATCATGTCAATCAGCTGAGAATGAGCTCAGATCTGGGTGCTGTTGAACAGCAAATCCCAGACACTTCCTGAGGCCTCGTATATCCAGTGTGTGTTGGACCCAGAGTCTTACAGGGAAACAACGAAACAGCTCCTCCTTCCAGAAGCTCCAGTCCTGGAAGGGCAGTGTCTCTTGCACACGATAAACTTCTGAGTGAGCTACACAGGTAGGAAGCAAGTGTTTGGGGACAGAAGAGTGACCCTGTGTGTTAGGTAGAAGATGTGAGTGGAGGAGCTGTGAGAAGCTAGTCCACACAGCCCAAATCCCGTTTCCTGTTTGTGTAGCCTGTGAGTCTGTTGTAAACCGCGACCCTGGCCTTCATGGTACAGCCTCGACTGTCCCCAACAGCGGGCAGCTGTGAGATCACCCACTGGCCCTGAGCAGTCACTAGGCAGTTAGCTGTGAGCGCAGCAAGGTAGCTGTGCCTTGGAGGCTGTGTCTTCCGATGCTCACACACCCCTGTGCTAAAACACCCTGGAGGCTGTAGTTAGGATGGTCCCGCTACAGAAGCCTCTCAGGCGTTATCCCTGCCATGTACACCAGGGAAGGCTCTATATCCCCCAAAGAATGTGGTTTCACTGTGTCATTTATGCCATGGTTTTGATGTCCTCTTGGTGGCTTTTCTAGAGGATTATGGGAAGAAATACCCTAAAAGGGGGACCTGTCCACCATGATTTGGGAGGGGAAAGGATTCACTGGGAATGCATTTCAGAAGTCAGGGGGTATGGAGAGTGTGCTGCCTGCCTGCAATCCTAGCTCTTGGGAGGTGAACACAGAACAAGTGTTCAAGGCTAGTCTCTTTGAATCTGCTACCCACACCATATTTAAAAAACTCTCTTTAACATTTACAGTGCGGAACCCACTGGCCGCTCCCTGTGTTGGGGAAGCTCACTCCATTCTCTATGGAGTGTTTGCTTTGCTATGTAAACTTTTGCTTGAAACTGCCTGTCGTTCTAACCGAATTTTTTCTTTGAAAAGACAAGAGGTCCCCCATAACTCACAGGCCAGGAATCCCTAAGGGGTGTCGCTAGTACTAAAACTGGGGACAGGCAGCTTCAGGGGACAGTACTTAGACACATACGCTTTGTCACAAGATGTTTTAGGTTAAAAATCTAGTCCCATCATGCCCTTGTGCAAACCAACTCAACCTCTATGTCCCAGTTCTTCATTCTTAGGGAGAGGTGACTAACACATACAGGTATCAAGTTAAGTTAGTCATAATGTCACTGGGGAGGTGGACAGAAAGGGTGAGATAGGCACCCCCACCCTCTGTGTGTGTGTGTGTGTGTGTGTGTGTGTGTGTGAGAGAGAGAGAGAGAGAGAGAGAGACAGAGACAGAGAGAGACAGAGACAAGAAAGCCACCACAATACCCAGCCAGAGCTCACCGATTTGACCAGGGAGCCCCAAAGAGCTTGGGCCCCCAGTGAGAGCCTGTCTCCAAAGCTGAGGTTATAAGCATACACCACCACACTTGGCTTTTCCCGTGAGTATTGGGAACCCTAACTCAGGGCCTCAAGCTTGTGTGGTAAGTACTTCACTGTCTGAGCCATCTTCCCTGCCCCAGAGACAGCAGGGTTGTGCTGAAGCTGGGTCCCTTTTCGGGAAGAGAACAGGCTGCCTGCGTGATGACCTAAGGCAGGGCATAGCCAAGCATATTTTTATTTTCATGTCTCATTGGAGGATAGCATTTCAGCTGTGGTTTTACCAATATTCCTCCATGGGCTGGGGTTAGACTGTTAGGGAACGTTCACATGGTGACACACACCATGGGTGGCCCGACATCGTGTCAGATAGCAAGCCCAAAGTAGCCGTGCCTGGTTCAGACAGTGTTAGGAGCGGGGAGCCACCTCCCCCTTAGGGAGTTCTCAGGATTCTTCTGGTCCAGACAGCATTCTCTGTAGCTCTGACTGGGATACACAGATGACAGCAAGCATGGAGAATCTTGGAAAAGTCCAGAGATCACCTCAACCCTCGTTTCTGGATATGCTCCCTGGCAGCGTTTCAAAACTAAGGCCACCACCCAGAAGAGGCTTAGGAAAGTGGGGGAAGAGTCACAGCTAACTCTACAAACACAAAACAAGAAAATAATGGCATTGTGCTCTGGAGGCAGAAGACCCAGCTGTGGGGTGAGCCGCACACCAGGGGGTGGCAAAAGCCTTTCCTGCTGTGTGGTGTGGAAGTGGGCCAGGTCCCCTCAGTCTTTTCCCTGCCCTGTTCTGGTGGTGTCTGTAACCTTCCTGCCAGGCCATCTGACCTCCAGCTGAAGTCAGCTAGGTGGTTAAATGAGGTTTGTGCTGGGGGCTCTGACTGAACAAGTGTCCAGAGCCTTTGGATATGTCAAGAGCCCGTCAACTCCCCGACATTTTCTAGGAAAATGAGTCAGGCCTAACTGCCTTTGAGTGCTTCACTCTGTCCCGCGTCCCTTTGCTAGACTTCAGGCCCACACCCAGGTCCTCGGTTGCTTGTTCCATGCAGTGTTCCCTGTCTCTCTTATTTCCTCATTCTGTCCTGCGGTTCCCGTGTGGCACGTGATCTGGCTAGACCGCGAGAACGGCTCCTGTGACCTACTGGTGTGGAAGGGCGCGGGAAGGGGTAAGGGGTGCCTATGTGGCAACTTGGGAGACCATGTTTGATGGGGTGTTGGTTTGGATGTGAATTATCCCTACAGGCACAGGTGTCACAAAGCTTGGTCTGCAGCTGGTGGCGCTGTTTTGGGGACCTGCGGGACAGTTAGGGGGTGGAGCCTCCCTGGGGCCAGGCCTCGAGGTTTGATAGCTAGGCCCTGATTCTGATCCACTCGCTGCTTCATGATTGCCACCACACTGTGACCTCTGGCTCCTGCCACTGCCTCCCCAACACCATGATGAACCACATCCCTTCTTAAACCCTGAGCCCAAGCTCTTTTAAGTGGCTTCTTCTTAGGTGTTTTGTTATGAATGGAAATAGTGCCACTCTCAGAAGGCAAGCCGGCTTCCTGGACTGTGTTGGTGAGATTGGGTTCAAGCGAGGGACCTGCCTCAATGAATAGGGGTCAGGGTAATGGAGGAAGACTCTTGATGTTGGTCTGCAACTTCTACACACATTCTCCTACACATGAACAAAACATGTAAACACGCATGTACAGCACACAGAGGCACACTCAGGCTCCTACATGTGAACAAAACATGCGAACACGCACACCAGCACGCAGAGGCACAGGAAGAAGGAAAATGCTTGGATTCAAAACTAAGGGTGCAGACAACCAGCCGGGTGGAGACTGAGGGTGTGGTTCTGAGTAGTCAGGCCCAGATCCAAGTCCTGAAATTTGAATGAGCTCATCTCTCTTCATAATTTTCCTCCTTCTGAAAGGGAGCTGAGGGCAAAGAAGGCAAGGAGCATACACGGATCCCTTAAAGCAGTGTGCCTCCAGCCTGAGACCGGGGATGTTAACACTACTGTTCTTCCTTTTCATCTGGGCTCTGGCCCAGGAGAGGTGGACCATTGTAGATCCAGAGGCAAATTATCTGTGTGCTATCCTTAGCCCTGACTGTAGCTGTTCATTGCTCACTTCTGTGTCTGACCCAACCCCTTTGTGACTGTCAGGTTAATCCTTCTGAAATGTATTAACTGAATGAACCTTCTGGCTAAGAATGTCAGCAGCTCATGTCTGAGACCCATAGCAGAGATATCCTCACTGTGTACAGGACAGCAGAGATGTCCCCAGTGTGAACAGGACAGCAGAGATGTCCCCAGTGTGAACAGGACAGCAGAGATGTCCCCACTGTGTACAGGACAGCAGAGATGTCCCCACTGTGTACAGGACAGCAGAGATGTCCTCACTGTGTACAGGAAAGCAGAGATGTCCTCACTGTGTACAGGATAGAGATGTCCCACTGTTTATCGAGATGTCCCCAGTGTGAACAGGACAGCAGAGATGTCCCCACTGTGTACAGAGATGTTCCCACTGTGTACAGAGATGTCCCCACTGTGTACAGGACAGCAGAGATGTCCCCAGTGTGAGCAGGACAGCAGAGATGTCCTCACTGTGTACAGAGATGTCCCCACTGTGTACAGAGATGTCCCCAGTGTGAACAGGACAGCAGAGATGTCCCCACTGTGTACAGAGATGTCCCCACTGTGTACAGGACAGCAGAGATGTCCTTCCTGTGTACAGGACAGCAGAGATGTCCCCGCTGTACAGATCCGCTCTACCTGGTGTCTCCACCAAAGCATCTGAAACGTGCCTGTCCCATGTCTTCCCTAGTCCTGTGGCTGTGTCACAGTTTGTACGCCTCTTACCGTGATGGAATGTCCGGAGCAACCCGAATTCACGTTCCTGGGCTGCAGTCACTCATGTGTTGGGGAATATTATTCTCAGGTGTGTGACTTTTGTTTACGGTGCATTTGTTTAACTCTGTGAAGCTGTCCCTGCACCTGTCGAAAACACCCAATGGTCTAATAAAGAGCTGAACGGCCAATAGTGAGGCAGAAGCAAGGATGGGCAGGGCTGGCAGGCAGAGAGCACAAACAAGGAGAAATGAGGAGAAAGGAGCAGAACAAGGAGAAGGCATTGGGGCCAGCACCCAGTACATAGCAAGACGCAGAGAATACAGAAATAGAGCAATATAAAACCAGAGGCAAAAGGTAGTTGGGTTAATTTAAGTTAAGAAAATCTGGCAAGAAATAAGCCAAGCTAAGGCCAGGCATTCATAACTGAGAGTAAGTCTCAGTGTGATTTGGGAGCTGGGTGGCAGGCCCCTCAGAAAGTCAAGGAGTCCAACATCACACAACACACAAGTGGCTCTTTTAGGAGGGGAAGAGCATGAAGGTGAGGGGTGTGTAGGGGGGTGGGGGTGGAGTTAGGAAGACCGAATGGCTCCTAGCACCAGTTTGGGGCAACTGACTGTTTCTGTGACCCTAGGTCACACACTCCACAGAAGCACAGCCTGTCCCTGGAGCTCCAGCACAGTGTGCATAGAGCGTCCATCTCATGGCATCTATGAGTGTGCTCACGTGTGCAACAATGACATCATCCACCTGATTTTGAGACAAGGTCTCCCACTGACCTGGGACTAGCCAGCCCCAGGAGAGGCCACCATTGTGACAGGGGCTGCATGCTGCCACTTGCTCTCAGCCTCCCCACTGTCAGGGCTCACCGCAGGTGTCACCATACTTGCCTTTTTACCTGGGTTTCAGATATCAAACCGAGGGCCTTATGCTTGCAATGCGGGCACACTACCCACTGAACCATTTCTCTCTAGTCCTGGGAGGGCAGTGGTAGTACACGCCTTTAATTCCAGCTCTCGAGGGGCAGAGACTGATCTCTGTGAGATCTCTGGTCTACAGAGCGAGTTCCAGGACAGGCTCCAAAGCTAAACAGAGAAATCCTGTCTAGAAAAAAAAAAGGAAGGAAGGAGGGAGAGAGGGAAGAAAGGAAGGAAGGAAGGAAGGAAGAAAGGAAGGAAGAAAGAAAGAAAGAAAGGAAGAAAGAAAGGAAGGAAGGAAGGAAGAATTTTGAATCAAGGACAAGAAGCTGGGAATTGTGGGAAGGGTTACGTCCCTTCCCATCAGTAGAATCCTTTCTTCCTGCAGCCCAGAGCTCCACCTGCGGCTAGTGAAGGCCAGCGAGAGTCACTCTGCAGCCAGCAGACAACTCAAAGACGTGAGTAAAATCCCGTGCTCACTTGGTGCCTTTTCTGCGGGGCAACTGTGGGGTTAGGAGCCCAGAGTGGCAAGACCCTGGAAGAAGACTAGATGATCCCTCATACGCTCAGTGAGGACAGGCTGAACTCACCCCAGGAAGACAGGGGAAAGGAGAGAGGGTGAGACACAGGACAAGGCAGGCCCATCCAGGGCTCCTGTGCCGGCAGCTGGTCTGCTGAGTGCCGGCAAGCCGTGGCAGATTGCAGATCTCCCCGCATGGGTTCAGTGCTGAGCATGCTGTGGGGGAAAGCTGCTTGTAACCTATTAGGGGGTCATAGCTGCACCTGAATAGTAATAGCTCATTGGCCCCAGAGCTGGGGAGGAATCAGAATAGGGATTTGGGGAGACCTGGAGAATGCAGGAGGCTCATGGTGGGTTGCTAGAGCTAGGCTGTGGGAGACATGACGGTTGGCCACAGTCAATGGTTTCCAGGTTTACACTCTGGGCTCTGCAGAAGAGAGAACCAGAGGGCTTCCTGAATGCCTCTAGCACAAAGCTCCCCCCCCCCCCCCCCAGTTTGGTTAGAGCTCCATTTTCAACTTTCTGCCTGGCTTTATGACTGGCATAAAACATCTGGTAACCATCTCTGGGTGGAGAGCACTTCCGCTCAGTGTTGCAGGAGTTGGGGCAAATACTGCCAGCTGTTCATGTGGGCGGGCTTGGTCACCACTCTAGAGGCCTGGCAGTGGACGCGGGAAGGACTCAAGGTCTAAGGTTGGTGGCTATGTGACTAGACGGCAAAGGAGAAACCCAGGCCCGTGGCTGATGCGGGAGCCGGATCTCTCTCACAGGGCTCTTAGCTTCATTGATAAAAGAATTCAAGAGCAACTCAGATGGACGTTAAAGAACAATTTTTTAAAAGAAACTCCCCAGGGCAGGAAGTTGTAAACTTCAGCAGCTGCCTGAAGGGGAAGGAAGGGTAAGGGAAAAGTCACACCGGTCACGTTAAGTCAGCACAAAGGTCACATGGCAGGGAGGGGAGCTTCAAAGAAAAGTATAGAAGCCCCCAAAGTGCCAGAAAAACCTACATGCGTTCTGGCCAGCATTGGAAAGAAAGAGGTAGAACAAAGACCTCAGAAAACTGGCACCTCATAAAGGTGAGCAGGTCTCATAAATGTGGGCAGACCCAGCTGAACCTCTGGATGGTTCCACTAGGATGGCTGTGTTAGGGAGGTAGGATTCTAGAAGAAAAAGTCTAGCTTTTTCAAAGGACTAAATTTTTTGGCATTGCTTAAAGTGCATCCACCTTCCTAGAGATAGTTCCTCCTTCCTGAGCCTCCTAGCCAGGTCATTGACCCCACCCAACTGGAATGTTAGGTCTCCACCCAGGCCAGAGATTTCTTCCTCTTGACCAAAACCTCTGGGCCTTCACTCCTGTGATGTCAGGGGCAGGCAGCTCCTTTCCTCACTGTCTCAGGGACTTAGTTTCGGGGAAGGACTAGCCTTGCTGGGAAAGTGCTTGGGTGAGTTCCCTGGAAACCTGGCTGCCCATGCAGAACTGCGAACTCCCCACCCATCTTTTCAGCACCCCAACGCGTGGCTCATTAAAGGTGCCACAGCTGGGGAATGACACGGAGGCCAGATGGCAGCCTCTGGCCACATCTCAGATGGACAGGATACAGATGTGTCGAGATATTTAAACAGGGGTGGAGACAGCTGGGCCAGCAAGATAAATTGTGACAGTCAGAAGCAAAGAAATGATCCAGTCTCTAATGATCTGGGGGAAAAAAAAGGAGAGTGGAGAGCCCACTCTGTTTCCAGAGAACACAGCAGAGAGACTGCTGGCTTCAAAGTCAGCAGTTGGCAACACCACAGCCATTGTTGGTTACTGGAAGTGTGTGTGACCAGCAGATCGAAAGTCAGTATGATAAGAAACAAGTTATCTGCCTGTTCTCTAAGTAGCAACCCACAGGTCCTCCCTAATTATAAAAGAAAAAAAAAAGAGTAAAATCTTTGTGGGAACACAGAGTTCTACGGATGACCTGACTAGCATTCTTTAAACCTATCAGGGCTAGACAAGGCAAGGCAAAACGTAGTGCTGTCCCAGGATGGAGGGACTAAGGAAACTCAGGCAAATGCCATGAGGGAATTAAATATGGTTATTAGTCTATTTCATGTTGCTCTAACAAAATACTAGCAGCTAACACTTTATCAAGAAAGAGGCTGTGGGCTGGAGACGTGGCTCAGAGGTTAAGAGCACTGGTTGCTCTTCCAGAGGTCCTGAGTTCTATTCCCAGTAACCACAAGGTGGCTCACAGCCATCTATAATGAGATCTGGCCTCTTCTGGTGTGCAGGCATGCAGGCAGGCAGAATAAATTTTAAAGGAAAGAAGGAAGGAAAAAGAGGAACGAAGGAAGAGGTTGAGAGCCAGAGAGGTAGCTCAGAGGTTAAAGATGATGCTTGTCAAACCAAGTTGAGTTTGTGTAGATGGAACGGCGGGCTGTGTCACGCCGCCCTGCTAGCTTTACCCAAAATAATTACACGGAAACTGTATTCATTTAAACACTGCCTGGCCCATTTATTTCAGCCTCTTATTATCTAATTCTCACATCTTGCTTTAACCCATATTTAGTAATCTGTGTAGCACCACGAGGTGGTCGCTTACCAGGAAAGATCTTAACCTGCGTCCATCTCAGAGAGGAGAAGCATGGCGACTGACTATGGCAACTGCCTGAAGTGTCTGCCTCACTGCCTTCTACCCAGCATTCTGTTCTGTTTACTCCACCTACCTAATTTTCTGTCCTATTAAAGGGCTGAGGCAGTTTCTTTATTAACCAATGAAATTAACACATAGACACTCCTCCATCATTAGTTTGACCTTTGGAACCTATATGGTGGAAGGAGAGAAACCGAGTCTTACAAGTTGTTCTCTGACCTCCACATGCGTGCTGTGACATGTGCACACACACACACACATGCACACACACATTTTAAATACTGGAGGTTCAAGTGTGTGGCATGGGGCCAATATCTGACCTACTCTGGTGAGAAGCCTCAAGGCAGATGGCCTTATAGTCTTGGGAACACATCACATGGCCAAGCAGGAGCAACACAATTGAACTCATTCTATTTAGTAACAACCCATTCTTGAGACCTCCTCCAACACTACCCTCCTCAAGGACCCAACTGCCTCCCTTGAGACCTTCTCTCCAGGTCCCACCCACCCCCTCTGAGCACAGCCACCTTGGAGACTAAACTTCCAGAATATAAGTGTCTGGGACATGTTCAGACCCTGTCCAGACTGTGACGTCTGTGAGTTAGTCACTAGTATGGGTTCATGTTCATTTGCTCTCTCTGTTATGGTTACATGGCACTAACATGGGAAAAGCTAATTGACTTCTGTACAGGAATGCTGAGAGGGGTGGGTGAGGAAGGAGCCCAGGCCCTAGAAATTTAGGTGTTTTCTAGGAGGGAAACAGGCTCTGGGCTCTTGTTGAACACTCTGGGCCTTATTTGCTGATCCACTGATAACTGGTATTTAGCCTCACAGAAGGTCTGGCACTCTTCTGTCTGAGAGGAGACCCATCAGACCTTGCCCCCCACCCCCACTCTGGTGGTCTGTGGAGTTAGAAAAAGGCAAATGCCCAAGTTCATGTTCACTTCTCATGTCTAAAGGAAGAACCCCACCTAAATCCAGTGCCGACAGAGGCTGTACCCCCCAGAGACAGGAGGGTGGTAACCTCAAAGGCAGCCTGAGCTATGTAGCGAGTCTGAGGTCACCTGGACTACAAAGTGGGACTCTTTCCCCAAAACAGCACAAATCGAGTGGGTGGCACACACCTATGGGCCCCTCACTATGAGTTGGAGGCAGGGGGCCAGCTTCAGCTCTGTAAGACCCTGTCTCCACAATGAACTATTCAGACAGCCGGGACAGTGTTTCTCCGTGGCTGGAAGATGCAGAGCATGCAAGGTCAGCTCCGCGTAAGCAACAGTGCAGTCTGCTCCAGCCGTGTTTATGGCTGCCTGGGAGACAAAGCACTTACCAAACAGCACACTGACTTGTGGCAGGGGCCTGGCCTGGAGGAGAAGGTCCTGGACCTTAGGAGAGACAAGCCAGCCACTCAGTGCTGAGCTTACAGCTAGCAGCACACTGTACACCCGTGCTCATCCATTCACTTATGCAGTCATTTTTTAATCTCCTCTGTCCTGCTGCAGGAAAGTTTCCCCTCTGTTGTGGGAGAGCAGGACTGCAAAATAGAACCACCAAGAAGTGAGAGAGAAGGGAGAGGAAGGATGGTGAAGGGAGCCTGGGAGGCTAAGCTGTCTCTTTGCTGCTGATCTGCGTAGACACAGCACAGCTGGGGTACCCCACTAAGGGGTCCAGGATGGACAGAGCTGAGTGCTGGGTGGAGTTGGGAAGACCAGCCAGGTGGCCAGGATGTTGAACGCAAGCTGCTAGGTTTGAGTTAGTGTGCTTGACTCAGCTGCTGGGAAATTGGGGACTGTGCTCTTCAGAGTCACTGGGCTGTTCTTGGGGCACTCCTTCCTGGGGTGGGGGCCATCAAAGCTTGGCGCACTGCAGCGGATGGGAGGACTTGGGAGGGAAGAGCGTGCTTCCCCAGCCCCAGGAAACCAGGATATGTGTCCGGAGATTCACACTCACTCTGCGTGTCCCTGAGGAAGAGGGAGCAGCCACAGCCACGGGGGCCCTCTCAGACTCCGGTGGATGTCCCCAGGCAATCAGGTCTGGCAGACCTCGGGGGAGGGTGGAGCTGCTTACTCTGCGGCTGTAGTGGTCTTGGTAGCCTGGACCCGGCTCCGGGGAGAGGGAGGCATGGAGCTCTTCCCCTCTTCCTTGGGACCCCACATTGTGGATTCTGAGGGTTGAGCCTCAGATGGGGGGATTCCTCTCTCTCAGGGCTGAGATCCACCCACCACGAGATCCACTTGTTTTGCTGGACTTAGGGTCAGAGCCTGGGCCCTGACATTCGGTCTAAGGCAGACCCAGCTACCGTTTCCCAGTATGCCAGTTAGAAAGACAGTAATAAAAAGCAGAGAGAGATTTATTCAACGTGGCCACACTGAAAGAGGGACAAAAAGGGGGCCCAGTGACCTCCTCCCCAAGCTCATCTTTGAGGTCCTGACGTGAAGCTTAGGTTTAAACAGAAGGTCAGAGGCTTGCACAGCCCAGTGGTCCCTTTGGCTTATAGAGGTTCAGTGACCACCCAGGGGTTCCCCAGTCTCTGGAAAGTGAACGGATCTGCTTTCTGTCTTTAGGGGTGGTGGAGGTAATTCAGCAAAATGACAACGGGGGAGGTTAAAAAAAAAAAAAAACAGGTTTAAAAAAAGCAGGGGAGAGGCTGGGGCCGGAGAGGGCCTGCTTTCCCACGGAGGGCTGCTCTGGGAGGGTGGCTGCTTCCTTTGGTTATCAGCACCCCAGACGTTCCCAGGAAGCTAGGAAACCCTGAGGAATGCAGTCTCCCAGGCAGCCTGGGGAGCTGGGAGCTTGGTGTGTGTGTGTGGAGGGGGTGGGGGACTGGTTAAGCGGTTCCTTCTAGACCAGCTGTGGCTGCAGACAGGGTTCTGGGCAGGAAGACAGACAGACCGACCGACCGACCTGACCTGAAAGTCATATCTTCCAGGGAGGGGTTTGGAGAAACTTTGCATCATGTCTGACTTTTCTCATGTTTATATAGCACGTTTTACATAAGACATTATACTTATTTGTGTGTGCCACGTGGCTGTGAAGGTTGGAGCTTGACCTTCGGTGTTGTTTTTGTTTTTGTTTTGTTTTTAGTTTTTTTGAGACAAGGTTTCTTAGTGTAGCTTTGGCTCTCTTGGAACTTACTCTGTAGACCAGGCTGGCCTTGACCTCAGAGATCCACCTGCCTCTGCCGCCTAAGTGCTGGGTTAAAGGCATATACCACCACGTCTGGCACTGGCACTGGGTATTGTTCCTTAGGGGTCATTTGTCTGTTTGTTATTGTTTTTGTTTGTTTTTTTTGAGACAGGGCCTTTCACTGGTCTGGAGCCCACTGATTAGGGTTGTCTGGCTAGCCAGTATGTCCCAGGGCCATCCTGCCTCTTCTTCCTCAGAACAGGAGTTACAGATGGCATGCTACCAAGCCCAGCTTTCTACATGAGTGCTGGGGACCTAATTCAGGTCCCCAGGCTTGCAAGGCTAACATTTTACAGACTTTCCCCAGCCCTGGACACATGTTATTTTAGTTATCAAGAAAAATAGCATGTTGGGGCAGGAGAGATGGCTCAGCGGTCAAAGGCTTTCCCAGATGTCCCAGGTTCAGTTCCCAGAACCCAAGGGGTGGCTCCTAACTCTGTAACTCCAGTTCCAGGGGATCTGACACTCTCTTATGGCCTTCATGGCCACCAGACACACATGAAGTGTACATCCATCTATCTAGGCAAATTATTGACATACATAAAATAAAAAAGAGAGAGAAAGAAAAAATGTTAAAAAAAAGGAGCGGTTAGTGTAGTGCAGAAAGTGTAATCCAGTGCCCAGCGTGCAGAAAGAGGATAGCAAGGCTGAGGCCAGCTCACGCTGTGAATGACGGTCTCAACAAACAAAGTTAAGGGAACGGAGCATAGAGACAACCACTGTAGTACTGTTCCAGAGACAGAATGAATGAACGAACGTGAGAAGTCCCGAGAACAGACCCTGGCCTGCAGTAAGCACTGTGTAATTATAGGGTGTTGCTACACATGCAGCTAGGATTTAATAACTGATGGTTTCCCAAACTCGTGATGGAGGGAGGAAGGAGAGAGCCAGTACTACCCATAGCTCCCCAGAGACAGGCTTCTGGTGCCTGGCACGACCTATCTGTGTAGCTATTCTGGGGATGGAGGATGTCCCTGCATCTAGTGGCCGGGGCTGACTCGATGTCTCTAGCTACTGTTGGGCCAGGGATATCGAGAATGCCACAACTCTGGGCTGAGGGGATAGAGGGGCCATCAGAAGCTGAGCAAGAGTAGTTCCCCAAAACAACCAGGGAGTCTCCCCCGGGGAGGGTCGGATAGCCTGAGGTTCTGCGCTGGCCGTGTTCCGGATCACAGGATCCTGAGGCATCAGGGATGAAATTGGCCTGAACTGTGCCTGGAGGAAATAAAATCAGAAAGGAAAAAATGAGCAAAGAGAGGGAGGAGAAGAGGCGGCCACACCATTTAAACTGCCATCATTTTGTTCCGATGCCAGTCCTGAACCGAGGAGTCCGGAGACGGCCGTCACCCTTGGAGCCCCCAGCCTTGGGAGAAGCCAGCTCTGTATCTGGAAGGTGAAGGAAGGCTGGCCAGGAGTACCCCAGTGAGTGCTGGGGACTGGGCAGGGGTGCTGCAGGGAGGGGTAAGGCACTGTCCACTAGAAGTGGCCAGATCGGCTGCTTTTACATTCCACTAGCTGCGGAGCCTGTGAGGTCAGCTCGTCTTGTTTGTTTGAGCGGTTTGCACATTTTTTTGGGGTTGCACCATCCATAGCACACTCTGCTGGAATGGATGGAGGTCAGCCTCTTGGGCGAACTACCCACTTGGCATCGTTCTTTAGAGCCCTTGGCCAAGTACCTGGCCGTGGTGACGCATGCCTTTAATCCGAGCACTTGGGAGGCAAAGGCAGGTGGATCTCAGTGAGTTCCAGATCAGAGCAAGCTCCAGAACAGACTTCAAAGCTACAGAGAAACCCTGCCTTGAAAATCCAAAACCAAAACCAACCAACTAACCAAACAAACAAACCAAAAAAGAGCTCTTGGCCCAGACCCGGGGCAGTGGAAGGAGGGATGCCTGTTAGCAGCTCTGGATCTCAGATCTTGGAGTTTGGATCTGTGAGTTGGATAAAGGTTGAATAGGCAACTTGAGTTTAGTGCGGGGTATCCAAGCTTGGTGAAACCCCCACGGTGGCATTTGCCATACTCAGTGCTCCCACCACTGACCACAGTGATGGTTACTGTGCAAGAGCTCTCAGACTGCCTGCCAAGGCTATGTGCCAGCTGCACAGCTGCAGGGGCCGGCTCGATTGTCCACATTTTTTCTGGCCTGCGTTGCTCAGCTGGAAGCTCCATTGAAGGAGCCATGTCCTTCAAACTTAAGTTTGTCCGTTGAAAGGGGGACTCCCCCTTGAGTTTTCAGTCCACCAGCTCATCCACAGCTTTGGGAGTTGGGTGTTATCTCATCATGCCTCCTCTGGTGATGTGGGAGTCCCCTCTGTGTGCTGTGATTACCTTAATGAAGAAAGAAACTGCCTTGGCCTTTTGATAGAGCAGAGTTTAGGTAGGCAGGGAGGACTGGACTGGATGCTTGGAGAAAGAAGGGTGGAGTCAGAGAGAGACGCCATGGAGCCGTCAGAGTCAAATCTTTGCTGGTAAACCACTGCCACGTGGCGATATAAAGATTAATAAAAGTGATTTAAATTAAGATGTAAGAGTTAGCCAATGAAAAGTTAGAGCTAATGGGCCAAGCAGTGATTTAAATAATACAGTTTCTGTGTGATTATTTCAGTTCTGGGTGGCCGGGATGAACAAGCAGCTCTCTCTTTCAACACTCTGGGACATGGAAGTCACTGGAGCAGCCTTTGAGCATCCTGGAAGGAAGTTCCAGGCATGCTTAGGTCACATGCCATGGCTCACAAAGCCACTTGTCCCTGAAAGTGGTGCTGCCCACAAGGCCACATGCCACATGGATGGAGCTGTGCTTTTTGCTTTTGTTTTTGGAGGTTTTATTTTATTCTGTCCTATTTTATTTGAGACAGGGTTTAATGTACCTCAGTCTCATCTTGAACTTTCTGTGTGCCTGAGGATGATCCTGAACTTGTGATCCTCCCACTTTTAAACCTCCTGAGTTCAGGGATTGGAGGTGCACCACAGCCATACAGCGCTGAGAGTCAAACCTGCGTCCCGGGAAAGCAAGGGCGCCAACAGCTCAGCTACATCCCAGCATGGATATAACAACCTTACGTCCCACAGATAAATTCGTGTGCCTCTGCATCCCTAGCTTTATGAGAGGTGAGCTTAGCGGAACCTGATCTTGTCAGCCCTCTGACTGGACGTCCTTAAGTGATTCTCTGGATACCCCAAAGTTTTCCTTGCAGAGTCTCCTTTAGTATCCACAAACTTACCCCAAGAAGGGAACGACTCATTCTGCTCAAGGATTCAAGGTTTTGATGGAGAAGTCAGTGAATGTAAGGGGATAAAGAAGACCAGTGCTCACGCTCGTTCTTGTGAGTTACAGGACTGCACAGTGGCCAGGGTGGCACGTGCCGTCCACGCAGTGTACAAGGACATAGTTGCTGAATCAGTCGGGTAGTGTGGATGGAAGTGTTGGGAGAGGCCTATTACTTCAGAGAACCTGGAGAGCTTCCCAGAATCCTCAAGGGGGGGAGACCTTCACAAGTGGCTCAGGCCCAAGTAGAGCTGCTGTCCCTGACTTTGATCTCAACATCTGTTAGGTTGCATGTTTGCTAAAGCAAAAGTCAGGGTCTTTGAGAAATCAGATCAAGGCCAGGGCAGAAGGTGCAGAGATGCAGAGAACAGTGACGGTGCAGTTATTGGCATCCTGATTGGGAAGCCCTGAGCCTCAGAAGTGTTCTCTTCACCTGTACCCTCCTCAACTCAGCTCCTGATGCCAGCCCAGGAATGGGAGGCACTGGGAGCCAGGAGAAGCCATATGCACAGGAGAGGATCAGGAGCCCTCAAGGGGGGGCACAGAGCCACCTCTGAGGCTAGTCAGGAAATGAGCTGGGTCCTAGGGAAGACTTCCCAGACATGTTTATGCTTGCCCAGCATCTGGTCCCCATGCTATTAGATAGGAGCCCAAGGGTGGGGCAGAGGCTGACAGAGAGGGAGTCTCCAGCGTTCCACGGGAGGGGTGATGTCCCCACCCAGTCCATTCCTTCCAAACTCATGTATGCTCAGAGTCCCACTTGGGTTTCTCGAGCCAGCCGCGCTTTCAAAATTCTTATAAAAATAATAAAAAAATTCTACCAGAAAGAACTGGGGAAAACATTACAGCATACATGAAAAAGGTAAAACCCATACCACATAAGCCTCCTTACAAAAACCGAGTTATGGCGGTGCGTGCTGGCACTCTAGCACTTGAGAAGCGAGGCAGGGGGATCACTACCATCCCCCAGCTTCTTATGGAATGAGATTCCCACCCACTAAAGGCATAAATAAATACGAGTGCAAGCTGCCACTGAGCACATGAGACGCTCACCCTAGTGGATCTGGAAAACAGGAAACAAAATACAGATGATGTTTAGGAGGGACTGATGTGTATTTCGCGCCTCATGGCTCATTAGCAGCGCCAGCCCATAGACTCCTCTGTAGTGCCCCCCCCCCCCCCCCCCCCCCGCATAACTCCCGCTGGACCGCGAATGCATATCTGTTGTTGTCTCCCTCCCCCTCTCTCCCAAAGCCCCTCCCCACTGGTGAGCTATGCAATGTGTTGGACTTAAAGGCCCTCCCCTTGGGTTTTAACAGGGAGTGAAGTTAGTCCTATATTCTTGATCAAAGAGGCATCTTCTGCTATGAAGGAAGGTCATCCTCTTTGTCTAAGCTTGCAGCTTCAAGACGGATACACGGCAGGCAGTGTGTGTGTGTGTGTGTGTGTTGTGTGTGTGTGTTGTGTGTGTGTGTGTTGTGTGTGTGTTGTGTGTGTGTGTGTGTGTTGTGTGTGTTTGTGTGTGTAGTTTAAGGAAGGGGATGCCCACTTCGCTAGTTAGATAAGCCACATTAGGTGATCAAAGGGATGACTGACAGATGTCAGGCAGATCACCCTAAATACCCTCCACTTTTTCTGTCTCTGTACCTGCCCCCGCCTCTCTTTTTCTGTAACTCAGCACAGAATTGAGCACAATTTTAAGTTCACTTCACCCACCCTATGGTTCATGCTATTCTCATGTTCACCCACGTATGATTCATCCTATTCTCATGCTTCAGTACATAGCAGTACATAGGTGTGCGTGAAGGTTTTCTAGACAAGACTGCAAAAGCACAGACTGAAACTAGAGGCTGGGGTGGGGGAAATGGACTTTATCAAACTGTGCAGAGGAGAGACTCAGCAGAATGATGAGGGAGCCTACAGGGCAGCAAAAAATATGAATTATTCATTTGACAAGGGGTTAATACCAGGAGTATATAAGGACCTTAAGCCATTACCCTTTCCCAAATTATCTGATTTTAAAATGAACAAATGATTAGCTAGGCATAATAGTACAGGCCTGCAGTCTCAGTGCTTGGGAGACGCAGGCAGGAGGATCAGGAGTTCAAGGTCAGCCTCTGCTGCAAGGCAAGTTCAAAACCAAAACAAATCAAAGCAAACAGAACAAAACAAACAAAAGACAAGAGAGGGTGAAGATGTTTCTCAAAAGGAGACACATAGTGGTCAATAGTACACCCTAACCACACTCCCCCAAAGTTAACATTAGTAACCTTCAGGGAAATGTGAGTCCAACCCCTGTGGTCGGATCACACCACACCAGCAAGAATGACTAACACGAAAGAGAGAAAGCAGGGAGGCAGAGGTGAGAGTCGGATCAAGTGAGCCTAGTCTACACAGCCAATTCCAGGCCAGCCAGGGCTACATAAAAACATAAACAAAACACAAAATACAAAACAATAACCTTGCTGGCTGGGGTGCAGAGAAAAGAGGCTCACAAGCCCTTGGAGGGATGTAAATGAGTGCAGTCACCACGCATTCTGTGCTTGGCCCGAAGGCCCAGGAAAAATGCCCCACCGCCATGGCATTTAGCATGCAGATTCTCAAAGTAACTGTACATCGAACCACCAGATGTATGTGTGTGGGAAACGCAGGCCTCACAGAGTTGAGAGATGAGCAATCACTGGTGTGGAAGAGGCTGGATGGGGTGAGGATGTAGTCAGCAGCGGAAGAGGTGCTAGGGAGCCTCTGCATGGTACACTGACTGCAGAGCATCATGTGTGCTGTGGGTATTTTTAAACCTCGAAGGCAGATTCTCATTAGAGAAGCAGAGACACACCGCTTCCCACAACTCTGCAAGAGACGAGCCAGAGCAACAAGGAGAAAGAATTCTAAGAAGAGAGGAAGCCAGACAGCAGGGGAACTGGAAAGGGAGCAGAAAAGAGGAGGCACCAATTTGAAACTAACACCAGCGCTCTGGCTGGGCTCAGAGACCAGACGCTGCAAGCAGGAGGTAAGCCAGAGTGCAGCCAAGCCCAGCTGCTGCCAGCTACCCCAGCAGACAGCACGGTTGAGCAATCCATACTCCGTCTAAGCTTTAATACGGTTCAGGGGATTTGCTCAAAAGACACCTGCGCTGCAAGGCATGCAGAGAAGGAATCCAGGTTACAGCTCCGGGCCAGAAGCCCTGGAAACCAATATGCCTGGAATAGACATGAGTCCGGGTCCCTATGGACCAGCTAGCGGGCATTAATTTGTTGACGAGATTGATACAAAGTTACAAATCTGCTGAGGGGTTACACAGTCAGGATCTTAGTCTGTGGTGGTGTAATGGGGAGTCTCCCAGAGATGGCTGCCCCAACAAAGTTTATAGCCAATTGAAAGTCTTTATTCCACCTGACTAGGTCTACACTCAGGCATTTGGAACCTACATGTAGCACCAAGTGTGCAAATCAAGGGGTTTTCGAAGGCAAAACCAACACCCTGGCTTCTCACTTGGCAGATGCAGCCGGGCAGGTCAGGGCAGGGCAGGGCAGGGCAGGGGTAGGGGTAGGGGCGCTCCACTCCAGTAAGCAGTTGATAAGCAGTTAGCTGGAGGGAGGGGCTTCTGCATAGGAAGACAGTTTAACAAGCTATTTTAGCTGGGGCATCTTGACCTCCGAGTTCTGGAATATACTTAGGCAATTCTTCTATGGCATTCTCCACTAAGGAGATCGAATTCCAGTCAAGCCTAAAATGGTGTCTGCAAGAATACAAGATGGAAGAGCCTCTTGTGTTGTCTTTCCCTGTGTCACAATGAAGAGGGGAACAGAGGAGACAGCAGTCAGTGGGCTACCAACATTTTTTTTTTTAAAATCTGTGTTTCTAAACTAAACCCTATGTAGTCCTGGGTGGCCTGGAGCTGGCTGTATAAGCCAACCTTGCTTTGGACTTGAAGTCTCTGCCTAGTCAGCAGACTTGCTGTCTCTGGAGCCAAACTTGGAGGTGCTGGTCTGAGTTGATGACCCTCTTCTGGTTCTGGACTCAGCGAGTCACTGTGAGTGGGGTGGATGTCCAGTTCTCATACTAGAGCATTCTGGAAATCACTTCGGCATTTGCTACTCTCCTGGGCACATGTACTAGAAATTTCCAGGCTAATATATACCAACCATGCCACCCCGCAGACTATTGACAACCGCCAGATTCTGGCTATTCTGTGTTCACATGCTGCCAGTACTGAACCCACGTATTAAAACCTCTGGGGAAGTGATAGCCCTGGTTAGACAATGCTCCCCTTAACCTGCTCAGTGAGATACAGTGTCTATCTGCATGTCACCCCAACTTGTGCTGTGCACGTTGAGGGGGGCACCACCTCGGGTTGCTGTTCATGTATTTAGCCACAGCCTCGGGAGAGTATCAGCTTAAGGAAGGTGTGTTATTTGGGCTCAGGGATTGAGGGGACACAGTGGTTCATAGTTTAGGTTTCTCTCTTTACTCTTTGCGCGTGTTTACATGTTCATGTGTGTGAGTACGGGCAGGCCAGTGGATATGTTGGAGGACAAACGCATGTCTCGGTCTTCTCTGTGGTCGTGTACCCCAGGCTAACTGGCCTTTGAGCTGCTGAGGCTTTCGTCTCTGTCTCCCGTCTCTTTGTAGGAGTTCTGGGATTATAGATGTGCCTCTGGCTTCATGTGGGTCTGGGCATCTGCCTGCCCAGCGAATGCTTTCCCCAGGCTCTCACTATGGCTTTTTGTTTCCTGCAGAACTTCAGCCATGCCCACCAAAGCATCACCCCTGCCTCTCACCACCACCAGCTCTGAGAACAGCAGCTCCATCTACGACTATGATTACCTGGACGACGTGACTGTCTTGGTCTGCAGAAAGGATGAAGTCCTGTCCTTTGGGAGAGTCTTTCTGCCGGTCATCTACAGCCTGATCTTTGTGCTGGGCTTAGCTGGGAACCTCCTCCTCCTGGTGGTACTTCTCCGCTACACACCGCGAAGAAGGATGATGGAGCTCTACCTGCTGAACATGGGCATCTCCAACCTCTTCTTTGTAGTGACGATGCCCTTCTGGGCCATCTCTGTGGTCTGGCATTGGGTTTTTGGCAGTTTCATGTGCAAGGTGGTGAGCGTTCTCTACACGATTAACTTTTACAGCGGCATCTTCTTTATCACTTGCGTGAGCCTGAACAAATACCTGGAGATCGTTCATGCTCAGCCTCTCCACAGACCGCAGACCCGGTTCAGGAACCTGCTCCTCATTGCCGCAGTGTGGACCACGGCCCTGGCCATCTCTGTCCCAGAGATGGTCTTTGTCAAGGTCCACCAGACCTCAGAGGGCGTGTGGCACTGTTATGCGGATTTTGGCGGGCATGCGACCGTTTGGAAGCTCTACCTGCGCTTCCAGCAGAACCTGCTGGGGTTTCTCTTGCCACTCTTGGCCATGGTCTTTTTCTATTCCCGCATTGGCTGTGTTTTGGTCAGGCTGAGGCCGCCAGGCCAGGGCCGGGCTCTGAGGATGGCCGCAGCCCTGGTGGTAGCTTTTTTCCTGCTCTGGTTCCCGTACAACCTCACCGTGTTTCTGCACTCGCTCTTGGACCTGCACGTCTTCGGGAACTGCCAGATCAGCCACTCTCTGGACTACGCGATGCAGGTGACGGAGAGCCTGGCCTTCTTCCACTGCTGCTTCACGCCCATCCTCTACGCCTTTTCCAGCTGCCGCTTCCGGCAGTATCTGAAAGCTTTCCTGGCTGCCGTGCTGAGATGGCACCGGGACCCTGGCCCTGCCCAGGCCCTGCCATCTAGCCATTCGGAGAGCAGCAGGGTTACTGCCCAAGAAGATGTGGTCAGCATGAATGACCTGGGAGAGAGGCAGGCTGATGACTCCCTTAGCAAGGGGCATACGGGGACTGATTAGGCCTGAGTGGCCATGCCATTCTAGAAAGAACACCGCTCCCTCTCAGGGCCTCGCATGACCGCACTGCTTGGCCTGGTGGTTCTCAGCCACTAGCTGTCCTTGCTCACAGTTGCCTCTTCCTCCGGCTCCCAGGACCCCATGCTGTCTGCTGATTCACTGCTATAGTCTCCATGATCTTTGCTTCTGTGGCTTCCTGGGCCCCCAGCAGCCAGTAAGGTCATTCTACTCGGGCTTCAAGGGCTTTGTGACCAGCCTATGATCTCATCTCTGCCATGCTCCCTAGTTCTGGGTGCAGGGCTCCCTAGTCTCCCCTTGTGTTTCCGGAGCATTCCAGGCTCATCCCAGTAGGGAGGGTTCAGCTATGCCACCTGCCTGGACAGTCTTACCCTTGGGGAGCGATGGCTCATTCCTTTGTTCTTGGGGTCATGGTTCAGATTTCACCATGTTGGTGAGGGGCCCCATGCTCACCCTACTTCATGCCCTGTCTGCATCCCCGATGCTCTAGACCGTTTGCATCTGCCCTGACCACTTACAGCCAGTCAACGGACTTTTCCCGTTTGTGGCGTCCACTCGTTACTGCCTTAAGCCCACCACCCCGCAGAGCTGCGGAGGAAGGCTCTTACTGCGTGGTCACAGCTGCACTCAAACCCGTGCCACGGAAGGAGGTGTCTGTGGAGTGTGGGTGACGAGTTCTTTCTCTGCGGCATTTTTGGGAAGAGCCACAGGCACTCTACCCACTGGGGACCTTTCCTGTGTAACTCAGAGGGGTCTACACCTTCCTGCCCTTGACATTAGTTCCAGAGCTGTCGTCTGAAGGCACTGGAGGTGCCCCACTCGGAGAACAGCACAGCAGGGGCCCCTCTGCCAGGAGAAAGGCAGGAACCGTCCCAGCTCGGGCCTGATCTCGGGACCTTCAGTCTTTCTGGGGTCTGTCAGTCAAGTTCAAGGCTTTCTCTGAACTTTCTGAAAGACCTGCTGGGGAGAAGGCAGCCCCTCAACACATCCTGCTGGGAAAACTGGGTGTACACATGTGGGAGATTAAAACAAGATCCTATCTCTCATCCCGTACGAGAGCAGCTAAAAATGGATCAAAGACTCGGTAGACCTAAAGCTTTGATCTGAGGGATAAGCACAGGGAAACAACCAAGACATCATCAGAGGCAAGGACTTTCTGAGCAAAGTTCCACTACCCCAAGAAACACAGGCAGGAACTGATTGCATGAAGTTGCATGGCATTATAGTCTCCAAGGCACAGGGGCAATGGTCAGGAAAAAAAGGCGGCTTCACCCGTCTATTTAACCCAGCCTACTTTTACCTAAATGGGGCCAATATCCAGACTGCACAGGGGGCTGAGAAATTGACAAGGTCAAATAATCCAATAAAAAAATATGGGTGAGCTATCTGAACAGGCATTTCTCGAAAGAAAAGATGCTCAATAAACACATGAAAGCCACTCTGCACCCTTGTCTGTCATGGAATCGCAAATCAGAACGATGCAGCAGGTCTACCTCTCCCAGGTCAGACAGTGTTCCCAGAGAAGTTACAAGACAGCAGAACCATGGATTCTGGTGGGACACAGGGAAGATGGACCCTTAGTGACTGCCGCTGGGTAAACTGGTACCATCGCCGCGGGCAGGAGTTTGTTGGTTAAAAAACTGAAAACTGCTAATGATCCATCAATAAAACCCCTGAGTGTCCCTGAAGGAAGTGAAGTCGGCGAACTCCGGAGACAACCGTGCACCGTGTTTATCATGCCATTTTCAACAATAGCCAGGATGGGAATCAGTATAGTTGTTCAGCAACTAATAAACAGATGTGGAAAACACACCATAAACACACTGTAGGGTATTTTACCCAGCCTTGACGGAGATGAGGGGGAGAAGCCGGAAAATGGTAGTGTTCTGGTTGAGTGAAGTATCGTAAGCCAGGCTTAAAGGAGTATCACGTATTTCTTCTATTCCATGGAAACTAAGACAAGAGAGTAGGAAGTAGGAGCAGAGGGAGGAAGGCATGACGCATGTATGTCATGGACAAAGCATGACATACACATGTATGGAAAGGTCACAGAGAACCCTGTCAATCTACACAGGATGAGCCCATAACTACAGCAATATTGCTTGGCATGAAGGCCAGGACTTGTGTGTACGTGCACAGGCATGTGCGTGTGTGAGTGGGTGTGCATGTGAGCAATGAATAGGTATGTGTCAGTACATACATCCACCTTTGTTTTTTGAGACGGTCTCTTCCCTGGTCAAGGCAGACCCCTGTCTCCCCCTTCCCCGAGGCTGCACTGCTATATGCACCAAGCCTGGCTTTTTGACACAGGCTCTGGGGATTGGACTCAGGTTCTGGTCCCTGTGTGGCAGGTGCTTCCTCGACTGTTGCTCTTTATCACAAGGCCAGCGCTTTCTCTGCTGCGTCCCAGCATCTTCACCCTCCAGCTCCTCGGTTTCCTGAACACCCGCCACTCCGTGCGGCTCTCGTCTGCCCTGCTCCCTTCTGTAATAAAGTTTGCTTCTGGTCACACGTGTTTTCCCTCATCTCCCAAGCTAATCCTACCTGCTCTGGGGGAAGTTGCCCTGCCCTGTGCTCCGGATGGAGTCTTAGACTGTTCAGTTTCCCATGTTAACGGTTTGGTCCCATTTGTTACTGCTGAGTAGTGGAGAAACCTCCAGAAGGAGGGGCCTCCGAGCAGGCCCTTGAAGGAAACGCTGGAGCCTGAACCTTTACCCTCACCACTGTCTCCCTTTGAGACTTAGAAGTTGAGCGTGTGCTCATACCGTGCATTGCCATCTAGCCCAACCGTGTGCATCCCAAAGCGATGTATCTGGGGCTACAAGACTACAGCCTCCTGACCCTGAGCCCAAATCTTTTCTCTTTGGTCATTGATGACCTTGGGTCCTTTGATGTGGTGACAGGAAACTGACTAACACATAGAGCAATTACAATTTTAGATCTTCATGGTCACGTGATTCTTTGGGGACCAACATGTGACCTAGGCAAAGTCAGTGGGACATAGGCAATCGGGACATACTGGATAGAGCATGAAACTGAAATGGGGAGGGTGTGAGGTCTGGTTGTCAAGAAGTGAAGTGAGCAGACAATTCCCCAGTGCTGGCTTCACCTTAACACCTGCCGGCAGCCCCATCCTCCCCGCCCCCAGTGTGGGTCCCTGTGGCTTTGTTATTAGCATGCTCCCTGCCACCCAGTGCGTGCTCCTCACCCTTCTCCAGGGAGCCTTCAGTGCCCAAGGCTTCCCCAACCTCACAGAACCCCTCACAGCTGGCTCACCCCTTACAGCACAATGAAGATAAAGTGCAGCAGGCACAGGAAAGGAACCCTAGGTAAGTGAAGTGGAGGGCAGAATGGTGGGTGGCTGCGTTCCCAAACAGCGGAGGTGCTCATTTGTAATGTCTTCATCCCACACGCTGCTACCAGGGCATGGCATATAGCAGATGCTCACAGAGTACTTCAGGGGGGCACATTCATTCATTTTCTCGCGAAGACAAAGCGGCTTAAGGAAGGATGGGTTTGATGGAGACCACCTATCTAAATCCTGCCCTATCAAAAAGCCAAGGCAGTTTCTTTATTAACCAATGAGAGTCCTCCATCAAGGGTTTACTTGGGTTCACAGTTTGAGGTACAGTCCCTCGTAGGGGAAGTCACATGGCACCCACAGTCAGAAGGCAGAGAGAGATGGACCCTGGTGCTCATTGCTACCCTGGTCACAGGATGGTGCCACCCGCAGTCAGGGCAGCCTTCTTACCTCACCTTCCTGCTCAGCCAATCTATGAATTCCACACATGCCTACAAGTTAGATTCTACGTCCTGTCAAACTGAAAATAGCCGGAACGGGATCTCTACTTCCCCTCTTCATTTTCTTTCCCTCCCTCCCTCCCACCCTTCTTCCTTCCTTCTCCTCTTCCTCTACCTCCTTCCCTCTTTCCTCTTATTTTTGATTTTTTTTAACTAAGGTTTTCTTTTGAATGAATGATTGGTGAATGGAGAAATGAACAGGAAGACAATGTCCCACCTAGCTTTTTTCTCTGCACACTTCGTAACCGTGTGCTCCCTGCAACACTCACATGCACACACATGTACACACACCTATGCATTTGAACATACAGTCACATACACATGCACACACATGTGCATGCCCAGTTCCTCCATGTGCCTGACTTACCTTTAGTGTTTTTTTTGTTTTTTTTTTTTTTTTTTTTTTTTTTTTTTTTTGTTCTACGTGTTTCCCGTACCCACCTCTCTCAACGCTGATGTCGTCGGGTCTGTCTGCCTGAGGCCCCAGATTCTTTATGTCTGGAGGGGACTCCAGGCTCCCTCAGTTCTTTATCTGTGGCTGATTTGTCTGAGAACATGGAGGAAGGGTATTAGAATTCCTGAGACCACGCGTGTCAGGCAGACTGATGAGATGCAACCCAAGTTATGGTGACAGGACCAAGGTCTCCCAAGTGCCCGACTTTGTGCCCCAGATGCGCAGATGAGATGGGACACAGTATGCCATGTGAAGGAGTTCAGGGGCCTTGTTACCAGCCTTGGTGACATGTGTGTATCTGTCTAGGACATCCATGTACACGTGTCTGTCCCTGACAGTGTGTTGTGTGGGCCGCGTACAATACATACAGCTGTGGATGTGGATCTACTATGAATGTGTATCTGGTATGTGTCCGCAGGCTTTCTAACTGCTCCCAATTGTCTGTGTGGGTGTGGGTGTGTGCTGATTGTACACATGGGTGTGCACTGATTGTCTGTGTATGTGTGGTTATGCACTGGTTGTTTGTATGCATGGATGTGCACTGATTGTGTAACCATGGATGTGTACTGATTGTGTATGCGTGGGTGTGCACTGGTTGTGTACGAGTGAGTGTGCACTGATTGCCTGTGAACAAGTGGGTGTGCATTCGTTGTCTGTGTATGAGTGGGTGTGCACTTCCTGGGAAAGAGACTGATAGTCAGCAGAGCCCTGACTGGCCGTGGACACTCCTGCTTATGGTTATAGGGACCAGTGCAGCAGCTCACCAGTCCTTACAGCCCAGGCCAAGGCAGAGCCTCTCCTCTCACCCCTACCTACTTCCAAGCCTGAACATTGCTCTGCTCCCTGCTCTGTCTTTACCAGGCCTGCCATGCCTGGCTCCCTGTGGCACCACCCAGCCTTAGCCAACAGTCTCGGGATGCCTCTGTATGCACCTGACCACTAGGCTTGGGGGTGAGGAGAACTCTACTCTCTGTGCTGGCTCAAGGAGAGGGCAGGAGTGACTGCCCACAGCTAAGCTCTGGTCTCTTGGCACTGTGCTGTGAGACTGGAGAGTTCACAACAGTAACTATGTGGGGGAAAGTCTTTTCCCTCCCAGGTGCCCAAAACCACCACAGGAGAGTTGTTTTTACTTTATGTTGTCTTGGCTTTGTGAATTTTTGGAGTGACAAGCTCTTACCAGAAAGTCTAGGCTGCCTCTGAACACGAATCCTCCTGCCTCAGACTCCTGAGTGCTGGGTCCCTTGTGTGTGCCTCCATAGACAGCTGGAAAGGCCTCTCTGGTCTTATTCTATTGTAAGCTGTCTCCAGAGAGAATCCATTTGCTGCTCTTCCCTTGGAGGCCCTGAGGGGAAGGAAGGGACACACGATGGAGCTGGGCCAGAATGACTAGGTGTACCCTTGGGTCTCTTCTGACAGGGTTGTTCCCATCAGTCCTCACGGAGGGGACCCAGAACCACAGGTGCCCCAGGGCTACCCATGCAAGCAGACAGGCATTAAATTCTCCTGCATAGCCAAGATTTCTGGGAGACCCCGCATGTGGAACAGAGTGCCTCTGATCACCTCAGACCTGGCCAGTGATTGTCTTGGTCCTTCACGTAACTTTCTGGGCTCTCGAGGGCCACTCTCTGCAGGGGGAGAGTTTTCTGTGGAGCTGCCCAGGCCACTTGCAACTGAGAGCTTCTGGCCCTGATGCAGGGGACTCGCAGGCCAGACTCCTGTTTCTTGTCCCTCGAATATGTGAAAAGAGAGAAATCACGGCAATGAGGGCCTGGCAAGGTGGCAAAGATTGCCCCCTTCTCCTGCCCACTGAACTGAACACAGGCTGGCTGGATGGGAGCCACTGGTAAGCTCACCGTTATGACTCTCGGTTTTGCACCCCATGTCCCTGACCATCTCCTCTCCCTGTGTTCCCTGCCTTGTGGAAGTGGACAGGTAGGGGCTCTATCAGACTGACTTCATCATTCAAGAAAGGCAGGTCTTGGTGCAGGGTTGCACACTAGCTGGAGACATCTTGCCCCAGCTTGAACCTCTGCATACTGTGCCTACTGTCACAGCAGTGCTCAGGGCAGATAGGCAGGCGGAAAGGATACAGAGCAGCGTTAGGAAAGCCTCTCTGCCTGGGCCCTGCCGTGGCGAGGCTGTCTTTGCTGCCTGGACCCACCTTTTCCAGGATCCTCTGTCTATCTACCGTTGCTCCCCAGCCTGCCCTAATCCCAGTCAGGCCCCGCTACCAGCCAGCACAGCTCTGGTGGCAACACTGAGGAAGTGTGTCTGGCCCTAAGGTTACCAGGATGCTAAGGTCATGCAAGGGCAGGAAATGTTTGACTACAGAGTAAATTTGCCCAAGCTGGAAATCAAGTTTCTACAACATGATGCGTGTTTAGAGATGGCAGGCATAGCTGAATGGACACGTCACCAGACTCTGATGAGCTCAGTCCTTGGTTCTGGGGGTCCTGGGTGCCCTCCGTGAGGACTAACGAAGACAGTCCCGTCAGAGGAGACCCAAGGGTATGGCTAGTCACACTGGCCCAGTCCAGCAGTGCTGTGTCCCTTCCTTCACCCCCATACCTCTCACCAGCTTCCCCCCTCAGGACCTCCAAGGACAAATCCCTGATGGGCTTGAATCTGGACCAGGAGCAGGAAGAGGAAACCAAGACAGTGACAGCAATGGTCTAGCCTAGGTGTACTGGGATGGATAAGCAATATCAGGGAAGCCTAAGGGGCCCAAAGTTGTGTCTGGGATGGGAAGATGGAGGTGGAAAAAGGAGTAGCTGGTACTGGGTTTGCAGGCAACTCTACAACTTTGCCTTAGGGACAGCCCCACTGCAAAAATCTGGTAGAAATGAAGCAACCCAGACGACAGGTGTGTAGAGGTGACAGAGAGCCAAGGAGATGAATGGTGGCAGCCAGAGATGCTCTTTGAAAAGAGTTTCAGATGGCTGTGTGAACCAAGGGTGGGAGCGTCAGGTCTGGTGTGGAAACAGGCAGAGGCTACAGGCCTAGAACGGCAGCAGAGGTGGGTAGAATGTGAGGTTTCTGAGGCACTACAGGGCTTGAGCAGACGGAACTGGGCCTGATCCCTGCGAGGGAGGAGGTGTTTGGTGTCTGCTCCGGGTCGTGGGTGAAGGACAGATCTGAGCAGAGAGGCAGGGGAGTAGGGAAGGAAGCCGGTCACCAGAGCGTGGGATGGACGGCGAGTTCCACACAGCCCGAGCCGAGCATATCCGAGGGGCTGTGGGATCTGACAGGGAGACAGAAGACATGGAGGTGGAGAAAGCCAGCTCAGCGGTGTTCTGGGAGCCACGAGGGGACGATGCAGAGAAGAGAAAGTCAAATGGAACCTCGAGTGGCTCCTGTATCCCATGTGGCCATTCTCCACGCCTGGCTCCAGAGCCCTTAAACTGGCTAGTCCACTTTCAAAAGCACCCACGAGTTTGCTGACATGACCCCACCAACGCAAAGCACCCGATGAGTTTCTTTGAAATTGTTTAAGTTCTAGTTCTTTGTAAACTCTGGGCTAAGAGATACAGACCAGAAAACAAGCCTCAACTTCAACCCTTTGCTTTCTCTTAGCCGGTTTATTAGGAATAATTACACACATGGCTCGACACCATTGAACAACCCCTCCAGGGTGCGGAGAACAGGCACCGAATAGAGCGGGTAGGAGGGTTTGAGGCAGCATTCGCCAGATGCTGCTTACTCGTGCGAGCTCAGTTTGTCCTCCAGGATGAGACACCTGCTGCAGATTGAGATTGAGCTGTCTGTGGGTGCTTTTCCTGAGAGGAGGGTCTGGCGAAAACCCCTGGGGAGACAGCATCTTTCACGGAGCATGACAACCTATAAGATGTCTAGGAGGCAAGACAGCAAAGATCCTAGGGAGTGGCAGGGATGCCACAGAGCCAGGAGGAGGGCTGTTTGGCGCCACTCTGGACTACAGGGTGTGGTCAGGCTCACGAGCTCACTGCATGCGTGGGCTTCAGGCGGTAGCAGAATCGTACCTCATAGCTGGGCTGTGAGGTGCCAAAGCCCCAGCGCCTCGGGTGTAAAGGGGGCACAGGCACATCGGGGTCCACCAGCTTGAAGTCAAAGTACATAACCATTAGTAGGACAAAGATCTTTATCTCGCTGAGGGCAAAGAACCTGCCAGGGCAGATGGAGACGCCTGAGCCCCAAGGCATGCTGTAATGGTGGATCTTCTTGCCTGACTTGTAGAAGTCCACTTTCCGGGTGCCGTCAGGGTTGAGGAAGCGATTGTACTTGAAGACTGTGGGCTCAGGGTGGATGTCGGGGTCCATGTGCACCGAGAGGTAGGGGAAGAGAGCCACCTTATCTCCACGGCGGATCTGGTACTCTTGCCCACTGTCCATCTTTAGGACGTAGTCCTTCTGCACCATCCTAAGGAGGGTGGGGGAGGTGCCCAGCCGCAGGGTCTCCTCTATCACACTGTCCAGCACTGGCATGTTCTTCAGGGCACCCAGTGTTAAGGAAAAGGACTTTCTGCCTTCCAACCTGCCCTCACCCAGGACCCGGGTGGCTTCCTCTTGTACGGCCTTCATGGCGTCCTGATGCTTCAGCAAGAACATGAGGGCCCAGAAACAGGCTGGCCCCGTGTTCCCCTGGGAGGCCCAGAGCATCATGAAGTTGAATTTGTCCTGCATGGATGAATCCATTCCCTGCTCCCTCAAAAACTGAAGCATGCAGCCTAACCAGTTACTTATGCCGTCTTTCTCCAGGTTTTGTTCCACAGAGAGTCTCTGGTGGAAAAGACGCTGGAGTTGGCCCACTTCTACCCACTCCCGGGGCCCCAGGAGGGAGTAGACAAACCTGGGGAAAAGCAAGTCAAACCTGCGGAACTTGGTGAACAGCTCCTCGGACTCAAGCAGATCCTGCGCCTTGTCCTTGGTGCAGCCAAACAGGCTCAGGAAGCCAGCCTTGAACAGGGCGCTATAGCAGAAGCGAAAAAGGCCATCTTCGTGCCAGGAGCTGGCTTCCAGACTCGGGCCTTTGGGCCCCAGCATCACCAAGGACAGACAGTCCAGCATGGCCTTGTTGAGGTCCTCCAAGCCTTGTCCCATCAGATGCTTAGTACTGGCGGAGTGTATGATCCGGTGGTCCCCATCCACGGCCCGGTACCCAAACACCTTCAGCACCAGTTCCTTTGCGAACTCTTTGAAGTCCAGTGTTCTCTGTGTGTCCTTAATGATGGGGCCAAAGGACAGGGGGTCCATGACAAAGGTGATGTACTGGCCTCCGAGCAGCACCGTGAACACATCTCCGTGCTTGGCCCGCATCCCCCTCAAGAATTCGTACATGTTCTTCCGGAAAGCCACGGCATGGCCCAGCCAGGGCACGAGACCCTTGTCCAGAGGTGGCTCCCAGGGTCCGCGGTGCCTGAGCAGCTTGAGCAGACACAGGCAGCCCACGACGACGGTGAGCAGGGCTCCGAGCAGCGGACTACACAGCACCATGGCCAGACTCCAGCTGAGCTCTGCACGCAGTCTCACCTACGCAACACTCGTCAGCTCTCGGGCGCTGGAATTGCTTTATGTGGCCTTCGGAAGTTGGGAAGGCCAAGGTCCATCACCCTTGGACCTTGCTCTGTGCTGTGAAATGTGTGGTAAATAGCTCCTGGTTATCTGGCACCTGGGAGAAGACGGTATTCCAGCCTCACACGTGACACGGCAGAGCCTGGGGCTGATGAGAAAGACTGTGGCCATAGGTTCCGTGTGGCGCTCAGACCCGACATGCTGTCTGCACGGTTGCCTCGAGCCCACCCCGCGGATGCTCACACTCTCGGTCACTCACACACCAGTTTGTTTTCTAGCTCTTCTACTAAATGTATGTGTCTCCTTCATCTTAAACCATTTTTAAGTTTATTTTGTGTGTATGAGAGGTGCATGGTCGACATCGGTATCTTACAATTTTTTTATTTTGTGCATGTGGGGGTAACATGGTTGACATTGGTATTTTCCTCTGCTGTAGCTTCACCTTAGTTTTAAATTTGCCACATTGGCTCTCTCTTTCTTATTTAAATATTACTTTATATTACTTTATTTTTATTCATGTATATGCATGCTTGCCTGTTTATATGTGTGTCTACCACATACATGCCTGGTGCTGGTGGAAGCCAAAAAAAGAAAAAGCATTGGATTTTCTGGAACTGGAATTTCAGATGGTTGTGAGCCAGCATGTGGGTTCTGGGAACAGGACCTGAGTTCTCTGTAAGAGCAGTCGGTGTTCTTAACCTCTGAGCTGCCTTCCCATGTCCAATATTTATTTTTATTGTTTTTAGATTATGTGTGTGTGAGTGCAGGAAGCTAGAAGAACTGGATTGTCTTGAACTGGAGTAACACATGTCTGTGAGCCTGATATGGGTGCTGGGAACTGACTTTGGGTTCTCTGGAAAAGCAGAAAATGCTTTTAACTGATGAGCCACTTCTCCAGCCCCTGTAACTTATATTTTGAGGCGGGATCTCTCCCTGAACTTGGAGCTTGTTGACTGCACTGGCTGGCCACTGAGCTCCCAGGATCCTTCTGTCTCTATCTCTGCATTGCTGGGATCACAGGCATGCACTCATGAGCCCGGCTTGTTACGAAGGTACACAGGCATGCAGAGTGAACAGTCAGTGTGCCCATCCTAGGTGACGCCTGAGGAGAGCCGAAGTCTTTACAGGAACAGAGCAAAGAAGGGGTCTGTCTGCTTGTGCACTCTGTGGGTAATGCATCCCGACTTAGGGGCCAACAAACCCCAAGACCATTTGTCTCTGAACCTGCAACATTACTGTTCTCCACGCCCAGGCAGTTCAACTGGATGTGTGCTTTCTGGTGTATAACAGAATATGTGGCTCTCTGAACTATTCTCTAACTTCCTAACCCATGAACAAGGACTTCGGTTTCTCAGACCATGGGTCCATATGCCGTGTTATCTTCTGCCTTGAGTTCTCCCTAGCAAGGAGCAGGAACCATCACTCTCTGCCTCCAGGAAGCCCTTGGTGATTGCGGTCATAGAACGTACTTAAGACCGTCCCGTTTCCAGGGCTTGAGGTGGAGTCATAGAGTCAAGCACATCAAGCTGAAATGTGTCCTGCACTTTTAACGCATGGAGCACCACTTTGCATCCTTGCCTTCATCCATGTACCCTCTCCTTCCTGGATCAGCCTCTTTTAGCCAGTCAAAAGTGTGTGTGTGTGTGTGTGTGTGTGTGTGGTGTGTGGTGTGTGGAGTGTGTGTGATGTGTTTGTGTTGTGGAGTGTGTGTTGTGTGAGAGATGTGTGTGTGTGTGTGGTGTGTGAAATATGTTGTGATGTGTGTATGGTATGTATATTAGTGTGATGTGTTTGTGTATGTGGTGTGGTGTGTGTGTATGTATATGAAATGTGTTGTGATGTGTGTGGTGTGTATGTGTGTGTAGTGTGGTGTGTGTGATATATATGTGTGTGTGGTGTGTATGTGTGTGTAGTGAGGTGCGGCGGGCTGCATTCCTGCCTGGCTCCCAGCCGCCTGGCTAGTTTATGCCCTGAAATAACAACACACAAACTGTATTCATTTAAACACTGCCTGGTCCATTATATCTAGCCTCTTGGCTAACATCTTGACTAACCCATATTTAATAATGTGTGTAGCACCATGAGTGGTGTCTTACCGGGAAAGATTCAGCATGTCTGACCTGGCAGCTGGCTTCATGGCGACTGCCCCAGAGAGGAGGCAGGGCAATTGCCCGAGGCATCTGCCTCACTCCCAGCATTCTGTTCTGCCTACTCCACCCGCCTATGTTCTAACCTATCAGGCCAAGCAGTTTCTTTATTAATTAACCAATGAAACAGCAGCAGATAGATAGAAACACTCCTACATCATGTGTGTGTAGTGTGATGTGTGTGTGTATGTGTGTATGATGTGTATGTGCATGGGTGCAGTGTATGTGGTGTGTGTGGCTTGTATGTGTGTGTGGCATGTATGTGTGATGTGTATATATGTGTGATGTATATGTGTGTTTGGTGTGTATATGTGTGTGTGATGTGTATGTGCATGGGTGTGGTGTATGTGGTGTGTATTGGTGTGTGATGTATATGTGTGTGGTGTGTATGTGTGTGATGTATATGTGTTTGTGGTGTGTATTGGTGTGTGATATATATGTGTGTGTGGTGTGTATGTGTGTGATGTATGTGTGTGTGGTGTGTATGTGTGTGATGTATGTGTGTGTGGTGTGTATGTGTGTGATGTATGTGTGTGTGGTGTGTATGTGTGTGATGTATGTGTGTGTGGTGTGTATGTGTGTGTATGTGTATTAGGGTTTCTATTACTGTAATAAAACACCATGACTCAAGCAACTTGGGGAGGAAAGAGTTATCTCATCCTCCAGGTCACATTCCATCACTGGGGGAAGCCAGGGCAGGAATCCAGGCAGGAATCGAAGCAGAGGCCATGGAGGAGTGCTGCTTGGTGGCTTGCTCCCCAAGACTTGCTGGGTCTACTTTCTTATTCAACACAGGACCACAACATGGGGTGGCACTGCCCTTGGTGAGATGAACCCTCTCACATATATCATTAAGAAAATGTGCTCCGTCTTACCAATAGGCCAGTCTTGTGGGGCTCTTTCCCAATTGAGGCTCCACTCAACAGATGACTACAGGAGCATCAGGCTGACACAAGCCTGCCAGGACAGGCTCTTATGGAGGGAGACTTGCTGAGAGCTGGGAGGTTAGCCAGTCAGTCTCCACAGCAGTGGAGATATTAGATACAAGTATGTTAAACAATGCAGAGAGCAGACCGTGAAAGGAACCACGACGATCATGTGATTAAGTGGAGGCTGGGGAACAAGACAAGGTCGTACTGCACTCAGAAAGGGGACAGTGCTAACTGGAACCGGGGGGCATTCGGTGCTAACAGTGGAATGAGGAGGGGGGTTCAACTTAAGGTGTCAGTGCAAGAAACACAGCCCCAGCCGCAAGGTGGGAAAGAAATAGCTTATCCTGGAACCAAATGAGTGGCTGTGGTCCTGGAGCACAGATTTAGATCACCTGAAAATAAATGTTTCAGTGCGGTGGTGGGTTTGCAGAGTTCTATAGCAAAGGTCATAAAAAAGTGATCCAAGACACTTTCCAAACACTTGGTGAAAATATTAGGAAGGTAGGTTATTGTAGAGTAGGGACATCTCCGCTATAGGCCTCAGATGCTACCAGACAGCATTTTTAGCTTCTGGGTTGGTGGAGACTATTGCTCTGCTTGTAGACTCCATGAGGACTTATTCAATAGTCACCATTATTCCTGATAGCCTGCGTCACATATACCAGGCAACAGTGAAGCCACTCCCGGACATGAAAAAGCAAAGCTCGGTTCTTCCCTCAGCCCCATCACCTACTTATGAGATGACCAAGGCCAGTCTGTTCAATATTTTGGACCTCATATGTCACAACCAAAGGTTTGTCTTTGCCACACTTGCAAGCAATGAAGTTACGGAGTGGTCAGGGGTCAGGTTGTTCACTCAGTAAGAGACTGGGAGAACTAGGGCATGCTTCTGGGAGGCTTAGGTGATACAGCCTTGCTGGAGGTAATATGTCACTGGGGACAGACTTTGAGTTCACAGCCTCACCCTACTTCTTGCTTACTCTTTAGACTGAAGAAGTGAACACTTAGCTTCCTGTTCCTGCCCCATGCCTGCCTGATGTTGTCAAGTCTCCCTACCCTGACGGAATTCCATCGCTCTGGAACTGTAAGTCAAACTCTTCGTGAGTTGCTTCTGCTTGTAGTGCTTAGTCATAGAAGCCTCACGGATATAATCACCATTCTTTCTTTGATTAAAAAATTATATATAATTTGTGTGTATATATATATATATATATATATATATAGTGTGTGTGTATGTGTATGTGTGTGTGTGTGTCAGGACTTATGGATGTGAGTACAGTGCCCATGTGTTGTGTGAGGAACGGGCTGTGTCCCATTGCCCGGCTAGCTTAACCCCCAAAATAATTACACAGAAATTGTATTAATTAAATTACTGCCTGGCCCATTAGCTCTAGCCTCTTACTGGCTAACTCTCACATCTTGATTAATCCATTTCTATTAATGTGTATTCACCATGAAACTATGGCTTACCGGCATGAGTCTAACCAGCGTCTGTCTCGGGCAGAAGAATCATGGTGTCTGCCACACTTCCCTTCTTCCCAGCATTCTGTTCTGTCTACTCTGCCCACTTAAGGGCTGCCCTATCAAAAGGCCGAGGCAGTCTCTTTATTCAACCAATGAAAGCAACACACAAGCAGAAGAACCTCCTACATTACCCATGGTGGCCAAAAGGGGGCACTGGATGCCCTGGAGCTGGAGTTACAGGTGTATGTGAGCCTCTAAGCATGGGTGCTGGGTACTGAACTCAGTTCTCAGCACGTATTCTTAATCACCGTGACATCTCTCCAGCTTATCATTATTTTTATTTTCAGAAATTATGATGTTCTAGGTATTGCAAAAGTGCTTTACATATATTTACTTATTGAATCCTTGTACTAGTCTATATAGGGATTCTAAAAAGGCGGGAGGTTCAGCACCACAGGTTAAAAGAATTAGGGTGGCTGATTCTCAAGACTGCCTCCTGCTTATTTGTGGGCGTCATCTTTGTGGGGGGACCTGAGAAAGCTGGGTGCTGGTCACATCCTGGCATAGCTGGTCTTTTTGTTCCTGTCCGATGTTTGTGGTATGGAAAGAGACACCAAGAAACAGGTGTCTCTTACACCTGTTTAAGGTATTAGCAGAACAGAGGACAAAGTTAAGTTTAGGAAAAAATTATTAGGACCAGGGAATTGAGAGGGGTATATCTGACCTGTTTAAGATGGATCCTTCAATTTGGCTCCCTGGAACTCACAAGAATTCTCTGGGTTTGTGAAAACAGAAGTTTCAGACTTATACAGTGTATAAACAGTAGCATGTTTATGTCAGAATCACTGTGACAGATGTTTCTGCACAATGAAAAGGATTTTTAAGACCATGGAAGGCAGCATGAGAGAGAAGTTTGATAACTTGTATTTATCCTCACACCTTTATAACTTGTAGGTACACACCTTAATAACTTGTATGTGTATTTTATTGTATTTGTGTTGTTTGGTGAGGTTGTCCTTTTAAACTGACAAAACCTCTCAGCTGTCAAACTGCATCAGAGATCTTTGGGAAAGATAAAATTTTACTTGAGTTACTGATTAAAAACGACAGGGAACTTCCTTGGTTGGCACCTAGAGCTACTCCTCAGGGTTCTCCATGGTCATTGAGGGTCATATTTGCCTTTTGCTGTTTAGCGCAGGGCCTGCCAGGCTTCAGAAGATCCCGTGGGCTAAGAAATCTGTAGGAAGACAAGCCTACCTTGACCTGAGCAGCTAGGCTGTCGATTCCAGCAATTCTGTTCATATCTGGAGATCTTCAGTTTAGATGAAAGCCAGTTTTTCCCAGTGGTCAGTGCTTGGCAGTTGAAGTGAACTGCCGATGGATGTTGTTCTGTGCCCATTTGTCTTTTGTCTTCTTTAGAGGAAATACAGTGTTGCTGCTAGGAGCCAACCTGTCTCTTTTTGTTATGCAAAGTTTTTTGATAATTAAATATTTAAATGTCATATTCCCCAGATCTCTGAGCAGTTGAGGGCTGTTTATCAGGTAAAACTACAGTATAGAATCTGCCTGCAAAGCTGGGTCTGAGTAGAAAAAGACAAGCTCTCCTGAGTAAATTGGAGCATGTAGGTCATGGGAGAAGGTAAAAGGGGAGGGGAGAGAAAAGGAGGGGAGCAGAGAAAAATATATAGCTCAATAAAATCAATTACATAAAAGATTTCTTTCAAATGGGGAGCAAGGATGCATGCCCAGATGGTCGGGGGAGAGGGACAGAGAGGCCACAGGAATCCACACACGGCCATCCACTTCTTCCTCCTCCATCACTATCACAAGGATCTCACTCTTCTAGCAATGGGAATACAGCAACACGTCTGTTCTGTGTATGCTCAGGAAAGCTCCCGAAAAAGGCAGATCTGTAAGGTTTCCATTTGGGGACCAGTCACATATACACCCTCATTCGGGGACCAGTCACGTATATACCCTCATTCGGGGACATGACATGTATACACCCTCATTCGGGGATTGTTCACATATACACCCTCATTCGGGGACTGGTCACATATACACCCTCATTTGGGGACTGGTCACATATACACCCTCATTCGGGGACATGACATGTATACACCCTCATTTGGGGACTGGTCACATATATACCCTCATTCGGGGACCAGTCACGTATATACCCTCATTCGGGGACATGACATGTATACACCCTCATTCGGGGATTGTTCACATATACACCCTCATTCGGGGACTGGTCACATATACACCCTCATTTGGGGACTGGTCACGTATACACCCTCTGCTTTTCCTACACCTAACTCCAGACTTTCAGAGAAAAGCATTAGATACATTGTGTAACACATGTGGGCATAAAGTAATGCCACTGTTGATTAATGTTTACTGGGGACACAGAACAAAGTTCCAGAAACCAGTCAACAGTTTTGAGAGCAGGCCTTTGTAGGTCTCAGGCCTGCTATTACACGCTTTTATGTGGTGGCTGCCCCCTTGTGCAGAGTGCTTCTCAGCGGTCTGTTTGTGGTCCCCTCTCCATCGGTTTGTTCTGTCCACCCCATTCCTGTCAGCCCTCTGCATTTGTTCTTCCTGTCTGGAATGTTCTGTCTCCCTGAATTCCTAATTCCTTTTTACCAGTCAGTTTTCAGTCAAGATTTGTAATCTGCCATTTCAGAAAGATCTTCCTTGACTGTGCCCTATGACCTGTGTTCCCCAGAGGCACTTGATAGCACATTGCTCTATCTTGGTTTATCTTTGTGAAATCAGCCCTCTCTGTTTTTATTACCTCTCACCCCCTCCTGTACACTGATAATTGTCACTCTGAAGAAAAATCCCTATGTGGTGTTTGTTAATCTCTGATGTAACTGTCCTCACTGAAGGACGATTTGCAGAGTCATTACAAGCTGCTGCCAAAGTAAGCTCTTTGTTTGAGTGTTTTGTTTTCCGAGACAGAGTTTCTCTGTGAAACAGCCCTGGTTATCCTGGAACTCCCTCTGTAGACTGGGCTGGCCTGGAACTCAGCAGATATCCACCTGCCTCTGCCTCCCGAGTTCTGGGATCAAAAGCATGCCGACTCTTACGAGAAGCACTGGTTTTTAGGACTGTACCTTCGAGCCCAGCACTGCCTGGCACTAAGCAGGTGTTCTATAAGCATTGGTCAGCGAGGAAATCAACCCAAACCATCTCTAGCTACTGCTGCCAACATTTATGTTTTATAGATAAGAATAGTGGACACTAAAGACGATAACTGTTCCTTCAGGTGTTGACGCAAGCCACACAACACTCACTGTTATGTTATCGTGAAGCACACCAGGAGCACACCATGGCTGAGAGTGGTGGAGCACACCATGGCTGAGAGTGGTGGAGCACACCAGGAGCACACCATGGCTAAGAGTGGTGAAGCACACCAGGAGCACACCATGGCTGAGAGTGGTGGAGCACACCATGGCTGAGAGTGGTGGAGCACACCAGGAGCACACCATGGCTGAGAGTGGTGGAGCACACCAGGAGCACACCATGGCTGAGAGTGGTGGAGCACACCAGGAGCACACCATGGCTGAGAGTGGTGGAGCACACCAGGAGCACACCATGGCTGAGAGTGGTGGAGCACACCAGGAGCACACCATGGCTGAGAGTGGTGGAGCACACCAGGAGCACACCATGGCTGAGAGTGGTGGAGCACACCAGGAGCACACCATGGCTGAGAGTGGTGGAGCACACCAGGAGCACACCATGGCTGAGAGTGGTGGAGCACACCAGGAGCACACCATGGCTGAGAGTGGTGGAGCACACCAGGAGCACACCATGGCTGAGAGTGGTGAAGCACATCAGGAGCACACCATGGCTGAGAGTGGTGGAGCACACCATGGCTGAGAGTGGTGGAGCACACCAGGAGCACACCATGGCTGAGAGTGGTGGAGCACACCAGGAGCACACCATGGCTGAGTGGTGGAACACACCAGGAGCACACCATGGCTGAGAGTGGTGGAGCACACCAGGAGCACACCATGGCTGAGAGTGGTGGAGCACACCAGGAGCACACCATGGCTGAGAGTGGTGGAGCACACCAGGAGCACACCATGGCTGAGAGTGGTGGAGCACACCAGGAGCACACCATGGCTGAGAGTGGTGGAGCACACCAGGAGCACACCATGGCTGAGAGTGGTGAAGCACACCAGGAGCACACCATGGCTGAGAGTGGTGGAGCACACCATGGCTGAGAGTGGTGGAGCACACCATGGCTGAGAGTGGTGGAGCACACCAGGAGCACACCATGGCTGAGTGGTGGAACACACCAGGAGCACACCATGGCTGAGTGGTGGAACACACCAGGAGCACACCATGGCTAAGAATCGTGGAGCATACCAGGTGGAGAACTCAGCATTAAAAATAATTCTTCAGAGAATGATTGACAACTGACCAAGAAAATAAGTACATTTTCTCATGAGCACTGAGTGAACTACATGCTTGAGTCTGAGCAGGGTTACCTCCCAGGTCAAAAGGAACATGTTTGGTCATCGGCAGTGCTGTTTGCAGCCTTGGTGGTCAGAGAAGTTTCTTTGTGTAGTTGGCATGGTTGACTCATAACTGATCCAAGCACAGAGATTTAAGTGAGTGCTGAGTCTCAACTTGAAATGGGACGGCTCTATCAGCACCCACTTCCCCAGGGCTCAGGGAACATCCACAGAAGAGAATACAGAAAGAGTGTAAGAGCCAGAGGATGGGACGAGGGCTGTGAAGGGCTGTCTTCTGGAAGGCACGGCTGGCCGTCACATCCAGGAACTCATGACGGCTGTTGTTATCTGTACAAGATCAAGCTGTCAATGTGTCCGTGGATGGATGGGGTGGCGGGGCTCATGAGACTACATCCTAGCTAAGGAGCTGTTGGCAGTTGATAGCTTCAGGTATTCCCTGGGGTTGCGCATGCTCCCACGGATGGCACCACACCAGTGTACAAGCAGGTAACACTAATTGAACCCAGTGGATCAGCCAGATTACTCAACAAGTAAAGGTCTTCGCTGCCAAGCTTGAAGAACTGGGTTCAGTCCCCATTAGAAGAAAACTAATTTCTGAAAAATGTTCTCTGATCTCCAAACATGCATTGCTGTGGCAACGCTGCCTCCAGAGTGAACAAACATCAAGAGGAGAGATCATGAAGGCATGGGCCTCAAGGGAAGTAAGGGCTATACTCGGGATACATTGGGTGCATGTGTGCAATTATAAAATGATAGGTAAGATATTAATTTTAAAAGGAAAAGGAATAGGGTTGGAAAGTATTTATGGAAGATGAGTATTTTAGTTGGACCTCTGAGGACCCATGAGGGCAGGCAGTGGAAGGGGAGATGTTGCTGTCAGGGAACAATTTGAAAGAAGGCACTAAAAGAGTCACTGAGGTGCAGAGGAAATCCTGGCCTGTCTGTGTAGCAGGCCACCTCTGGACTGAAGCCTGGACTTCACTGGGCGTCTGGATGTCCCATCTGGGAATCTGGGCTCTAGTTCCCTCTCACAGCAAGCCCTCAAGGGAGCATTGATGACCTTAACAGCCTCAGAGGAAGACCCCTCCATACAGAGACTCGATTTGCATCTATTGGCTGTGTCAACCACCTATCTTCTCCGGGATTGCTGTGCTCTGGCAGAACAGCTGGGAAGGAGACTTGGTGACAGTGTTGGAGTGTCTGGGACTCTGGAGGAACACGGAGCTCATCTGACAGGGAGACGTGCCAGTTTGGGGAGGTCACTGTGGCAGCCATGCCTTACCTCCAGGAACAGGACAAAGCAGAACCGTCAGTGACAGAGGGGAGAGAGGGAGGAAAGGAGATTGGGTTTTGCATCTCCTGAAAGAACAGGCCCAGGTGAGTGCACACTGCACATGAACAAAGCTGTCTGGGCTATTTTAAGAGCATGTAAGACAGCAGGTCCCACAGGAACACAGTGGACGTTGGTATTGTGGGAGCACAAGGCATCCCCCCCCCCCAACCTGGACAGTGGTTTCAGTGGCTACTCCAACACTCCGGACATTCCCAAGGCACAGTGCTAGCCAACAACAGCCCACGTTGGCTCCTGTCTTTTTCGTGGCAGTGTCTGCCCAGCTCCATGACAGGCATGTGACATGTGTCTGGCCTGCTTGCTGGGCCCAGACTGCACAATAAGGACCTTGTCCTCCAAGTATTGGAGTTCCGTGCTGTTGTGCTCGTGGCTGCCACAGGTCAGAAAGATGCAGGCCCGGAGGCTGCGTGCCATGATTTCCTGCTGACTGAAGCAGTTTCTGGAGTATAGAACCCTGCTTTGCGCCAGAGAGCAACGGTGGCACAGACGGGTAGAAGGGCACCGTATCCAAGGTGGGATTCCTGCTCTACATGCGCCTAGACTGTAAATAAATGAAAAATGTCGAACTCTGAGACAAGACCGTCTCAGAGATCTCAGAGATGCAAAGAGCTGCCGGGAAACGTGAGCCGAAGTGTTGGCTGCGGCAGGATTGCAAGAGAAACCAGTGAGAGGAAAAGGGTTTGTTTCCACGGATAGCTTCCGTTATTGTTGGTTCTTTAGCTTTGACCCTAAGAGAAGGTAGAATATGATTCAAGCCACCTTCTTTATTGGCAGCCAGGAAGCAAAAAGAAGGGACTGCTGACAAGATTTGCTTTTTTAGGGCACACCTCCAGGGGTCACACCTCCAGGGGTCATACCTCCAGGGGTCACACCTCCAGGGGTCACACCTCCAGGGGTCTCACCTCCAGGGGCCACACCTCCAGGGGCCTACACCTTCCACTCCTTTTCCACTACCTCCCAATAACATTGCCCAATTACAAATCCATTGATGAATAGATCAATCCATTGGTGATTCATTTCAACTGCCAAGTGCTGAACACTGGGGAAAACTGCCTTTCATCTAAACTGAAGATCTCCAGACGTGGACAGAATCACTGGAATTGACAGCCTAGCTGCTCAGGTTAAGGTAGGCTTGTCTTCCTACAGATTTCTTAGCCCACAGGATCTTCTGAAGCCTGGCAGGCCCTGTGCTAAACAGCAAAAGGCAAATACGACCTTCAGTGACCATGGAGGACCGCGAAGAGTAGCTCTAGGTGCCAACCATGGAAGTTCCCTGTCATTTTTAATCAGTAACTCAAGTAAAATTTTATTATTCTCAAAGATCTCTGATGCAGTTTGACAGCTGAGAGGTTTTGTCAGTTTAAAAGGACAACCTCACCAAACAACACAAATACAATAAAATACACATACAAGTTATTAAGGTGTGTACCTGCAAGTTATAAAGGTGTGAGGATAAATACAAGTTATCAAACTTCTCTCTCATGCTGCCTTCCATAGTCTTAAAAATACTTTTCATTGTGCAGAAACATCTGTCACAGTGATTCTGACATAAACATGCTACTGTTTATACACTGTATAAGTCTGAAACTTCTGTTTTCACAAACCCAGAGAATTCTTGTGAGTTCCAGGGAGCCAAATTGAAGGATCCACCTTAAACAGATCAGATACATCCCCCTCAATTCCCTGGTCCTAATTTTTTTCCCTAAACTTAACTTTGTCCTCTGTTCTGCCAATACCTTAAACAGGTATAAAAGAAACCAGACATTTCCATACCACAAACACCGGACAGGAACTAAGAGGCCAGCTATGCCAGGGTGTGACCAGCACCCTGCCTTCTCAGTCCTCCCCCAAAGACGACACCCACAAATAAGCAGGAAGTAGTCTTGAGAATTCGCCACCTTAATTCCTTTAACCTGTGGTGCCTAACCTCCTGCCTTTTTATAAAAAAGAGATGGGAGTGTAATGTTCTGTCTCTTTAAGAGAGAAGCCACGCCCACTCCTTCCCCCATCTGCTGACACAGGCTGATCTTCAGCTTCCAGCCTGGGTTCCCTCTCTTTGTCTGTCTGTCTCTCTCTCTCTCTCTCTCTCTCTCTCTCTCTCTCTCTCTCTCTCTCTCTTTCTCTCTCTCTCTCTCTTTTTCCCCTCCCTTTCTCTGCTCTTCTCCTTCTTCCCCTTCCCTTCCATAACCCACTTAATAAATATCCAACCTTACTCTTAATAAATATCCATGTCTCTGTCACCCTGCTGCGTGTCTCCCTGCCGAGGACCAGCCGCAGCTCGGGGACCTGGGACTGGCTACTCTCAGGTCCTGCTGCCTGCTGCCACATGGCCTGCTGCCTGCCGCTGCCGGGGATCCTGCAACATTTTTAATTTTTCCATTACACTCACTGACTCTCATCTACCCTCCACATGCCCGCAGTGACACATACACATACAGATATGGGTAAATGTAGCAAAGCTGCAGGAAGAAGGAAAGGTTTGTGAAAATGAAGCCTCAAAGCCTGCCTCTGGTGACACACCTCCTCTAATAAGGCCATATCTGACCCTTCCTAAACAGTTCTATTACCTGGGGACCAAGCATTCAAACAGATGAGCCAATGAGAGCCATCCTCATTCGAACCACCACAGATGGTCTTCTCTGACATCCCCAAAGTACCTCCTGCCTACATGCAATGTGTACTTATGGGGAGGAGTGGGCAAAGCAACAGCGGCCAGAGACCTGACCACATGCCACCTCTACCCCAGCCCTCCATCTTATCCCCAGCAAGCCAGGATACTGTGACAGAAGAGCAGAAAGATAGCCAGAAAGTGGGAGACTTGTGGTGTGTTTTGCTAAGCGGACCGAGACGCTTGCAGATCACTATGGTGACCACCAGCTGAGGTGGCAACTCCAAAAGTATTGCGCACGGCCCACCTGTCAGAGGAGGAAGCCATTCCGGGAAGTACTAGGGCTGCAGGTGTGGCTCATAGTCTCAGTGGGAGACTATGTGTTTAGTAGGCCGAGTTCAGTTCCCTCCAACCGACCCACACACACTCATGCACACGAATAAAGGGCCTACTGACCTAGTTAGGCGTGAGACCGAGTGTATGGCGCACGGAAGACATAGGAAGTTCAGAGGGCAGGTGGAACCCTTGGCAGAGACTGGCCACCCTGGTTATGGGGCTGTGGAGGTGAGAAACGGCCTTGGTTAAGTGGAAAACACCAGGACCGGCAAGAAGGCTCAGTGGGTAATTCCTGGATCTCATAGTAGGAAGAGCAAACTCTCAAAATTGTCCTCTAACCTTCAAACACACACACACTGAAAAGGAAGAGCACATCTTTGGGCCCAGGGAGTCAGGTAGAGGTAGAGACCATTAATTCTCAGTGGCCACACATCATTTTATATCCTCCACAATTCTCTAAACAGCTACTGGTTCCAGAGAGGGACAGCCTCGGTGAGAAGCCACAGGACAGATTTGGCTCTGAATGTTGACGTGTGACAGATGATGCTGATGTTTTCATAGTGTCAGAAGTACGGTAGTTCAGGGTCACAAAGATAGAGGCCACCTATCTAGGGCTTCTATTGCTGTGATAAAGAACCATGGCCAGAAGCAACTTGGGGGCTGGGGGGGGGGGCTTATTTCATCTTACAGCTCCATGTCACGGACTATCACCGAAGGAAGTTAGGGCAGAAGCTCCAGCCGAGCAGGGACAGAAGCAGTGGCCATGGAGGGGTCTGGCTTGCTCCCCATGGCTCGCTCGTCCTGACCAGGGGTGGCGCAGTCCACAGTGGGCTGGGTCTGCTCACATCAATCACTAACCAAGACGATGCCTACCAGGCCCTACCCCAGGCCAGTTTGATGGAGGTCTTGTCTCAAGTGAGACTCCTCCTTCCCATGTGGATCTAGGTTGTGTCAAGGTGACTGAAACCAAACCAATGCAAAACAATGGGGCATCATCTCATGTCTGTTCGCTTTGACTCTGTTCTTTGGCTTTGTGAACCAATATTATGTTTCAGTTTGAAGCTTACTTAGTTTTGACCAGACACAAAGTCATCATAGCAAGAGAGAGATTATTCGGTGGGCACTCAGTGAAGAGCAAACTTCCTTCTGCTCCCTTCTCTCCGTTCTTCTCAGGTATTCACCATTACCTACGTTGCATCTTTCTGGAATGTTCCTTCACGTAAGCCTGTCTCGCTGAAAGCCTTATGTGATGTAGGAGACACTGAAGAAATACCCAGGAGTGGTATTTTAGAAACCTCAATAGTGACTGCTTTTAATTTGCCCACTGTCCCTAACAGGGGCCACTTGCAGGTGATCCCAACTGTAGGAATCCCAGTGCTTTTCTTTCCCTGGCTGGTTTCAGGGTCAGGGCGTGTTTCTTTGGCTGGCCCTTTTACCCTACACACACCTTCCTGCCGCCCGGCTACACCCTGCTTCCTTGAGGTCTCCGCTTGTGACACCGTCGATGGCAATCTCTCCTCTTCACAACCACAGCCTTCATCTTTCCCTCTCTGCTCGTCATCTTAAATCTGGATATGGCCAGCACCCAGCCATTTACAAAGGCAATGAAAGGGTGCTCTCGGCATTGTGGGAACTCCTCACCCCCTGGTCCCCTGCCCGATAGATACCACACATGGTCACACTTCCCCAGCCATTCCCTACAGGCCCTGCCCTCCTTTCCCCACTGGCTCCTGCTATGCCCTTACTTTATTTGAACAAGGCAACTTAGTCTACCCCACGACCACATCTGTGGACTGGACACCATTCAAGGTTAAACTCCAGGGACACGAGGGCCCCTAATTCCTTCTACTACTCGCCCCTCAACTCAGCTATCCTATCCAGAGAATATTTAGTCTTGAGAGCACAGTCCAAGAAAACTGAGCTGTGATCCCCTGGCCTTTCCAGACCTTCACACTCTTTAGACTCCTGTTTCAACTGCTCAGGAGTTTTCCTCTGCAGAACACCAGCTTGTGTTGATCTCCCAGGAGGTTGCTCTCCTGTCTGCCCCCTTTGTTTTCCCATTCACAGACACCGAAATCCTCCCCAACAACCAGACAGCAGTGATCTCTTTTGCCTCAATTCTCTCCTCAGCCCCAATCTCTTCCCACCAACGCCCCTCCTTGTGCCCTAAGCATCTCCTCTGTTCTGAGGTTTGCTTCCAAAATCCCAGATGGAATAGCCACCATTATCACAAACAGAGACTCCCCTGAAGGTGTCATTCTAAAAACCACAGAGCCCAGGACCGCGCTACCCTGGCCGGCTCCCTTCCTGGGACCGCTTCTATTTATTCATTATTTCCCTATTATTAACCTTTGTACCCTGTCTTTAAAAAATACATTTATTTGGCTGGGCGGTGGTGGTACACACATTTCCGAGCACTCGGGAGGCAGAGGCAGGTGAATCTCCGTGAGTTCAAGGCCAGCCTGGTCTACAGAGTGAGTTCCAGGACAGCCAGGACTACACAGAGAAACCCTGTCTCAAAAAACAAAAACAAACAAGTCTTGCTTAGGAGTACCAAAAGTGAGAGAAGGTGGTGCCTGCACAGTTTTTTTTTGAAATCTAATTTAGATAGGCCTTCCCAGGTGAGGACTCACCTTGCGCCTGTGGCCACTCTGGCATCTCAGACTTCTGCTCAACTTTTCTTTGTTAGATTAGAGAAGAGAAGAACAAGTTCTGCTTAAGAAAAGCACCTGTTGGGGCGGAGAGGTCCTAGTAAGAACCAGAGCCCCTGCCCTTCTTACAGACCCGTGTTTGTGAGGCCAGGAAAGAGGAAATGAGGGAAGCTCTAGGGAGGAGAAAACTGTGGTTAGCCGCTGTTGCCAGGGTTGCTAGGGAAGTTGACCTTGCAGTGGGACCACCCTGTGCCACCCTGGGTGTTTTAGTAGGCAGGTGGTGGTGACAGTCATGTTTGGAGAAGGCAGATGCTGTAGATGTCCCTGATCAAAGGGTTCAGTCTCTATGAGACAAAGGGGTTAGGTAGTTCAGATTTTATTTTTATTCTATGAGTGTGGGTGTTTTACCTATGTGCACAGTGTGCCCATGGAGGCCAGAGGAGGATGTTGGATCTTTGGAATGGAGTTGCAAATGATGGTTAGGTATCGTGTGGGTGCTGGGAACCAAAGCTCAGTCCTCTGAAAAAGCAGCGAGCGCTGGGCACTGCTGAGCTATTTCTCCAGCCCTGGGTGGTTTAAAGCACAGGGTGCAGATGCTGGAGAGAGGACGTAGGCTGCTCTTCAGAGGACCAGAGTTCAGTTTCCAGAGCCCATGTTAGGTGGCTCACAACCATTGATGATTCCAGTGCCCTCTTCTAGCCTCCTGGAGCATCATTCACAAATGTGTATACACATGCAGATGCACTCACGTGCACAGATGAAAATAAATGTATTTTTTTTTTATTTTTTATTTTTTTTGGTTTTTCGAGACAGGGTTTCTCTGTGGCTTTGGAGCCTGTCCTGGAACTAGCTCTTGTAGACCAGGCTGGCCTCGAACTCAGAGATCCACCTGCCTCTGCCTCCCAAGTGCTGGGATTAAAGGGGTGCAACCCCAACTCTCCTCACCCCAGCCCTAAGCAAGACTTTTTGCACCACCTTTTTGATGCGAAAGGTCTTCCTGGCATCAGTAGGAAAACCTAGCTCACTTCTGGACTTTTGTTCAACCTGCCCCTCGAGGCCTCGTGGAAGGCATTGATACTTTCAAAATGAGTCCGGCCTCGTGCAGATCTGCATTCCTGATCCCTCCGCCAGGTCTGGAAAAGAGGGAAACGGCCTTGCGAGGGTGGGCAAGCTCTGTAGAGCTGGAAGACGCCAGAGTCTCCACGAGGATGACGAGCCAGGCTTAAGCTCCGAGGTCCAGGGGATTAAGGATGCTTTCTCCCGCCTCCCGGGTCCTCCGGCTGCCTAGAGAGACCAGCAGGTGATTGGCCGGGCGGCTTGATGTCGCATTTCCGGGCTCCATCTTTAAAACCCAAGGGTGCAGCTGGGGGAGATCAGTCCGTGTGGTGTCGTCCACGTCCACGTGCTCAGGGTGGCGGCCTAAACCTCGGTAGGTTGGGGGGTGGAGTAGGTGGGGAGAGGCCGCCATGCGGGGAGAGGCTGTCATGGAGGGGAGAGGCCGCCATTGGGGGGAGAGGCCGCCCTGAGGGCGTAGTGGAGAGGCCTGGGGGGGAGGACAGCTGAGGTGCAGGCAGGAAGAGGCCACTGCAGGTCCCAGGGGCGATTGCTCTCCTTGAAAGCCCTAGCAGAATGGAGAAGCAGGCGGACCTGAGGTGCAGAATGAGGCTGGTGGGGGACTCGGGTTGTCACCCATTACTGTCCTGTGGAACCCGGGTGCTGCTGATCGGCCTCTGGGTGACTTTAAACACACTTTGAGTCCTTTGAGTGGTCCCTGGAAATTAATTTGTGACAACTTCATTTGCCTGGCATGATGTACATCTAATCAAAACAGAGTTGCCAAAAATTTGAGAGTTCTGTAAGGATGAGCCACGCACTTGGCTCCAGCTCCAGGGATGCAGCTGGTCTGTTGCCATTCAGCAACTAGTAGCACGCTGCTCACAAACCCCATTTAACTGCTCGGCCTCCTGAAAGAGCCAGAGTTCATTCTTGTGCTGAGTCAGTAAGCCTACTGTTAAAGGAGCTGTGGCAGCCTCTGCCCGCCAGCAAACAGAGCCCATCCAAAAAAATGTGGTCACTAAAGTAGCCGTGCTCAACTCCACTCTCCTGGTCTGGAATATCTTTCTAAACTCAGGTTTTATATGGATGTATTTGCCCCATGTTGGGTGCCAATAGCTTAGGCATATTCTTTGCTAACTCTTAACCCATTTCTATTAATCTGTATATCACTATGAGGTTATGGCCTTCCGGCAAGGTTCCAACATGCTCCAGAGGGCATCTTTTTCCTTCGGCAGCTATGTGGCGTCTCTCTGACTCTGCCTACTTTCTTCTCCATCTCTGCTTGGTATTCCCACCTTGCTAGAAGTAAGCTTAGTGATTCCAAGTAGCTTCTTTATTCATTAACCAATAAAAACAACACATCTACAGAAGGGCTTCCCACATCAATAAACGATCTTTGGATTTTCAAGACAGGGCTTCTCTTTGTAGCCCTAGGTCTTGGCACTCACTCTGTAGACCAGGCTGGCCTCAAACTCACAGAGATCTGCCCATCTCTGCCTTCCAGGTGCTGGGATTAAAGGTGTGCACCACCACTGTCCAGCTCTAATAAAATAGCTTTAAATTATTTGACTTGTACTACTAAAAAGACAGACACTATTGTCAAGTAGCATGGGGGAGAGGCTGATTCTGAGGTCTATTCAATGGGTTTCATGTGTATAACTCATTCCTCTCTGTATCTGGGTTCTATGATCCTAACTGTTTCAAATGCTCGTTTCTCTGATGAGATCATTGCATTCTGTTCACTGACTTTTCAACTTTACCTCCTTTCCTTGGTGTTATCTCTGGATAACTGAAATTATAGTTTTAACAGTACATATTATCTATACATTTCTTGAATGATCTTGTTCTTTCATTTTGCATCTTCCAATGTATCTGCTGTATCTTGTTTGCTAAGACTAGGATTGTTTGCAGGAGAAGTCAAATAGAGTTACTATCACTAATAGTTTCTGTTTACCTTCATGTCCTGATTTTTGAGCCTGTATTAACTACAGGACTAGAAGAATTTATGATGGAAAATATCTCTGTACAACCAGAGCCTAAGGTAAGCTGGATTGCCTTTGCTTCTGTACATATTGCGTGAGTGTACAATGATATATATGTGCATGTATATGTACATGTACACATATGTATATGTAAATATATACACCTAAGCACGTGCCTATATTTGCATTTACATTAATAACATAGTTTAGAAATTTCTCACTGAGGTTTGACTTATTCATGTTTTAACTATATAGCTCACTTTTTTGAGATACAGACATTCGTATGTCATCACTTATGTTAATACTTTAAAATGTTCCATTTTATGCCCTTTCCCACGCTACTGGGACTGCCGATCCCCCAGCACTGGGGTTACAGATAGCTGCCCCTGTGCCCCACTTTTATATGGTGCTGGGATCTAAAGTCAAGTCTTCATTCTGTGAAACTAGAATTCTACTCACTGGACCATTTTCCCTGCCAGAAGATACCCTCCCTTCCTCCTTCCTCCCTCCTTCTGCACTGGGCACTGAACCCATGGCTTTGTACACACTAGGTGTTCTGACTGCTTGGTGTCAACTTGACACAGGTAAAATCATTTGAGAGGAGGGAGTTTCAATTGAGAAAATGCCTTTATAAGACTGGGCTGTAGCCAAGCCTGTAGGGTACTTTCTTTTCTTTTTTTTATAGAGAATAGGATTTAATATACATGAAGCCCAGTAAAATTATTTTTCAGAACCTAAAAATAATAAAAACCTAGTCATATATAAATGGATATAAATATAATGAGATTTGAATAGTGAATATTTTGAATATTCTTTTGAATATTTGTTTTTTTAATTTATTTATTTATTAAAAATTTCCACCTCCTCCCCTTCCATTTCCCTTCTCCTCCCCCTCCCTCTCCCTCTGCAGTCCTAAGAGAAGTCAGGGTGCCCTGCCCTGTGGGAAGTCCAAGGCCCTCCCCCCTCCATCCAGGTCTAGGAAGGTGTGCATCCAAACAGATTAGGCTCCCAAAAAGCCAGTACATGCAGTAGAATCAAAACCCAGGGCCATTATTATTGGCTTCACAGTCAGCCCTCATTGTCAGCCACATTCAGAGGGTCCGGTTTGATCACATGCTCGTTCAGTCCCAGTCCAACTGGCCTTGGTGAGCTCCCATTAGATCAGTCCCACCGTCTCTGTGGGTGGGCGCACCCCTCGCGGTTAGTGATTGATGACAGGGCCCAAGCTGTTGAAGATGGTACACCTGTGGACTGGCAGTTCTGGGTTATATAAGGAAGCAGCCTGAGCAAGCCATGGGGAGCGAGCCATGGGGAGCGAGCCAGGGAGCAGCACCCTCCGTGGCCTCTGCTTTAGCTCCTGCCTTTGGGTTCCTGTCCTGACTTCTTCAGTGATGGACTGTGGTGTGGAAGTGGAAGCCACTCTCCTCCCCAGCTTGCTCTGCTCGTGGGTTCCATCACAGCAACACTAATCCTAAAACCCTAGGCAAGCGCTCTACCAGCGATCCACTCCCCGTCTTGTCTTTGGATCCATTTGGTTGGTTTCATTATATGCTGTACAGAAGTTTTCTACAACAGCCATTCCAGTTTGGGCTTTTTATACCCTCTCAGCAGTATCCAGTTGCTCCCGTGGTTGTCTGATGTCTAGGAGGGCTGTTTGTCATTTCAGATTTTTGAAGACATGGCTGTGTACTTCACAGAGCAGGAGCTGGCCAGCTTGACACTTGACCAGAAGGCTGTGTACAAGGATGTGGTGCTTGAGAACTTCACACACATGGCTTTACTGGGTAAGGTTTCTGGGCCTCAGATTGAACGGCTTGCTTACAGTTATTAGCCAACTTGAAATGGTAAATGTGTAGCTCATTTTGCGAGTCACTGCATGTAATCTGTCATGACAGTGTGTGTGTGTGTGTGTGTGTGTTAAGGGCCTTGCAGATCGATGTCAGGCAGGTTCTGAAACTGAGTCACATCCTTAACTGTGCTCCTATTTCAGTGCCTTTTCAGCTTGCAAGAAAATGTTTTTAATGTTTTAGTCATACATAATGGATCTCATTATGACATTCCATACACGAGTAAATTTATTTTTGGTCTTATTCTCTACCCTATAGCCCTCACACAGCCCGCACTACCATTTGCCTTCCCAACTCTCCCCATTTGCTTTCAGTTTTGGAACTTTTTGTGTGTGCCTGAGTTTGTGCTTTGTACATTACAATGCTTTTATTTAGAGGGATATTCAGATTAAACTTTGGTTATGTGTGTATTGTCACTTTTGTGCTTTCCCAGCTTTGCATGTACACACTTGGTATAGTGTTATCTGTGTGGTAACAAATAGAACAAGGAAACTATTTTTGCATTTCATGATGACATTAAAATTGAAAAAATATTTTATATTGAAATATGTAAAGGTAGCTTACAGGCACTGACTTTTCCTCCCCTTTAGGTTACCTCGCAAAAGTAAGACAATATGTTCAAATGACCGCCGAAGCAGAGTCATCCAGGGTGAAGGCCTTTCTCTGAGTCAGCTGTGCTGGAAGACGGGTAAAGGAGGCGAGGTCAGAGCCATGGCACTGCTGCCAAGTGAAGTGTTTTCTGTAGCCAGGCGTATTTCCAGCCAAGTAGATACATTATTGCTCTTAGTTCATTAAAGTTGTGCATTATAATGTACAAAGCAGACACTTGAGTCCTCTTTAAACAGCTTGATGAAGATAGAATTCACAAACCATACACTTACTTAAAGTGAAACAAAAAATATTTTTTCAGCAGGCAAAGAAAGATTATACGGGGGTAGAAACGGGCTTTCAGGATTAGTCAGCGAGCTGCAGAATGTGACATCTAGCTCATTTCAAGTTTGGGCTGGAGTCCAGAGAAAAAGAAGTTCCTTTGACCAAATGGTGTGAATACTGACACAGAATTCCACAAATTGATCTTAAGACTCTGAAGCTAAGCTTTTCCAGAGGAATACTCAGAATTGAAGGTAGCACTGGATGCTACGGTCTCTTAACAAAGTTTGGATTAACTGAGAAGTCAAGGGCTGTGACAAAATTCTGAGCTAGCCCTCGTCTCCTTCTGTGTGTTCTTTATAAAGTATTATTCTGCAGAATCCGTTTGACTGGCTGCTGTTGTTCAGAGTGTCGTATCCCCAAGTCCAGCTCTGCTCCTTCCCTCCGGTTCTGACACAGTTGGGAGTTAGGTGTAGTTATATCTCTTTCCCAGCTTACTTGGTAAGTTGAGGCAGGAGGATTATTTGAACTCACTTGTTTAAGACCAGTCTAGACAATGTAACCACCCCCACACCCTTGGTCAAAAAAAGCCCCCCCCCCCACCAAAAAAAAACCAAAATAAAACAAAACAAAAAAAACTTTTGAACTAAGTTTAAAATTTAAAAAAAAGCAGAACAAAAAGTTAAAATCACAGGACAGTGAAGTACCACCCAATGCCGTGGACACCGGGAGCTGTACACCCTTGGGCCTAAGGGTGGACACCACTACAAAGAAATATGTGAAGGAAAGCAGGCAAGTTATTAAAACAGCCCACTCTTGAGAGGGGGACTGGAGAGGTGGTGGCAGTGGCAGGAATTGCCCCCTGGGCATTGGGGGATGTGGCAGTTCCAGTTTCCTGCCCTCATGGAGCTTGGAGTTGCTGAAGACATTCAGACAGGCAGTAGCGATAAGCAGGGTTGACTCAGTGCCAAAAAAGACTGACTTGAGTGAGATTCGGCTTTCAGCACTTCTTACTGGACGCCTGTGCATGAGAGACACTGGAGAGGCTGGCGCAGGCAGGGTGGGCACCACTGTGATCAAAAGCATGGTGGAGAGAAGGCAGAGAAAGAAATGGATCCGTTGGAGCCCATGAAGAGAGGATGAACAGGCAAAATGCGAGAGTGGAGAGAAGCAGCCTGATGTGAGCAGCCAGCGCTACCTGAGGCCGTGGAAATGGCTGGGCCTGTGCTGCCTCAAGGGCCATGTTTGTTTGGGTCCCTGCCCTGCAGTAGCAAGGGCCTGGGTCAATGTCTGGGACCATCATAGCTTCATACCTACTCTGGGTTGCCATCCAGGGCCATGTTGATGTCCAAGGACTACACAGGGTTGCCCCTTGGCCCCCAGCATGCCTGGGCATCGTGGAAGAGCTGGTCCTACCCCTTGTTGACTGCAGCACTCGGGAGAGATGCCCTGCACCTTGCCTGGGCAGCATGGTAGTGCTGGCCCTGGTGGTGTGGGCACAGAAGAGCTGACCCCACCCCAGCCCATGGGAGAGCTGGCCTTGGTGGTATGAATGCAGGAGAACTGGCTGATGACCAACTCAACAACCACCCAGGCCCAGATCGAGGGCTTTGAGTTGATCCACCCCAACTCTACCCATCTAAGAACTGCTGGATCATGTGAAGGGGCCTGCCCTACAGAACTGAGGCTGCAGGATCTCCACGACACAGGGAAGCAACAGGATATCTGAGAGGAGTCTCAGTGAGGATCCAATATTGATGGTGTAGTGGAAACCAGAAACGACTCAGTGGAACGAATGAACATTTGCAAGCAAAGCCGTTTGGGCAAAACCAAGACACCACGGTTTCCACGGCGACAATTCTTTTTCATCTTTTATTTTTCATTGTTCATTGCAGAGGAGATCGCAAGAGTAGAGGACAGATAGAGAGGGGTGGGGAGATGAGTGGCATTAGAGCACGTGATGTTAAATTCACAAAGAATCAATAAAAAGCTTTTTTTAAGTTAAAAAAGTACCTACTGGTATCTATGCATATTTATTCCAAATCCCCAAGGAGCCATATATCTTCATACTTGTTCTGCATTTAGGTATCTATAGTGTTGAGAATCACTTCATTTAGTTTAAAATATATTGTTTTGGAAGACTATTGTGAATGAACATTTATAAATACATTTAGAGATAGTTCAGTGTTAATTTCTGGACAAAATACTGTTTGATGAAATACCAAAGTGGTATTTCACACTGACCAGGCTGGAAACAGCCATTTTAGCAGTGTGATTCATAAAATGTGCAGATTCACACGACTGCTTTTCCTGAAGACATTTGGATTATTAAGACTTGGTTGTTGACTAGTTGGTGCTTAATCTTGATCATTGTTTTGGTGGGCTGTAGAGTCAGGACGGAAACCTGGGCACACCTGTGAGTGGATTGCCTTCGTTAGGCTCAGTGGGGTGTGGATGGGGTTTTGGACTGAGCTGGAGAAAGCTGGGCACCAACTGGCTCATTGCTTCCTCTCAGGTGCAACGTGGCCAACTGCCTGGCACGCCTGCTGTTAGCACTTGCTGACACGGTGGACTGTACCCCAAATCTGGAGCCAGACAAGCCCCTTTTAAAGTTGCTTTTGTCTGCATAGTGAGAAAATAATAAAATTGGTACCAAAAGTAGGGCTATTGCTGTGACAAACCTGACTAAGTGGTTCTTAGACCTTCAGAACTAACTGGTTTGCATGAGGGATCTAGAAGAATTTGAAAGCTTGGGGCAGAAATGCCTTAGAACTCTGAAGCAGAAGCTAATGGACATTCTTGTGGGATTTAGAAGGCTATAATGCTGAGAGAAATGAGGATAGCACAGTCCTATTTATTTCCATTTTCAGAGCATGAACAAGTACTCCATCAAGAACTGGGCTAAAAACTATTTGGTAAATTGACAGAATCTCCTGGTCATGTCCCAGGAACTTGAGTGGAGTTTAGGAGTACAGGGCTAACTTGGTGACAGAAATTGTGAGGGAAGATGGCATCTGATGTGTGGCATGGATGTCTCTTGTCCAGGCCTGCAGACAGCAAAGAGCGGAACAGAAAGCTAGTGTACCGGCGGTCGGAGGAGTTTGGAAATAACCAAAATAGTCCTTTTATAATAAATCAGTTTTAATAAAAGGGGAAATAAGGGAACTTACAGAACCAAGGGTCCAGCGAAGCAGAAGGTAACGCGGGGGATAGCAAAACAGGGCTCCTTCCGGCGCCCCGATCCTTTTTAAGGGTCTCCTACTCCCCTGGGGCAGCCACGCCCCTGAACGCAGGGATTGGGCCAGCTGCCCCAACAAGCTAGAAAATGTGGTTTAATGAGGAAACCATCTGTTACAGACGAGGCAACTTTGAAAGTAGCTGTGCAAATATTAAAGAGAGCGCCTGTCATTGTCAAGAGGAAAGCAGTGCTGTTAAAGAGGAGCCCGGTACCCTGCTAGGACAGCAGCAAGGTACCCTGAGGGCAGAAGCCTAGGGAAAGGAGAAAGTACATCATAAACGCCACTGAGTGCCCTGCTCTGTTAGCATGCAAGGCCAGTGATCTGTGGGCTAAGAGTCCCAGGCTCCAGCCCTAGGTGGCAGCAGAACTTAGCACCATCGTCTACATGGTATGGGTTTTGCAGGCATGAAAGATGGGAGAATGTGGGAGAAAAGAAAATGGAAGCAGTACCGAGATTCCACACAACGGGTGTCAGTGTCTGAATCGGCAGAGAGGACGCTCTGTGAAGCTGTGATGGTGAAGGCTAAGTTACAACAAAGCTCCAGAGATGTTAGAAATATTGGAATCATGACACTCACCCAAGAAAAACGCTAGCATGGAGTAGAGTTGGCCCGAGTGGCTATGGGTGCTCAAGCAGCAGAGCTGGAGAAGAGGACTGCCAAAGCCCATTGGAGCCCAGGATGATCCATTACGAGTCCTACATGCCAGGCACAGGGAACGGCGGAATCTGGAGTTTGCCTTGCTGGGTTTCAGTCCCACTTTGCTCTGATGAGGGTGTTTGCTTATCTCCATTCTTCCCCCTTGGAATGGGAGTGTTTAGGTTGTGTCCAGCACACAACTTATATTTTATAGGACCTCAACTGACACCCAGAAGCTTAGCTCCCGGGATCATATAACCCAAGGAGTCTTACCAAAAACTTTGGAGGAAAGAAGAATATTTTATAATAAATTCTGATGCATACTTCAAAGGTCCAATGGTAAACATTCACACACACACACACACACACCCTTAGGTTGCTATGATATGCTTGAAGAAATGGGCCTTGGGACTGGAGGGATGGCTTAGCAGTTAAGAGCACTGGCTACTGTCTTGGTTACTTTTATATTGCTATGAAGAGACACCATGACCAAGGCAACTTATAAAAGAAAGCATTTAATTGGGGTCTTTGAGAGGGTGAGCCCATGACCATCATGGTGGGGAGCACAGTTGCAGGAGAGAGGCATGCTGCTGGAGCAGCAGCTGGGAGCTTGCACTCTTGTCTGAAAACATGAGGTGGGGAAGGAGAGGAAGAGAGGAGAGGATGGCCTCAAAGCTCACAATCCCTCCTGGTGTCGGAGGTCCTTCTGTCTTTGTGTTGCATTCATTGGTTAGTAAAGAAACTGCTTTGGGCCTGATAGGGCAGAACTTAGGTAGGCGGAGAAGACAGAACTGAATTCTGAGAGGAAGAAAACAGAGAAAGAGAGCAACCATGGATCCTCCACCTGAGACAGATGCTGGTTAGAATCTTTACCGGTAAGCCACTGTCACGTGGCGATATACAGATTAATAAAAATGGGCTACATCAAGATGTGAGAGTTAGCCAATAAGAAGTTAGAGCTAATGGGCCAGGCAGTGTTTTAATTAATACAGTTTCTGTGTGGTTATTTCAGGTGTAAGCTAGCCTGGCAGCCCAGACAAACAAGCAGGCCCTCTCCCCTTGCAACACCCTCCAACAAGGCCACACCCCATAATCCTTCCCAAACAGATCCACCAGCTCAGAACCACACATTCAATACATGAGCCTTTGGGGACCACGCTCATGTAAGCCATAACACGCTCTTGCATAGACCTAAGTTTGGCTCCCAGCAGCTCACAACTGCCTGTAATTCCAGTTCCAGGGATCTGATACCCTTTTTTTTGGGGGGGGCACTGTGAGCTACTGCATATATACATGGTACATATAAATTCAAACAGCACATGTGTAAAAAAGAAATGTTTAGAAATGGGCCTTGTAGAATCCATGCCTTGATCTTGTAGGCTGAGAATAAGATCTGGTTCTGTTTTACTTCAGGGATTGACCTGGACCTGGGCTTCGGCTATGTTCTCTCTCTCTCTCTCTCTCTCTCTCTCTCTCTCTCTCTCTCTCTCTCTCTCTCTCTCTTTCTCTCCTTCCTTCTTTTTGTTTTTTGTTTTTCAGGACAGGGTTTCTCTGTATAGCTTCTAGAGCCTGTCCTGGAACTTGCTCTGTAGACCAGGCTGGCCTCAGATTCAGAGATCTGCCTGCCTGCCTCAGCCTCCTGAGTGCTGGGATTAAAGGCGTGCGCCACCACCCGGCCAACTTTGTTCTTTCTATCACTCCATTTGTCTACAAAATCCCGTGCTGTAGCAGGGACATTAGCTCAGCCAACCAGGTAGTAGCCATATTTGGTGATTCTAGAAGTATATCACCAAAATTTTTTCTCCTCCTCTGGGAGGGTATCATCAGCAAAAGTAAATCAATAATTGATGCTGCTTTTTTTTTTGTCCTCAATCCCCCCCTTTTGAAGTAGACTGACCAGATTTACAGGAGTGTTGAATTACAGTTGAATCAACTTTATGTTGCTGGTCTAAACAGTCTTGAATCAAATTCTGTGGAATTCCCGGTATGAAACTGGTAGGGTTTTGTGAGGTGTCATCGTACAGCCTTAGTTTTGGTTAATCCACTAGTGACCGTCTCACCCACCCCCTTTGGAAGACAGGGTTTCACTTTGTAGCCTAGGCTGGCCTGGGACTCACTTTATTATCTAGGCTGGCCTTGAACTTGCACTATTCTGTCTTAGCCTCCAAAGAACTGGGATACAAGCGTGAGCTATCATGCCTGGATGGATGCTCTATCATACCAATCTTTCTACCTTTTTCATTCAGCCTGGGATCCCAGCCCGTGGGATGGTGCCACCCACATTCAAGATTCATCTCCCCTTCTCAGTTAACCCTGACTGTTACTGCAACAAAATCCTGGCGACCGCTTAGAAAGGGAAGGGATTCTGGAGGGTACAGCTCATGATCAGTGGCTTTGGACTTGTAGTGAGGCAGCACGGCTTGGTTAGAAGCACGGGCTCACAAGCTGGGGACCACAGAAAGAGAGGAAAGGGCCACAGTCCCACATCCCCTTTGAGAGCACACCCCGTGACCAAAGAACCATAGAGGCGTCAGCTCTTAAAGGTTCTGCTCCCTCCCAACAACACTACCCCGGGACCAAGTCTTAACATGTAGGCTTTGCAGGATTTTCAAAATCCCAGTTGCAGAGGCACGTGCTGCATTTGCTGCCATGAATAGCGGCCATGTGCAGTATGCGATAAGGACTATGGTCACAAGAATCCCTCTGAGCTGTCACCTGGCAGGAAGCAGCAGGAGGGTAGGGCTAATTCAGTTGGTGTCCTCAAGATGCCCAAGGGAGAGGTGGAAGCAGTCTGGCTGTGAAGATAGAAGCTCTATGCATGAGCCTGTAGATCTTGTTGAAGGGTCTAGACTGGGGTTGTGTATGCTCATTGTCTCAAACTGTGTTCTCTCTCCCCTCCTCTGTGACCAGGACTGGGGGACCCACAGCTAAATCAAAGTCCAGAACATTGTGTGGAATGAAGGCCCACAAGGGTGTCCCTCCCTTCTAGGCTTTGTTTAAAAGCATTTCTTGTACTTTTGCTCTGGGCCCAGCCTGGATGAACCCAACCCCACCCGCCAATCTGGAAGCTTGGTGCCCATGTCTGGTGAGAGAAATGCAGAGCTCAGAAGAGGGCACATCAGATCTGCGGAAGTTACAATCCGTTGGGAGACCGTGGTCCTCTGTGAAGAGCTGTTGTTTCGGCTCATCTGTCCCATTTGCTAGCACAGGTTCTTCAGACTTTATTCATCAGTAGGCAGCAGTGAAGTCGAGTTAACTTGAGATCACCATTAAGAATATTGGAGTAAAATATAAAAATATCACAATTGGGGTGGTAAGATGGCTTAGCAGGTAAATGATTGCTGCCAAGTTGCACACATGGGACCCACGTGGTGGAAGGAGAGGACAGTCCAGCAGGTGGTCCTCTGACCTCCATACCCACACACATTCTCAGACACACACACCCCCCCACACACACAATAAAATGTAACTTAAAGTGCATGAGATTATCACATAAGTCATTGTTTTCAAAACACCCTGACGAAAGCTGATTTAAGGAAAAGGGATTTATTTTGCTCACACTTCTGGGTTACAATTTATCACTCAGGGGAAGCCGAGTCAGCAGGAACTTGAAGCAGCTAGTCACATGAGCACAGACTCCAAAGCACCTGCATTCATTCAGTCCACAACTCCAGTTTGTGAAACCGTGCCGCCCTCTCGGGGCGGGGCTTCCTACCTCAGGATAATCAGGACGACCCCTCACATTCAGACTTCTTCCCAGCTGATTCCAGATTACAGCAAGTTAATTAAAGTTCATGGGGAGGGGTTGGAGAGATGGCTCAGCATTTAAGAGCTCTGGCTGCTCTTGCAGAGAACCTGGGTTGATTCCCAACACACTCACGTGACAGCTCAAAACCACCTGTAACTCCCTGGAGGGAGGGAATCTAAAATCTGGCCCCCACTGAAGCTGGCACCGGGCACACAAAGAGCTGCCAGGTCAGTATCCAGTGTTGATTTCTTATTCTGGCTCCTTGAATGAGGGTCTGTTCATCGTTAATGACCTTCAGTGGTTAACGGATTTTCCTCCCAAACTGCCTTTGGGCACTGTGCCCAAAGCAAGCGGAGAGGTCCAGTAACAGACCTGTCTTCCTGCCGAGCCCCGCCCCATGGGTTGTACCCGCACACCTTAGAGGCGCGATTGGGTTCCTCTACGCCCAGCCCCGGTGCTGAACCCCGCACGGGGCGGCAGGGGACCCTTTCCTTCCCGGCACGAGGGCCCTCGCTCCAGGCGGCTGCTGCTGGCCAGAAGCGGGTAGGGCTTTTATTGTGAAAGGGGCCTCCCCCTCCCGCGTTTTCTGGGGATTGGGGAGGCTGGACGCCGCCTTGGGCTGGGGCTTTGCAAACTCTGAAAAGGTCCCCAGCGGTTGGAGGCGCCTCGCGGCAGCAGTACCCCACAAACCCACGCGCGGAGCATCCTACTGTGTGCCCTCCCCCCCCCCCCTCCTCTCCTGCGATCTGGTGGCGGGAAAGGTGTGGACCGGAGCCCAGCGCAGCCTGGGAAGTCTGAGCTCCAGGGATGAGACTGCCAGCAGGCTGAGCCCCGGGAATCTGCTGGAGTACCGCGGAGGACATGGTAGGAGTTGCGGGATGGGGCTGGTGGGCACCGGGGCACACGGCCTCGAAGTGGCGCATGGCCTGCAAACGCCGCATCCCAGGGCACTGTTATCCCTCAAGCTTTCTCATGGGCCCGCTTGACTTTCATTTCTGCTCAGAACTGGAGATGTTCTTGGAAGAGGGTAGTAATAAAGGATTCGTCAAGGGCCCCCATCCCAAAACCACACACACACACACACACACACACACACACACACACACATCCCGTAGCTGAATAGGAACCTAAGTAAAATGCTTGCTGACCAACCCTTAGGCGGAGAGGAGAGGATGCCCTTGCGAACCCAAGGCAGACCTGATGGGCGGGAGCCTCTGGAGTTGCCGGCCTGTTCCCTCTCAGCGGTGTGTGAATTCCACAGGGTGCTGTGGCTTAGTGGTGTATTAGGTGTATTAATGTTTTTAACAAAGCCTCGCATCACCTTTGATGCAAATCTCACTGCCAAGATTCCGTGGCCTCCCCTCCCTCCCTGCTGGACAGGGACTATAGAGCAGTTGTGCGGGAGCTGTTTGCTCTGAGGAATCCCTCTGTAGATTTGATTCTTTCCCAACCTCACAGACACCAAGAATTTGAAAATCTGCCCATGTGGCTTTAGCTGAGGCACCGATGTTAACCCTCAAGGCAGACTGGTGCATTCTGCTTCTCACAGCCTTCAGCCAAGGGTTCCAGGGAGAGGTGGGAGTGTCCCTGTCTGCTTTGTGGACCCCCTTTCTCTTCAGGTTTTGAGGGGCAGATGGGCACTCTCCACAGATGCTTCTTGGGAAGCTGACTCATCATGGGCCAGGAATTCCGAGAGTCCTTGGTAGAAAGTAGTTCAGTGTGGGAGCAGATGTGAGGTCTGAGCAGCGGGGGCTGGGGCTCACGGGATGCTGAGGCCTCTATTTGGCCTCTCTCCAGGCCTTAGGGCATGAAATCTAAGTCTGAAAGAGGCATGGGCTGGAGGTGTGGGGTAAGAACTCGGATTTTACTGGATTCCTGGTTCAGGAGCAAGCCTGCCATCCAAAAAGTATAGCCACAGCTATGTTCTCTGAGGGATGTTAGTGGTCTCGGGTCATGGCCCACTTTTAGGAGTCTGTTCTTCCTTCCACTGTGTGGGTTCTGGGGATTGAAGCCAGCATGGTGGTGTCTTTAACCCCTCAACCATCTTAGTGGCCAAAGTTCTGTAAAATCTGTTGTTCTTCAGAACCAGGCTAAGTGATATTTCTCTCTTTGTCTTCCGAATAGGTCTTTTACAAACAGAAGGGGAACACTTCCAGTAATAATTGAGATTGCTATTATTCATGTCTCTGGTGCTGCCTTGTCTGTGATTTCTGATGCCAGTACAGTCTCCTGACTCCCCACCTCCTGGCTTCCAAGCAGGTCTGGCTAACTACCCTTGCTGGAGGGTTGGCCTCACCGACAGCTGCTGTAGCCTGCAGCCTACTCCCCTGCTGCTGGCCACGGACTTGGGTTTCTCCTAAGTGGCCGCTGGAAGGGGCTATGCCATATGCTGTTTACTTGTGGGCAGTTTTTGTTTGACTTTGGAAGGTGTTTGCTTGCAATGGGCTAACATCCTCGTCCAGCACCATCCAGAGAATTCAAACCCCTGTCTTGGCTGGGGCGGCAGGTTTGTGGCTTTGTGCTTAGGAGCCAAGTTGGGTAGTGATTTTTTCCAGAAATGCCATCAGCTGAGAACTGGCTAACAACAGTGGAAGGCCTGGGACTGAGGAGAAGCAGATGAGAGGGAGGTGTGGAGATGGGCCCAGCTGGCTCTGTGGATAGCCCTTTCCTTGTGAGATGCCTGGGGGCAGCCTGAGGGTGTGCTGTGGGTGGAGGCTCCAGGCTGTGGTACTTGCTGCTCTGAACTGGCTTTTCTCCGAGGTGCAGCCCCTTGGTAGGACAGTGTTGCTTCCCACCGGCATGATAGTTGAAGATGCTCATCCAGGTACAGGTTGGGCTTCGTGCTCCGGCTAAGGAGGCAGTATCAACAAGAGAAGCTTAACTCCATCTGTCTCCAGTCTAGGCTCTGTCCCACCATGCTGAGGTGACTTCTCAGGCTGTGGGCTGAAATTCCATGGAATATGAAGTTGACTTGGTACCTAAAGATGCTTGGAGGCACATCTGAGGCAGCTCAGGAGCCTCTGTAAGATGAGTTTTACAATGGCAGAGGGTGGTAATTTCAAAACACAGAGTCCATTTCCCCAAAGGAGAGTAAGGAGTCCAGCATGGGGCTCATAGGAAAACTTCTAGCCCCCAGAAGGAAGGAGAGGAGAGGGCTATGGAGGGGAGGTGGGGGTGCCAAGAGCCATGGGCGTGGTTTCTATGAAGCTCAGAGGAGATGTGCTCTGTGGCAGGCCTTGTCGGGAAGGGGGTTGTGTCTATGATGGTCTGTATGGAGCAGGGTGTGGCCTCGTGGCCCCTGTCTCCTGGTCTGTATAGTTTCTGGAGTTCTCCTTCTGTCTGTCTGGGCTTTCCTTGTAGGATTCAAAGTACAGATTAAAAAAAATTTTTTTAAATGAATATAGAGTTGGGCACAATTCTGATGAAGCTTCTTTAAATCAACTCAATTATCCAGCATCCTCCTTTGGAGTCCTGCTGTAGTGTTTTGTTTTGTTTTTTCTTCTCACGGCTATGATAGGATTCTTAGCAAGTTGAGGAAGGAGGTTCACGGTTTTTGGCTCACGGTTTGAAGGTACAGTCCATCAGGGAGGCATGGCAGTAGAAGCTTCCGGCCCTGTTCACATCACACAGCATCCAGTCAGGAAGCAGAGATGGATGGTGGAGACCAGCTTGCTTTCTTCTCTGTAGTTACTATAGAGCCCCAGGCCATGGGGTGGTGCTCCCAGCATCCAGGTAGGTCTTCCCATCTCAGCTAAACCTTTCTGAAAACTCACAGACACCCCCAGAGATTCCAAATCCAGTCAACTTGATGACGAAGATGAAGCTTTCATGGGACCCAGCTGTGCTTTGAAAATATCTCGTTTTTATCACCTTTCTCAAGCAATTCCTCCTTGTTGTGTGGAACCCTGTCTGTTCTGGGGTCCCTTTTGAGTATCTGGGCAGCGATTCCCTGGAGAGCAGCAGCAGGGGCACTGGCTGCCTACCTCACAGCAGGCTTTTCTGAAGCTGAGGTGTAAGACTGGCTACAAGGGCCTGAGAGGGGCTCAGGTTGTGTGAGGCTGTGGGTGTTCTTGAATTCAGGGGAGCTGAGTCTGAGAGTCGGAGCTGGGATGCTGTGCAGGGGCCATGTGGGTACCCAGCCGATGCCAAGGGAGGAGAGGTGGGTCACACTCTTCTTCCAGGACAGTATAGCTCTGTTCCCCACACAGAGGTTCAGTGTGTGCTTCCTGGGCACCTGGACCCTGCTCAGGCACTGGCCACCGCAAGGCTTCTTCGTGGGCATTGCAGGAGCTTCCTTTGGCCTCTGCACAGCAGACTTTCTGCCGGCTTTCATCCAATTGGCCCTGATGGCCAGCCACCCCCACTTTTTCCCATATCCTGCGGCAACTACAAAGATGCTATTGTGTCCTTCCCTTCAGAAACACCAGTTAAAATCGCTCCTCTCCCCTGGGGACAGGTATGGCTGGCTAAATGCTGCAATACCTTACCTAGTCACGCATGGGAGCCAGGGAGCCAGGAGCAGTTCCCTGTGCTTTGTGGCAGTGATCCAGGGCTTAGACTCTCATCATACCCTCCTTGGTATAGTTTGAGAGCATGAAGGACTCAGAAGGTGGCTTCTGGATTCAGACTCTGCTCCTCCTGGGGTCAGTCCCAGCTCAGTCTCCACTGCAGATCACAGTGCCTGCAGGTAGGATTGTGTACACTGTACTGTAAGGAGCAGGAATCTCTCTGCATGTATGTAAGCACACAGTCACATACAGTCACACACAGTCAATGGGAGCAGGAATGTTGTACTTAAGTCAGCGAAGAAGGCCTGGGTTTACCCCTGGGCATAGCTTGTCTTGGGTCCCTCAGGGCACCAAACAGAGATTTAAGTTCCCAGGAGAAGGGGGATGGAGTAGAGACAACTGCTTTGATATTGGCCCTGAAGTCTTTCCTCATAATGGTAAAGATGAACCCAAAGCAGTGGAGGAGGGCACTCAGCTAAGGATTCCATGACGCCCGGGCATAGAACCCAGGGAGTCCTAAGCTTGGCCAATGCATGTTAACAACTTTATTTTTACAGACCTCTAACTAGATCCAGCATTTCCTTCATAACGAGTGTGGTTACCTACGGCTTGGTCACCAAGAGAAATCACTGACATTTTCTATCAGGAGAGTGGAAACCTTGTGAGGAACTGTCTATTCATTATAAACGGTGACAGCCCACTGGTTTGATGTGCTTAGCGTGTTCACAGGACACATGGACATTATTTTACTTTTACTAGCGCATTTTAATTAGTCCATTTGATCATCAGCAGCAATCTTTAATTTCTCTGTTCAGAAGGTCTCTATCTATGGCTTCATTAGGTAGAACAGATACTCTCTGATTTTAGGAAGCTTTAGAGACTGTTTCTATGTTACATGCCAGTGGGAAATGGTCACCGGGAGAATCAGAAGCCATGTTGCCTGAAAGGGTCCTTACAATGGCCTCCACTCCTGGGTCACCAGAAATGACATAAGTAAGTACATCTGTCCTGATGGCAGGAACCCCAGCTTTTGAGAGATGGTCTCAGTCAGGGTTTTGATCGCCGTGGCGAGACACCATGACCGTAAACAACTTGAGGAGAAAAGGATTTATTCCAGTTTATAGTTCCATGTCACGGTCCCCTGTGAGGGACGTCAGGGCAGGAGCTCAAACAGGGCAGAACCTGGAGGCAGAAACTGAAGCAGGGGCCGTGGAGGAACGCTCTTTACTGGCTTGCTCCTCATGGCTTGCCGAGCTTGCTTGCCTACAGCACTCAGGACCACCAGCCCAGGGGTGGAACCACTCACAATGGGCTGGGACCTCCCACATCGGTCACTAATTATGAAAAGCACCCAGTCATGCCCACAGACCAGTCTGGTGGGTATCACTGTGCTAGTGCTGTGGAGAGACACCACAGCACAGCCACTATACGAAATAAAACATTCTCCTGGGGGCTGGCTCACAGCTTCAGAGTCCATGGACATCATGGTGGGAATATGGCGGCTGGCAGGTGCTGGAGTATAGCTGAGCGCTACATTCTGACCCCAGGTAGAGAGACAGAGAGACTGGGTATGGGCTTTTGAAACCTCAAAGCCCACACCCAGTGACACGCTTCCTCCAACAAGGCCACACCTCCTAATCCTTCCAATCCTATCAAATAGTTCTACTACATAAGCATTCTGATATATGAGCCTGTGGGAATCATTCTTACTCAAACCACAGGGAGTGTTTTCTCCATTGATGTTCCCTCTTCCCAAACGACTTAAGTTTCTTTAAAGCCAACATAAAACTAAACAGCATGGGGGCTAGAGAGATGGCTCAGAGGTTAAGAGCACTGGCTGCTCTTTCAGAGGTGATGAGTTCAATTCCCAGCAACCACATGGTGGCTCACAACCATCTGTAATGAAATCTGGCGCCCTCTTCTGGTCTGCACTGCAGGCATACATGGAGGCTGAACACTCTATAATAAATAAAAATTAAAAAAAAAAAACTAAACAGCATGGAAGCCGAGGCAGAATTGTTGTTCTAAGTTCAAAAGCCATCTGGGTTACATAGTGAGAACCTGCCTCAAACAAACAGTAAAACAACCAACAAACAGAACACAAACACATCTAAAAACCAAAACCAAACAGCAAAAGCAAAAGAATCTTCAACAAGCTTCTGCTGTGCACTGGGTGCCATGTTGGCCATGGCAGGACCATGTCCCTCGGCTGTAAGGACAGACATGCAAGGCTTTATTGTATTACACCATTACAACATAATGTTACAATTCTTCTAAAATGCTGAGATTTCAAGATTTCTTATTCATTACCTTATTGCATCCTTCCTCCTTTGGATGCATAGGCTATGATCACCGGGCCCATTTTAGAGATCAGTAGCTAGAGGTCTCCAAATCTGAGTATCAGCTGAGTTACAGGGATCCAACATGAGTCTCTAGACACAAGTGCCACCTCTTCCCACCGTTAGATGCACCTTTTCCCAGGTCAGCACCTCAGACCGTTCCAGAAGTGTTTCCATTCTTTTTTTTTTTTTTTTTTTGGTTTTTCGAGACAGGGTTTCTCTGCAGTTTTAGAGCCTGTCCTGGAGCTAGCTCTTGTAGACCAGGCTGGTCTCGAACTCACAGAGATCCGCCTGCCTCTGCCTCCCGAGTGCTGGGATTAAAGGCGTGCGCCACCACCGCCCGGCGCGTTTCCATTCTTTACAGTCAGACATAAACCATGGCTTGAGCTCGAATTTAATCCTCCCCTTGGTTTGCTGCTGTTGGTGACCGCCAGACTGTGCAAATGTCCCTTTCGATTGTCCTTACTGGGTTTGCTGCTGTTAGTGACCGCCAGTCTGCAGGTGTCCCTTTTGATTGTCCTGACTGGGATCACCAGGTTCTTCACATTGCCCAGATCTGCACTTTGAGGTGTTGTCCTTTGTCCTGGCCCAGCTCCTTGCTCAACTCCAGGATCAACCCAGGTAACACACTCTTTGCAGCTGTGTTAGTTTTCCTAGCTCTTTGGTGGCACTGCGGAGTCGTGCCATGACGCCTGGTGTCCGTGCCTTCTGTGAATCTCTGGTACAGACAGGTGTGGGTAGAGGCCATGGCCACCGACCCAGCCTCGGAATAAGAAGCAAATGCTGCATTGGAGGTTTCTTCCTGCATCCTCTTAACTTTGCCTTTCTCATAACTAGACGGTGAATTCCTGGAAGGCAGCAGCCTGATGTGTTTGATTCCTCCCACTGCCCGGCACAATATGGCACAGGTACAAAGGACTCGTGCAAATATTCTCTTCTCTCTTCTCCCCTCCCCTTTCCTCTGCTCCCCACTTTCCCCTCCCCTCTCCACCTCTGCCTTTCTCTTATTTTTCCTCTTGATACCCAGGCTGGCCCTGGACTCTCCCTCCGACCTCAGCCTCTTGCGTTATGGGACAGCAAGCGCTTGGCTGGCTAAGGGCTCTCACCTCTCATATTCTATTCCCCCAGAGTTGCCTGGCAGGGTTATCTGAGATTGTGGAAGTTCTCTCTTTTATGGGTCTAACACCGTAGCTGCCACTCACAGGTGGCAAATAAGCCCTTTGAATGTGGCCAGTGTACTCAGGAACAAGAAGCTGGTGTTGCTGAACTCAAATGTGGAGTTCTTGTACTGGACATGGCAGCCCTGCACCGATAGCTGCACTGAGTGGCCCATGGACCAGGCTGCTGGGATCAGAAAGAGAGGGGGCCCAGAAAAAGGGGAGAGATGGCGTGCATGCATGCGTGTGCATGCTACACAGGTACTGGTGCCAGCTACCCTCTCATGGTCGGGGGAGCCATGATCCACTCCAGCTGTGGGAATGCAGGCTCTAGTGTGACTGTTGCTACCTCCTCCCCTCTTGCCCAGAGAAGCTGCAAATATGAATGTTTTTACTGGTTTCTCAGCATCAGCTCAGATTGATTTTAAACACTTCAAGCCAAGCAAAACACATGTGCAGACCAGAACTGGCCCACAGGTCTGGTTCACAAACTTTGTCCAGTCCTGTAGAAAGAAGTCCTTGACCTGCTGGAGGCTGGGGTGACTTCAGAGACGGGGAGCTGGGTTATCTCCCGTTATCCTGAGTTTCTTCAAAAGAGGGGAGATTTGTGCCTGGAGGACAGCCTGTCCCCCGCCCCCGTCTCTGTGTCTGAGCCTCTGAGCAGCCAGAAAGTAGAAATATTTGGAGGCAGCAGCCGGAAAGCAACACGCCTTACTTTTTCAGTCGTAATTTTCATTCTGTTCCACCCCAGCCCCAATTCCTGGCATTTAAGAGCAAAACGTGTAGCCAGCAGACAGAGGAAATTTCTAACAGATGACGGGCCTCCAACATTCCAAGTGGCCTCTGGTGTCACCACCGTGGGCTCGTGTGAGCAGAATAAAAGGATGCTTCAGCTGAGTGTGTGAGGGGCTCCTAGGGCCAGTGGGTCACCAAGTCCCGCTGTACAGTCGGGCGAAGACTGGAGCCTGGCATCAGCAGACACCGTCCTCTCATGAGCAGGCAGAGGGCTCACCTTCCACAGTGATGGTCCAGGGCTGCTGCCCTGAGGTATCCCCAGAGGCATTGCTTCAAAATCACGGTCATGGCCAAAGTGACAGTACCACCATCCGGACCCATGGAATTTGACTGTGGTTCACACTTCTCTTTGAATGTTTTGTACTGAGTGATCTGATTTTTATGAATGACAGGTCACATTCATGTCCCCTCATTATCATTACCATGCAATTGTGTGCATGGGTGTGCATGGTTGTGCATGGGTGTGCAATGGGTGTGTGTGTTGGAGGCCAGAGGTGGATATCATCTGCCTCCTCCAATCACTACCTTATGTTTTGAGAAAGGATTTCTCAGTGAATCTGGAGCTCGCTGGTTCAGCTAGACCAGCTGGCCAGGATACTCCAGTGGCCCTCCTTTCTCTGCCTCATTGTAGCTGGGCACCACTGCAATCCCTCCTACGTCCAAGGGAAGCAGTTTCCCAACTGAGCCGTCCCTCAGCTTCCTTCATTCATCTTATTTTTGATGGCTCTTTTCTCTGGGAACAGTGCTTGTCTTGGGAAAGGCTGGTTTCCTAATTTCAGCAATGGGCCACTACCAGGGATATACTGCTGTCGTGGGATATTTGTTTAACTGGGCAGAGATGTATTACATTTGTTTATGTTGCAGAAATTACTTTGTTTAACTATGTAAAGGTATATTACTTTTGTTTATGCTACATTTGTTTAATTATGTAGAGATGTGTTGGATTTGTTTCACCTTGCCTGCCTAAGGCACCTGATTGTTCTAATAAAGAGCTGACTGGCCAATAGCTAGGCAGAGAAAGGATAGGCAGGGCTGGTAGGCAGAAAGGATAAATAGGAGGAAAAATCTAGGCTCGAGGGAGAAGAGGAAGAATGAGAGAAGGAAGAGAGAATGAGGGACATATCTGGGGCAAGAAGCCAGGCAGCCTCCAATCAGTGAGACAAAAAGAAGCTTCTGGCACCAGGCGTGTCCCCCATTCTCTCCTGCATCTCTCTCTTCCTATTCTCTCTGCCCAGCAGCCCTGCCTATCCACCTCCTGCCTAGCTATTGGCCACTTAGCTTCTTATTAGACCAATCGGGTGCCTTAGGCTGGCCAGGTGAAACAGATGCAATACATCTTTACATAATTAAACAAATGCAGCACAAACAAGTGTAACACATCTTTACACAGTTAAAGCAATATTCCACAGCTTTGCTTAGTCAGAATAATATTCCACAATATACTGCCACTATCCCATTGGATGGATGAAGACTTCTGAGGCCCAAGGTCACACAGCAAGGATGTAGCAAAGTTGGGATTGGGCAGCCTCCTTTGAGCCTGTGTGTGAGGTGAGACAGGTGGCCCCACCCAGAGAGGGTGCTTGCCAAGCAGCATGGAGATCAGAGAAAGATTTTGATGATCAGGTTTGTCCTGGAGCATGGTTTTGGGGTCAAGGTTCCCTAGAATCATGTCAGCCCAGGAAGTTCAGTTCTTTCAAAAAAAATGTTAGGGGCTAGAGAGATGGATCAGTGATTACATGCATTGACTGCTCTTCCAGAGGACCTGTGTTTGTTTAATTTCCAGTAGCCACTTGTTAGCTCACAACAATCTGTAACTCCAGTTACAGGAGATTCAATGTCCTCTTCTGGCCTCCATACCTGGGCACCAGGTATGAACATATTACATGTACATACATGCAGACAAAACACTCATGCACACAAAATAAATAATAAAAACATACATTTATTGCGTGGTTGGCTGTGTGGACACACATATGTCATGGTGTGTGTGTGTGCGTGTGTGTGTGTGTGCGTGTGTGTGTGTGTGTGTATGGAGGTCAGAGAAAAATTTGTGGGAGTTGGGTCTCGCTTTCCACCATGAGAACCCTGAAAATTGAACTCTGGTCATCAGGCTTGCTAGCAGGTGCTTTTACCCACAGAGTGGCTTGCTGGCCCCGTGGTCACAGAAGCTAAGTTCTTAGCTGATCAAAGGCAGAGTGCATGCATGAGTTAGCTGATGCTGTACACAACCTGGGTTGTGCTGGGGACTTCAGGGAGACCACAGGCAGCAAGGGGCCCCACTTCCCTAGGGCTTCTGAAAAAGACACTCTGCAGCTGTCTTAGAAGGGCAAGGCTCCTGGGCTCGTTACTTTTGAGACAGTCTGATGTGGGAAGTCCTTCTCTATGTGTGTTGTTTTTATTGGTTGATGAATAAAGCTGTTTTGGCCAATGACTTAGCAGAGTCATCTGAACAAAGACATATAGAGAGAGTAGGTGGAGTCAAGGAGACGCTATGTAGCTCCTGAAGTAAAAAGATGCCAGAACCTTACTGGAAAGCCATAGCCTCGTGGTGATAAATGGCTTAATTTAAGATATAAGATATAAGCTAGGAATATGCTTGAGCCATTGGCCAAACAGTGTTGGGATTAATGTTTCTGTGTGGTTATTTGGGTCTGGGCAGCCGGAAAACAAAAAAAAAAAAAAACAGTCTGTTTATAACAGTCTCTCTCATTCCATAGCCCAGGCTGGCGTCAAATGCACAGCAATCCCCCTGCCTTGGCCTCTCAGTGCTAAGATTATAGCTGTAGGCTGCCACACGCAGTTTTGAGAACACTTGAAGTTTCAGGTGTGATCTGCTTCAGTTCCGGCTGGGTGGCTCTGGGTTAGAGAACACTGGATCACAGCAGAGTGGATTTCCAGTCCTCTTGCTCTTGAGAGCAAGCAGTGCCTAACACCTTCACCCTCCTGGTCTCTGGTCATGTTCTCTGGTTGTCATTTCTGGGTGCTGAGGATGAAAGTTCATTAGATTCTGATTTGCATATTCAAATGCTCCTAGACTATCTGGTTAAGTTGGTCCTCCCATCTGAAAGGTAGCCAGGCCCAACCCCTCTGAGATCAGACCAGATGGGGCAATTGGGAGCACTCAGGACGAGATGGCCACAGGTGACGCTCTTGGCTGCTGAAGTCTATGCTGGTGTTTCTTCAGAGTCACCCAGAAGAGCAGTCACTTTTGGGCCCATGGAGCTGTCAACTATCTCCAGCGCACTGTGGCTAAGTAGGTTCTGTGATGGCTAGGAGAGAGGGCTGTGTGCAGTCACAGGAAGCTTCCCTGGGAAGCTTGGAGAGAGGCTGTGAAGCAGCAGATAGTGTCAGGATTGCATGAGGATTAGGGAAAGGAGCTGTGTGAAGTGGAGGCATCGTGAGGCCTAGGGAAGGGGCTGTGTGAGGTAACAGGGGCTGCTGTTTGAAGACACAACGACGGTGGCTTTCCGTGTTTGGGCCTTCTGTAAACTCACCTCTGCTTTTCAGGGCCTGAAGTCTCCCCACCATTCTGTGGTGGGGGAGAAGTATATGGTCTTGGATAACAATTAAATCCTGCCTGCCACATACCTGTCAGGTGGTCTGAAGACAGTTCTTCACTCCTGTGGTCTGGATCTCTCTGGTCACAGTATGTGTATGGTAGGATGTGGAGAGAGCCTGGTGCAGGGCATGTGGACACTCAGCAGCTGTCAACAGCCATTTCACCAGCTTCGCCAGATGGTGGCCAATTTCTGGGCTCCAGACTTGAATGTGGAGCTTGTTCTGGAACAATCGGGAAGTGCAGAACCTGCCTGGTTCTTCTGGTTTTGTTTAGAGTACAGCAGATAATTTATAAGAAACTGCTTCTGAGGGCTGCCTCTCAAATAAGCCCAGAGAGGATGGAATCAGATCCTGGCTTTTCTAATTGGATATTGTTAGTCTTATGAGTATAGAAATTAAGGAACAGCACAGACAAGAAACACAGCAGTTATTGCTTTGAATGAATGTGTAACTCAAAATATTTTTGTTCTCCATCAGTGATTTTTGCCTTGCTGTCCAGGGCCTGCCACAAACCTCTGATCTCATTCACATCCCCCTTTGCAGATGAGCTGGCCAGTCCTAAATAGTTAAGTCTCCTTTCAGAGCCAGGCCATTCCTGAAACCCAATATAATCTCCATGAGTTCAAGCTGGGCGGCCTTGCCAGGATATAACAGCATTTCTGCCAGCTGTCCTGGGTTTGTGCCTGGTGCTGCCCTTGATGTTTGTGTGAGCCTCACTCTCCTCTCCCGTAAAATGGGGACAATGGGTAAGTGACTGCACTAGTCTCTGGCTCAGAACTCTGGCATGAGGACCAGCATAAGTCCCTCAGACAGCCCAAAGCACCAGGGAATACCGAGTGATGTTTAGTTTCCACTCCTTAGCTTTTCTTCCCTTAAATTGGCTGAGCCAGAAATTATAGGGGTGAAAGCCCTTTCCTGCCTTGACATTGTTGCTGTGGAGAGAAAACCACAATCCCCCCAGGGGGCTGGGCACTGGGGCCTGGCCAGCTGGTGGCCCTGGAGACAGGCAGCCTGGGACTCAGCCCACAGGGGAAGGGACAGCTCGACTTCCTGATGCCCCACAGATCAGGTCAGGAGAGGGTCTCTGTGCGCCTGGTGGCTCTGTGGCTGGACCACTCCCATCCCGTGCTCCCTGAGTGGGGTCTGGCTTTGGGGAACAAGGGCAGCAGAGCCCCACAGTCACCGTGATGAGTGACGATGGTGACATGTGGCTTTAATCTGAGTCATGGAAGTCAACTCGTGCGTCCCTTCTCACCCGGTTCAGTCTCGTCTTGGCAGTTATTAACGGAACCTGAGGAAGATGGCACAGGATCTCCACATTCCAGGCTCTCTGCCAGCCCCAGTCAGGGCAGCGATGAGTCGGTGGTCGGTGGTGACGGGCGGAGGGGTCAGAGGGGACAACGGTCAGGAACCAAGGCTTGGCAGAGCTTTGGAAATGACCCTGACGTCAGATTCAGAGCTGACTTTTACACGCTTGTGCACACACACAACACACGCATGTTCTAGCACAGGACACAAACACAAATATACACACACGGGACTTACACACTTAGATATACACACACTCATATGACACATCTACACGCTTGTGCACACACACAACACACGCATGTTCTAGCACAGGACACAAACACAAATATACACACACGGGACTTAAACACTTAGATGCACACACACTCATATGACACATCTACACGCTTGTGCACACACACAACACAAATTAAGAAAATAAAATGAAAGGCCCAGCTCCTACGGCACCTCCATCCTGCTCCAGGACTGTGTCTCTGTTTTGGTCCCCTATACCCATGCCCCTGGCCCCTGCCTTCTCTGCTTACTCTCCCCCACGCCGTCGCCCAAACACTCTCTCCTACCCCTCTCATCTTTGGACAGAACCTCTGCTGGGCCCTGCCAGGTAGCCTGCTCCCAGCCCACGCTTGAGGTTTTATGCCTCTGCCTTGGGTATCCTGGTCGTACAACGTGCCCAGACCTGAGGGGTTGGTTTTCAGGCCCCAGAAAGATAAGGAGTTGTCTGGAACGTGGGGGCATGTGTTACCTTTCCCAAGATGCAAGTTGGAGGAGGAAGGGCTGGTTTGACTCACGGTTTGAGGAGGGAGGCAGTCAGTCCATCCTGGTAGAAAAACTATGACAGTGGAAGCATGAGGCACCTGGTCACCATGCACCCACAGTCGGGAAGTTGAGAGAGGACAGGAAGTGGGGGTCAGCCATCAAACCGTAAGGTCCATTCTCAGTGACTCCCTTCCTCCATCAAGACTTCCTGAAGGTCCCACAACTTTCTGAAGAGTGCCAGCTGCTGGAGACTAAGTGTGGACATGCAGGCACCTATCAAACTGCAACAGGAGACAGCAGCGGTGACCCCAACCCTCACAGGCAGGGTGCAGTGGTGACCCCAGCACTCACAGGCAGGGTGCAGCAGTGACCCCAACACTCACAGGAAGGGTGCAGTGGTCCTGTTGTGTAGTTTGATTCACTTAACCCTCACGTGGGCCCTTGGAGGGAGCAGCAATCCCATTCCATCTTCTGAGTCACAGGGACAGAGATGTGAGTCTTGCACAATGTTCATAGTTTTGGAAGCTCAGACCCGGGCCCAGGGTGCCTGGGCTGTGGGTTTTCTGGCCTTCCCTCTCTTCTGCAGCCCTGGGAGGATGTAGCTATTGGCTCATGGCCTGTTCCCTGCAGGAACTGAAAGGCATCCTGGTGGCAGGTAGTGGATGGGGGTTTGAGAGGAGAGTCACTGCCTAGCTAGACAGAGGGCAAGCTATTTCTTGTTCTTTCCTGCCACAATCCTCTCAGGGCCAGCAGCACACAGGTCATTGAGAATCGGCAGGAGAGTGGCAGGGAGGTCAGCTCAGGTCCGCCTTTTCACAATCACCTTTCTCTTCCTGAAGTTTCGTGTGTGGCCCTGCAGCGACATCTGCTCACGGCCATCTGAGCCTCCCTCTGTACCACTGCCAACTCCCCCCAGGTTTCCTGAAGCCAAGTGAGGCTACTGCAGGACCCAAACAGCCCACTTTCTCAGCCCATCGCAGAAGGGAATTTATTATTCCTGGGGGTATCCAGCCCTTTGAGAACATAGAATATGAATTCAACTTGAAAACGCATTGCTTGTTTTGATTTTAGAAGAAGGGGGAGAATCCAAACAAACGTTCTCGTGGATTCATCTGCTCTCAGAGTTATCTGAATATTTCCATCTGTGATTACTGCCCTGACCTTCCACTTTAAAATACGAATTACCTAGCCCCAATTTCTCCAGTTGTTCTGATGGTTAAAGGCGTTCCCAAGCCATGGCAAGGGATGGTGGGAAGTGGGGCCCCACAACTCCTCATTATAGACATTCTCAGATGTTTCTGCAGGGAAGGGCACACTGGATGTTCACCAGAATATTGTGTGGCACACCCCCAGATTAGGGCCATGACTTCCTGTGTGGAGAAGGGGGATTTTCCCTCCAATTTTCTGCGTTTTTTATTTTTTAAAGTGTAGTGAGGAGCTGCGGGCAGGCCTGCTTTTTGTCCTGCCCAGCTCCTGGCCGCCTGGCTAGCTTATGCCCCGAAATAACAAAACACAAATTGTATTCTTTTAAACACTGCTTGGCCCATTAACTCTAGCCTCTTACTGGCTATCTCTCACATCTTGATTAACCCATTTCTAATAATCTGTGTAGAACTACAAGGGGTGGCTTATCGGGAAGATTCTAGCCTGCATCCATCTCGGAGAGGAGAGTCATGGAGACTGCTTGAGGCATCTGTCTCACTCCCAGCAGCCTGTTCTGTCTACTCCACCCACCTATGTTCTGACCTATCAGGCCAAGTAGTTTCTTTATTAATTAACCAATGAAATCATCAGATAGATAGAAGACACACCTACATCATTGAAAGATTTAAGGGCTAGAGAGATGGCTCAGTGGTTAAGAGCACTGACTGCTTTTCCAGAGGACCCTGGTTCAATTCCCAGCACCCACATGGCAACTAACAACTGTCTGTAACTCCAAGATCTGACATCTCACACAGACATATGTGAAGGCAAAATGCCAATGCAAATGAAATAAAAATAATTTAAGCCGGGCGGTGGTGGCGCACGCCTTTAATCCCAGCACTCGGGAGGCAGAGGCAGGCGGATCTCTGTGAGTTCGAGAACAGCCTGGTCTACAAGAGCTAGTTCCAGGACAGGCTCCAAAGCCACAGAGAAACCCTGTCTCGAAAAACCAAAAAAAAAAAAAAAAAAATTTAAAAATTAATTATTTATCTCTGTGTTTGCATGTGTGTGTATGTATTTATTGTGTTTCTGTGTGAGTATGGGTACCCCATGGAGACTCAAAGAGGGGACCAGATCTCATGCTAGTGGAGCTAGAAGCAGCTGTGAGCAGCCCAGCGTGGGTGCTGGGAACTGAACTCAGGCCCAGTATGTGCTCTCCATGGCTGAGCCCACTGCTCTGATTTTCCAAGACTTGGACTTCTGTGGATGCTTTATTTGTATGTGTGTTTGGAATGGTCATAAAGATCACAGAATCCAAAGGAACCGGGTCAGCACTAGCTGGTGAGTGGAGACACGTGAATGTGGGCGGAGTCTGCGGGGAGGCATGGTAATCACTGTGGCAGCTAACCCAGAGAAGTCCAGGCCTGTCAGTAAGGATCAGTGAAGCTCTGAAGCTGAGGGACAGTTGGCCGGGCTGTCACGTTCCCCCTTGTGGGGCAGCTAGGTGTCCTGCTGTTGCTTCCTGTCCCTTATGCACTGATCACTGCCTTCACTGTTCTGTGGCTTGAAGTTGGTGGCTTTCCCCGCTCTCACGCTCTCTTTGCTACCCTATCCTCAGGCGTCTTGGCTCTGGAGAAGGCTTCGTGGCAAGAAACAGTCAGTGATGGTATTCTGCCTCCTGATGATCCTGTCTGCGGTGACTGTCACTCACCTCCCTCCGGAGCATCCAGCGTCCACCCCCGGACTTGGTCCCATGGAGCCCCAGGGGAAAATCGGCATGCCTGAGCCCAACATTTGGCAGACTTGGAACTCTAGCCAGAGGCAGCGGACAAGAAACCTGGGCTTCCGAAAAGGCCGGGCTTTGCCCAGAGAGTCCATCTTGGTCTGTGCTGAGAAGCAAAGCCACAGAGTGCAAGTGGACAGAAACAGACACCCACTGAGGGTCAGGAGAGATGCTGCTGGGACAGGAGGTCCAACACTCAGTGCCCAACATCGTGTGCAGGAGGATGAGGTCAGAGATGCAGGAGGCACAGACCTGGACCAGCCTGAGCACGGTGGTCCTGTCCAAGAGAGACAGAGTAAGACAGACACCCTGGTTAGGCCACTCCCAGGGAGCAGCCTGGCAACTTTCCAGGCACGGAGAGGTACCGCTGCACTGAGTTTGGCTGGGAACTCCCTGCCAGGAGCCAAGGACAGAGTCTTGACTGGCAGGAAGGCTGGGGGTATCACCTCAGGTCCAGGGACTCACTGGTGGCCCGGCACTGTTGAAGAGCTGCGAAGGTCCCCGTGGTGCCGTACTGAGACCCCTGGGTCATTGGCCAGTGCTGCAGCCCGGGAGCAGGTTCCACCGTGGTTCACAGAACATGACGTCCAGACTCTCTGGTTACTGGCCCATGGGGAGGTGGCGGGCAAAGCCAGGGTTCCCGCCCACGGGCAGGTGCTGCAGGTCGGACTATCTGCTACGGGTGCCTTCCAGGACATGTCTCCTCTCAGGCTCAGCCAGCTCTGCTCCCAGGGCCTCTGTGGCCTCATCAAGAGGCCCAGAGACCTGCATGAAGTCCTAGCCTTCCACGTGGACCGTGTACTGGGGCTCCGACGGAGCCTGCCTGCTGTAGCCCGGAGCTTTCACAGCCCTCTTCTGCCCTACCGCTACACGGATGGCAGTCTGAGGCCTGTCATCTGGTGGGCACCCGATGTGCAGCACTTAGGAGACCCAGATGAGGACCAGAACTCTCTAGCCTTGGGCTGGTTGCAGTACCAGGCCCTGCTAGCTAGCAGGTGCAGCTGGCCAGGCCAGAGCCTGTGCCCGGGCATCCACCACGCTGAGTGGGCACGTTTGGCCCTCTTTGACTTCCTGCTGCAGGTAGGTGTGGTTGGGCAGTGGGGTGGGGTCAGGGAGTCCCAGGTGAAGCTTTGCCTGGCCAGGATATCTGCTCCTCACCATGGTGGCCTTTATTATCAAGCAACTGTTCTTGTCATTTTTTTCTGTCTGTTTATCCTGTGGTACTCCAAACATCTTCCTCTCAGGGACTGGCTAGATGGCTCAGCAGTTAAGAACACTGACTGCTCTCGCAGAGGACCAAGGGTGGATTCCCAGGACCTACATGGTGTCTCACAGACATTTGTAACTCCAGTTCCAGCGATCTGATGCACTCTTTGGGTCTTGTCAGGTAACAGACATGCCCAGGGTCCCTAGACATAGATGTAGGCAAAACACCCTTCCACATTTAAAAACAAAACAAAAAGGAACAGAACAACAACAAAAAACCTGACCACCACCACCACCACCAACAGAATTCCATTTGTGACCCTGTTTTACCCAAGAAATATTCATGTGACTTCGGATATATAGGAATTTAAAATAGGTATATAAATGAAATATTTGCTGGTAATAATGGTGAAGAAAATAATTTTATAACAATTCTCAGATATACATAAAACTTTGCCATTTATTAAAGAGGAAAGCGAATTTGTCTGTTGGTGAGAGGTATGTACTTACATCTACTTTTAGATGAAGAGTCTGCTCTTGACACTGTATGAGGCATCTTCAGCCCTTCACTTTATAGTTGATCAATACTTTGATTTTAGAACCACAAATGCCTGCTGATAAAACAGGTGTGGGGGCTGGGAAGAGAGGGTTCCTCACTAACACACTTGCCAGGCCACACACTAGGAGACCCAGCCAAGCAGGGCCTGTCTTTAGTCCCAGGCTTGGGAGGTGGGGCCAGGCAGACAGGTGGACCAGTGAATACCAGGTTCATTGTGAGTCCCTGTCTCAAAAAGTAACTGTGGAAGACATTCAAAGATGACCCTTGGCCTCTACATATGCATGCATTCACACATGCATGCACACCTTCCTGACATATGAGACACACATACACACGCACATGCGCACACACACATCCTCTCCAGAAAAGGCAGAAGTATGTTTCGGGCTATGTCAGAAATTACTGGAAATTCTGTTTTACTCCCAAGTTACAAAATCAGGACCCCTCCCCCAATGCCATTGTTAAAAGACCAGTTTGCCACCGTTTGCAAGTTTTTGATGTATTTGATGTATTTTAATGTGCGTGAGTGTTTTGCCTGCACGAAGGTATGTTTACCAAATGTATGCCTGGTGACCTCCAAAGCCAGAGGATGGCATTGTATCCTTTGGAACTGTAGTCATAGGTGCTGTGAGCTGCCATGTGGATGCTGGGCATCAAACCCAGGTCCTCTGTAAGAACGAGTGGTCTTAACCATTGAGCCATCTCTCCAGTCTGTTTATAATTTTATATCTTTGAGCCAACATGGAGTCAAGCATGTTGAATGATTTAAAATAAGGGAGGGAGGGAGAGAGAAAGAGAGAGAGGAGAAGAGAGGAGAGGAGAGAGAGAGAGAGGCGGAGGTAGAAGGAATGGAAGGAAAGCCATAGAGGGAGGTGCCCATCCATCTGGACACTAAGCATTCGCTGAGGCCAGCTGAGGGTCTTGCTTCTCTGCCTGGCAAGAGAAAAATCTAAAGTTGCTGGGTGGAGTGGGTAAGGTGGGATCTGTGGACACCTGTAGTACTTACTACGTGTACTATGGTACTACGCCTGTAGTGTGGAGCCTGCACTACAGGACCGTTTGTGAGCCAGGCAAGGGCCTGGAGATTTAAACACACAAAGACTCACAGACAGAGACACGGGTCATCCTTGAAACAGGAATGCCCCAAGAATGCCCCCTTTATTGTGTCCAGGGGAAGCTTATATAGGGATCCTTAACTGATAGCCATGCCCCAGCCAAACCCACCAGAAACCACTCCCCTGCCATCAGGAACTCCTGAGGGTCTCATGCTCAGAGCAGATGCAAGCATAACACGTTGTTTACAAGAAATTTAGGATCTGGGGGTTCACAGCTCCCAACAGGGATCCTAGGTAGAGTTGGACGGCAAGGCTAGGGTCCACCTGGGGCTACTGAGCGTGAGTGTGGCTGCCCCCAGCTTGTCCGTGTGATGCTGGCCGTGGACAAAGGCAGCTTGAAACAGCTGGTCATTCACACGGCCAAGAAGCAGACAGCAATGAATCCTTTGTAGTGATTGGCTCACTTTCTCTCTTGTATACATCCCAGAATCCCATGCCCAGGGAAATCCTGCCCACAGTTAAAATGTGACTTCCCCATTATGATGGACTGTACCCCTGAATCATGATCCAGAATAAGCCCTTTGTCCCTTAGGTTGTTTTTGTTGGGGTCTTTATCACAGCAGTGGGGAAAGAAACCAAGACATGCCCCATGTGCCTGTTCCACACAGCTTGAGGGGCTGAAGCTCTTGGGGTTAGATCACAGATAAACTGCCTCCCACTGGATTCTTGTTCCAATGTCCATCTTGGGCCCTGCCTATGTCAGATGGTGTACTGGCTCCGTGACTTCTGTGTGTTGGGGCGTTTATGGATACACCTAACAAGCACCTGGTGAGGGCGTGTACTTGTTAAACAGTAGGTACCAAGCCAAATGCATCTCTGGAACAGACTGAGACCATCCCCATGGGAACCTTACAGGTGAGAGGCCATGTTTATGCATGTTCTTAACTTGAGCCAGCTGGAGAGGTAGCTCGGTAGGTAAAGCACTTGCTGAGCAGACCTGAGTTTGAATCCCCGGCTTCTGTGTAAAAAGCCAAGCGTGGTGAAAGTGCTTGGAATCCCAGAGATGGGTAGGAGGAGACATCTGATCAGAGAGAGACTGTTGTACATTGCATAGGTATGTACACACACACACACACACACACACACACACACACACACACACACGAGTAATTATTAGTGAAAAGGAAAATGGAGCCATTGAGGTTCAGAGAGATTAACTTCCTTGTCTAAGGTCACAGCCAGGGGACTGAGAGGCAGCCTGGCTGGCCTGGCCCAGAGCTCACTCCCTTCTCACAGCCACTATTGAGCTGGCCAGTAATGGGGACAGAACGGGACATTTGCAGGGAGGCCCTGGAGCCCTGAGACCGGGAGCAGACACTTGCAAAGCCCGGCTCCAGCAATGTGCTCACGATGGCTCTCTGCTCTGCACAGAGCCCGTCTGTTCATCTCCAGGTCTGCAGCATGGGACCCTTTCTCAGCTGCCAAATCCTGCTAGTGGGGACAGAAACCTCTGAAGCCAAGGCACACACAGGTCACCTGTGTGGTCAGACATGGGGATGGGATCATGCCACCTTTCCCTAGTTTGCTGGACAGCTGTCAAGGAAAACAACCATCTGGCCGACAGAACCTTCCTAGAAACCTCAGTGAGGCTGCAGAACGTGCATTTCTGCATGGGCACCTGAGGTGCTGGGTGACCCATGGCTGGCCACAAACCCCAGATGCAGCTTGCCAAGGTCGGTCTGCTATCGGCCTCCCTCAGATTCCTGTTAGCAAACTCAGAGGCCTGGAAGTGCTGTGTCTGACACCACCATGTTTCCCTGTGTGAGGGGCTTTTCTCCCGCGTGTTTCCTGTTTCCTGGGGAGTCTATTGGTATTCACTCCAGAGAGAGTGGGGGGCTGGTAAAAGAATGATTCCACTGAAGCCCCCCACAGCTAAGTTTCTTGGGGTTGCTCACAAGAACATGGGTGAGAGATTACCAGAGCATGGACACGTATGCCTCTGGGGAACCCCCACCCCCAACAACTGTGAACTGCTTCTAGATCCTGGGGGTGTGGCTCATAAGTCTTGTGAGCCATGGCTCCTTGACCCTCCACTGGGGATGGTCAGAGAGCTGGACTTTCTTGGGTAATCACGGCTGCTCTGATGGCCAGCAGGCAATGACTGTGTCCCACCAGGTAGACAGTCCCACACTCCAGCTCTTACTCCAGCAGGCAATGACTGTGTCCCACCAGGTGGACAGTCCCACACTCCAGTCTGACTCCAGACTCTCTTCACTGTCTGACATGGGTGACCTGTGGAGAAGTCAGCTGGGCAAGTTAAGTCAGTAGTGTTGGCCCTAGAAGGAGGCTTGTGGCTCCCAAAGTTAGGGCCCAGAAGGCCCCAGCTGCCAGGATCCAGATCTGGGCTCTGTCTCTTCTTGGGGCCAATACAATGGCTACTATTGTGTCTCTCGTCTCTGCTACAGCCTGTCCAACCCTGTCTCCTCACCGAGACCTGAGAGGAGCCTTTGTCTCCATTCTCAGCAGCAGAGCCCAACACCAAGGTCCCAAGAGGACTGACCCGCCCGTCGGAGAGAAGGCAGCTAGCTATCCAAGGGTGTGTGGGCCCACCCCACAGTGACTCTTCAAAGAGTGGTGGGCGGTAACGGACTCAGGGCTGGTCTGGGGGAGCTCATAGCTAGATCCTTGTCAGACTGCAGCTGTGGGGTCCTCTGACTGCAGTGATGGGGAGCCCTCCACAGCAAAGACGTGCAGGAGCCACAGCCTAACCAGAGAGCTCAGAGAGGGTGTCTGTCCTCTGTCATGGTTATATCCATTACTGCCCTGTCAGACAAAGCAAGTCCTTCAGTGACTTGAATGGCCCTCCGGCTTCTCCCTCTCCAGATCTTTGCCTTGGCATTTGACCTCAGTCACACCCTAATCCAGCTGGAGCAAGGTCTCAAGGCCACACACACACACACACACACACACACACACACGGGGTGGGGGCAGTGTCATGTACCCCCCCCCCCAGAAAGGAGACAACTGAGAGTGAGCTTGACCTCATCAGGGGGGCCCTTCAGGGCTGCATCAGCGAGTCTCCTACTGGCCTCAAAGAAAGAAGTGAATAGTGATCTATGAATTGCTATGGGAACGGGCAGGCGCAGGAGGATGCTGGAGCCCTAAGGACCACAGCACAGCAGCACAAGGTTGGAGTCCACCTTGGCGAAAACTCTGAACTCTGGTGAGGTGACACACAATATTGTTGATTTTAGTTGGGGTTGAGGGCTGAGCAGACACACCCCACTCCACAGGGGAGGAACCCACAGAAACCATGAAACTGTATTTATGTTCTGCTGAGGTCCTGGTGCTCTGAGACCAAGGACAGGCACAGGTGTGTCACTGTGAGGGGCTCCCTCGCTGCCCAGCTGCCCTGCATCCCCAACAGTGAGTTTCTTAATGTTTTCTTACCTTACTAGAGCCCTGCCTCTGTTTTAAAACCTTTTTAAAAACAGAAAATGAAAAAGGAAAGTTGGCGTTCGTCCTGTTTTGTCCAGGGTGTTAATTACTTGTCTCACTGCTTTGACAGAACAGTAAGAGTCACTTAAGGAAGGGAGAGTTTATTCCAGCTCTGGTAGGGAAGGCAGGAGCATGGGCTGGCTGGTCATGTGATCCACGTAGAAGGCGGTGGGTCACATGACCCGCAGTCAGGAAACAGAGAGAGTTGGACACTGGTGGGTAGATAGCTTTCTCCTTTTTATTTAGTCTGGGACCACAGTTAACGTGGTGCCGACTATGCTCGGGATAGGTCTTCCCACCCCAGTTAATCTAGAAGATTCCTCACAGATATGCTCTCTGAGATTTGTCTCCATGGTGATTCTAAATGCAGTCATGCTGTTAATAAAAGTTAACCATCACAGCTGGGTGGTTGGTTGAGGTTTTTGTTTTTCTTCTAAAGTTTTCCTTTGGACTGAGGGAAATTAGCCTTCTCTTTTCAGGGCAGTGCACTATCCCCACAGTGGCGTTGACTCTTTGTTGGGTAGAAATCTGACTTTGCTCTGTGAAACAACTGAGCTTTGCATTCTGACTGAGTTTAAAGGCCACCCTCGTTTCAGAGATATTTTAAAAGTTCTCTTTTTTCTTTTCTTTTTTAATCCATCTTGGGTCCATCTGGAAATATTTTAAGCCTAAATGTCCCAGTGCCATTTCCTGGAGACCCATTCCCTGCTTTACATTGCAACCTTCCTCAGTAGTCAACTTCTTTACGTATCTGCGGCCATTTCTAGACTGTTCTGTCTACATGCCAGGACCACTGTCTTAATTATGGAGGGGATGGTCTATCTCTCTCATGGATCATTTTCAGAATTTGCTGGGATAATGTTTTCATGCAATTTCACAGTCAGTGTGCTGCTTCCCTTCCCAAATCCTTCTGGAATTTAACTGGAATTAATTTAATTTTTGTGGGTTGACAGCACAGTTTCCCCATAAAATGCATCATTCACTGGGAATGGTGGTGCACAAATTTAATCCCAGCACAAAGGAGACAGAGGCAGGTGGATTTCATGAGTTCAAGACCAGCTTGATCTACAGAGTGAGTTCCAGGACAGGAAGGGCTATACAGAGAGACTCTGTCTCAAAAACAAACCAATAACCAAACATGTTTCATGCTTGTCAAGAGCAGGGTCTAATGCTCCATCTGCCTGTGTTTCTGGGAGGTGTCTTGTATTTTTTCCCAGTGGGTCTGTCCTGGCTAGTTTTATGTCCACTTAACACAAGCTAGAGGCATCTGAAAGGAGGGGAACTCAGTTGAGAAAATCTCTACGAGATCCAGCTGTAGGGTATTTTCTTGATTAGTGGTTGAAGGAGGAGGTCCAGACCACTGTGGGTGGGGCCATTCCTGGGATGGTGGTTCTGGGTTCTATAAGCAAGCGGCTGAGCAAGCCAGTAAGATCAGCCGCCACAGCCTCTGCATCCGCTCCTGCCTCCAGGTTCCTATCCTGACTTCCCCCCGTGAACTGTCTAGCTGGGAGAGTAAGCCAAATAAACCCCCTCCTCCCCAGTTTGTTTTTGATCATGGGGTTTCATCACAGCAATAGTAACCCCAAGACAGGGCCTTTCTTCATTTTTGTGATCAGTTATTCCTGGATACTTCGTCTCCTTGGGACCATCAAAGACATGTGCTTTCCTTCAGCATGTGTCCAGGGTGGCTGTCCATCGGCTGTGGAGTGGCTATGATTTCTATATGGTAATCTCATCCCTTCCCCTCTGTGAACTCCATTTTATTCTCTACCCTCTCCCCTGTATGAGTATGGGAAGGTGGACAGGTGTGTGTGTGTGTGTGTGTGTGTGTGTGTGTGTGTGTGTGTGTGTGAGAGAGAGAGAGAGAGAGAGAGAGAGAGAGAGAGAAAGAGAGAGATAGAGAGAGAGTGTGTGCGGGTGAGTATGTGTGTGTTGAGGCCAGAGGTTGTCAACTTTTGAGTTGCATTCCTCAGGTGCCTGTTGACTTTTTTTTTATAAACTGGCCTGGAGCCAGTCTGTATAGCCTCGTCTAGCCTGGCAGCCAGCTGAACCGGGGATCCATCTGTTCCCCTCTTCTCCAGTGCTATATCTAGATGCACATGCCGTCACGCCTGGTTTATTCGTTGGCTTATTTTTAATTTTGTTCGTGTATGTATGCATGTATACATATGTGTATCCACATGTGCATGTGTGTGTGTGTCTGTGTGTATATATACACGTGTGTGTATACATATATGCATGTGTGTATGGCCCTTAGACATGAAGAATTGGCTCTCTGGGAAAGACAGTGTTTCTATGTAGTAAAGAATGACCCCACCTCAGCAAAGGTTCAGGATACTTGGGCTGCCAAGGGGAAAAGGAAGTGAGGAGAGTCCCAGCTGAAGGGTGTGGGCCAGAAGATCACCAGGCACCTATTTGGGCCCAGGAACCTGGTGAGCCTAGTCAGAGGACTAGGGCCACCCATTCTCTGTGTTGGTCCCTCCCTGGCCTTCCATCCCATCAGAAGGGCCTGAGATCTTCCTTGATTAACTGCAGTGCCTTGTCCCAGTCAGATATTCTGTTTGGGAGGTGACAAAGCCAGGTCTCCTCTGAAAGCAGGTGGTGGTATGGAGGACAGGTTCCAGTGACCACAGGCCTCCTTGGGGGGGATCCTGTGTGTTCTTCATGATTTATTTATTCTTGCATTCAGAAGACCTCACTAAGTTTCAACGTGTGTTGAATGCATTCTCTGTTCTGGGCTCAGCCTGTTTATGTTCTTCCGGTTGTTTATTTTCCTGTCCAAGAATTCACAGCTCTGAATGCCAGAGAAGATATGCCTGCCACACCATCTTCTCCGTGGTCAGAGTCAGACTTCCTGGCTTCAAATCCATGATCACCGCTCCTCATTCTGTGGCCTTCAGTGTGGCGGTCGGTCTTCCCCGGGGCTCACTGTCCTCTCCACAGATGGAGTGGCCATCCCTCTCATGCCCGGAGGGAACCGGTGCTCTGTGCTGGGTACAGCTCTCAGGGTGGCGCCTCCACAGCCTGAGCTATGCAAGGCCTTCACTACTGAAAGCCCTGGACGCAGTCACAGTTGCAACACTGCCGAGCTGGCACAGGGCACTGGTGCTGCGTGGAGCCATCCTTTCTCTGGGTAACTCCTCACTTTTGCAGAGAGTGGAGGAGGGTGAAGTCCTGAAGGAATTGTGGGCTGCAGCCTGAGCTTGGTCACATTCAGCTGACGGAAAACAAAACAGACAGCATGGCAGCAAAATCATCAACCTGGCACCTGGGTGAGCATGCTCTTCCTGCCAGGAGTCCAGCTCTGCCAGTGTTACAATGGCTGACATGCCTTGTAGCCCGCTCGGTAAATAACTGCTGCATGATGGGAAATCTGGATAGAGTAGCCTGGAGATGGGGTGCGGAGCGGGAGCAGGGGTCCTGTACTGGCTCCTGGAGATATGGAGGAGCAGGATCAGGGGTTCTGTGCTGGCGCATGGAGATATGGGGGGACAGGAGCAGGGGTCATGTCTGGTTCCTGGAGATGTGGAGGGGGTAGGGTTGGCAGGATCAGGGGTTCTGTGCTGGCTCGTGGAGATATGGGGGGGGCAGAAGCAGCAGTCTTGTGCTGACGCCTGGAGGTGTGGGGAGGAGCAGGATGTTGGGAGCAGTGAGCCCCCAAATCATGATTTTCTTGTAAACAACTTGTTTTCCCCTGAGCGGAGTGTCTACAGCTGCTCTGAGCACGAGACCCTCAGGAGTTCCTGATGGCAGGAGAGTGGTTTCTGGTGTGTTTGGCTGGGGCGTGGCTATCTCTATATAAGCTGCCCCTGAACACAATAAAGGGGGCATTCTTGGAGCAGTTTGGCATCAAGGATGTTCTATGTTTCTGTGAGTCTTTGTGTGGTTTCAATCTCCAGCCCCTTGCCTGGTTCATGAACTGCATGGTGGCGCATAGTGCGCAGATGGGCGTCATATGCCGTAGCAGGGGTCATGTCTGGTTCCTGGAGATGTGGGGGGAATGGGGTTGGCAGGAGCAGGGGTCTGTGCTGGCTCCTGGAGAGGAGGGGGGGGAACTTGGCAGGAGCAGCGGTCTTGTGCTGGCTCCTGGAGGCGTGGACAGATGTGGGAGGATGAGGTTGAGGTTGGCAGGAGCAGGGGTCCTGAGCTGACTCTCGCTGTGTGGCCAGGGCTGAGCAGTTTTGCTAGGGCTTCCTCAGCATTTGGGGAGCTGGGAAAGGTTAGTGCTTCCTGAGGGGAGCCTGGGGAGTCAGGAGGGAGAGAAGGCTGGGGAATCAGAGAGGAGGGAGCAAAGAGCCTGGGGAATCAGAGGAGGGAGAGGGGAGCCTGGGAAAACAGAGGAGGGAGAGGGGAGCCTGGGAAATCTGGGAGGGGGGAGAGGGGAGCCTGGGAAATCGGGGAGGAGTGAGAGGGGAGCCTGGGAAATCGGGGAGGAGGGAGAGGGGAGCCTGGGGAGTCAGGGAGGAGTGAGAGGGGAGCCTGGGAAATTGGGAAGGAGGGAGAGGAGAGCCTGGGGAATCAGAGGAGGGAGAGGGGAGCCTGGGAAATCAGAGGAGGGAGAGGGGAGCCTGGGAAATCGGGGAGGAGGGAGAGGGGAGCCTGGGGAGTCAGGGAGGAGTGAGAGGGGAGCTGTGGTCAGGGAAGCCTGGGTCCATCTGCACTGTGTGACTGACAGTCTAGGGGCAATTGGTGAGGCCAGCAGAGACAACTCAGCAGGGAAGGAGACTCAAGAAGGTAGTCTGGGTGCTTCTGATCAGTGTGCATGCCCAAATAGTCCACACCCTCTCTGGGATACTGCCCTGCCTCCTTGAAGAGTGGCAAGTGTGAGCCACTCACAGAGATCAAGGAATCCCCACCATTGCTCATCATGGCTTGATTGTTTTGGTCTTAGTCTTAAGGCTGAAGGAGGAGAAGGTACCAGAGAATCCAGGACCATCACCCTGTGACTGTGGACACGGCAGCAAGCACAGGTGGTGGCCACAGGTCCACGGCTATGATCTGTCGTTGCTGCTCAGTCAGGCAGGCTAGGGACCTGGTTCAGCTTTTGTGGGCCCCACCTTCCTTCTCCCCATTCCCATCTTGTCCACAGATGGGGGACCCAACCCTTGCTTCAACAACTTCAAATCCCACTGTGCGTGTTCTCCTTTATGACTCAGAATGTGTCTGAGCTCAGGGTAAGGAGGAAATGAGGCAGAGATGGCCATGACGACTGGCCATCTGCGTGACAGTCCTTTACATACCGGCTAACTCTGTACACCAACCTGCTGCCCACCAGCTCAGTCTGACACTGTGGGGTCACGGTTGGGTTCTGAAGTTTCAGGATAGAAGTCTGGCTCCGGCAGCCTTCCTAACGATGCAGAGAGAAGCAGACAGAGAGGCCCTGTGACCCCCGAGCTCATCTTCAGGTTACCGATACGAGCTTCAGACTTAAACAGAGAAAGAATCAGGGCAGATTCCCCCTTCGAGCTGGACACCAGTGCAGAACTGACTAGCACAGTTGGCCCAGACAGCCCCTGAATACTGTTCCTGAGCAGCCCTGGGCTGATGTGGGACCCAGCAGGCCAGGTGGGCTTGATATTGGGTCTGGAGAAGACAGGTACCATGCCAGCCTTCTCCACAGGTTCATGACCGCCTGGATCGCTACTGCTGCGGCTTTGAGCCTGAGCCCTCAGACCCCTGTGTGGAAGAGGGGCTTCGAGAGAAATGTCAGAATCCAGATGAGCTGCGGCTGGTACACATCCTGGTATGTTTCTTCTGCATGCACAGCGCCTTGCGGCGTGAGCACTGGGTACACCCCTCTCCTGCGCAGGTGACCAGACACGGGTTGCCCAGTCTTCTTTCTCTTGTCAGAAAACTTTGTCTTAAATAATACTTCTAGGGAGCCAAACATAAAACAGGCAAAATGGATACTGAGAACTCAGCTGAGTTGGTGTGTGTGTGTGTGTGTGTGTGTGTGTGTGTAAAATCCTCTTTTCACTGATCCTCAAGACGCTTCAGGGAACTCTGAGGTCTTTTAGAGGCAGAGTTTGATAATTGGGCTCTGAGGGGAAGGGAGAAGAGGCAGACAGAGGGAAACTTGGGTCCTGAAGCCGAGCATGGAAGTCTGGAGACTGTGTGGGAACTGTGTGCTTGAGTGTGCAGGCCAGAGGAGATGGCCTCTTATTGCCAAACACCAGAATTTAAAGGTGTGTATGTGTTCCTGTGAGCTCATGCATGTAGAGGCCAGAGGCTGACACCTTTAGTTTTTGAGACAGGGTCTCTCGGTGAACTTGGAGCTTGCCAATTCAGCGAGACTGGCCTTTAGCCCTAGGGACCCGCCTCTCTGTGTTCCTCAGCGCTGGGACTGCAGGAACACACAACCACCCCTGGCTTTTCTTACAGGGTTCTGAGTTTTCAGGTTCTCATGAATACGTGGAAGCCCATTACTCCCTGAGCCATCTCCCCAGCCCCATACTGTATTTTTTTTAAAGTACTAGAGAATTCTGTCTTGCATGTTTTAGTGTGTAAAGGATTTTAGAGATGCCAAAGAATCGTGCCTGTATGTGATATGGCTTTGTTATAGAATATTATTTTAAGATGTGTGAGTTTTGTTTATGCTGTATTTGTTTAACTCTTTGAAGCTGTGTTACCGTGCCTGTCTTAAAACATCTGCTGGTCTAATAAAGAGCTGAATGGCCAATAGCGAGGCAGGAGAGAGAATAGGTGGGGCTGACAGGCAGAGAGGAAAAATATGGGGGAGAAAGCATCTAAAAAGGAGAGAGGAAGGAGGAGGATGTCAGGGGCCAGCCACACAGCCAGTGGCAGAGTAAGAAGGAAAGAGAAGATAGGAATAGAGAAAGATAAAAGCCCCAAGGTCAAAGATAGCTGGGATAATTTAAGAAAAGCTGGCAAGAAACAAGCTAAGATCAGGCACTCATAACTAAGAATAAGCCTCCATATGGGATTTACTTGGGAGCTAGGTGCCCGTCAAAAGACTAAAGAGCCAAAAGAGTAAAACAGTGAAACTTCACACAACATGGCATGATGCTTCGGACCTAAGGAACACACCTTCTTTTGCGCCTGCCAGTTCAGTTCCCACCCATGCTCCTGACCCCACTAACCACTATACCAGGAACCCGCCCCCTTGTCTTGCAATTTAGAAGGTGGAGTTACGGCTCACTGCTATGGGTTCAGGTCTGAGTTTGCCCCAGTTGCTTATTAGCTGTGTGACCTTGTGTAAACTGCTTAACGGCTTTATGCCTCCTAAGGCTGCTGGGATGATCCACAGAGATGGCACCCAGTGCTGGTGTAGAATAAGCTCTCGGCCATGGGACCACGAGAATGGGGGGGGGGAGGGGGGCTGAAGGACAGACAGCCGAGAATGCCCTTGAAACGGACAGAGTGGGACCACTTACACTCTGCCCTTACCAATGGCTGCCCCTGCTCATCTTCTTCCCCTGAGGTCCGGAGCAGTGATCCATCTCGTTTGGTGTTCATAGACAATGCCGGCAATCTTCAGCAACCTGAGGACAAGCTGAACTTCCGACTACTGGAAGGCATAGATGGGTGAGGATCCAGGGCATTGACAGAGTTTGAGGTGGGGATAAGGCTTGAGACTACTCTGTAGACTACGGAATGCTCAACTAAATCTCCTCAGAGGGCTAAAGTCCATCAGATCCAAGTTGTACCTGGGTCTGCAGAGACTGAGGAAGACTGAGAGGGGCCACAGGAATCAGGCCTGTCCCTCCGTATCCAGAGGGCTTCTGGTTCCTGCACAATAAGAGCTGCCCTCCCTCAGTTTGTGAAGGCTAGCTCATCCTGGATCTAGGTGAAAGAGCTAGCCTGGGGACCTGCCCTTCCTTGACCACTCTCAGTAGGCAGCTCAGCCTTCTCCAGGGCCTTTTGGGCTTCACTGTCGGATGGGGCCAATCCGAGAGCACTACCGTCTGCTTTCAGGACACAGCAGGTCACAGACTCCTCTGACAAGAAGCTAGTGGGCACAGACCTGGCATTTCCCTGGCTGACTGTGCTGGGTTCCCCCTGGGGGGGGGTGGAGGGGGAGTCCAGGGCTCATGCTTCGTGGAGACTGAGCTCACTTGTGCCTTTCCTTTCCTGCACTGCTCTGGGGCTTTGGCCCCAGGTTTCCCGAGTCTGTCGTGAAGGTTCTTGCATCAGGGTGTCTACGGAACCTGCTGCTCAAGTCGCTACAGATGGACCAGGTGTTCTGGGAGAGCCAAGGTGGAGTCAGAGGTCTGAAGCACGTCCTAGAGACACTGGAGAGGCGAGGACAGGTCCTGCTGAGACACATACAGAGGCACAACCTCACGCTGTTTGGGGACAAGGACCTGTGAGTTCACCTGTCTGGGAAGAGCACACCTTGCTGGAGGACTTCCCATGATGTGAGCCTGAGCTGGTGAGTGTGCCTCCCATTGGCAGGATTTCCTTGACACAGTTGGCCATCCCAGACAAATGGGGAAAGCCAGAGGCAGGAGGAGCCTACAGCGCCATGGGACGGAAGGCTCACCTGCTGGGGATGGTGGGGCGCCTTCAGTAGCACATTCCTGTCTGCATTACCAGCTCTGGCTATTTACTCCCACGCAGCAATAAATATGTTTAAGAATGTTCTGTGTGCCGGGCGATGGTGGTGCAGGCCTTTAATCCCAGCATTCGGGAGGCAGAGGCAGGCGGATCTCTGTGAGTTCGAGACCAGCCTGGTCTACAAGAGCTAGTTCCAGGACAGGCTCTAAAGCCACAGAGAAACCCTGTCTTGAAAAAAAAAAAGAATGTTCTGTGAACCATTCCCTGCACGTGTTCATGCAGTACTGTGTGTGTGCATGTGTGGAGATATGTAAGCAATGAACCTGGAACGTCATGCATACTAGGCAAGTACTCTACCAGCTGAACTATATGCCCAACCACAGAAGCCTATTTTAAGATTCATTTTTTTTTTAAATTTATTTTTAAGTGCATGGGTGTCTTGCCTGCCTAAATATTTGTGCCATATGTGTGTACCTGGTGACTGCAGAGGCCAGACCCCTGGGACTTGACTTACAATTATAGACTGCCATGTAGGTGGTGAGAATTGAACCTGGGTCCTCTGGAAGAGCAACCAGTGTTCTTAGTAACTGGGCCATCTCCCCAGCCCCTAATTTTTATTTATTTGTGTGTGTGTGTATGCCACATGTGTGCAGGTGCCCATGGAGGCCAAAAGAGAACCGGATCCCTGGAACTGGAGTTATAGGGGGTTGTGAGCTGCCTGGTACGGGTGCTGGGAACTGAACTCTGTGTAATCCTCCACAAGAGTAACAAATGCTCTTAACCACTGAGCCATCTTTCCAGTGGCAAAGGGGAGGAGGCTGCTGTAAAAACCGAATTTCCCTATTGTAGAAATGATCATGTCCATGTTAGCCATGGCAGGTTTGGTTGGCTGGCTTCCCCATGTAAGATGTTTGCCCTTCCTTGGTCGCACGTTAGTTTTGACTCTGAGCCGCATATACTCAGCCCCTGCTGTTACACTTGTCTGTTTCCTCTGTCTGCCATCTATGGCTTGACTCTGTCTTCTGCAAAGTCGGAAACTAGTTCCATGCAGTCAAATTGGTCCTGCCTTCTTAGGCTGCTGCCCCTTCAGATCGCTGAGATATCAGCTGTGTCCTTCTCCTTCACTATTTGTATGAAATTTGCATGTGAGAGTGGTTTGGCTAGGGGTGTAACTTGTTTCCTTGTACAGATTCTGTTCAAGAGTCTAGTCTGTTCCCACTGATCTGAAGGCACACCCTTATCAGATAAGCTCCCAGGAACACAGAGGCCCACTCAGGAACTGTACTATATTCTGCCGATAGGGTTTCTCCCCACTTCAACAGGACATGGTTCTAATCAAAGTTACTTTATTCTGTCTGGTAGCACAAGTATCCACTTAAAAATATTTATTTTATTGTATGTGTTCTGTCTGCATGTATGTCTGTGCACCACTGGCATGCAATGCCCACAGAAGCCAGGAGAGGTCACTGCATCCTCTGGAACTGGAGTTACAGATAACTGAGCTGCCTCAGGAGTGCTGGTAACTGCAGTTGGGTCCTCTGGGAGAGCAGCTGGTGCTTTTACTGCTAAGAAATATTTCTAGCCCTTCAGATAAGTATTTGTATGAGTCTTTAATGGGAAAATCAAATTTTCAATTTTATTTTTAATTCCTCATTTATGGTGGTGTGTGACCTCCATTGTTTTTTGGGGAGGACGGCTGAGTGACAGCTACAGCAACGTCTGCATCTTACTCCTGGCTTTAATGAGGGCATGCCCATGTCTCACTGTTGACCGCAATCAGAGAGAGCGCATGACCACGCACGACCCAGGTCAAATGTGACTTTATGGATATCTATCCCCCATGGATGCGCTCCGCTTCATGGCCTCTGTGCGAGACACTGCCCGTGTTCCCTTCACAGCCCTGTTCCTAGCCCACTGTGTCATCTCCCTTGATAATCAGAAAGAGCTGGGTGCTCACTACCAACTTTGCTTCCTGTTGTCCAAGACTTGCCAAGGTTATCTCCCTCTGAGCTGTCAGCTCAAGGTGGCTCCTAAGGCCACCCCCAAATACAGGCAACTGCCCCTGTGTGTGTTCACCACCACTGCTAGATGCTAAACCCCTACGGCTGAAGGGGAGGAATAACAACAGTCTTACTTGGCGGCAGACTCTATGTGTAACACCAGCCAGCCAGGCAAGATGCGCCTGCTGACACAATAGTGTCAGGTCTGTCACAGGGCAACCGGCTGCTCTGACTGGCTGAGGCCCACTCCGCAGGTTTGACAGTAAAACCTGTTAGAAGCCTGTGGTCGGGTAGGTCATGGGCCCCAATGGGGAAGCTGCTGTTAGGTTTTATGGACGTGAACACCCATGAAACTGTCTTCTCTCACGCCTGTCAGGGCTGCCGTCAGCTTTGGGAGGGCTTCCCTTTGCGGTGGCCCGCAGTACCTGGAGACTGAAGCCTGGTTAAAGTGCTGGGGATAAGCGACTGTGGGACGCCCATCCGTGGGGCATCGACCTCAGTCTCTCCAGGGGACACCAAGACGCAGGGGATGACGGATGGCGACTTCTTGGCGTTCTCGACCTCACAGCAGCTGCGATGACCAACACAAGATGGGGTCCAGCTCTACCTCATCATGGAAGTGGGATGGGTTAGTGGATGAAGGGAGACATTTTCTTCAGTTGGGTGGCCGATGGCAAGGCCTGTGCAAACAGACCCTCTTCCGCGTGCTTCTAGGAAACCCTAACAAAACTCATTGGCTCAAATAAAGACACACACAAAAGGACACGAAAATAGGAGGGGTGGGCTGGATAGGAAAGTTTAACAGGGTGAAGGGATTGGAATGTCCTGTATATATGCATGAAAATGTCATATGAAACCCGTTACGAGGTATAACTCATATGCTAATATGACATTAAAAAAGACGACCATAGATGTTCATCATTTAATGACTGCTCCAAACACACCTGTCACTCAGCTACAGATGAAATTCACAGAGACCATCTGCCTAGCCCACCAACCACACGACCACCATTTCTAGAAGCCAGGACCCGTACCATGGCCACGGCAGGAGACAGCGGATCAATTAGCAAGAGCTGATCCCTGGGACCTACGGGTGCTTCCTCCTCACCACAAAGGAATTTCCCCTCAGAGTGGCAGAAGGGGAGGGCACCACCTCTTTAGGGCACACCCGCAGCAGTGAGAAGCCCCTGGGAGAAGGCCTAGCCCAGGCCCACTCAATAAATAGGTAAGTCATCACCACAGTTGCCAGCAGGGCTGTGGACCTGGGAGAGCCGCGGCCTAATAGCTACGTGTTGCACACCAGGACATCTGCGAAAGGTCCCAGGAGGCTCCTGTTGAAGATGCAGCGGACCCACACCAGGTAGGTGGTAAAAGGTCTGATGTTCTCCGTGAAGGTGTGGTTCTGCAGGGTCAGCATGTACGGCGTGTACGTGTTCTCACCTTGCTCCTGCAGCCACACCTCATACCTCACCTCCTTCACTTTAAGGAATCTGAGGTTCCACGGCATCTGCCAGGACACAGACAGGTGGGCCTCGGTGGCGCCCTGCACAGACGCCTGGCATCGAGCCTCCTGCACCTTGCCTGGGTACAGGCTGAATGCCCACTTCTGCCTCCGCGGTCCCGGCCGGCCCTTCACTACACGCTGAATGGATTGCATGAGGGACGGGATGTCCACTCTGGTGTCCTGGTAGATTCGGAAGAGCCACTCTGGGTTCCGGCAACAGAGATGCCGGGGGACCTCTCGGCTCTGGAGGATGCGGGCCTGCTCAGCCCGGTCCAGGTGGGTGATGCCCCCTTGGTCCCAGGGCCGCTCGGGGTGCGTGACTGTATTCTCCCGTACCATGTTTCTCCAGGCTACGTACTGCAGGTCCATGCCAGGCAGGGTGGCCAGCGTCTTGTATGGGGTGTAGTGGTCAGGGTTGACAGCGTAGGGGAAGAGCTCAACCACGGTGGACCCACGGGGCAGGAAGAGGGCTGTGACCAGCTGGGCACCGTGCATGCTGACTAGCATGGAAGCGTTGCTGACCAGCCGCACCACGTCTGCAAAGCTGTGGTCCTCCAGCGACACCGTCACCGTCTTCATCTGGAACTCTTGCGCTAGCTCCAGCAACAGCTCCGCCTCGTTCAGGATGAGTCTGTTCTGGGTGCGACTGAAGACCAGAATATATTCCTCGCCCAGCGGCGCCCCTGTGTGGCTCACGTTCAGCTTTTCGATCATGAACCGCGTGAACTGCCGGATCTCGTGGCCAGAGACGAGGATGTTGGCCTTTGGGCCTTGGGGCTGGACAAAGCCATACTGGTACCAGGTGGTGACCTTGGACAGGCCCACAAAAGCGTGGGAAAAGCAGAGCAAACGGCCCAGCGTCTTGAGCTGCGAGCGTAGCAGCGGCTGCTTGGGGCTAAGGAGTTTGTAAAGGTCAAAGTGGGCGCCCTCACCCCAGCCCTCCATGAAGAAGAGCCGGGCTTCTTGGGCCAGACCTGGGAACTGCCTCAGCGTGTAGAAGAGGGGGAGCAGGTCGTCATGGAAGACATGCATGAGGTTATCGGGGTTGAAGCGGTTGGTGATGAGGGCCACATCGGGCACAAACACTGGCTTTGGCAAGAAGCGCAGGGCTCCCGCAGGCAGCTCCACAAAGTTGAAGTACTGGGCGTTATGGTCCTCCACGGTGGACAGGTCCAACAGCGCGGGCTGGAAGCGCCGGGCGCCCAGATTGGGCAGCATCATGGATGAGTTGCCATGGAAAAAGATGAACTCTTCGATGTCATTGGAGTAGCAGAGCCACTTGAAGCGACAGATGCGATCCGTGTGGGTGCGGCCAGTGCACACCATCTGGGTGCCACCCTCCGTGAGGATCTGCAGGGCCTTTGGGTAGTCAACCCTCAGTCCCGAGACCGGGTCCAGGGACTGCTGCCCGAGGGCCAGCTCTTCCTCTAGGGCGGCTGCATGCTCGCGCAGGCGCACATGCTTCCACAGAACGGCAGCCAGAACGGACACCAGGAGGGCATTGAGCACCGCAGAGAGGTGCATCCTACAGCCACCAGGGTTCTTAGGGAGATGACGACGGCTGGGCAGTGCCACAGCCCGGTGGGCTTCACGCATCCATCCCTCTGTGTCGGAGGACAAGGAAGAGCCTGTGGAGGGAGAGAGGAAGGAGTCAGCCCAGCCAGGCACCTCAGCACACTCTGCCAAGCGTTCCCACCACAGCGGCTTCAGCAAAGCAGTTGTGAGTCAAAATCACAAGTCCTAGGCTGTTTAAATCTCATGTGTTTTCACGGGCACATGTGTGCACGTGTGCTTGGAGACCAGAGGCCAACATCACGTGTTTTTCCTTGACCGCTCTACACCTTGTATTTTTGGGACAGGGTCTATACTGAACCTGGTACTCACTGATTCAGCTAGACTGGCTGGGCAGCGATCTCCAGATCCTCTTGTCTCTGTCCAGTGCCAGCATTTAGAGGTAAGTAGATTATTGAGTCATCTCACCAGCCCCAGGGACCATTTGTTTAGATGAGTTACCCTTCTGCTCACGCCGGCGTCCCTTGGCTGAAGAGCTGGGAGGATGAAGACGGCTTTTCAGCTCCGGATGAGCAGCCCGTGTGTTAAGTAACATCCTCCCTTTCAGCAGCAGCAGCTTCCGGGATCTGCTCTGCTTTACCATAAAGCACCGTGTGGTATCAACAGCCTCTGAGGACGCCAGAAGAGAGCTATGACGGAAGGACATTACCACCACCAGAGCTCTGCAGAACTTCAGCAAGGTCCAGGTTTGGGGCCAACATCTGTCTCCAAACAGAACCCCTATATTGGGGATGGAGTGGTCATTAGACAGTGCCAGCACCGAGTCACATTCAAGGCCAAGTGCATTCATTCACTTGGTCCCGGTGGCCTTTCTTTTGGGATTCAGGCATTCTAGAAAAAGCACACATTCAGCAGCCCTGTCGCAGGCTTTGGGGTCAGAAGTGACGCGCTGCTTGAAATCCCAGTCCTGGCACCCAATGCTTTTGGATGCACACAGGAGTCATTTCGTTCAGTTAGGATCCCTGACAGGTGAGGCCTCCAGTGCAGGAAGTGGAAAGGGCTGGGACACTTGATGAAGGGCCACACAAACCACGTGCATTCTGAAGCACCCCGGGTACACTGCTGCCATCACGATTCAGAGCCCAGGCTGGCCAGTGTAAGGCAGGTACTGTCCCTTCCCATCGATACTACATGAAACAGGGTTTTAAACCCAAGCACAGGAATCTTTCCAAAGAAGACAGAGGCCAGCCAGTGAACATGGCCAGAAATCACCCGACCGAGGTACCCTGGCCTGGACCTCCAGGTTAAGTCAGCACAGGGTGCTCACCTCCATCTATGCCCGCTCTTCCTAAGGGTTCCTCAGTATGTGCACACTTCTCTGAGCCACCGTGCTGAGTCTCCTGGGACCCAGAGGAGGCAGAGACATGTGACTCTCGGGGTGTGGAGAGCTCACCTCTGGAGCCCTGGCCCAATCCAGTGACATGCTGCCAAGAGGGACCAGTCAGACTGGGGGGAAGCCAGTTCGTGTTCCTACCCAAGGGACAGGAGGAAAGGGATGTCCCCTGGCTGCCAATGTCAACCATGAGCAAACTGGCTTGAGGGCACAGACAGTATGCCCAGGATGGCACAGCAGGGGACCCTGGTGATGTTTCCAAGTCTGCCGTGACAGAGCTTTCTTCATCTTTGAAGCCAGACTCAGTTGAGGCTCTGTCTTCTCATAGACAAGCACATGCTGGGAGGGCACAGCTTTCTGAGTGATGTGCTCAGCAGAATGATGCAACATCCATTTCCCTGTGGACCCTCCTAACGTGCATATATGAAACTGTCTCCCTAAGACACCCCTCATCTCTCACACATACAGCAAACCAACCACCTAGACACTCAGCAGCTTGACACAAGTGCCCTCTGCTGGACAGAAGCAGAACTGCGACAGTCTTAAATTGAAAGTGGGAGATTAAGGGAGACAGGACTTGGCTGTTTCTGGGCCCTGGGAAGATGAAGGGTGTTTCTAGCTAGATGTGAGCACCCATCCCATGGCCTGCCAATATGGCACTGGTAGAGGGCAGGACAGACACAGAATGTTCCACAGAATTCACTGGGCACGTCAGGGTCTCATGTTACCCTTTCAAGGGGAAAACCGTAACCTGCTGAACCGTGTGGTCTCAAGCACGGGGTGGACTGACTGGGTTTCAGCCAACTTTGTCACTTATAGTCAGGCAGCCTGAATCACGGCTGAGCGACTGGAACCTAATGGCTGGAACTGTGACACCTTGATTAGGAACCTACACTCCTCCCTGCTGGAACCGTGGGCAGCTACGGCTATGTTGGCTTAACCTTTCTGACTGCCTTCCCTCCCTGCTCTCTCTCAGGTGAACCGGGGTGGAGGACGAACAACGGACTTGCTCCTCATCCTTGCTTTAAATATCCTGGAGGTCTTATAGTGGAGTCCCCATTTTGTCACCGTGGAGAAGCCAAGGTGTGGGGCAGTCAGTGGTCACAACATCCTTCCCATCTTTCCCATATTCTCCTGCATCTTCCCACCTCCACCCCAACTGCACTGTAGCACCCTACTTAAGCCAGTAGGACCAAAAGCTTTCGAAGAATCAGAGGCAGGGGCCACTGATTCCATCCACTGTCCCTAAAATCCTATGCTGGTTCTTTAGGACCTGCAGGTGAGCATGCTGTGTGAGGACCGAAGGAGACACCCCACCTTCTGAGCCCCAGTGCCTAGAGCCTCCCATCAGACGGGGTCTGGACAGGATGGAGGGGCTGTGATGGACAATTTAGAGAGAAGGAAGAGCCTGCTGTCTGTAGACTGGGCAGGGCCACCACGTGCATCCTGAACACAGCCCTCGAGCCTGGACCTGCTCAGTGTCTTAGCGTTTGTAGGCACTCATGACAGCTACGCCTAAAACCCTGCCTGTACCACACCAGGCTTTCAATAGAAAAATGAACCCCAATTCAGCAAAAAGCCCCTCCCACCCTACATATAAGAAGCCTATACTTGTGTAAGTCTCCCAGACTGCTGGCTGGGTGTGACTTCTCCCTGCGGGAAGGAGGTTAAGTCCAAAGAGAAGGAGGCCAAGGTCCCTGCAGTTTTCCCAGCCAGGTCTTGCTATGGAGACAGTTTAAAAGCAAGCCTGGCTGAGGGCAGACAAGTTCAGAAGGGCAGCTCCAATCTAACACTACTCTAAGAAATAGCCCCAGAACTTTAAATTGACTCTGTGATCCTGTCCCTCCCTCAGCAGAAGTGGCTTCTGGGACACCTCCCCTGCTCTGCTGAGGGGGTAGAGAGGACTGTAAATAAACTTGTGTGTAAACATGTGAGGGTGTGTGTGCACACGTGTGCACATGCCTGTGGAGGCCACTTGTGGACAAGCACATTCCTTGATGGCTCTCCACCTTGCTCTTTTTAGATGTTATGTATTTCTGTTTGCATGTATGTTTGTCTTCATGTATTTTTGTTCATCTGCATGTATGTTTGTCTGCATGTATGTATGTATGTGCATCCTGTGAGTACCTGGTGCCCCCGGAGGCCAGAAAAGGGCACCCAATGCCCGGGAACTGGAGTCACAGGTGGTTGTGAGCCGCCACGAGGGAACTGGGAACCAAACTTGGGTCCTAAGAGCAACAAGTGCTTTAACTGCTGAGCCATCTCTCCAACCCCACCTTATTTTTCTTTTTGGAGGGGGGAGTGGCGTCTCTTCACTTAACCTGGAGCTCACCAATTTGGCTAGCCAGCAAGCTCCAGGGATTTTCTTGTCTGGCTCCCATCCCTCAGCCCCAGCACTGGGGTTACGGATGTCATAAGTCACCATGGCTTTTAATGTGGGTGCTGAGAATTCAAATTCAGGTTACTTTACTCAAGGGACCCAGACCCCTAGAAATAACATGGAAAAGACATTTACTATGGAAGGAAGGCACAGTACCAATGGCTTGGACTGGGTCATTTTCAGCCCCTTTCCCTGTTGTGGGGGACCCAAGCGAGAGGCCTTCTTTCCAGGAGAGGTGAGATGCCCAGGTGAGGCAGAGTGTGCGAGACAGACCCACCCTCATCTCCAGAAAGAAGTCAGGCTCTCGATGAGACCCCGTGGGCAACTTGACAGGATCTGGAATCACCAAGGAGACAAAACATGCCTGCTGAGGCTGGAGCTGTGTCCTGAAGCCTTTCATGTGGGGGCAGGCCCAGCACTGAAGATGATTAACATCAGCAGGGTGTGCTAACAACAGAGGGACGGACACCAGCCCACAGTGCTGATGTCTACGGTGGGGGGGGAGGAGGGTCGGGGAGCGGAGCAAGTGAACCTGACTGTCCACTCATCTCACAAGTCAGTATGTGTGCGTGCATATATATGTATACATGTACGCCTGTGTATATGCACATGTAAATTTATGCCTAAAGATATGTAATTTTATGTGATATATCGAGTGTGCGCATTTTTATGGAACAGAATCCAAAATCTTAAGAGAATGCCAGACGGGCAATGAGCTCTGCATTGGCCAAGTCAGTGTGTGTGTCGGACAAAAAGGACGAATGACATCCCTGACCTCCAAGTTCTCCCTGAGACTTAGAGCCCCTGTGACACCCAATGTGATGCAGTGGTCACGGCAAGGCACATGTGCGGCCATCACCGCAGGCCATCCTCCTCCCTGCAGACATCAGGGAGGTGAGCCATTGGTAGGGAATGCAGCTTCCTGCTAATTTTCCTCTGACGATCCCTCTGCTTTACGGTACCAAGGGGCTAGCCCATAATAGTCCCCAGAGGAAGAGCCAGGTCAGGTGGGTACAGAAGCTCACGGCCTGGGCTGGTTCCTTCTCCTCTTCAAACCTCTCTCCTTGTCTAGGGACTTGGGTGCTGTCTAGTCTGCTGTTAGTTAGAAACCTTAATGGAAGTGTGGTGGAAGAATTCAGTTTAGTGGCTCGGCCAGAACAGAGCTTGACAGAGCAAGATTCTGTGTCCACAAAAGCCCTTAAGTACAGGCAGGCATAAGGATGCTGACACACTCAACAGCCCAGCAGTGAGGGTGAGATCTCGTGCTGACAGGATCACCCATCAGCCTGGACATCGACCATGGGCACAGGCTCTGTTTCCTGAATGCCCCAGCCCCAGCCCATGAGTCATCACCTCTGATATGGAGGAAGTGCCCCAGGATTCCTAGTCAGGACACAAACTCACAGATCAGAAGCCAGCAGGGAAAGTCAAGTCAGGACAGACCCATGACCTGCTCCAGGGCCTGGGATGGGGGAGGGGACAGTTAGAGCTCAGCTTGCTGAGAGCTTGGCAGGACCACAGTCGCCATAGGCTGGTGGCTTACGTAGCAAACTTACCTCCTTACAGTCCTGGAGACTGGAGGTCCCACATTAGGGATCCTGGGCCCCAGGAAACACAATTCTGCCTCTCATGGGACTCCTCTGTGTCCCACAGATAAACTGACAAGCCCTGGTCTGTAATGGCAACCACACAAACTGAGAAGACGGGACAGGGCAACGGCCTCCCACCACCTGGCAGAATCAGGTGTGCATTGTTCATAAGCTCTGGTCCAAAGGCGGCAGCCCCAGCACCTGGGCTCCAGCTGCTGGACTGTAAGAACAGCTGTTCACCTGTGGCGCCCCCCAAGAGCTGGGCTGCTGACAAGAGGGGTCTGCCAGCTCCTGCTGGGCTAGGCTTGCACAAGAGCCAGAGGCCCAGTCCAGGAGGGGTGGTGGCAGGGTTCCACACTAACGTCACAGCAATCTGACTTTTTAGAAGCTGTTCAGATTTGTAGCTGAAATGGTATAATCCTTACTTTGACACCGCGAAATGTTTTTGGCCTGGATGCAGCATGCGTTTATTAGCGCTGAACTATGAAAGCTCTGGGTAGCACACAGATGTCCCCGTCGCTCTGAGTGGGTAAACTCAAACCTACTCCACAGGGTCAGGCTGGCCCTCAGGACGATCTCTTCCAACTTCTTCCACTTCCCGTTTTCTAGGTAGTTACATGATGGTTGTATGTGCACCAAAACTACATACGAGCCTAAGGCCGAGAAAACTTGCACATTTAAAGCACACTGGACTGTCTGGGAAGGGAATCATTCCTTCAGTAAGACGCAGGCAGCCCACGTGCCCTTGTAACACTTAGCAGTTAACTACAAAGGTGCACTGAGCAGTTCTGAGGTGTTGGGTTCCCCTGGAGCTGGAGTAACAGACATGAGTGTGTCAGCAGACCTGGCCGGGATCGGAACTCGGATGCTCTGCGAGAGCAGAGCAGGACCCTAACCACTGAGCTATCTCTCCGCCTTCACCTAGGAAACATCCTCTTGAACTCAGAGCTGGGAGATGTGAGCCCTGTATCAGCAGCAGATGTGGCAATGAATGCGCTTCAGCTCCTGAAGGAAAAACTCCAGAGGCCCAAGTTCCTTTGCTCTGTGGTGTGAAGGGTGATGAGCCCTGCCCCGCTTGTGCAGATGGGAGGAATCAGGTGAGCTGGAGGTGTGCTCAGCCTCCCCTGCTCGCCTGCAACCCTCTCACCAGGTACGATTCCCTGGTGATACAGACATCTGCTCACAGCTGGTGTCCACCTTCTCAGCATGAATGAGTCACCAGAAGCCTAGGGCCTCCTCTCTGGAGTCAGAGCAGCACCACCGTGTGGTCACACACAGGGTTGCATACAGTACACAAGGCACGACGAATAGGATATTACAAGTTCTTAAGGTGAAACCACAGGGGGGAAAAACTCAATTTTTCGTTATTGCTTTTTTGTTTTTCAAGACAGGGTTTCTCTGCATAGCCCTGGATGCCCTGGAACTCTCTGTGTTGATCAGACTGGCCTCACACTCAGAGATCCACCTGCCTCTGCCTCCCGAGTGCTGAGATTAAAGGCGTGCGCCACCACTGTCTGGCTCAAAAACAATTCTTACTTACAGGGACTACCAAATATCCATGGACCCCAAAATACCCATGTCAGGCAGGACTTAGACCCCATGTGAGACAGAATCCATCAAGATGCCCATGGTAGGAGAGACAGTTAAAAATACCAGAGAAATGCCCAGCACACACAGTTATAGCAAGAGACCCAAAGACGCTCTGCCTAGAGGTGAGCGGGTGAGTTCTGGGCAAGGCGTAGAGGGGTGTGGGTTGGTAGTGAACACCCCGTCCCTGTGTCCAGCTCTCCTGACCGTCCAGCAACCATGAGAACGCTAAGATTTGGAGTTCCTTCCCCACCTAAGCACAACTCAGTGAGAACATCAGGCTTTGCTGTGGAGACAGCAAGGGGATGAGGCTGCCAGAAAAGCTGGCTTCACAGCCTCAAGGGAAACGTGCAAAGCCCTTTGTAGGCAAGCCACTTGGTGGCGGTCGGACATCCGGGGAATCTGCAACCCTGCCTTGGGTGATGACAGCCTCGGCTTGGGCTTCCCTTGGTCTCACTATTGTGATGTCACTCTCTGCCTCCTCTGTCCTAACGATGACGACACTATTGTAGCTAAGAGCCACTGGCTCATCACTGGGGCGGGGTCCTCTGTTTCACCAGTGACAATCTCCATTTATATTATATTGTATTGTATTATATTATATTATATTATATTATAGACGGTGAAAGAGAAGGGAGGGCAGAAAGCTGCTCAAGCACACATGGACTTCAGGATGGGACCCTGGCCCATGGGCTGGCCCTAGTGTCTGCTGTCTGCAACCACTCCGCCTCACAGGGAAACAACTTCAACTTACAAAAGCTGCAGAGTATGGGAGTCCCCTCCCCCCATCTAGATTCTTCCCAAGTCGGCACATTTATCACGCCCCGTCACAAACTCTTTTCTGAACTATTTAAAAATAAGCTAAATGCCAGGTAGGGCGGCATATGCCCGCAAGCCCGGCATCTGTGAGTGGAGACAGGAGGATTCAAGACCAGCCTGGACACCCACCAAGGCCTTGTCTCTAAAAACAACAGCAAGCAATCATTCTGGTGACGTCTTTCCTGACAGCCATAACTACAAGAGAGAACATTACTACTGTAAGGGAACATTGTTCTCTTATATAATGCAATTAAGAAAATGAATATCGATGATACTGTTTTCCTCCATGGTCCTTATGCTGTGTCCAAAATCCAGGCCAGGATGACGCGTCCGATCTTTCACCTCTACCTGGGGCAGCTTCTTGGTCTGAGTTTGTTTTTAAGTTAGGAGTGTTCTGCCTGCTTGTGTTTACGGCACCCATGGAGGAGAGGGTGTTGGAGACTCTGGAACTACAGTTACGGATGGCTGTGAACCACCATGTGGGTGCCAGGAATCAAACTCTGGCTATCTGCAAGGGAAACCAATTCTGTCAGCCTCCAGCCATCTGTCCAGCCCCAACCTTCAAAGTTTTTAAGCTAGATGCGTATTTCTAACGTGTGCCTCAATCCGGGTTTCTCTTTCTAAACCAAGCTCAGGATATGCACTTCTGCCAGTAATCAGCCTGCACACTTGACCCCTGAGTTCACTCTGTGAATCTCTGTGAGACATTCACCCCGAGGCAGCCAGAAGGTTGCTTACTAGAAACTCTAGCCTCTGTAGGACACTTACAGGAACAGACCCTGTCCCTGGGAAAAGGAAGACCCAGGAGCCCTGCATCCGAGGGGTAGGATGCAATTCTTCTACTCATGTGGCCCACAGACGCATGACCCAGAATTCTTCCAGTTGGGCCTAGGAACTCATGTTTTGATGCAACTTCCGGATGATTCCACCACGTGCTGAGTGTTGACGCAAAGTTCTGACACCACACGGTTCTGCAATCCTCTGAAGGAATTTCCATCCAGCCACGAGGAAATGAGGGATCCAGTCGAGGAGTTACCGCCCTGGTACCAAAGGCTAACTCTGCTAACACGACATTCAAGCTGAAGTTCCAGGATAGCAAAGCCTAAGACAGCTTCCAAACTTTCTAGAAAAGCTGCCCCAACCTAATCTTTCCTGGGAAGACACCACTACTTGTGGGGTGAAGTGGAGCAAAATGAGGCCGGGGAAGAGAAGGGTATCCTAAAGTGCAGGGCACTGGCAAGGCCATGTCATCCTGCTGGCCTGTCGAGAAGACAGGCCTCTTGAAAAAGATGCGCATCTCTAGGTCCTTATAATAGCTGCTGCCATCACCTGCCTCAAAGCTCTGGAACCCAACCTAACTGTGGCCCCTTGTGAAGCCACCTCGGGATGTGCCACGATCCCTGCTCAAACCTCCACAGTAGGGCCCTGGGTATGGTTCGTCACTGGCAAGCCGGCAACCACAGAAAGCTTGCATTGCAATAGCAGCAATGGCGAGCGTAGGCAAGCAAAGGGTCCTGATCTCCGTCCTGAGGAGATCAGGCTCAGGTCCACGTGCACACTGCACGGCAAGAAGGGGCCTGCACCAAGGAAGGTCTGATTTTCTGATAGACACATTGGGCCTGAGGGTGTGTACCAGAGAGAATGTGAGAAGCCATGGAAAGTGAAAGATTTACCCATGCCTGGCATGGTGCAAAGGGCCAGCAACTACCACCAAGGCTAAGGCCAATGCTACTACCGCCTCACTTCTGTAACTGCGCAGGCGCGGTCCTGAGCCAAGGTCCAGGGCAACGCTACTACCGCCTCACTTCACTTACTGCGCAGGCGCGGTCCTGAGCCAAGGTCCTTTCCTGAATGCCTCACAGAGCCTTCCAATGCAGGCCTGGGGGTTCGTTTCTTTGCTTTCCTCTCCCCAACTTCCTTTGGTGGCGCTGGGGGCGGGGCTCAAACTCAGGGCTTCCTAGGCAAACCACTGAGCTACAACCCCAGCCCTTAATTTCCTCCCGATATGAGAAAATCGCACCTTAAGGGTAGGTTACATGCTTAAGGTCTTATAGCCCAAGCAAGGTCATCAGGTTGTGAACACGCCTGACTTCAAGGGTCATTTTTAAGTCCCGCAGCTGCGCTTCATCATGTCTGACAGAATCTCCAGCGTTAGGTGAGCAGGGTAGAACCCAGAACAGTGAGATTCATGACTCAGGAGCAGAGCAGCTGTGGAAGGCCTGGGAAGCACAGACCCACAGGCCTTCCGTGGTAACTTAGCAACCCAAGGCTTCCCGCAGTAATTACTCTCACCCCGATGCCGGGCAGAGAACACCTGGCTGTGGCTGGCGGTGTAGGAAGAGAGTCTGGGTAGCAAGCTGGGGTGACAGTTATCCCTGCCCTGGTGCTGGGCTGAGAAGGTTCAGCCATCAACACACAATTACAAAACCACTGCCTTTTAGGACTAAAAGAGCCTCTGGAAATGAATTCTCCCAAGTCCTTATTTCACAAGTGAGGTCTCTCAGGCATTCAGGGCCACAGTGGTTGCATGGGGACTCAGCACAGGACTCCCCCACTGACCCACGCAGACCAGGGGTGAGAGCTAAGGAGGCCTTCCCGCAGGCTGCCTCTTCCTAACGCCTCACCTAATCTCACTCAGGGGACCACCTCCTTCAGCATCACCACCGATGGTACAGCAAGACATGAGGTTCTAACCCAAAAGGGTTGCCAAGAGTCCACTGTAAAACCAGAAATGCCCACCGTGGGTCCTAACTAGGTTCCAGGGCAGCAGAAACCACAGACAGCAGAGGAGAAAGGAATAGCGGCTCAATCAGAGATGCCAGGTGAGTTCCAGCCCTGACACTTAGCAGCTAAATAACGCGACGCCAATTCTTAACCATTTCAAACCTCCACTTACTAGTGGTCTGAGAGACGCTTCTACTGCTTCACGGGGGGGTGGGGGGGTGGGGGTGGGGGGTGGGGGGATGGGGGTCGGGGGGTGGGGAGGCAGGTTTGTGGATTCTAAGAGCCAATGGAAGCGAGGCACTGTGCCTACAACTATTCCCACAGCCAACTCTACCACAGCAAGACCAAAACCCGCTTACTGATTCATGTGCCAAGTGCTCTGCTCTGCATGTGTGGTCTTGTCCCTGCGACAAACCTAAAGTAGTTGAATGAACCCCAGTCACACAAGGGCATATGCTGGGGATTGCTATATGGATCATTCAATACCGCAGAGTTATTATGGGATGGGGCTGACGTTCAAACTCAAGCCTGAACTGCAAAGCCATGGCCGCATCTCTGGATTCTCCCTTCCCCTCCAATATCTCATCCAACTTGAAAAGCCCTGGGGATCACTTTAGCAGTTCCCGAGGGAGAGTGTCCCTCCAGTAACCACGTTAAGGTGACTGATAAGGTCCCCTGGGAGTGGAGTACTGGGTAATCTAATCTTCTGGCTCTCCCAATTAGATCCTAAAAGTCTTTGCTTATCACTGCTATTTCAGAAAGCAAGAACCTGCCAACCAGAAGGTTGATTAGAAACTACCGCCCCAGCTACCAGGGAGGACGACGCAGGAGGATCATAGCCTTGGTGAGCCTGGGAAACTTAACGAGACTGAGAAACAAAGCAAAGAGTAGATCATCTGCCCCAACACATGAGGCTTTGGAGGGCGCACCTCAACCGTAGATCATCTGCCCAACACATGAGGCTTTGGAGGGCGCCCCTCAACCGTAGATCATCTGCCCTGAACGCATGAGGCTTTGGAGGGTGCACCTCAACCGTAGATCATCTGCCCCAACGCATGAGGCTTTGGAGTCAACCTTCAGTATTGAAAAACAAACAACCCCCCTGAAGAAGCCCCGACAGTCCAGCATACCAGGATGTTTACAGCCTCGTGAATCCGCTCCACTCCCCTCTTCCTTTCTGTAGGCCCCTGCGGCTCCGAGCTCAGAAGTGACCTGCTACCCATCTCTGAGCATGAGAGACCTAATTTTCACCTGGTTCTGTCATCACCCGGAACTCAGAGCCCTCACGTGAAAGGGTAGGCTGGTTGGGCTCCCCGATCCTGGCAGCCTAGGGGCAGCTGGTTTGTGGAAAAGACAGGACCTGGGGCTGGAACGCCAACCTTTCCTTCTCTACAACTGGTGGTGCCTGCTGCTAACAGGTGAGGACCTAGACAGACAGCCTCGCCAGCATTACCTCCTGGAATCCTCACAGAAGCTCTGCGAAGGTTGGTTTTGTTTTTCTGTTTGTTTGTTTCCCATTCTATTTTACAGAAGACAAAGGAGGGGTCCAGAGAAGACGAGTGAGTTACTTAAAGGGACAAGGCCAGTAAAGGAGCCAAGATTTCAAGGTCCAGCCCCCGAACAATCCAGATATGAAAAATGAACTGTGCTGGTATTACTCTGGCCCATAATCCTAAAGTCGTCTTTCCCAACAGGCTCTGGGAGCTGGCTGACATAAGGTCAGAGGATATTGGCTGCTCATCACTTGCGGCATGATTCTGAAAGGGGTCTCAAACTTTGACCCAGGATTCCCACCAATGCTGAGAAGACGGGGTTCCTACAGGCAAGTCCACCAGGGTCCTCCTTAGTGGCTCTCCCGGCATTGTCAAGCAGGCCAGACAAGCTCCTATCAACGATCGCCCGGCTGGTTCCATACGGAGCCCCAACAGCTGAAGGGTCAGCGATAGGCCGGCCCACGCACCGGTTTCAACGCAGCTAGCGCAGCCCAGGCCCCCTCTCTCACCTCCTCTTGCTCCACCTGTGCCAAATGCGCACCATTCTTCCCCAGGCACCAGAACAACATGTGCGTCCCCGCTGTCAGCGGCAGTGAAGGCTCCAGCGAGGTCTGGAGCGCCACCCGGGCCGGGCTGCACAGGCCCACCACCCCTCCAACCTCCGCGCCTGCTCCAGGCAGCGTCCACCGCCCTCGGTCCTGCAAGCCCGCCGGCCTCCCCTGCAGCCCGGGGCCCGACACCAAGCCCAGCCCGGCCAGTGCCTCACCTGAAACCGGGCTTGGACCCCCGGGCCCAGCTGCGCCGCAGACCCTGCTGCTCACCTGACAGCCCGGGTGTCGCAGGTGTCCACCGTGCGCCTGCCCTGCAGGAGAGCACACACGGGAACCGGAGCGCGTGCGCGGGCCGCGGGATCCGCCTCCCAGGCCTCGGCCGGGACCACCCTTTCGGCTCACGGAATCCTGGGAGTTGTAGTTTTTAAGCAATAGCAGCCTACAGGCACCTAGAAGACCAGAAGCTTCTACGTGGTGTTCATTTTAACCAATCATGGGAGTTCTGATAGTAAGTTTAAATGCCAAACAGATTTTAAGACTTAAAAGGTAAATGTCTAAGAAAACAATGATCTGTGGGGGTAACTTAACTGTACTACACCATACCAAATCTTCAATCTACACTACACCTACCCCATCTCTCCATCTCTGTCTACACTATACCTACCCCATCTCTGTCTACACTACACCCCATCTCTGTCTACACTACACCCCATCTCTGTCTACACTACACCCCATCTCTGTCTATACTACACCCTCCCCATCCCTCACACATGTAGCACGGACTTACAGATGCTTCAATAGAAGCAGCTCAGAGCACTAGTCTGAAATGAGAGAGGCCTGGTTTCTAGGCTCACTCCCCACACTCCATCTGTCTGACCTGGGAAAGCTGCTTGTTTCCTCTTCTGTAAAATGGTGATGGGTGATTACCAAGAAATTGCCCTGTAATAACGTGCCTTGTGCTTTAGATGGTGAGATTGGGGTCACTTTAAATCACCCTCCCTGTCTGGGTCACAGTGGTTTTTACTTTTGTCTGTACACATCTTCAGCAGTCTCTGCAACTCTGCCCTCATTTCGGAAAGAGATGCTCTTAGTTAGCAGGTATGCTGTACAGAATGATGGTTTTCGTCAGGGCATTTTCATAGACTATGCTGTGGATTTACTTTATGCTCACACCCATTCCTCTCTCTCATTTCCCTCCCTCTCATCCACAGTAGTCACAGAGCTACCTTTATGCCCTATATATTATATGTTTAAGCCTACATTCCTCATTTGAGTTGGCGTATGTGATACTTGTCTTCCTGAATCTGACTCTTTTCCCTTAATGTATGTAAAACCAGCACACAGCCAACCCTGGCTCTTCCCTTGTTGACCATGCCCAATTCTTCAGTCTTCTCTATATACTGACATCTGTGTTCCTAACCATCCGACTTCTCAGGGCCCGAATGGGGACATCATTGTTGAACTCACACATCTGTGTGATCCTTGCAGGATTTGTTCCTATGCACATAAGCTGGCTGAAGCAGGTTTGTGAGGACCAGGGTGGGAGTGCCCCACATCCCAGTTGCCTGGAACTTTGGGAGGTGTTCCTTTCATGGATGTGACAGGACTCTCAGAGCGTGGGCTCTGATATATCCATACTTTCATATATTCTCAAGATGTCAATCGTGGAGGTTAGCAACTCCAGGGGCCAAGAAAGTTGTGCTGAGACAAGGAATGTGCTTTGCTAACAACTGGAGCCAGATACAGACTCCCACACCCAATCGAGGTGTGTGCAGGGGACAGAAACCTGAAGACAGAGAGTGACTCTCTGCTTTCCCTGAGGACATACTAGAAGCATGCCGCATGACATGCTGATGATGACAGCCAGCACACAGGTGCAGGTCGCTGATAAATGACCCCTGGGTTGAAGTCTTCCCGAAAGGCTTGAACTACTCAGGTGTGCTAGTATGGAAATAACGTGTTCTGAGAAAGTGTGCTTTTCTCCTAAGTACTTGAGGCCGGCCGGCTCAGGCCGGGGTGTGGGGCTCCTTCTCCTGCTCAATCATAATCGTGTTTTTCACCTATTGCAGTAAAGCCATCAAAAGTTAAAGTGATGTCATCTAAGGTCACCTTTAGCATCACCAGGCAGGCAGCCCTTAGGTAGATTTTTGGCAAGTTCCTTCCTTGAAGGTAGGAACCACGTATGAAAACAAGATCTCTCTGCACACAGACGTGTAGCCCTTGGCCTTCTTCATACACAGTGTTTGGCAGGAGGCTGAGATGTGACCGTAGTTCTCAGGGGAATCGCAGAGAGAATGGAAGGAGGGACCTGACTCATCAGCCTCATTGAGCCCAGGCACTTAAAAATTATCATTTTCTATGCTTAATAAGCTCCTAATTTTTCATTGCTATGGTTTTCACTTTCTCCAACATTAATACAATTAATACATTTTATTCCACGGAGGCGGATGAAATTGAACCGGTAAAGTGAGCCAATTGCCCATTATTTAAGATTACAAGTTATTTTGTAGAGGAGGAAGGGAACTTAACAACGATGTAGTCCAATCTCTTTATGAGTCAGAGGACTGAGGTCCAAGAGAGGGGACAAAGCTGGACTTTGATCATAAAGCCAGAAAACGACACCACTTAGGAGCTCCAAAAAGTCCTGTATGTTTTCCTAATGCTTCTGCCTTAAGATGTGGGGGTGTGATGACATCGTGCCTGGCGGGGACCCCAGTCCGGTTCAGCTTGGCGGTGGGGGGCGGGGAGTAGGGACTCCAGTCCGTTTCAGCGTGGTTGGTGGGGGGGGAGTAGGGACCCCAGTCCGTTTCAGTGTGATTGGGGGGGAGTAGGGACCCCAGTCTGTTTCAGCGTGGTTGGTGGGGGGGGAGTAGGGACCCCAGTCTGTTTCAGCATGGCGGTGTGGGGGGGGGGGGGGGCTAAGGTCCTCACCTAGTCCGTTTCAGCGTGGCTGGGGGGAAAAGCATACATCTTAGGCAGAAGCTCTGGCAATGGTGTTTGATGGCACCATGATATTGGAGCAGGATCCAAAAGGATCCAAGAGAAAAACAGCAACCATAGAAGAGTCAGACTAGAGGATGGAGGGTGTGCTGAGGGAGGAACTGGAGAACTCAAGCTGTAACCATAGAAACCTGGGTGGACTGGGGGTGGGTGGGGATGGGAACACGAGGGACCAGGTAGGGGGGGGGATGGAGGGGGACAGTACTAAAAGAGATGACTGGAAAGGGGGTGCTTTTGGGGAGTGAGGTAGAAACCTGGTACAAGGAAAACTAGGAATCTACAAGATGACCCCAGCTAAGACTCCAAGCAATAGGGGACATGCAGCCTGAACTGGCCATCTCCTGTGACTAGGCAAGACTTCTGCTGGAGGGATTGGGAAAGCAACCCAGCCACATGACCTTCGACCTACAGTCTGTCCTACCTATGGGATTTGCTGGGATAAGTGCAGTGCAGAGATTGCAGGAGTGGCCAACCAATGACTGGTCCAGCCTGAGACCCACACAACAAGAGTGAGCTCACCCCTGACACAGCCTGGAGCACCAGGACATGGAGGCTGGACGGCCCAGAGCCCTAGGGTAGAGCCAAACATGACCGGAGAAGAAAATGTCAATGTAACGATATTCTGCTATACTCATAGACTGGTTCCTAGCCCAACTGCCATAAGAGAGGCTGCATCTAGTAATTGATGGAAACATGCAGAGACTCTCAAGCAAACTGAGCTCAGGGAATCCTATGGAAAAAAGGGAGAAAGGATTATAGAAACCAGAGAGGTCAAGGCCATCACAAGAAAACCCACAGAATCAACTATCCTGGCCTCATGGGAGTTCATAGAGACTGAGCCAACAACCAGGGAGCCTGCAGGCTACTGACCTAGGCCCTTTGCATACATGTGACAGTTGTGTAGCTTGATCTGCTTTGGGACTCCTAACAGTGGGAACTGGGGCCGTCTCTGACTCTTTTGCTGCCTTTTGGGACCTCATCCCTCATATTGGGTTTGCCTTGCAGAGCCTTAGCACAAGGGAAGGTGTTTAGTCTCACTGCAACTTGATATGCCATGCTTTGTTGATTCCCATGGGAAGCCTGTCCTTTTTTGGATAGAAATGGAGAAGAGGAGCCAGGCCACAGCACATCTGTAGGAGCAGTATAGAAATGCTTCCCTACAGAGGCGGTGGGGCTACAAGCATCAGCCTGGAGCTATCCAGCCACGTCCCCTGGCCAACAGAGGTCGGTCTTTCTAACAAGTCCACTGTGTGGTGCTGATGCGCACCTAAGTGTGAGACACTCGGATTCGGCTCCATGGTCATCCATCTCCAGGAGTGTGCGTTTAAAGATGCCCATGTCTGGGTCTGTCCACTCCATGGCCGTCCATCGCCAGGAGTGCGCGTTTAAAGGTGCCCATGTCTTGGTCTGTCTGCTCCATGGCTGTCCATAGCCAGGAATGCCCACTTAAAGATGCCCATGTCTGCGTCTGTCTGCTCCATGGCCGTCAATCATCAGGAATGTGCATTTAAAGGTGCCCATGTCTGCCCCCAAATATTCTGAGTCTGACAGGCCCGGGGTGGGTCGCGGGTGCCCTTTCCCTTCCCAGAAAGCTAAGACATGATTCTAGTGTGATACCAAGGCTAAGAACTACCAAGGTGGGGCTGGGTGGGTCCTTCTGAACTTCCGTGAACTGCTTGTGTCCATCAAAAGAGACAGAGGGGCAATGGATGGAGAAACAGATTATCCACAGGCTCCTGGCCTTTCCTGGAGTTCAATTTTCGGCATCCGCATAAAAACCCAGGTGAGAGGGATAGGTGCCTATGATTCCCGTTCTGGGGAGGTGGAGGCAGGAGGGTCTGGACTGGTACAGCGGTCTAACCGAAAGTGCTCCAGGTTCCGTGAAGTGACTGAGGTCACTGACGGCAGCCCCAGCCTCCACGTGCAGGTGCCCACTTGTTCATGTGCTCCCAAGCACACGCGTGCACAAACACAATCCATGTACACACAAAACATGGAATGATACCTTTTCTTTGAAACAAGAGACTAGCACAATGATCTTAAAGTATCTAATTTCTCTTGGGTCACTTTTAACAATCTCTCCAAGGCTCACTGCTGCCTACTGGCGGTCAGAGGTCAACCATTTTCATTTTGCTGTGGCCTGAGCTGTTGCCTGACAAGAACCAGCACAGGAGGAAGCCGTCCGCATGGCTCACAGTTTCAGGGATTAGCATGGCACATGGTTTGGGGGGAACAGCCTGTCGGTGTGGGTCATGGTCAGGGGGAACAGCCTGTCGGTGTGACTCATGGTTTGGGGAACAGCCTGTCCTGGTGCAGAGGGAAGAGAAGGTGCTTCTTCACACTGGAGTGGTTCATGGAGGTGAAGCAGGAGTCAGGATGGGGCTACAGCCCTCACAACCTGGCCAACCCCCAGAACCCACTTCCTCTAGCTAGGTTCCACCTCCTAAAAGTTCTATGGCCTCCCAAACAGTACCACCAGCGGGGAGACAGATGGACAAACCCAGGAGTCTGTGGAGATATTTTGCCTTCAAACTGTAAAAGGTGGTTTAAGAGATGTGCCGGGTACGAGTGGGTAGGAGCATCTTCCTTCCAGGCAAACATACTCCAATTGTGTGACAGTCACAAAAAGTTTACACACTAACAATCAATCATGTAAATCACGAGCTCTAACTTTTAATACGATTTGTTTTACTGTGTTGTAAAAAAAAAAAATCAAACAATTTCTACCCAGATAGAAAATATAAATTGAAGGAAACCTGGACACACTGTGGTATGACTCAGAGGCAAGTGTGAGCCTGGCTAGTGCCAGGCAACTGGTAACTGAGCTGACATGTTTGTTTGTTCTTGGGGGTGTGCACATGGAACTTGCACACTCTAGGGGCACGGATAGACCCTCACCTTTGGCGTCTCGGTTTCAGCAGTGGCTAGCTGCAGTTTGCATCACTTGGCATTTGGAAATCCTGGGAGGACAGAGGCCCATCTTCTGCTCACTTCCCACTCCTTAGCAGGTCCCCACCACGACAGCCCCTGTAGCTGTCGAGTTATCTTATTCTACTGCCTTAATTTTCAAGCTATCTATATTCATTGTGCATAACCAAGGACTTTGTTATGTTTCCAGACATTTCTTTGTTCCTTCGTTCATTGTATTTCCCTCTATTGCTTCTCTCCCACTCCTACTGCCAGATCATATGTTTAAATCAAGATTCCACATGCGATGTGTGTCTAGTTTAGTTCTCTTGTAAGGAGGTTGCTTGGTTGTTTCCCGGCTGCCCGGCAACTCAGACCCAAAATAATCACATGGAAAATTAAATCACATGGATTAATTAAATCACTGCTTGGCCCATCAGCTCTAGCTTCTTATTGGCTAACTCTTACATCTTAGTTTAACCCATCTCCATTAATCTGTGTATCACCACGAGGTTGTGGCCTACCAGCAAAGTTTCAGCGTGTCTGTCTCTGGCAGCAGCTCCATGGCTTCTCCCTGACTCCACCTCCTTCCTCCCAGCATTCAGTTTATATTTCCCTACCTAGCTCTGTTCTACCCTATCAGTCCAAGCCAGTTTTCTTTATTCATTAATGGTAATCACAGCATACAGAGGGGAATCTCACATCAGATCTCTGGTTCTATCAGTTTTCCTGTAGGTGGCATAATTTTGTTCTTTATTGTTGTAGAATATTATTTTAACTATGTAAAGGTGTGTTATACTTATTTTTGCTGTAGAATATTATTCTAACTGTGTAAAGGTGTGCTTCATTTGTTTATGCTGCATTTGTTAACTGTGTAAAGGTGTGTTTCATTTGCATTAATTAAATAAAATTAACCTGGGCTCAGAGCAACTGGTTGACAGGAAGTAACAGGGAGGAGCTTAGTGTGGCTTTTTTAGTTGGGGCAGTGTGGAAGGGGCCAGGACACCAGCATAGAGAGAAAGTGAGCCAGTTGCTATGCTGACTCTCTGGGCTCACAGGTTTCACCCTAGCCTTTGAATCTTGAGTTTTATTAGAACAGAGATGTAGTTAGAATTACCTTTAGTGGCAGCAACAGAGCCATTGTCTGGGGGAGCAGAATTCCCTTCAGGCTACAGCTTTAGTGGCACAGCCACTGCAATGAAGGTAATCAACCCTTTATAGCTGGATAGAATTCTGCTGTGTACACACAACACATTTCTTCTGCCGGTCACCTTCCTGCTGAGGGACTTCTAGGCTAATTCCATACTGTGACTCTGGTGAATGACGTTGTATTAAACCTGGCATCTCTGTGGTTTGCTAAGTGCCCTCTGGTATATGCTCGGTAATAGTACAAACAGCTGTGCCCTTCAGTAGTTCTGGTTTTTGCTGTATGAGGAGCTTCCATGTTGCTTTCTATCCTGGCTGTGCGAGCTCACACATCCCCACCGGCACATCGTGGGGCTCTTCACTCCCACGTCTCTGCCTACATTTGGTTCTCTGTTTTTGTTGTTGCTGCTTTTTTCTGTGTAGCCCTGACTGCCCTGGAACTCACTCTGTAGGCCAGGCTGGCCCCAAACTCAGAACTCCACCTGCCTCTGTCTCCCAAGTGCTGGGGTTGAAGGAGTATGCCACTATGTTCAGCTTCAATTGTTGTTTCTTGGTGACTGTCATTCTGACTGGGGTTACAATGGAATATCAACATAGTTTTGATTGACATTTCCATGATGTCTAAGGATGTTGAATTTTCCATACAATCATTAGCCAGTTTCAATTATTTTTTTATCAAAGCTATTTGATTCATTTGTCATATATGACTTGGATTATTTGGAGAGTTAACTTTTTGAGTTTTTTAAATATATTCTAGATCTCATTCCCTCTGCAGTGTAGTTGACAAAGATTTTCTCCCATTCTGTGACTCTTCACTCTGTTGTTTCCTTAGCTGCAGGGAAGATTTTTGAAGTACACGGAATCCCACTTGTATATACTTGCTATGATTTCCTGTGTTATTCGGGACTTTTCAGGAAATCCTTGTCCATGCCTAGATATTTCCTTCCCTTGATCTCTCCAGACCTCAGCCACACTCCCTGTCTTCTTCCTTTCAGGCTCGAAATCTGACGCCATTTGAGAGGCACTAGCGCTCCGGGTACCACAGAAGCAACTGTGCTTGCCGTGGCCCTTGTTCAGGACAACGGACAGCGACCACGTGCTCCGTGTTGTCTCCCTCCACCTGATGAGGGCATTCTGGGTAAGTGCTCTCTCACGTATGGGGCTCTATTAAAAGCAACCTCTTTTCTACTCAAACCTCTTAAATACAATAAACAAAGGAGATTCACGAATCTTCAGGGCCATAGCAATCAGGCTTGTGGTGGGGCTGTGGGCGCCAGGAGAAGGCTGAGCAGCTACCAGGGCTCTGGGTGTGGCTACCTGGGGAGTTGCCAGCATTCTGGGTGTGCCCCCTGCTCTGGGTACAGGAACAGTACACCTAGCCAGGAGGTGATGAGGTGGACAGAGCTATCAAGTTATCCTTACAGACAACCGATGTGTACAAGCCGTGGGCCAGCATTTTCATGCCCATAGAAAAGGGTAGACACTGGGCCCTGGCCCCTGTGTCCTTCGGTCTTGAGGCTATCCTACCATAGGGACAGCATCAGTATGAAATGGAATGAGGTGAACTCGTTTTGTGCTCTGAACATCCAAAAGTTTTGTGTTCTAACTCCCTGAATGCTTGGGACAACCCTGACATGTGGAGACTGGGTTGTGATCCAGGGTAGCAGATCACACAGCCTGGACAACACTGGCAGTGTCTGTGCCACAGGCGTGAGGTTCACCAGCCACACCAGGGCCTTTGTGCAGGAAGGGTCGTCACACTGGGCTGACGACATCACTCAGAATCAGAACCTGATCTCCATGCTGGGCAGCACAGGCATCGTCAGCACGGGCAGCTGCGGATTCTCAGCAGCATCTAGAGAGATGGGAGACGCACAAGGGATTCTTCTGAATTTAAGGTTTAAGACAGTACTATTTCGTATTCAAATGCTAAATATTTGGATTCGTTTGAGCACATAAATCAGTGTTTTAAACTGTAAGTTTTATACATTCTCAATATTGATAACACATTTACAAATTATATATTAATTGAGAAGCCAGATAAAGTGGCTCATGCTTGTAATCTCAGCACTTGAGAGGCTGCAGCAGGAGGATTGTCATGAGTGGAACTCCAGCCTGGACTATGTAGTAAGTTCTAGACTAGCTTGGGCTTCAGAGTAAGGGTGTCTTAAAACAAAACAAACCGAGCTGTGGAAACAACAATCCTGTTGGGGAATATTACTTCAGGTGTGTGGCTTTTGTTTACGCTCCATTTGTTTAACTCCATGAAGCTGTGTTACCGTGCCTGTCTAAAACACCTGATGGTCTAACAAAGAGCTGAACTGCCAGTAGCATAGCAAGGCAGAAGCAAGGATAGATGGAGGTGGCAGGCAGAGAGAATAAATAGAAGGAGAAATCTGGGAGGAGAGAGGAGCAACAATGTAACAAGGAGAGGAAGACCTCAGGGGCCAGACACCCAGTCACACAGCCTTGCCTTTTTGGCTTTGTAGTCCCCTTTAAAGCTGGCTAACTTGTTCTTGCTAGCTGAAGTCTATCAACCCAGGATACGGTTTCTGTGTTTAAAAGCTTATACTTAGGCTTAGTGCTACCCTAGGATTCCAAACACCTAGTGCAATCTCTAGCTGGCTAAAGACTTTCTATTGGCCTAAACCCATGTCTTAGTGTTTTTTTCTGGTGGGCACCCCTCAACAGCATGCTGATGTGGTATTTTATATATACTGAATTAAGTATACATTACTAAAATTAACTTTGGAGATGGGTGTGGTTGCACAGGTTTATGATCCTGGCCCTCAAAATTGAGGTTGGAGGACTGAGAGTTCAAGGCCAGACTAAGCAAAAAATCATTCATATATACAGATGATAGACAGACAGACAATTTCAGTAGTTTCTTTTAACCTTTTAGATGTGACTCCCAGGAACTGCAATAGTACACCCAGGGGTCACCCTGGGTTTCTGTAAGATAACAGCCTGGCAGGCTAGAGGGAGGCATTGCTTCTCATTTCTTACCAAGGATCTCTTCTGTGGTCCGGTTTCTTCCTTTGGAGTTAGGGGCACAGGGCACTTGTCCTACGCTCCCAGAGCATGAGCAGATGAAGTATGGAGATGTTGCCTCAGCCTCTGAGCTCCACTGTCTGCATCTGCCTTGTGTCTGTCAGCAGGCTGGACCTGGCTGGGAAATTCTCTGCACCTCAGGCCTTTTCCAGTCACAACAAGAAGACAACAGGCGTATCTTTAAGATGCACAGCTCCTTGAGCTCAGAGCCCAGCCAGTGACATTCAATCTCTTGCTCACCTGTAACCATGACAACACCATGGATGCTAGTTGCCAAGGAACACAATTTAACCTGTATCAGATTTTTTAAACAAGGAAGAATGGAGAGTCAGGCAGCTCTGTCTTCTCGGGTGCTCAGAGACAGGATCTCTCTCTGGTGCTGTGCCTGTAGCCGGGCATCTCATTCAGTTACTTTTGCTGTGATTTCCCCGAGGAGCCGTTTCTGCCAGGAGCGACTTTCTAGGAAGACTAACGGGATGTGTGCACACCATGGTGTTAGTAGATTCAGGGGTTCATGCACACTTGGGCTGTTCTGTGATCTGAATGTCCGTAACAGCTGCTCATCCATCTGCAACCCACTAGTTCTCATGCAGAAACTACCAGGATTAGGGATTATACGAGAGAGCTGAAGAGATACTGATGGCAAAGCGGGCCAAGGAGTGAGGGGCAGAGCTAAACCCGCTGTGGGTTTAGGGCTTGGGTCTATCTACAGGCTCAGGAAGGCAGAACAAGCCGGGAGAACGTAAGAAGAAAGGGTGTGTGTAAGAAAATTATGCTCAAACCCCATCACTTCAGCTCCTTGAAGCATCCCTACCTACCTCCATGCTGCTTCTGCTTCTAAAAAGAAATGTATCCCCTGATGCTTTCGGAAAAGGTATCCCCCTGATGCTTTCAGAAAAGGTAGCTGCAGAGTGAGGCCTTTTACTGATCTCACACCACCGTGTGTGTTGAGACAGAGCCTCTCACCAAACCTGGAGCTTGATATCTTAGCGAGGATGGCTGGCCAGTGGCCTCCAGGGATCCTGCTGTTTGCCTGCCTAGCACTGGGGTGGCAGGGGCTTGATGCCACAGCAGAGACAAGCACCTTACCAACCAACCATGTCTCAGTCCCTTGGTTCCTTTATTATGCTATATTTATCCTTTTATTTGACATGTTATTTAGAATAGATACTATTAGTCTAAACAGGGGCAGTGGGAAGTGCCACTGGGGCCTTTCCTAAAGAAAGCAGGCAGGTCCAGGGGTCTTCCTGAGCTTGAGGGGTTTCCAGCATTTGGGAAGTGGCGGCGGGATTCTGTGTCTGTGTCAGTGTTACGCTCTGTCTGTCCTTTACACTTGAAGTTGGTTTCCTAGACCTTTCATCTGAGAATATTTTACACAACCCTAGGATATAGGTTTATAAAGATGGGTTTATAGCTGGATGGTGGTACACACCGTTAATCCCAGCACTTGGGAGGCAGAGGCAGGTGGATCTCTGAGATTGTGAAGCCAGTCTGGTCTATAAAGCAAGTTCCAGAGCTGTTAGATAGAGAAACCCTGTCCTGAACCCCCCAAAGGTTTTATAAATCAGACATTTACTGATAATAAATCACAAAGAAATATATTTTAAGATGGTTCTTTGTGGGGCCAGTGCATTAAGGAGCCTGACACCATGTCTGAGGACTTGAGGTTGATTCTTGGAAACCAGGTGATGGAAGCAAACCTCTGGCTTCTGAATCCACAAGCAAAAGCAATCCACCTGCCACTACCCAAATGTCGGAAACCCCTCTTATGGCATACAAGAGCACCCCAAAGAGCATAGAGCAGTTCTTTTATATACATATAATTACTATTTAATACTTATAATTTTACCATTTACTAAGGATAAAAGCACATTTGCACACTAATAAGGTGGACATGCTTGCTGCTCTTACACAATACATCCCGAGACACATCAATTTGACGCTCACACGCTGAAGAATGATGACCGAAAAACATAAACAGTGTTTTCTACAGTATAGAGCATAAAACTTCGCATGTACGGCAAAAGCACTGCAGTTCATAGCGGACGTTGTCAGATCTGAGCAGGGCATCTCAGACAGGGCTCACAGGGGAATGCCGTGATATCATCCATGCACAGGGCAATGTGCACACACTGTTCAGAGCCAAGGCTTCTATGGGCATGGAGTCTAACGTGGAAACGCCTTCAGAGACTCCTTAGATGCATTGTTCATTTGATTTTTTTAATTAAATTTTGCTCGCTGGACGCGAGGCACCTTTTAGTCTCACGACCCACATTCAATTGTGTGACCTCTAGGGGGCTGAGACTCACGGTCTAAGAAGCCTCGGGGTGTACCGCGCCAATGGCGGAGAACTTACCTAGCATGTCTGAGGTCCTGGGTTCAAGTCTTAGTGCTAATAAATAAATAATAAGCAACAAAGCTTTGTCTGGAACTCACTAAGTAGTCTAGGCTGAGGAGCCAGCAAAACCGAGATGCGTCTGTCTCTGCCTCCTGAGCACTAGGACTATATGTGTGTTGTCAGGTTCATCCTCTCCCTTTATCTTTGATTTTAATGCTTTCACATGGGTTCTGGGAATTGACCTAGATCTTCATGCTTGCAGGGCGAGAACTTCCTCAACTCGTCCTATCTTCCCAGTGCCTGATGCCGTCAGTCACATTCCTTGGGGAGACTGAAGAGAACCTTTGCATCTCGAGATGATGCATTATAAAAAGACCGCAACCGCAGATAGCAGAGCATCGTCGCTTTGGGGAGGGCATGTCTCGCTCGTGTGCTGCCTGTTACTGTGTGTTCAGAGCACGCCTCAGAAATAGCAGAGGCATCTGAATTCTAACCAGCTAGCTGAGCAATTCACAGGCAGAACCAGAACAGTCCCCAGCTTCTGCCTGCTGTCATCCGGCCTGCCTGAGGCTTGCGCTCAGCCGCCGGAGTCCTGTTGCAGAGGGAGGGAAGGGAAATGAGGACAAATAGGGCATTGCGGGCAGAGCTAACGCATTAGAAATGCAGGAGGACGCTGTGCTGAGGTTAGCTGTCCCCTCCAATCTCTCTGAGGTTATTTTTGTGTGTCCCCACCCACACCCTCACTCCTTATGGAGAGGGTAGGCAGAGAAAAGCAACTTGCCTGCCCTCCCTGGTCCCTTACCCTGCCCCTTCCGGGATGTCAGCTGCCCATATTTACTGCAACCTCAAGCAGCTGCAGGGTGACGCTGGGTGATTTACAAAAATCGCAACCGAGAAACCCCCCACAAAAGGCAGTGCTGGCATCATGCACTGGGCTCCCTAGTCTTCATGGTTATTTAAAACTGCTAGGGCTGTCGAATGCTGCCCTTCCTGAGGCGGCCCAGACACTCCCAGCACAGCGCCCGTCAAGGCTAAGAAAGGGAAGGTAGATAATGGGAATGAGTAGCTTGTGAGTCTTCGGCGGGGCAGTCGGTGGCCTCGGGGAGGGGCAGTCAGTGAGTGAGGAGCCTTCTGCCACCCAGGCCAACTGCAGTGTCAAGGGACCCAACCCTTCTGGAGGGACAATTTGTTACCCAGCTTTCTACTCCATGGGGGCCTGACAAGGTTGCTCTACAGAAGCTCTTGGCCTCTGAGCCAATGGCTCCTGTCCCAGGCTGGCAGCAGAGACCTTTGCTAGGGGCAGGTTCTGTTTCACTGGGGATATTTAAGAGGTTCTAAGAACAAGCTGTCTTCTCAGAAAGGGTTGCCTCAGTTGTTCTGCGAGGAGTACATTGCATCCTAGAAATCACCCCTCAAAGGCAGGCCCTCTGTTCTCTGTTGGAAGAGGACTGTAGCTCATAGACACATCTCATCCCCAGATGCTGCCAGCTCACGACCTTGGAGGTCACAGGGTGGGTATGCCCACACTGCATGGCAGGCTTGTCAGATAACGCAACTACCTTTGATTTTGAAATAAGCAACGGGATCCTTCCCTGAATAGAATTTATTTTAGTAGCCGGGCGGTGGTGGCGCACGCCTTTAATCCCAGCACTTGGGAGGCAGAGGCAGGTGGATCTTTGTGAGTTCGAGGCCAGCCTGGTCTACAAGAGCTAGTTCCAGGACAGGCTCCAAAGCTACAGAGAAACCCTGTCTCAAAAAGAAAAAAAAAGAATTTATTTTAGTAATCATCAAATGTATTTGACACTCCTGGTCACATAGCAATAAAAGCGTGGGGTGGTTGCCCTGAAACCTGGTAGAGGGCATTACGTCAGCCAGCAAGAACATCCCTTGCTGTTCTGGGGGAGGAAACACTGTAGCTCAAGAAAACGGCTCTCAGAGCAGAGGCAGAGCCAAGAGCATGTTGGAGCTGCCCCATAGCTCAACACAACCTCTTCTGCCCATTTCCTTCCTGTGAGCTTGCCTTTCCCATGGGCGTTGGTCCTGAGAGTCCTCCTGCTTCGGTTTGGATATGGATTGAAAGTATCCCCAAAGCCTTGTGTGTTTGGAGCCTGGTCCACCACGTGACAATGTTGAAAAGGCAAAAGCTGTCTGAGGTAGTTCTTATGTCGTGATTGTATGCCCTGGAAGGAACGTCAGCACCCTAGTCTCTGCGCTGAGATGGTTTACTCTTACACACGAAGCTACTGTGAGGTTCTGCAAGGCAATGGAGCCGAGGAAGGCCCTCATCAGAGCCTAGACAGGATATCTGGATGTTTACAGTCTCTCTGCTCTGAGATGGTTTACTTTCACAAACGACCCTACTGTGAGGTTCTGTGAGGCGATGGAGCTGAGGAAGGCCCTCATCAGAGCCTAGACAGGATATCTGGATGTTTACACTTCAACTTGCCAATTGTGAATGCATGAGACCTCTTTTTAAAAAATAAACTGTCAACATCAGATACTCTACTATAGCCAAAAATACCAGATTGAGACACCTCTCTAGAGCCAGTGAGGTGGCTCAGCAAGTAAAGGAATTGATGTGCCGGTCTGCTGACCTGAGTTAGATCCTTAGCACCCGTGTAAAGGTGTAGAGAGAGGACCATCCCCACAGAGTTGCCCTCCGGCCACCACACACATTGTGACCCCCCCCCCCACAGATACACCTACACACACACACAATCATAATAAATTTAACAATCCAGGGGAGCCGAGGCTGAGTTGTGGGAATACAGCTTCCTCAACCCAGGCACTCACAGTCCGGTGGGGAGAAAACCAGTAAGTTGTACCGTACAACAGCCCAGGACGGCAAGTGCAGAGCTCAGGCGGGCCAGGGTTTTACGGGATGTGCACCGTTCTGAGGTGGAATGGGTTGCCTTCTGCCCATCAGCACCCTCATCTTTGGGAATTGTCTGTCCTTCATTAAGATGGCTTAGAAGCAGATGTGCACAAGAGATCTGGTCCACAGTCAGTCCAAAGCCCAGTGACCACCCAAAGTAGCCACTTTTTTTGGCTGAGCGACTTGGGACAATGGATGAAGCTTGTTCTCTCTAAGCACATAGCTAGACAAGATAGCTAGGTCTTTCTATCCCATTCCCACTTCTGATGCTATAATTTTCAGTCCACACAGGATGATGCCTGAAACCCTTAACACAGTTGCCCCTTTTGCTTACGTCCCCTAAATGGATGCTAGTAATTTAACGGGATTGGGCTACAGTTTGCAGTCTGGGGAAGAGGGATGGACTCGGAAGGTAGGTAAAGAGAAGGCGCCCACAGAGCTGAGTTCGGTAGTGAGTTGTTGAAAGACAGCAGGCCCGAGTACCACCTGAAAGAGGTACAGCCTGCAGAGCCGGAGACACAGGGATGAGAATAAATGCACAGAAGGCACCAGGACGGTAGTCAGAGGGTTTGGGGTCCTCAGCCACAAGAGACAAGAGCCGAAATCCAGGTATCGTTACAGAAGACAAAGGGGTGGGTGCCGGAAGGATGAGGGGCCGCTGGGTATTAGTAGAAGCAGGGATGTGGGATTTCACACTATGACAAGAATAGGCTGCTAAAGGAACGGCGGTGGTCACAACCCTACATCCTATCCCTCGGGCTGGTGGTACCTGCTGGTTGCTGCGTGCTTCCCTCTGCTGGCAAGTCGTGGAACTGCACCTCGGCAACAGACAGTCTTCTAAGCCCCAATGAGTCTAATTATCCAACCGAGGTGAATCCAAGCTTTCAAGGACTACTGCATCTTCCAACTTAAGGCACCGAGTCCCAGGAAGGGAAAGGAATTACTCTGTGTCTTAAGTCACGCTAGTGGGCTTTAGAGTCCTGTTCCACAGCCACAGGCGGCCTGGGGAGCTCCGGCAGCCTCTGAGAGTGCATCCTTGTGTTCAACTGTGGGCATTGCAGAAACTTGCTTCCCGCTGCTGCAGTATATCCTCCAAAACACGATGAATTCGAAGAATTTGAGCCTAGAAAGAACTAACAGGGAACTGTCTGCAGCTGGGCATAACCATATTAAACAAATGAGTGAGCCTCAGAAAGACAAAAATGGCATGTTTTCTGTGGGTCCTAGCTGTTATAGACACATAAATCATATAAACAGATGGAAGTGAAAACAAAGCTATCCAGACCTAGGGGACAAAAAGGGGCGCGGGGGGGGCGGGATTTGGCAAGGGAGAGAAGCGGGTCCAGGAACAATATGTGCTCAAAGTAGATTTCATACTTGCATGAAGATGGCAATATAATAGAATTTAAATAAATACTTTAACAGGTGAGTGTGGGGGCCTGCTTCCTGGTATTTCAGCGTCACTTCCGGTCATTGATATTTCCAGGTTTGGGGTGCACAGGGAGAAGAAGCAGGGCGGAAGATCCCGGGGAAAGTCAGGCCACTCAGGTCTACACACTTCAGTGACCAAATAAGTCCCAGTACAATGAGAGTCCTCCCTGATCGCCAAAGCTGTGAGTCCCAGTACAGTGAGTCCTCCTGATCGCCAAAGCTGTGAGTCCCAGTACAGTGAGTCCTCCCTGATCGCCAAAGCTGTGAGTCCCAGTACAGCGAGTCCTCCCTGATCTCCGAAGCTGTGGCTCTTTTCTCAGCCATAGGTTCAACCAGGCAGGTTGATCTCTAGCTCCAAGTGCCGACATCCTGACACAGCATGCCAAAGATGGAAGTAGACCCTACTTCTGTCTCTCTCTTCCCCAAGACATGCCATTGTGTTGAGATGACATCAAATCAAGTGAGACTATACCTCTTTTGGACAGGTTAATAACTTTGGGCAATGGTGGGCCCAGAGTGGCAGGAGTTGGTGGGGATGAGAAGGGAGGGAGATGAGCTTCCTGTGTCTAAATGCTGGTCTGAGTTTTTCTGGTTTTATCTATCAGGTTGTAAAGGTCCCTAAGAGAGCTCGCTCTCTCTCTCTCTCTCTCTCTCTCTCTCTCTCTCTCTCTCTCTCTTTCTTTCTTTCTTTCTTTCTTCCTTTTCAACATTGGGGATTAAATTTAGGGCTAGTCAAATGCCCAACCACACAGAGGCCCCTGTTGGAGATGGGCAGGAAGGCAGGGTAAAACGAGGAGGAGCAGAGAGAGAGTCATGCAGGGCAATGCTCAGGGTGACCTTGGGAGCTACATGGTCAAGATGGCTGTTGCAGAACATTTGATCACACTGTGACACTCCGGACTGTTAGTAAGACAACCTTGAAGCAGGTGGTAGAGCTAATGACTAGCTGACCGGAATTGCCCATAGAGATTTTGGAGGATCGAGGATGCGGTCAAGAGGCAGAGGAAAGGATAGGAAGGGGCTTAGAAAGATTCGAGGGCCCTTTCAATACGGAAAGCATGGAGAGAGAGGGTCAGCTGGTCGTTCCTCCGCTGCTTTCTTGATCTATCAGGTTTTTACCCCAATATCTGACTCTTGAGTTTTTATTGGTAATAGAACAATTTAGATAAATACTTCAGATAGAACCTGTGACCTCAGTGTAGGTTCACTGTCATGCTGTTGGGGACCCAGAGGACTGTCTGCTTGGACTGTGGGAGCCAAAGGAACTGGAGTGGAAGCCTGGGCACTCTGGGAACTGTACGGAGCTTTGATCTACCCGAGGGGTCGTCTAGCCACCAGACAACAGAACTGGCGTTGTTCTCAGGCTTCGGACATTGTCTTGAAAAGAAGATGACGCCACCCCCTTCAGACAGCAGAGGACTTCAGATGTCAAACTTGGGGCAAAGGACTTTATCTCCCCTCTCTTGAAATGCCCAGGGCTGGAAGCTTGGAAGGCTGGCTCTGTGGGGTAATGTTGGTTCTACCCTGTGCTCTTGGATTCCTCACAGAACCGTTCTGAGTTCACACCTGAAGAACAACCCAAGCTGCAGGAGCTAGGGAAGAACTTCAAAGGAAACAATGTTCTTTTGTGTTCACAGGGCTGAAAAAAAATGGCCCCTCCTTCCTTGGGTGCTCCAAGGTCAACTAGAAAGATTCTGACTCTCCCTTCTGCGAGCTCTCAGCATGGCTGGCTGCTCCTGCAGGCCCCTAACAGCACAGTTCCTGAGAAAGCCAAGTGGTTTTCTAGTGTGGTTGGTATGAGAGTCTCCCTGTGTCAGCTCCCTAAGTCAAAGCTTCCACAGACACAGAATCCCTTACTAAGCTTGAGTCCTGGAAGTGTTCAGCTTTGCAAGGTTGGGATGCTTTAAAAATATCTGCTGAGCATTCTGGAACATACCTATAATCCCAGTACTCAGGAGATGGAGGCAGAGGATCGTGAGTCCATTTCTGGATATGTACACAGAACCTGTCCCAAAAGCAACAAATAAAAAACCTTTACCTTTGTGCTTTCTGCTTTACTAAAGCCCGAAGGAATATTAAAGCTGCTTCTAGGCTCATCTCCAAAGCAAAGCTCACTGATTCTTAGATTTTATTTAATTCCTATATCTTTAAAATAAGTATTTCCCAAGTTTATTTTTTTTTCTCCTCCCCTCACCAACTCACTTATTTTTGTGGCCTGCCACACCCCATAAAGGTCCAACAGATGTTAGAGGAGTGTTGAGGAAAATTCAAGATCCTATGGTCTTTGTTAAATAAAATGTGTATTTTATTTTATAAAGCCTGCTGCTTAGAATCAGGAGCCAAGGGATGGAGTGCAGTTCAGGAGACATAGATTGATCATGAAGTCTTTACAAGGGATGGCCCGGGAAGGATCAAAGTGTCCACAGGAATTGTGCCTCTGGGCCTCTGCTTCTTTTTCTGCTTATTTGAGGTTGCACTGGTTACTTTTTGACGACTTGACACAAAACAGAGTTGCCTGGGAAGAAAGATTCTTCGGTGAGGAGCTGCCTCCTTCAAAGGCAGTTGCCTTTAGCTTGTCTGTGGGGCAGTTTCTTGATCACTAGTTGATGTGTGGGAAGCCCCTGCTCACTGTGGGTGGTGCCAGCCCTATGCACACGGGCCTGAGCTGAAAAAAAAAAAAACCATAGCTGAGCAAGCCAGAGGGAGCGAGACAGAGCAACATTTCCAGTGGCCTCTGCTCCAGTTTCTTCCCTGGTTTCCCTCTGATGGTGGACTATTTACAACCTGTAAACAAAACAAACCCTTTCTTCTCCCAGGTTTGCTGTGTCTGCTTTTATCACAGCGACAAAGAGCAAAGAAGGATGGGGATTGGTATTGGAGCATGGGCTATGCTGGGATGGCCATGTTGGAAGGACTTTGGAGCTGTTGGCAAGGCCGTTGGGTGCTCAGAGCTTAATGAGCTTTCAGAAGAAAGTCAACAGGCACTCTTCTGGGGTCTCTGCTTCAGCTCCTGTCTCCTAGGTCCTGCCTCGAGCTTCTGGCTTCTGTCAGTGATAAACTATTGAACTATAAAGTGGAATACAAATGTTTTCTTTCCTTCTCAAGTTGATTTTGGTCAGTGTTTGTAAGAACAACAGAACGCAAGCTAGCACACCAGTTTTCTGATTCTCCCACAATGAACACGTATGCTTCTTATGTCACTAATAACGGCCTCTTTAGATTCACTAAAGGAAGTCAGGAAAGTACCAACTCCAGGCAAAGGCATCTTCTGTGCGGTTACAGGATGCTGAGTGCCCCTTAAAGTGGCTTAGGTAGGAACTTAGCAAAGCCAACCAGATTCCTTTTCCTGCCCTGCTTCTTAGCGCTCCCCTGTTGTTGTCTTTAGGGCTTTAGGTGTCATCACCAGCCCCCTCTGACCCCTGAACCCCTGTGTGAGCATTACAGCTGGGATAGAAAGGTCTCCTGGCAGCTGGGAGCCAAGGAATACCACAAAGTCATACTGCATAACAAACCTCACACAAGGGATTTATTGAAAAAAGCAGGAGGGTGGCTGCCTCTGCTCCAGAGAAAGACAGCAGCAAACCTAACGGATACAGGGCTTATATCGAGTTTCTTGGGAAGGGGGTAGAACTCTTTATGGTGGAGCTTTACAGGGTGGCGATCGGTGGGATTTCACGTCCAGAGACTGGGCTTTTTACTCTGTGGTGTGGGGGCAGGGTCCAGCAGTTAAGGCAGTTAGCATGTTCTGTAGGTGGAACCTAATAGAAGTCCTTGGGGGTGGGGCCTGACTACTCAGGTAGCTCGAGGCCTTACAGTCCCCCCCTCTTTGGTTTACTATTGATAAGCAGTCAGGTTATGGGAAATGGGGCAATGTTATCATTAGACTATTTCCTGTTGAATCATGGCATTGAAGTCCCTTGGGTAAACTTGATCTTCACCATCAGGGTATCATTAGGAGTAGCTAGCCTCTGACTCCGTAACTAGGGGCTAGTAATCCTGTAATATCAACTGAATAAAAGTCTGATTAGGGATCTTTTGAATCTGTTGTTGAAGGAATCGAGACAAGATGTTTATAATGCAGGGTGTAGATAAGAGGATTAAGAAAAGCAGAAGAAAGGGGGCTAAGAAGGGCAATATTCAATTCCATATTGGACCTATCAGTAAGCCACTAGCCAGAGGCATCGAGCTGTTTCTTATGTTTTTGGAGATCTATCTGGAATTGTCAGGTCTTGTCTTCTACTACACCTACCTGGTTGACTTAGAAGCAACATTTCTCCCTGAGGAAGACACAAAGACCACCTCTTCCTGATGTTAGTGAATCTAAGCCTCACTTCTGGTGGCCCAGTGAGTCTATTTGGCCTGGAGGGTAAGGATAGTCTGAGCCACTCCCTGGAGATCCTGGGCTACCTGAGGGGAAAACTGATGGTGAGTAGCTAGGGATGTAGTCGGTTCCTGGTTTCGGCACCAAAATGTTGGTGTCACAGCTCGGATAGAAAGGGGTCCTGGCAGTTGGAGGCCAAGCTATGCCTGCAGCTCTCAAGGGAAAGGCATCCTGGCTGTCAGAGGCCAAGGAACACCTACAGTTCAGAAGGGAAAGCTATCCTGGCACACCTGCATGACTTTCATGTAAAAGTAAGCAAAGTGGGGAGCTCCGTAGTGAGAGTTACCCAGTAGAACGGGAAAGACAAGAGGTTAGAGCAGGTGGAGGAGAAAATAGCTGGAGAAGTGCAGGTGTCTCAGTAAGTAGAATTGCACACATGGTGGGGCTCTGAAGGGTGTTACAGGGAGTGTGCCCACAGGATGGGCAGCCCAAAGGGCAGAGAAGATTCTTTCTTAAAAGGTCAGAGGTAAGAGGCTTAAGTCCCCTGAGGCTATGGCAAGAGTGTGGGTATTGGGCCTGGGTAATATATTTGGTGGGGTTTGATGAGGCTGACAAAGCTGCCACCCTACCCTGACAATAGGGGAACAAGAAGATATGGGTTCCTAAAACTCCCTCTGGACTGAGTAGGTGGCCCCAGTATACAGAAGGAGAGAGCTAGATCACTCTGATACTGTGATATCCATCTGAGGTTCCCAGTGGTCAGGCCAAGGGAAGCCAGGCCCCCCCAGTCATCCATGGCTAGATCTAGGTCAGCTAAAGGGCCATCTAGGCTTGATGTCCCCATGTCATGAGGGACATGGGACAGTCAACACCCCAATGCCCTTCTTGATAGCATCTTGAACATGGTCTGGGTGGTTTGTGAGGGATCAGACAGGCCCGGGTCCAATGACCCTCCTGACTGCAGGTGCCAGAAAATTCTCGGGCTTTGGGAGGCCAGGGAGTCTAGGCAGTTGCTATGGCTACTCAAAAGGCCTTTGGTAGCACCAGGTATTTTTGTTTGGGGCTTCTTCTTCTCTACCATGGTATGCCTTAGAGGTCACTGCTACGACTTCTGCCTGAGGAGTCAGGGTTTTTCTCTAGATGTTTGAGTTTGACTCGCATACCAATGAAACTCTGGATGAAGAAGCCTGTCATAAGGATTGCTTTTCCATCTGGGGTCTCAGGATCCAGATTGGTACGTTGTAAGAAGCTCTTTATAAGGTGGTCTAGGAATTGAGATGGGGGTATCATGTTTGTTCTGGATGACCTCTTGGATTTTTTCATAATTTACCTCTTTAAGGGGGCCATCTAGGAGGCAAGTTACAAACTCTCTCACAAGGATGCCCATTGGGGCATTGTAATTTCATTTAGGATCCTGGTCATGGATTACTTCAGCCCTGACTGGTCAGGCAGCATATCACTGAGAAAGGAGAAAGAGAAATCAGAGAGGCTAGAGAGGAAGAGAAGGGGACTACGGGTTGAGGCTTGTTAATGTGGCTGAAAATAGTGGAAGAGTCATCTGGTTTGGACCTCACAGCTAGGAGGAGTTGCTTTTCCTTTGATGGCACATGTCATGCGGTCACTTTCATCAAGGTGGGAGTGAGGTCTCATGGCAAAGTGTATCTTTTCCAACCCTAGCAGAGATGGCTGTCAGGCACGTGGCTACCTCCATCCTACTGGGGGGACAGCAGCTAAAGTGGCAGCCAGTCACATGCTTCCTTTAAGATTACCTATGCGCCGGGTGGTGGTGGTGCGTGCCTTTAATCCCAGCACTCGGAAGGTAGAGACAGGAGGATCTCTGTGAGTTTGAGGTCAGCCTTGTCTACAAGAGCTAGTTCTAGGACAGGCCCTAAAGCTATAGAGAAACCCTGTGTTGAAAAAAAAAAGATTACTTATGCATAGATTTTTAGCTATCAACCCTGATATTATGAGTTTTAAAATAGCCCTTTTGTTACAGATCCTACAGGGTTTTAATCAGACCCAATAAGCTTAAAAATCTTGAGGTACAGGAAGTTTACATAATGGTTTTACGAATCTTGAGGTAAGCTTTGACTCTCAGCAAAAGTTTTGGAGAGTTAAACCCAAACCAGAAGAGTAGGTACGCGATGAGTAGCAACAGCCCCACTGGGAACACGGCCTTTTCCTTTCGTTTTGCTCCTCCTTTCTCTGCTATGTAGCAGGTGGTTCGCCTGATAAGGAACAGAGATTTTTTGGAAGAAACCTTTAAACAAGTGTGCTTGGGTCTAGAGGAGGGGAAGCCATACTTTAACTCCAGACCCAGATTTTAATTCAAGTGGGACAGCATAAAACAACAGTCTAATGCCACTCATACCTCAAAGACACCGGAATCCCTATAAAACGGCATCTAGTAAGCTGAGAACAAAGAAGCCTTAGGGATAGGAATTTTTCAAGTACTGGCTATAGACAGAGGATGTTGCGGGAGGGAGGCAGCTGAGAGAAGCACCTGCCAGTGAGGAGTGTGTGCAGGGTGTGTGCAGTGTGTGTGCAGGTGTGTGCAGGGTGTGTGCAGGGTATGTGCAGGGTGTGTGCAGGGTATGTGCAGGGTGTGTGCAGGTGTGTGCAGGGTGTGTGTAGGATTGTGCAGAGTGTGTGCAGGATGTGTGTAGAGTGTGTGCAGGGTGTGTGCAGAGTGTGTGCAGGATGTGGGCAGAGTGTGTGCAGGGTGTGTGCAGAGTGTGTGCAGGGTGTGTGCAGAGTATCTGCAGGGTGTGAGCAGGGCGTGTGCAGGGTGTATGCAGGGTGTGGGCAGAGTATGTGCAGGGTGTATGCAGGGTATGTGCAGAGTGTATGCAGGGTGTTGCAGGGCCTGTGCAGGATGTGTGCAGAGTGTATGTAGGGTGTGTGCATGCTGCAGCTGGCCTAATCCTTTGCTTTCTCCCCTTCCTGCTAGCTCTCTCTCCTAGCTTCAAGTTTGCAACAAACTTACAGACCTGTGGTAACTTAAAAAACAGGACATTTACACTGTGTGTGTGTGTGTGTGTGTGTGTGTGTGTGTGTGTGTGTGTGTGATTAGACAAAACAAACAGATCTTGAAGCCAAGAAATCAGGAATGGGGACTCTCTTTCTATTTCCCCAATCACTCACAGTATTTGTAAAAGTCCCAAATAATATTAGGATCTAAGGTACCATTAGGTGGCCATTTGGATTGATTATCTAAGGGACATTGATGCCAAATTTGATTGCAAAAGCAAATAAATTTAGGAATCTTCAGGTTGGGAGTCAGGTGGAGAGGCTGGAGGTTTTCTAAGAGGCAGCCCAAAGGGGATGAAAGGTATGGAAGACACATCCCCATGGATGACAGAGAAGGAAAATGTCACTGCAGCCTTAGTTGTGAGCATCCCAGGACTCAGGGAGGAGTGAATGAGAACCAAGCCATTTGGGGGTTGTCATCACACTCAGCCAGGGCCAGGGGCTTAGCCTGGCTAAGCCAGTAGAGAGACTTGGTAGAGCGTGGCACCAGGGCTTTTGGAGAAGTGAGAGGTGATAAGAAAATCCGAGTTCCAGGAGGAGGGGTCCACAGGAAAGGGTAGAATGAGGTCACTGAAGCCATGGGAGCCTAAAGGAACTGTGGGACTGGGGCAGCTCCAGGGGGAAGGTGGGAGAAGAGGACGGGAAGAGGCACACCAACCTGGTTTGGCCTAAGGACACTGCAGGATTGCAGCTCCAAGGGTAGGTGCATGGGGTCAGGTGAAGAGGGCCAATCATGGCCTTAAAGACTGTGGTGGGGGATACCTCTGCTTCCAAGAGTATTAGAGGGGTTCCTGGCCACTCAAAACAGTCACTTCTTTAGACTCAGGGAAATATCTATACCAACCAAAGGAGGAACTCACCAAATTGCTCCCAGTGCACTGGAAAGCAGGGTCCCAGTAGGACTCAGACCACCAGGGGGAGCACTGGCTCCAAGGGAGTCTGAGTCACAGAACCAAATGTAAGCATCGCAGCTCTGATAGAAAAGTATCCCAGCAGCTGGGAGGCAAGGAATACCACAAAGTCACACCACACAACAAACGGCACACAAGAGCTTTACTGAGAGGGGAAAACCAGGAGGCTGACTGCCTCTGCTAGTGCGAGAAACAGCAGCAAACTGAACAGGACTCAGGACTTATATAGTTTCTTGGGAAGAGGGTGGAGCTTTGGAGCTTTCCAGGATGGAGACTGGTGGAATTTAATATCCAGAGATCGGGCTTTTTACTCTGTAGGATGGGGGGCAGAGCCCAGCAGTTAGGGCAATTAGAGTGTACTGTGGGTGGAACCAGGCAGTTAGGCGTCCTGGGAGGGAGCCGGGAAGCTGGCCACTCTGTGGCCAGAGGGACTTACACCCTATTCTGAATTGCACTCTCTGGGATGCTTGTCTGCAGTACACACTTTTGGGAATCCCCGTTGCAAAGTTTCCATCGGGCACAGGAGTCAACAAATCTTCTGTTAGACTCTATTTAGCTTCTATTCTGCTGGTCCCGGAATTCCTCCAAGGGCCTGGTCTCAAGCTGCTCAAGGTGGCTGTTATTTTAATAGCATGCCCTCGAGTGTCTCCCTTCCCTCCTCTTCCCTTTCCTCCTCTTCCCTTCGTCCTTCCCCCTCTTTCCCTTCCCCTTCTACTTCCCCTCCTTCCTTTTCCTAGGCAACAGGAAAAATCTCGCAGGATTTTCTTTCCTGGGTTGCCATGGTTTTCCAAACCCTGGCAGTGAGCGAAGGACACTTCCACCTAGGGCCTGACGGGGGCAGCATTTAGTCTTCTATCGAGATGAGCCATGTTCCTGGGCTCGTAAATGGTTCCAGCTGAAAAATAAAGAAAACCACACTGAAATGAGGAGTTTAATTCCCAGGGGGAACAAAGGGCTGTGTCAGCGTTTCCATGGTGAGTGCTGTCTTGTAGGGATTTACCGTACAGCTGCGAGAATTTGCTTCATGCTAGAGTTTGGCCAGGGCAAGCAAGTCTTTGGTTGCTAAAGCCTATGGATTATTAAAAAGTCTAAGTTAGAAAATGTGACTGTGCAAAAATGGTCCAGAATGTTCTCTCCTCTGCCCCTTTCCCCATCTGCTGCTGGCCAAGCTCCTTGCCAACCGGCCCTGGCACGGAGAATTGGCAGGGGTATGGCATCTGGGTCACTCCAGAGGCTGCCGGGTGGCCTGAGAATTGCTATGCCGAGGACAAGGTCTTAGCTTCTTTTGTAGAGTTGGAACAATACCTCTGTGGGGCCACCAATGTCTGTCTGTAGACACTGCTTCCTTGAGCCCGAGTTCACTTGCTCTCTCCCCAATCCCAGGACTTAGGATCTCAGAGAAGGGCGAGTGTCAGCGTCCATACTAAGAACTCTTTGCTCCTCAGCCCAGGATGTCTCTGCAGTGTCAGGAGAAACCCATGCTGAGCTGACTTGTGTAGATGCCACCTTGCAGCAGGAGCTCTGGTGGTGTGAAGCCAATAGAGGGGCTGGCTCTGTCTCACCAACCAAATGAGACAAAGCAGCCTCACTTGGCCAATAGCATCAAGCGCATCAAAGCCACCACTGCCTGGTTATGTGCAGACACTTTGGTATGTCCTTTATTTTAAACAGAGTGGTAGGGGAGATGGAGGCTCATCGTGACAAAAACCAGAAGGTGAGAAGAGAAAGTCAGCATCTGAGCTGCAGCAAATCCTGAGACTGGGTTTGGAGTGTCTTAAAAAATTCCATGGTAAACCAGCAGCTATGGTGCACACCTTTAATCCCAGCACTCGGGAGGCAGAGGCAGGCGGATCTCTGTGAGTTCGAGGTCAGCCTGGTCTACAAAGCAAGTTCCAGGACAGCCAGGATTGTTACACAGAGAAACTCTGTCCTGGAAAAAAATAAAAGTTCACGGTGGTTCATAACCATTGGCAACTCCAGTTCTGGGGATCCAGTGCCCTCTCCTGACCTCTATATGCACCAGGTATGACAGCGGTGTACAAACATACGTGCAGGGAAAACACACATAATAAATTAAAATTTAACATAAAAATCTAATAAAAATTTTAGAAATAAAACATTGATACAAATAAGGCTGGCCAAAATTTATGATGAAGATAAAGCTTTGGCATTGTCTGGAGATCTATAAAGTGTTATCAGATGCAGGAAGGCACTGGGCCTCTGTATGTGTGGGGAGGGTGCATGTGCGTGTGAATGTGTATGTGTGTGTATATGTGTGGGAAAGCCCTATCCTTCCATGAAGCTTATTACAAGCAAAGAAAGAAAGTGAAGGCAGAGGTGAAGGCATGCTTCAGGCCACACAGAGCCCCTGGACAAGGGTGAAGGACCTGTGGGCTTAACACACTCAAAGCAATCACTCTCATTAGCTGACAGCTGAGGGGACCCAGCAGACTATCCAGTGGTCCGTCACTACAGAAAATACAGAGCATCTCAGTAATCTACGGGGGCCACAAGACAAAAATGGTAGCAGCAACAACAAGCCCAGCGGTAGCAATAAGAAGCCCTAGAAAGATGGCTCAGTGGTTAAGAGCACTGGATGCTCATGCAGAGGACCCAAGTTCAATTCCTAACCCCCACATGGTCGCTCCAGTTGTAGGGGACTCTGTAGGTACATATACACACACATGCATGCAGGCAAAATACCCAACACATATGATGAAAATAAACAAATCTTTTTTCTTAAAAAGGAGTCCTAAGTAGGGAAGGATCTGTTTTTTATATTTGATATGTTTTGTAACACAATTCTAATTGGTCTTAGTAATAAAAACCTGGAGTCAGATATAGGGGTTAATGCTGAAAGACCAGAGAAGCAGAGCAGCCAGGCACTCGAGTTCTTACCTCTGAAACCTCAGACCGAACGGGGCGATCCTATCTCTATGAATCCTCTGACTGCTGTCTCTTCTAAACCTCAGACTATGTCTCAGCCTGAATCCTCAGACTGCACCTGAGCTCCTTTCTTCTCTCACATCATATTCCTCTCTCCCCCAGCCTTATCCCTCCTTTCTCTGCTTCCCTAGTGCTGGGATTAAAGGCATGGGATCCCAGCATTTTGTGTGAGCTTTGTTTCTCTGACAAGTTCAATCTAGGTATTCCAGGCTGGCCTTGAACTCACAGAGATCCGCCTGCCTCTGTCTCCTGAGTGCTGGGATTAAAGGCGTGCACCACCACCGCCTGGCCTCTGTGTCTGACTAGTGAGTTAGCTCTGCACTCTGAGCTTCAGGAAAGCTTTATTTGTTAGATTATAAACAAAATAGTGCTACAACATTTCTACTACCTACTCTAGTGGTTGGTTTTTGTTTTTGTTTTTGTTTTTAAGAATCATGAAACATTAAAATTGGGAGGAGGGGCATGATCAATAGAGAGACCTGCCTAGGTTATATGTTGGATTTTTAGATGAAGACTTTAAATTAGCTACTATAAATTATCCAAACAATTAAAGGAAACAATGTCCAAAGAATAAAAAGGAAACATCGGAATAATGTCCCACCAAGTAAATAACTTAAATAAACAGATAGAACTTATTTTTAAGGTGCCAAGTAGAAATTTTGTAATTGAAATATACAATAGCTATAAGGGAAATTTCACTAGGGGGCCTTAAAAACCTTGTGAGCTCACAGAACAAAGACTTAAATTTGGGTCTGGGGCATGTCTCAGTCCCTAAGGGCTCAAGGACCTGAGTTGGGCTCCCACGCATCAGCGCAAAAACAACAACAACAAAAAGATTCCCCCCTCATACCCCATGTAGCCTCATTCCTCTCTGCTTGAACCTTGCCTCCGTGACCTTTCATGGTACTGGCCCCTGGATGACCACCTCACTTGGCTGGCCTTCGTTCTGGAAGTGCGCATTTTTCAATCTGCCCCCGTGCCATTGAACTGTTCTTTAAAAAAAAATATTCTTATCTCGTATGCTTCCTGACACCACCAGGCCACCGTGTCCGAGCCAATGGCTTTGGAGTCTGCTGGTGAGCACCATCCAGGGCTTCCTCTCAGCTGGGTGCACAGGAAACATTTGTTTTCTGGCATTTTGGGCCCAGACCAGCATGAGGCTGAGGCCAGGGTCTGCCTCCCTGGAGCAGCTTCGCGGCAGATTTCTGATGAGCGAGTCAAACAGGAAAGAGAAGCCATAAGAACCTCTGTGCCAGATGAGGAAGAAATTAAATTCTGGGCTTTGGCCTAGAATAAGGACCAGGGACTGTCCTTTGGTAGGCCTAAGGATTAAATCCAGGCCTTCTGCAAGGGCTCAGTCGCTGAGCCACCCTCTCCCCACAGTACCAGCTGGTTGTTTGTTTGTTTGTTTAATCTTTTCCACGGGTGCTTATACATGCTAGAGCTCAGAAAGAGGAGCACATCTTATCTCTGCTCAGTCTGGGTTTGAGGTAGGAACCCAGGACCGATCATCCAATCAAGCAGCTTCATGTCTGTGCAGGACCCCGCCATCTCCAAGGGAATCATGACAGGGAGACACAGGAAGGCTTCCACCTCGTGTCCGTGCAGGATCGCAGCAGGGATGATGACAATTAGTGATAATGGTTATGGGGAGCAATGCCTGCCCAAGCAGTGGAGCCCACAGTTCTTCGAGGCCACTGTCTGTACTGTTGCTGTTAGTTTTCACCAAGCCCCCCTTAAAGCCTGCACTTGGGAAGATGTTCTGCACAGTTCTGCCCCACTGCCTCCTTTTGTGTTGATTTTGCCTCAAAACAGCATTCCAAGTTTACTAATGAGGAGATTAAGGGTCAGAGCAATCTCCTTAAAATTTTAAGACATGCATGTGTGTGTGCATACATGTTTGTGTGCACGTGTAGAGGCCAGAGGGCAACCTCAGCTGTCACTCTTAGGGATGCTGTCAGTTTCTTGGAGACGGGGTCTCTCATTAGCTTGGCTATGACAGTGAACCTCAGGGACCTTCACATCTCTGTCTTGCCATTGCTGGGGTCATGAGTGCCTTCCACCACACCTGGCATTTTTATGTGACTTCTGAGGCTCAGACTCAGGGTCTTGTGCTTGCAGTAGTGAGCCCTTTACTGACTGGGTTATGTTTCTAGACCCAGAAAGGTCTCTTCATTAGGCAGTCTGGCGGAAGTGAGCGCTCACCCCTGATGCCTTCCCTCTCATCCACTTCTAGCCTGGTGACCAGCTGGCAAACATATCCACAGCTTCAGAAACTTCCCTCATTCGTGGTCCAATAACCCCACATTTGGCAATTTACTCTCATGAAGTAATTCTCATTGCAGAATATGCATGTTATAGCTGAGGGTGGCTAAGGACACGCTCCCTTCTCCCCCAAACCCCACTGGGACAATTGAACACGGAAACAAAAACACTGGAATGGTATCGGAGAGTTCGATGTGAGGTCCCTGTACAGAGTGTTAAGGAATTTCTGGGTAACAGGTTCATGCAGAGCAGGGTAGACTGATAAACACAACAGAAGGGGCACGCTGTGGGGCTGAGGGCTCAGGCACCACAGAGGAACTGCGGAAGAGAGGCAACCAAAAAGAGTGGGCAGGATAGACCTCGTGGTGCAGGTTCGAACTTGCTCTGTGCCCTGCACAGGTAGACCTGTGAAATTTGCTAGTGCATCTTCTGCTGCGTGCTGTGCTATCCCTCAGCTGTCTCCATCATTTCACACATTCAGGGAGTTAGAGGCACAACATGGAGCTGGGGCGCTGCATATATGGTGAGCAAATCAGAGCTTGGGGGAGATGGTCAGGCACGAGGCCATGACCCAGGATCCAGGCAGGATGGGGAAAGGGAGAAACAAGAGCACAGGGTAAGAGTCAGAACGCAAATGTGACACCCCTAGCTGTCCTCAGAAGGGTGTGAAAGAGCACCTGCGTGCTGGCAGGATGTACAGGGGTTTGAGGTATATGTGTGGATTGAAGGGAAGCAGGCTGGGGACACTATTTACCCACCAGGGCCTGTCATGACCCCTGCTGGAGTGGGCAGCAGCCATCCTCATCCTCGAGTTAGCAATAGTGCTGGGGGGAAGAGGAAAATCTGGGAGAGCGTGAACAGTGGAAACCCCACAGTATCAGTGACACGGAAAGATGTCCAGCAGGTCACCCCTGGTGACCGTGGGACAAACTGCTATGTTCAGCATGAGGTCCCCTCCATCCTGCTGGCCACCACACAGCTTCCTCTCCTTTCTTGTTTTAAAAGTCAGCACACAAAGGGATGGGTTCCGTGATGGCTTTTTCATACATGTATGTCAGCATCCTTTGCCTTGGTTAATCTCCCCCGACTTCTGTTGTCCTTAGCCCGAGTCCCTCCCTGTGTCCCGCTCAGCTTCCTCCTTCATCCCAGCATCATGATCAAGGCAGACTCATCCCATCACCGTCTCCCTTACCCTCTCCCTTTCCATGGCCCCCTTTCTAGCTTCATGACCTACACATGCACATACATGCATACAAACACGCACATATGAATGTAAATGTACGAGTGAAAGAAGCACATGGTATTTGTCTTTCTGTGTCTGGCTTCTTACACTTAGCATGATGATACGTGTTTCCGTCCATCACAATTGTGCCCGCGTGCCGTGCTTTCTGTATTCGTCCATCTGATGACAGACATCTGGGCTGGTTCATTTCCTGGCTGTTGTTCAGTCCTTGGGTGTGCTGATCTAGATTCCTGTGGGGACCACACCTGGGGTGGTCACACGGTAGCTCTCTTTCTTGTCTTAGGAGAAACAGCAATGCTGATTTCCATAGTGGTTGTAGACTGCTCTAGGTCTGTTCGGCTGACTTGTCGACTCCACAGGCCTCCTTACCCTGGGACTTCTGAGAGGTCATTGCCTGAGGGTTAGCATGTCTGAGGGGCTGTTTTCCCCCTGAGACCCCTGCTATGCAGGAGCAGGCCCTCTGTCCTCCTCCTCCTCTCTTCTCCCCGGCTCCCCTCTTGTCCTCACTCTGGGAGACTGCATCTCCCTGCTCCCTATGCTGGCTAACAATCCTTTCTTGCCAGCTCCAGCTGCCAGTTGCCTCTTCCCAGCCCCCTGCAGACATGGGAAACACCACATTCAACCCTTTGTGTATCTCAGGGACGTGGCGAAACAAAAACACATGTTTGAATTTACATAAAGAAATAACTGGAAGGCAATATGGGAACTAAACAAGCGGTTCTCTGTAGGAAGAGAGGGAGGGAAGGGGGCAGGGGACCAGGCAGAGGGCTCGAGACTGATCACTGTTTGAGCCTATGAGTTATTATCTAGTGTTTCTCTGTAGGAGGAGAGGGAGGGAAGGGGGCAGGGGACCAGGCAGAGGGCTCAAGACTGATCACTGTTTGAGCCTATGAGTTATTATCTAGCATGCACAACTAAGCAGGAGGGGAGTCTGCTCCGTCCTCAGGGTTAGGGATCAGTTTGACGTTATCCAGGCTTTTTACCCAGGAAGTGCTCAGTTTTCAGCCAGCAAAGCCAGAGTGGCGCAGGAAATGGGCTGCTCCAAGTTGGCTCCTGGAGGGAGGGCCATAGCCAATGGCCATATGCTGCTTGCCCCCTCCACCTGCCCTCCTAGAGAGCGGTAACCTCAGCTACCAATGTGGTAGCCCAGGTGCCAGGGAAAACAGCAAGACTGGGTTACATAAGAAAACAAGGCCACATCCGGGAACAGGGAGACAGAGCAGACCTGGTCATGATCAGAATAAACTTCAGAGGGGCCGTCCATCTCTGACATTCACTATTGGAAGCTTCCAGCAGGATCCAGGCCCCTGACTGACTTGCCCTATGAGGAGCCCTAGCCATGTGGAGCCCTATGGGGGATCCCTAGCCATGTGGAACCTGCTCCTGGAGCATGTTGCTCCTCCCTGCTTGAGTACCCGCCTCAATGTCCTCTGGGCATGGGGGAGAGGCAGTGATGCAGACTAGGACTGAACGCCACACGGGGGTGTGGGGAGCTATTTCCTGCCACATCTTCGGTCCTCATCTTCACATATACAGAACTTTAACCTTCACCATTTCTCATGGGCTTTGTGAAACAGTTAGTGGTGCCATCCAGGCACAAAACTAACCATTCCCCAAGCTGTGTGTTCATTCCCTCCTTGCCCTCGGAACCATCCTTTAGGGTACAGGGAGGCCAGCTCATTACAGCCGTTGAGCCAGTGTGCAGCTGGGGAAGGACTCACACTGGGCTAAATGTGAGCCATGAGCAGAGAGGAGTGGAATCCTCATCTCTGGACCCTGGCGCTGGCCACCCTGTGTCTGCTCCAGCGGCAGGAGAGAGGGAGGGAGACTGTGGGCTCTGCATTTAGCCCCAAGCATACCTCCTGCTTGTTGGGGGCCTGCAGAGGCAGTGGGTACACAGATTGGCTAACCAGTCACCTGGACAATAGCATGACTTAAGTTCAAAGCAAAAATCTTCTCGCATGGGCCCCGACTGCTGCTGCCCAGGTGACAGCCATTGGTCCCCTTCGGGAGTTGGACAGTTTATGGCACCCTAAGCAAGCTCATGGTCTTGGGTGTCTCTGGCCTAGTGACAGATGTTGGGCTCAAGCTGTCCCAAAGTGTCTCTGAGCCACTGTGTCTGGACAAATGTCACCAGTTGAGAGCCAAATCTGGTCAGTGCTTTTCAGGTAGGTAGACAAAGAAGTTCTAGAGGGACCAGCTTGTCTGGCTCATAGGGAGAGCTCCAAGTAGTGGGAATGGGGCCTGGGAGGAAGGCAGTGCACAGACAAAGGGACTAGGGTCCTCTATCCAGCCTTGGGGAAGGGCTCTCCTCCATCTCTCTGTCACCCAATCACCTTGCCAGGACTTTTCATACCTTCACAGGTATCACAGACAGAATCCTGGTGCTGGAGTGACTGCCCGGCATCTGCAGAGAAAGTCGTGGCTGGGCTGGAGTCTGAACTTGTGTCTATCTGGAGCCTGAATGATACTACCTTCTAGAACATTCCCACAGATACAAATGGGTTGGGGTGGGGAACCGGCACCAAGGCAAAGAGGAAAAGGAGGGTCTCAGGAAATCCTGGCTGTGCGCACACACTGTCCTCACGGACTTAGAGCTATTTTAAGGCCAAGGCCAGGATGCAGCCCAGAATGGGTTTGACGTTTGCTTTTGTTGTTGGCTTTTAAAGCACATCTTGCTTTTGTGTGTGTGTGTGTGTGTGTACGTGTGTGTGTATGTGTGCCTACATGTATACACCCAAATGTAGAGGCCAGAGGTCAGCATTAGAGGTTTTCCTCAGTGACTCTCCACCTAGTTTTTGATGCAGGGTCTATCATTGAACTTGGAGCTCACTGATTTTAGTGGACGGTGACTAGCCCTGGATAGCAAGCCCTCTGGATCCTTCTGTCTCCAATGTTCCACAGCACTGTGATGACAGTCACATGATTCAGGACCCAGCTTCCTACGTGGATGTTGGTGATCCACACTCAGGCCCTACGCTTGTGCAGCAGGCTCTCTTCTGACGAGCTATCTCTATGGCCTGTAAAATACGTTGTCCACATCAGTTGGAGCCCCCGGTGAAAACTGGGTCCGCTTACATTAAGCCTTTGACATAAACAAAACAAAACAAACAAAAAAGCCAACCATCAGATAGCAGCGCAAACGTGCTTCAGATACACACACACACACACACACACACACACACACACACACCACACACACACACACACACACACACACAGTTTCCGTTTACCCACTTCTTCCTTTCATTGTACTGACTGAAGAAAGTTCCAGAAAGAGGGAACGGTGCTGTTGCCAAGTGGATGAAGAGGGAAGAAGGCAGGAACAGCAGAAGCTGGGGTACCCAACCCTGCAAAGGCCTGTATGGTAGATTAGCTATGACACCTCTGTGTATCCTGTGGGCCTCTGCTGAGAGGTATAATCCACGAAGGATCTGGAATGCTGTGTCTATTTTGGAATATGGAACTTCCAATTTCAAATCTCTGTGAGGAAATCCAACCCATGGAAGTTGAGCTGAGAATGCTCATAGGTTACAGTGTGTCACTCATGGCTCTGGCATGCCAGGAGACCTTAAACAAATGGCTTAATTTCCCTGTGTTTATGCTTCCTAATCAAAAATGAATTGACGATATAAACTACCCTGCAGGACTGTGGTGGGGGCTGGTGACTGAAGGCTGTCCTGAGCTAGGGAGTGAGGTCATGTGATGCTGTCAAAGGGTGCCAGTCACGCACACTGCCTGATCTCAGAGCAGATCCACTTCGAGGTAGGCATGAGCCAGACTCTTTACATCTTCCAGGTGTGTCTTCCCGACATCTCCTTGGAACAGACTGGTGGCCTCAGCTGCGATCAAGATGGAGCCTCCAGGCAGGTGACCAGAGCCAAGCAGTATTGATGGGGCTCAAGGAATTGCCTGTCATCTCCACCCAGAGTTGAAGGGAAAACAGCCCTGGCCATCGAAGGGGAGAAGGGAGGTGAGAGTAAGCAGGAGGGGGAAGGAAGCTGCTGCTTCTGTTGCCATGGGAACATCTGAGCCTGTGAGGGGTCTAAGAAAGGCAAATAGTGCTTGCCACTAGCTCCTCCCAGGCCAGTGTTACCGAGCCAGACTTCCCTTTAGAAACAGACTCTGGGGCTCCATCCTCTACCCTTAATTTGGCCTTGGTAAAATCTCCAGGTCAGGGGTAGAGAGACAGCTCCATCCGGAGGGTGCACGCTTGCTTGCCATGCTCTCGTGAGGACCTGAATTCAGTCCTCAAGGAGCCACATAAAAAACTGAGCACTTTGAAATCCCAGCACTGGGGAGGCAGAGACGGGCAAGTCCCTGGGTTCACTGGCTAGCCAGCCTAGTCTGTCTGGTGGATTCCAGGCCAGTGAGAGATCCTGCCTCAAAGAAAGGTGGATGGTGCCTGAGAAAAGACACTTGAGGTTGTCCTTTTGCTTCCACATGCAGGAACACAGTCATATACATGAGACACACGTACTCACCACACACAAACATATATGTGTGTGCATACATGCACATATACTTCCACACATGCAAACACACATATGCATGCACACACACATGCACTTCCACACATGCAAACACACATGTGCTTATACACACACACACACATTTTGTGAGCTAGATATTAAGCTGTGTAATGTAATTTGACATTTGAGATGTAATTAAAGAAGCTGAGGTACAGAGGTGGACACCACAGCCCTTCATACCATCTCCTCAGCCCTGCTTGTGGAAGTGGGTGTAGCCCTTCCTCAACACATGGTTGTTAAGGAAGACCTGGGTTTCTTTAGTGATGAGCCAAGGGGCTCCCCCTGGAGCCCGGGGAAGATTACTTGGACTCTACAGCACCGGCAGGATGAAACAGCCTCCCACTTCTGGGCCCTCCCCGCTGTTCTAGCCAGGACCAGAGTAGACCCAAGGAAGGAGGAAAACAGAACCTCCCCCTCACCATACCTCAGCGAGTGTAGCCTCCCTGTGAATGAAGTCTGGATGCAGTTATGCACCACCAAAAGCTCACGGCTCTCATCTCAGAAAAGATAATTCTCCAGGAGCGATGGGCCTGGAGGTGACGCGTCCTCCAGGGGACTGAGTCCTCTTTCTTGTGGCTTGATGTCATGTCCCGGGAAAGTCAAGGTGACCAGTTCAATTCAAATGACCTTTCATCTCTTGGATCAGGTGCCAACTGTGGGCGAGGCTTCTCTGGGTGACCTTTCACCCAGCTGGTGTCCTCCCGGTGCACAGCCAAGCCAGGCAGGCAGCACAGTGACAGGTTTGGCCACACACCAGGAGCTGGCTCCGGTGAAGACTTGGCAGTCATGGCAATACTCCAGGCAAACCGAAGAGCAGGTGGCTTGGCTCACCTGGTGTGGGGCTCGGTGGTCCCTGCCAAGTCCCCCTGGTCCCTCCAGCCACCTGGCCCAGGCTGTTGTGGGATAAACATGTCCCTAGGAAACGCCCCATTGACAAATGTGGATTCTAAGGGTGAGGGTTTCCGACCTGTCAGACTTCTCGTTTCCCACAGACCCTGAGAAAGCTCCTGCAAACAGCTGTCGGGTTCTGTTCTACCCAAGTGAATCACCTGCGAGCTGAAAACAAATAGGAAAAATGTCAGTTTTGATGTGTGACTTACTTCGCACCTTTGGCATCCCTAGTCCCAGGGAGGAGAGTCTGCCAATAGCGCTCTGACCTGAGTCGGGTCATGGCAGGGGGGTCACTGGTCCCCAAAGAATGGCCACCCTGTATTCTGTCCTTTCTCAGAAGGAGTTGTCCACATTTATGTAATATGTATATAAATTATGTTATATTAATTATAATCTCCCTGAAGGCTATCCTGAGCCATGACATAGCCAATCCCCAGGGGACACTTACTAAGCTGGGAAACCATCCTGTCACCAAAAGGCAAGCAGGACCAACTTAGGCGAACTGAAGGTAAGACAGTGGCTTTGGGGTCTCACTGTCTGGCTACAAATCCTAGCTACACCATTTTCTGGTTAAATGACCTTCACCTTGGGGCTGCTCAACTTTTCTGTGCCTCAGTTTCCCCGTGGGAGTACTAATAGTATCAGGCCCTAGGATGGGTGTGAGGACTGCTGGATTAGTGTAAGGGAAGCACTCACAACAGGTCCTGACCACTGTAAATGTCATCACACGGGGCATCAGGGGAAACTGGGCTTGGCTCCACAGCAAGCGGCTCCCATTCTGCTGGCTTTCTCTTCCATCACCTGCTGGTCCGTGGTCCAGGCTGTGCTATACTTCCAGGGAAATCATGTGCCAGGTCTCTGGGTTGTTGTCTCATCTTTGGCGCCGAGTTCAGGTCAATCTCTTTGCCTGCTGCACCTTAACCTACCCCACCCTGCTTCTCTAAGATACAACTCCAGCCTTCCTAGCTCTTGGCATTGCGGAGCTGTGTGGTTCTCCTGGAAGTCTGTCTGAGACTGGCTCCCTAGCTTTGTTCTCTGCCCGCATGTCTGCCTTGGTGGCTATACACACAACAAGTTCATATTTCTTTCTACCCAGCTTCTCACCAAACTCCAGCTGGGCCTTCTGGTCAACCTGTTTGTTTATCTACCACCTTAGATTTACCGGTGTTTTTAAAATCATCTCTCCTCCCTCACAGAAAGTTCAGAATGCCTCAGGGTGATGCAGTTCTGGGCGGTTCCCAGTCTTTTTCTCTTGGCTCACATTCCCACCTGGGGAGCCCACTGGGTTTACCTAGAGCTGTAGATGATGGTCTGTGATTGACAATACATTTTTTTGATGATTTGTTGAATTTAAGGTGCTATAAAAATGATACTCATCCAGAAGAAACCATACTTTGAATTTAAACCTTTTTTCTGGACTGGCCATAGTATGGCCTCAAATGCTCTCCCACATGCTGCCCAGCAACTCAAAGCTCCCTGAAAGCCGTGTGGTCACAAAGGGAGGACCAACCAGTGTTCCCCCAGAAGACTGTGTCACTAAGTTAGTTCTGAAGGTCAATTGTATAACTTGCATTTTGAACTTGAGATATTTCCAATGTACAGTGACTTTATTGCAAGCCAGGACTCCACCCTATCTCCCCATTTCTGATATTCTCCCACCCACCAGGCCGTCACCCCTCACCCAGGTTATTACAGTGGCTTCTGATCAGATCCCCTGCTCCCATCTTTTCTTGCCTGTGGCTGATTCAGAGTCAATACAACACAGTTTAGCTGGAGCCGTCCGGTGCTTCTCTTCTCAGTTAGAGAAAAGCTAAAATCTGTCACGAGCCCTCAAGGCCCCCTGTGCCATCTCTGACCCCTGTACTTTCTCAACTCCACCCCATCTCCCTGCTGCTCCTAGGACACTCGTGGGCATTTGCACATAATGTTCCCCTTTTGTGGACGCTCCTCCCTGCTCTTTAGGTGTCTCAGTTCTCTCTCAGCTATTTGGTGGTTCCCAGGCCTCAACAAAAACTACAGCCAGCTCAATCCCTGGACATCATTCTTGTCTGTGTTGTTATCTCTTTTGGACTTATCCCTAACTCTCAGGCTACTGTTCTGTCTCCAGCCCACAGAATGGTAGCTGGGCAGAGGAGTCTTCCCCCCAAGCACCTTGGTCCATCCCCAGCTCCTGGAAAGGTACACGAAAGAAACCTCCACATAGATGTTGAATAGAGAGTGGATCTAAAGATTGAGTGAACTGACTGCCTGTGGGTACTGCACAAGACAGGCCTAGGGACCCATTGTCTTGACGGTCAGTCAGTGTCTTAACTGTTTCATGTGCTGCCAGACCGAGCTCCCTCCAACAGGTCTGAAAATACCCTTTCTGAGCAGTTAATGATAGTATGATTTAACAGGAAGGCTCTGGGTACACACACATACACACGCATGCACGCACACATGCATGCACGCGCACACATACACACACGCGCACACAAAAACGCACACACACAATGTGCACACGTACATGCGTGCATGCACGCATATGCACACACATGTTGTTGAGCATACTGCATCATGGGTGGCAAGGGGTGGCCCTGAGCAGAAAGGAAGCCACTCTCTAAAATCAGAAAGGAGCACAAGCATCAAGTTATGGTATCTTAGAAGCTAAAGACTTCAGGGAAGTTAAACCACCACCCTGCTGGGGACAAGGGCTTTGCTCCCACCTCTACTCAGTCATCTGAGGGTTGGTACAGGAGAGGACACGGTCAAAACGGAAGGAACATCCTTCCAGGAGAGGGCTACTACCAGCCAGTGTGTGCCGCCACTGTTCCGCCAAGCTGCTCTTCTCAGATCAAGTCTGCAGACTGACATGTAAGTTCCACTATCTGTCTTCAGTAATTCTGAGTCCTGTCAATCAGTCCCGCCCAGTGTCCCTCAATAATAACTCCTCAGAAGTGCCTGAATGCCTATCCATGCGTGTGTTTGTTAGGCAATGGATAGCTTACTACACCGAGGCGTGAGGGAGGGAGCCCGTGAGAGGGAGATGAGGAGCAAAGGGCTTTCCAGAAGTCTGTGGATCTGGGGCACTGCCCGGGTCATCAGACAAGCTCAGGACAGGGAGGTGTCCAGCGGAGCCTTTGTGTTGGAACAAACCACATCCTGAGGTACCCACTCCCTCACCAAAGGCCACTCCTTATCTGTGTCCCAGTGACTGTCCCTGCCTACACCCAACCTCCTCCTCCAATATACACACGGTGTCTTCTATTCTTACCTTTCTTTTCCCTACACCATGACTTCCGTGCAAACCATCGTAAGCTCATCTCATCTAAGGATATGACTCAGTGGGTAGGGAGGAAGCTTGCTGTGCAAACCAACAGACCTGAGTTCAGATCCCCAGTACTTACATTTTAAAAAAAAAGGAAGAAGAAAAATTCCAGACTCAGTCATGTGTGCCTGTAACTCCAGAGCAGGGGAGGGAAAGCTTAAGGGATGAGACTAATGGACTAATGATAGAGACAGGATTGCTTGGGCTCACTGGCCACCCACCCACCTACCCAACTAACCAACCAACCAGGCAAATAGTCACTGGATTGCTAGGGATCACTGGCCACCCACCCACCCAACTAACCAACCAACCAGGCAAATAGTCACTGGATTGTGGGGCTCACTGGCCACCCACCCACCCAACTAACCAACCAACCAGACAAATAGTCACTGGATTGCTAGGGCTCACTGGCTACCCACCCAACTAACTAACCAATCAGCAAATAGTCACTTCCAGGTTCAACTTGAGACTCTGTTCCAAGAGACAAGGTGGAGTGATAAAGCAGGACAACCGAATCTTCCCCAGTCTCCTTGGATCATACATGGACACACGTGACACCCCCCTCCCACACACACACCCCACAGCATACACCATACAGATGCAAATTAAATAAAATAACGAAATCCAGTCCCGAAAGACAAAGAACAGAACCGGAGTGAAAGATGAGAATCATGTCAAACATCTCCCAGCCAAGGGGAAAGGCCACAGATGATAATGAGATGATGCTCGCTGCCATGACAACCAGTCATTCAGCTGCAGCACCATGGGTTTGGAGCCAATGATATCAATGGGATGCTTATTTCTCCAGCATGACTAGCATCCCTGAAAAGGAAGAAGCTGCAGAACAGAGGTCTTGGGGGCTCCACTTGTTACCAGTCAGAGAAGCAAAACACTAGGCAGGGGTTGACCTTTCTTTCCCCAGCCTGTCATCAATTATGATAGCCCCTTCAGCTCTATCTTGTGTCAAACTCCTTATCTCTAGTAACAGGTCTGGATAGGACCATTGAGACTAACCAGGACCCAGGTTAGAAGGCTCAGGGGAAGGCTGGGGATCTTGGCCTCTGCCTCCAGGAAGGACAGAGCCAAGGCCAGCACCAGGCGGTGCCTGTACTTGGGCGGGCTCGTTGTGTGTACATTAGCCAAGTCATATATGAGGATGAGAAGGGGCTGGTGCTGAACCTCAGATCCTAAAACAGTGATCAAGCAGGGCAGGTAGGGGAGCCTCCTGGTGTGGTCGCTCTTCCGACATCACAAAAGAGCATCATCAGGCTGGCAAAGCGCTTGCGGCACAAGTCTGGTGACCTGAGCGAAACCCTTGGAACCCATGCAAAGGTGGAAGGAGAGAGCTAGCTCCACAAAGTTGTCTGTAGCAATATTTCATTTATATTTTAATAAATAAAGCTTGCCTGAAGTTCAGAGAGTAAAACAGCCACACTGGTCAGCCTTACAGACCAGGCAGTGGTGACACACACCTTTAATCCCAGTGGCCACACTAGTTGCCATAGAAACTGGGTGGTAGTGGTGCTCACCTTTAATCTCAGCCCTAGAGAGGAATATAAGACAAGAGGAGACAATTCTTACACACGGTCTCATTCTGAGATTCCTGGAGGCAGGATTGCCATTTTGCACTGAGGTAGAGTAAGAACCAGTGACTGGCGGTTTTGCTTTTATGACCTTCAGGTTGAACCCTAATTTCTTTCTCTTGGTTTTTATTAATCATGCTGTTGTTGTCCTCTGAACTCCACATGTGCACTGTGGCTCCTATATGAGTGCACGCATGCACACACACACACACACACACACACACACACACACACGACAACATTTTAAAAATAAGAGAAGTAAAATGGAACCCAAGATGTTATCATCTGCAGAGTTCATAATTGAGAATCATGCCATTGAGTTAAAAACTGTAAAAGTTAGCCTTTGAACACAGGTGTGAGTGTCCTGTTTGAGGTTCCCTCATGCTGCACACGGCCTGGGGCACTTGTGAAGGAGGTTGGCCATCATCTCCAGAGGAACCACCACTTCCCCCAAAGTGTCCTGGGTGGGAGCTGGCTGCACAGCACACAGACCCGGCTTATTGCCTTCAGATCCGGACGGCTGATGCCCTGCAGAAGGTTCCATCTCCGTTGCTTTCCGGGTGTCAGGGTGACAGAAGAAGACGAAGAGGAGAAAGTGGGTGTCACCGTCCACAGTGTCCCCTCCCCCTTCGTGCAGGCAGCATCTGAGGTGCTCTGCACACTAACATGACCACTTACGTGAGGCACTAGAGTATGAGAAAGAAGCCCGGAAGAAACAGCTGTCACAAGGAAACTCCTTTAAAGAACCCATCTTCAGAGGTCGGGGAGATGGCTCAGCACCAACGGCTCTTCCAGAAGATGAGTGTTGCTGCCAGCACCCACACTGGGTGGCTCACAGCTCCAGGGAACCTGGGGCCTGCATCATCTATACACATAAATAGACATCAAAATAAACACGGAAAAGAGAAAGATTCCACCAAGTCTCTGGCTTGCACTCAGGCAAACACAGAGCCTGGTCCGCAGTGAGGCGGGCATTGGTGAGTTCTGGCCTGTGATGGCTCAGCCTGCAACAGCTCAGGGAACTGATGCCACATTTGTGTGGGATCAAAGAAGAGTGACCTCCCCACTCCCTGGCATTGTTCAGAAGGCGAAACAAAGGCAGATTTATGCACAGACGGGAGCTTCAAAGTCCACACATCAAGGGTGCAGATCAAAACTTAAAGACACAGTTCTGACATAACATTTTATATTTTCAAAAAAAATCACAAGAAAAAGATGAACGATCCAAAAAGAATAGATTCACTTTTATTTCCATTTAAATGCTTCAAAGCGGAAAGTCTGAGGGCCTGGACACTTGTGTTGCTGCTGTTAGGCAGACTGGGCCTTCCATTCTTCCTTCCGATTCTTCCATCTCTTGTTAAGAGTCACTTTCCGCAGTGATGGGGTTGGCACTATGCTTATCAAGTGACAGTTGCCATGGAGTGTGTACTGCATCAAAATAAAAGTCGAACATTTCTATCCAAGCAGCTCACGGGTTTACCATACCACTACATGGATCTAAAAACAAACAAAAACTGGCTCCAAAACAAACGCTATTGGGAAAGTTTGGCAGGTTCCAAAATCGCATGTATGTACCTACCAGATGGCCAGCCACTCCATCCCAAGGTATTTATTCAAGAAAACAGAAAACATATGCCCATCTGAAAACTTTTCCAAGAATGTATATGGCCATTTATTTGTAATTGCCCTAAACTGGAAACCATCCTCGTGGCAATCCTCCTGCCTCAGCCTCCTGAATGCCGAGATTATAGGTGTGTGTTATCATCCCTGGCTCCAACACACACAAATGCGCACTGCGGCTGTCTCTCATTTGTTTTTCTTTAACAGGGGCTAGCTATGTAGCCATACCTTGCTTCTACTTTGTGATCCTCCAGTTTCCACCTTTTCTTTTAAGTAAGACGTGTGTGTGTGTGTGTGTGTGTGTGTGTGTGAGAGAGAGAGAGAGAGAGAGAGAGAGAGAGAGAGAGAGAGAGTGGTTGCCACGATGTGTTTGTGGGTGCCCTGAGGAAGCCTGAAGAGGGTATCAGATTCCCTGAAGCTGAATTTGCAGGTAGCTGTGAGCCACTCATTGTGAGGGCTGGGAGCAAAAGTGCTCTTAATAGCTGAGCCATTCCTCCAGCCCCACCTGACTTTTTAATAAATAAACAAATAAACATGGGTCGGGGGTCAGAATCAGGACCCCATGTTCTCAAGGTTCGCATGACTAAAGGAAGACCCATGTCTTGGTAAAGTAGACATGTAGGTCTATGGTGCATGTAGAACCCCAAACAGTCATGACCAGTGAGAAGCCTCCCCACACCGAAGTGCCAAGAACAAAAGACAAAGAAATGATACTGGAGACTGCAAGAGAGAAGTACCTATCAGTCATTGTGGCTCAGCCTGCAATCGCAACCCTTACGAGGCTGAAGCAGGAGGGTCCTCGCATGTGGGAAGCCTGTCTGGGCTCCAGGGTGAAACCTGGTTTCCAAGAACAACGCTCCAGGCCAAAGACTCTAGAGGGGTTGGGCATGGTGTCAACTCGCCTGTGAATATGAACCCATCAGAAGACCAGCGTAGTTCTCAACTGATGCTCCAAAACTCAGGAGATGGGGAAAGGATGTTTTTCAAACCCTGGAAGAAAATATCTGCCAACCTTGATTACATATATAGCAAAGTTGTTCTTCCAAGTCGAAGGAGAAATAAAGGCCTTCCAAGATATCTGCAGAGAGACACATACAGGAGTCTTACACACAGAAGGTGAAGAGTACAGACAGGAGGGCGGATAAACAAATGAGACTCAGGAAAAACTGAACCCTTACACAACAGCAAGGTGACAAGAATTAGCACTACTTTTCAATTATAACTAAATATTGATAGTTTTAATTCTCCAATTAAAAGGCAGAAATCAGTTGATTGTATTTTTGTAAGACAGTGCTGGAGGTGGGTCAGTGATTAAGAACACTGCACGTTCAGAGAATCTGATTCGATTCCTAGCACCCACATGGTGGTCCACAACCCTCTGTAGCTTGAGTCCAAGGGATCCAATGTCCTCTTCTGGCCTGCGTGAGCACAGGCATGTATGCGGTGGGCAGAGGATACACAGGCAGAGCATCCATAGACATAGAAAAAGCAGACACTTACAAGAAACACATCTTAGCAGCAAAAACAGACAGAGTGAAGTGACAGATAACGGTGGTCTGAGAAGACGGACCTCAGAGACAAGCAGGCTGTGTCAGCCACCTTTCTGCTGCGGCGACAGAACATGGTCAGGCACGGCCAATAGAGGGGAGAATTTGTTCCTCTATCACTCTCCACTTTTTTATTTTTAAAAATAGCTTCTCACTATCTTAGGTTTCTATTGCTGTGATAAAAACACCATGAACAAAAGCAGCCTGGGGAGGAAAGGGTTGATTTCAGCCTACAGCTCTCAGGTCACATTTGAACACTGAGGGAAGTCAGGGCAAGTACTCAAGGTGGAGGTTAACCCAGAGGCTGGAACGAGGGGCATCGATGTCTGGCTTGCTTCCCATAGCTCGCTCAGTCTGACTTTTTATACCATCCAGGGCCACCTGCCCAGGGGTGGCACTGCCCTCCTGGACTGGGCCCTTCCCCATCAATCAGTAATCAGGAAAATGCCCTACAAACTGGCCTGCTGCTCACTGAACTTGTAGCTCACCCATTTGACTGGACTGGCTGACCAGTGAGCTCCTCTCCAATGCTGGGGTCACAAACGTGTACCTTCGTGCCTGGTTTCTGTGTGGATACTGGGGATCTGAATCCAGGTCCTCATGTCTGTGCATCTGAGCCATCTCACCAGCTCTGAAGTTCAGCACTCTTTAAAGGAATAAAACAAACTCAAGTCAACTCTGTAAACTTTCTATTATCTGATATCCAGTAGGAAGTCATCAGTCATATGGATATAGCAGGGACATATGACTCACAACTAGAAACAAAATAAAGCAAAATAGAAAAAAGAAAAAGAAAAGAGAAAAGTCAAGGCCTTGGAACTAGCAGCAAGGACATTGAAATGGCTATTCAAAATCTCATAAGTACACTCAAGGATGTTTCAAGAAACACGGAGTCAATTATTAGAGAGATGGAAGATACAAAAGAAACTCAAATAGAACTGATGGAGGCAGAAATACAATATTTGGAAAAAATCAAATCTGAATGGAAATCATTATTTCATGAATACTAGAACATAATTCTAGGCTGTTGGGTGATAAATGAGCCGACATTTCTTTAGGGAAGTTACTCTGGCTGGAACAAACCCAGTGTTATACACTCTGTGCTTCAGCCTCCTCCTCAAAGAATGTGTCTTGGTTGCAGTGTTTCCATCATGGGGAGGGGCATATACAGCTCATGCCTGTCTTCTGCTCTAGGGCTCAGCACAGTGTCAGGTATGGAGTCAATATAAGTATGGATATAAACATGGATGGATGGATGGATGGATGGGTGGATGGATGGGTGGATGGGTGGATGGATGGATGGATGGATAATGGATGGATAATGGATGGATGGATGGATGGATGGGTGGGTGGATGGGTGGATGGATGCATGGATGGATGAGTGGATGGATGCATGGATGGATGGGTGGATGGATGGGTGGGTGGATGGGTGGATGGGTGGATGGATAATGGATAGATGGATGGATGGGTGGATGGGTGGATGGATGCATAGATGGATAGATGATGGATAGTTATACAGATGAATTGACAGACAGATGAATGGATAGATGAACAAATGGATAAGTGGATGGATACACAGATGAACACATGAAAAGATGTTGGGTAGATGGATAGGTGGGTTCCTGAAACTACTTCATTCAGGGATCCCCTCCCCACAACTTCTTTCCTTCTTCACCATCAGTTTATACAAGTCCATGCCACTTTATGGACCTTGATCCCCTTGTGACCTCATAAAATGTGCTAACTGTAGGCCCCACTGAATCCCGAATTATGAAGCATGAGTGCATGACTTGTTCAAAGGCCTGGATCAAGCCAAATAAGCTCTCTGCATTTTCTGTTTCTTAGATAGTACAGGATACTGAAATAGATCTTGTCTGTAACCCTCCCAGATGGTTGGGGCCCCGTCTCCAATGCCCCTTCTCCTCCTCTGAGGAGCCTTACTTCCCAGTGGATGTATCCTTAATGCAGGCTCCATCTACACTGAGTGGAACTCTCTGGATAACCGATAGAGCAGGGTGGACCAATGTGGGATGCCCTTCTGTATGCTGTGAATATGTTTTATTATCATTGGTTAATAAAGAAGCTGATTTGACCAATAGCCAAGCAGAATAGAGCCAGGTGGGAAATCCAAACAAAGATAAAGGGGAAAAGAAGGCAGAGTCTGGGAGATGCCAGTAGCCACCAGAGAAGCAAGATGTGAGGCAACAAGCCACGAGCCTTATGGTAAAATATAGAATAAATAGAAATGGGTTAATTTAAGTTGTAAGAGCTAGTTAGTATTAAGACTGAACTAATAGGCCAAACAATTTGTAATTAATATTAAGCCTCAGAGTGGTTATTCGGGAACTGGCGGGCAGGAGAGAAATGTCCTGTTACAAGAGACCTTGTCTCAAAACAACAAAACAAAACAAAACAAGGTGATTGGCAACAAAGAGATGACACCAGAGGTTGACCTCTGACCCCCCCTCACATGTACATGCACACACATGCATACGAACACACACACATACTTGCACGAGCACATATGCACTTGCAGATTGTCTTAGTTTGCTATCTAGTGCTGCAGTGATAAGTACCGTGACCAAAAGCAACATGGGGAGGAACAGGTTTATTGGCTTACATGGCCTGGGTCTGTCATTGAGTGAAGTCAGAGCAGGAACTCAAGAGGGAGCTGGAGAGTGGAAGAGAAGCAGAAACCTAGGACGAATACTGATTCTTGGCTCCATCCCCATGGCCTGCTCAGTTTTCTTCCTTTTACCAGCCCAGGGGTGGCCCCGTCCACAGTGGGCTGGGCCCTTTTATATAAATCTTTAATAAAGAAAATGTCCCACAGATTTGTCCCCAGGCTGATCTGAAAAATGCATTTTCTTGATTGAATTCTCTTCTTCCCTGATTAGTTTGTGTCAAGTTGACAGAGAGTAACCAGCACACAGCTACACACACACACATACACATACACACACATACACACACAGAAGGGGGAGAGGATCTTGAACCCAGACCAGTTGAAGCCCCTCTCTTCTTCCTTTGTTGACAGAGGTTTCTGTCCCATCAGGTCCCACAGCCATTTAATCCCAAATAAACACATAGAGGTCTACATTAATCATAAACTAACTGATCTATTAGCTCAGGCTTCTTATTAACTCTTATAACTTATATTAGTCCATAATATGTGTGTGTGTTAGCCATGTGACTTGGTACCTTTTTCAGCGAGGCAGTCACATCTTGTTTGCTCTGTGTCTGACTTCCTCTGTGTCTGGGTGACAACTGCAGACTCAAACTTCCCTCTTCCCAGAATTCTCGTTGCCCTGCCTATACTACCTGCCTGGTCACCCCACCCATACTTCCTGCCTTGCTACTGGCCATTCAGCATTTATTTAAAATACAGGTGACAGGGTACAGACCACTGTCCCACAGCACTCCTTGGGTCCAGGAGTCCATCCATGCTCCTCTCTGGGTCCCCACTTTTCTTCCCTTCTTTTTTCTCACCAGCTGCTTGTAACCCAGCTTCATACCCCACCCCACCCCCACCTCCACTCGTCACTGCTTTCCCAGGTGCTCTTGGGAGGTAGCTTAAGCTCTTATGAGTGAGTTCTCCCAGCTTCACAGTTGGTTTGAATACACAGCTAGTGTCTGAGTGCAGATCAGACATTGTTGTCTGCCTTAGTCTGTGTCTTCCAGAAAGCAAGATGGGGCAAGGAAGATGAGCAGAATTACTCCAGAAAACACACTGAGTTCCCTGGAACTGCTGCACTTGGGGACCAAGCTGTTTGCTCAATTAGCATGGGAACTTTCCAGAAATCTTGCAGGAAGGGGCAACACCCAGACCCTCCAGTCTCAAGAAAGGAAGGTAGGAAATCTGTTCCCACAGTCTTGTATCATCCAAGTCAAAGTCACCCTTCCAGGAAGAGTTCTACAGGTCCTGATGGCTTCCCCAAAAGCCAGATTCCACTCCAGGCAGGGCCTTCATCCAAGTTAGTGGAGGACGATCACGGTGGGTGGAGCATCAGCCACAGGGACAGCAAAGCTGCCCTGGAAACTAAGAAGACAGACAGAAACTCCTCTGTAGCGTTAGCCCCAGAACCACAGCAGCTATCGGAAGTTCTGGGTCTCTGTTATCTTCATTGGGCCGTTTTCTCAAGTGTGTGGTGTGGTCAGGCAGTGGTGGCACATGCTTTTAATCCCAGCACTTGGGAAGCAGAGGCAGGTGGATCTCCCTGAGTTTGAGGCCAAGTCTGGGCTACAGGGTGAGTTCCAGGGCAGCCAAAGCTACACTGAAAAAAACCTGTCTCAAAAAAAAGTGTGGTAATGGTAGCTAAAGTAAAGTTGTCTTTTTGTGTGTGTATGTGTACCGACCCTTGCTGGCTCCGAGACACATGGATATAAGCAGATCCTGGTAAATCCATGAAAGTGTGAGCTGGCTGGAAGTGAGGTCTTATCTTTCAGGAAAGGGGCCCCTGAGTCAATCACATTCACCCACCAGTTCAGAAATGGTAGTTTCATAAAGTTGGTTCTGTTCTGGACTGGAGTGCCTATGTATGTGTGTGTATACGAGAGAGAGAGAGAGAGAGAGAGAGAGAGAGAGAGAGAGAGAGAGAGAGAGAGAGAGAGAGACACTGTTTGTGTGTGTATGTGTATGCATGTGCACACGTGTGTGTGCATGTGTATACATAGAGGCCAGAAGTGGGTACTAGTCAGTGTGCACTTCAGTTTTTGGAGTCGGGGTTTCTCACTGGGATCCACTTGTCTCTGCCTTCCCAGTTCTGGGATTTATAAACAAGCCATTACGCCTGGTGGTTATTATTTATGTATTTATCACAGGTTCCTAGAGTGGAACTGAAGTTCTCATGCTTGCACAGACATCTCCACAGCACCTCTAGGCTGATTCCGACAGAACTAAAAGGTCCCCAACATCCTTGTTATTTGTTAAGAAGGGAATATTTCCTCTCAAGAGTTCTTCAAGCTTCAGCTGAGAAGCAGCCCTGAGGAATTAACCAGTAGCTAAGCAGACACAGAGCCTACAGATCCCCAGAACTCTAGTGTGCCCAGGGGTCCAGTCCAGTGCTCACCATCGAGGGGTGGTGGTGGTGGTGAGTGGCCCAGACAGGTGCCATGGCTGCTCAGCTTTGTGGGGAGCCAGGAGCTGCCATGGCCCTCACCCAGGCAAGGGAGGCCGCACACCACCGTGGGTTTTGGGTGTCTGGAATCTATCTCTGCAGCCGCCTCCCTCACTCTTCTGGCTTGTTATCAGCTCGGCGCTGTCTCTTTGCATTAAAGTGACAAGAAGCAGCGCAGAGCCGGCGACAGGAGGCTGGAGCTGTAATTTGCACTGACAGTCGCTGGCGTTATCCGCTTATTGCCTGGTAAGCCAAATAGGAGATTTGTCTGATTCTGATCCCAGGAAGAAAATGACAACCCAGCTCTGCTCCTGTCACTCAATGCAAGGCAGCAGGCAGGTCCTGGGGCTGAGCTCTGGCCAGCAATGCCCATTGCGTGATGCTCTCCAGAATCATCTTCCTCCAGCCTGGGCTTTGCTTTCACCTGCAATCCTGCAAACGGCAGTTTCGGTGCTGGCAGGTGTTCATGTCGTTTTCTCAGTGACAGCTTTGTTCACAACTCATCAAGGGACCAGAGGACTCTTTGGGGGAATCAGATAGTAGCTGAAATACTGTCTTCTGCCTCTCCGACCCTTCTCTTTAAACACTCCCAGCTACTCGGTCTACACAGCCCAGTGAGAAATGACATGGAGTCTTTGTTCAAGAAAAGCGAGAGATTCAGTGTAAGGCACTAGCATGGAAAGCTCCCCAGACTTGATGTGATTTAAAATATATTTATATTTATTATTTTAAATTCTGTGTGTGCATGTATGTAAGTGTGTGTATGTGTGCGCGCGCACGTGTATGTGTGTGTGTGTGCGCACGTGCGTGCATATGCACAGGTGCCCACAGAGGCCCGAGGAATGAGATTCCCTGGAGCAGAAATTTCAGGTAGTTATAAGCTGCCAGCTGTGGACCAGCCCTGTGGAAGAGCAGTATGTGCTCCTAACACCTGAGCCATCTCTCCAGCCCCTCTTGCCATGTTTTAATTTGCTATGTAGTGTTGAATTAGCAAACACACTGTCTACATTTTGTCATTTTCTTTATAGTTCTCAATACGGGTTTCCAATGCACCTATAACAGTACTTAAGTGAGGTGTGGCTCCCCAGGATGACCCAGTCTGCACTTTACCACAAACTCATGAGCATAAAGTTCATTCCTGTGAGAACAGCAGAAGTGTGTGTGTGTGCGCATGTGTGTGTGTGCGTGTGCGTGTGTGTGTGTGTGTGTGTGTACGTGAATGTGTGTGTGTGTTTGCCTCTGAGTGCAGTGTCTGTGGAGGTCAGAAGAGGGCGTCAGATCCCCCGGAGCTGGAGTTACAGGAAGCTGTGAGCTGCTGGGAATTGATGCTGGTTCCCTGCAATAGCAGCAAGTGTTCTTACTGTAACAACACCCTTAGCCATTCACACCCAACACCCTTAGCCATTCACACCCAACTTCCTGACCTGTGCCCTTGACTCATAGCCACTGCCTTTATTTTACTGCTGAATAGGAAAGGAAGAAAGGAGAAGAAACCACAGTGGTGCCATGCCATTACAACAGAAAGTCACTGGAGAGGAATGTGTGGGGCTCCTCAGCTACACTCAGAGCAGGGTTGTCTCCTCTCTCCACTCTAGACAGATCCTGGTTGAATTCTGCGGCCCCTCTGGGTCACCATCAGCTGTCAGTTCACACACACACATACACACACACACACGCACACATGCACAAGCACACACGTGGCCCCTATGGTCACCAGCAGCTGTCAATTCACACACAGACACACACACACACAGAGACACACACACACACACAGAGGTGGATGCATTCACAGACACACACACACACACACACATGCGCGTGCACAAGCACACACACACACACGGCCCCTCTGGTCACCAGCAGCTCTGTTATGGGGGTGGCTCATTCCTTCACATTGCTTTGGCTGTCACTGATTTCTCCTGGAGTTCGTCATCAAGAGCCACGGGGAGCAGTGACCAAACTCGCTGCTCACACAGTCTCTGCTCCTGTGCATATGCCGTGGACTTCACTGATAAAGGGATTCCACCATGGTGACAGCAGAGCGTGACAAGAACAGGATGCTCGCAGGTCTCACACACGTCCATGAAGCCGAATCTACCTGCAGCTGACACTTGAGTATTTACGGTGCCAGGAGCGGGTGGAGCACTCTGCGTTAGTCACCGAATCCTGATGGCCCAGCACATCAGTTTAGCTTTCACCCATATCCAGACACGACACTTGAGGCTCCAGCAGGGCAAACCTCCCACGCAGGGTCATAGAACATGTCACTGGCCCCACCCATGTGAAGACTCAAGCAGCCTGACCAAAGTCCATGCTGTAACCTCCAGCCACCTCCAGCTGCTGAGGGTAGGTCAAGGGAACTCTGGGGAAGATGCCCTGTTCTGTGAGGCCGCTTGTTTGTTCCCGGCTGCTCAGCCCCGAAATAATCACACAGAAACCATATTATTGCAATACTGTTTGGCCAACAGCTTAAGCGTATTTCTGGCTAACTCATATCTTACATTAACCCAGCTCCATTAATCTGTGTATTGCCACGAGGCTGTGGCTTACCGGGTAAAGTTCCAGTGTCTGTCTCCTGCAGGGCTGCATGGCTTCTCTTGACCCTGCCTTTTTTTCTCCTAGCATTCAGTTTAGTTTTCTCTGCCTAGCTCTACTCTACCCTATCACAGACCAAGGGGTTTTTTATTCATTAACCAATAAAAGCAAAACAGAGACAGAAGGCCCTCCCACACCAATGCACAGCTCCCTTTCCCTTATGCCACAATCAGGTTAATATGTCAGGCTCTGGGGCATCTTTCCCTTTCAGTGGGCATCAACGACTTTGCGTCTTTTACAACGTGCCTTTAGCCAGAAAGTTAGCTCAATGGGCAAAAGAGCTGTCTGCACAAATCTGGATATCTGAGTCTGACCCCAAAGCCACATCTGTAATCCCAGCATTCCTATGGTGAGGTTAGTAAAGTAGCCTGGAGTACACATTGCAGCAACAGGAACAGTAGGGGAGAGACCCTTCCTCAGTGAGGTGGACACATGCGCTGCCCATCCTGCCACATGCAAGAAATCAATCAATCAATCAATCAATCAAACAAACAAACAAACAAACAAACAAAATGTGACTTTCACTCCAGCTCTGTAAGGGAATTAGAGATCTTTTTAAGGGAAAACAGTAAAAGGCAGATCAACACCGAGAATTCTTGAAGTTGACTGGGTCCAAATAGGAGTCCTTAGGAACCCTCCTCCCAGCTGCTGCCTATACGGCAGAGGGTGGGGGATGAGTGTGGGGTCTTACTTACCTAGAAGTGGCTTGGTTTTTCTTGTCCTTTAGCAAACAAAATACATGTATACATGAACACATACACACAAGTGCATACACAGACACATACAACACACATGTGCACATACACGTGTACACACATACATGCACACACATAGACACAACACACACATATGTGTGTGGACACATGCATACACATACCATGCAGATGTACATATATACCCAAATGGACACACATGTATACATTCATGTGCACACACACACACACACACACACACACACACACACACACTGCAGCTCAGTCTCCAGGTCTCACTCTAGGAACTGAATGTCCCTTAGCCAGCCCTGAGTCTCTCCTTTTCTCTCTGACTCACAGCGTTCCTTGCCCTCTGGCCTGAGAGGCTTCACTCACCAGGTTCATCCGGTCAAAGGAGAAGCCCTTTCATTCCCAGGCACCACCCAGCCTCTACCCATGTCAGCAGCGAGGAAGGGCAGCTGGACAGAGGGAAGTGACAGCTTCAAGTAGGTGCTTGTGTATGCGGAGAAGGAAGTGTGTTTAAGGGGGGAGGGGCGGGGAAGAAGAATGTGGAATGCCGAGCTCAGAGAGGAAAGAATAAGGGACACACTTGTCCCCAAGGTCCCCAGAAGAAAGATCACGGGTGGCCATGTTTCCCAGTGGCTTTGCTTAGCCGCATGAAGTTAATTCCCAGTCTCCTCCTCTTGATTCCTCTTTATGCATAGCAAAGCTAGGTGTTCTGCTCGCTCCCTTTTAACCATTCAAAGAGGGGAGTGACAAATGAGTGTCGTGTCTGCCACCCACCCTGCAGGTCATGAAACACCCTGGTCACCAGGCCTGTGAGGACTGACTTGGTAGATGAAGACAACAGTTCAGGGTGGGGCGTTGATTTTTCTCACAAATATTTCCATTTACAGAAAAATTTTAGGGCTAAGTAAAAAACATTAGACAGCTTAAGACAGACTACTCCAGATAGCCCCTGATCTGGAAGGAAGGAGGGAGGGAAGGAAGAAGGAAGGCAATTGCCTAAGGCAGTTGGGCTCCTTGTTCTAAATGATTCACATCCTTCAGGGTCGCAGGTTTCCTCTGTCTCAGTGTCCTGTGCCCTGCGGGGCCTGTGGGGAGGCACTTATTGTCCAGTAGCACCAGGGGCAGCTCCTGTGCCTCTCCAGCCTCCCCTTTGGGTTACATTGCTGTTTTTCTCTGGACACACTGTTGGGAAAGCAACAGGCACATGCAGATTCACTGTGCCGGTATCCCACGGTGCTGTTAATGTAGCTCTGCGGAGAGAAGAGGGATCCCAGTGGGTGGGTTGGCTTCACACCTCACATGACACATGTGGCCTCCCAACAACCTAGAGCCAACAGCAGCCACTCTCACCGCCAGACACATGCAAGGATTCACACCATCACAAGCCAGGTCTCTCCCCAAGTGGCTATCTGTCCTCTTCACAGAGTTCTCTTTTGTATGACTGATCGGTCCTCCTCGGAAGTGTTTGCCAGTCACAGGGCTCAGGAACAGTAAAACCACCATTCCCTCTCAACATTGGGATCTTTTGTTACAAAGTGGGTTTGTGTCTCAGATCCAGTCCAACAGAGGAAAAGCAAGGACTTTGAGGCTGACACACTGGTCGCTTTGAGAGAAGAGGGCTGCCCGGCCCAATAATGATGAAGCCAAGGCCTGAGGGTCTAGCTCAGTTCGTAGAGGTGTTTGCCTGGCAGCCTTGAGGCCCTGGGTTCAATCTCCAGCTCTGTATAAATCAGGTACGGTGGTATTCCATGCCTAAAACAACAGTACCCCAGAGGAATTGGCAGGATTGGAAGTTCAAGGTCACCTTCAGTTACAAAAGATGTTTAAAGCAAGCCTGGGCTACATGAGACCCTGCCTCAAAACAGCAAAAAGAATATCTCTTCCTTGTCCTTGTTTGCGTGCATGTGTGTGTGTGCGTGCGTGCGTGCGTGCGTGTGTGTGTGTGTGTGTGTATGTGTGCATCTGTGTTCATGAATATGTGTGTCAGGAGACAGCCATGTTAAGGAGCCCAGTCTGGCCTTGGACTCTCTGGATCCTCCTGCCCAAGCCTCCCGGGTGCTGCACAGGTTACCAAAGGCACCACTGAGTTAGCTGCTTGCTTGTCTTTTTGCAGACACCAGAGAGAGATTCTGTCAGCTTGTGCTGAACCGTGACAGAAGTGTAGGTTTTAAAAATTGAACAGTTTTCTTTCCTTTTTGTTAGTATAATTTTAAGTCTTTAGCAAAAATTCTGCTGCAGCGATGGGGTTACTTATGTTGGAGAGGGAGCCGTACGCTGGTTCAGGGGTGGCTGATTTCAAGCTTCCTCAGGCTCGCAGCAGGGCTGAGGCGCTGCGTGCCAGGCAGTTGGAAGCTGACCTCTGGCTGGCTGATGGTCCCCACTCTGAGCTCATCTTCACCAGCCACCAATGCGGCAGGCAGTGCCACTTTGCCTGTGTGGCCACTGAAGACCATTCTTTTCAAGTTGTTGTGGGTTGCCATGGAAACAGGAGCATCTTAATGTTGAGAATAATTGGCTCTGGAATGAAAATGGCTTCTCTCGAAAGGAAAATCAACTTGGAAGCTGTTTCAGTCGTTCCCAGTTGTCCCCGCCCCTGTGTGCTGTGCCGCCCTTCCCCCACCCCTCGCTGGCCTAGAGGTCTTAATTTTGATGATCTATGAGGTGTCAGCCGGAAGGTCTCGTGCTCTGCCGCACAGTCCTATAAAAAGGCAGATGTATGACCGTGTCATCCACAAATACCCTGGAAAGTTGTGCGGAGCGAGTGTTAATGATAAATGTTTTATCCTCCAAAGTAGGTTGGGGTAGCCTCACCCTCACCCTGAAAATATCAGGAACCGATTAAATGTCAGGGGTTGAGGACACATGCCTTGCCATGGTCATTTGAGTACAATCAGAAAAGTTACTAAATGCTGTTCCAGCTTGTCTGCCCAAAGGGGACCAGGCCCTCTCCTGCTCCCAGGGCTTGGGTGCTGTCTCTGTAATGGGAGCTCTTAGGCCCAGGTGAAGGCAGAAGTCTTAGGGAACATGGCCATCACCACTAGTGCAGCATCCGCTACCAGTTCCTGGATCTGAAGGAGAACGGCCAGCACACATTCATATCCCAGCCTTCCTCATCTCCCTGGGCGCCCTGACTCTATCCTTGAGTCACACAGATCCGGTCTCCTGGAGGGTGAGGATGTTTTCTGAATGTAACTCACAGGTAGGTGCCTCTAAGAAGGGCCACTCCCCATGTACAGAAGACTTTGAGGTCTCCATGGCAGCAAGTCCTGGCTGTGCTCTCTTTGAATTACAAGTTGAAATGAAAATGTGTATGTGTGTGTGTGTGTATACACATGTGTGTACAGATACATGCACACATAGAGGCCAGAGGACAAACGAGTGTCATTCCTTAAGAACTTGTTTTGAAGAGTGGGTTTCTTAGCCTGAGCTTGCTAGGTAGGCTGGGGGTGGCCGGCCACTGGCAGGATCCTGACTGGAATCAGGAGCCACCTGACTCCACCTCCCCAGTGTTGGGCCTGAGTGTTTTATGTGGGTTCCAACTGTAGGCCTCATGTTTGTACAACAAGCCCTTTATCAACCAGTCACCTCCCCAGGCCTGTGTGTTTCCTGTCAGAAGGTCCTTCCTGCTGTAGAAGGAAAGGGTCAGCATGACTGAAAAATAGAGCTGTGGTTGAAACCTCAAATTCTCCCCATCTCTATCTGGCTTCCCCGGAAGCGTGCCCTGAAAGAAGATTCCAGAGAAAGTTATTCTCCAGGAAGTGTCCTTAGGAAACATTGAAGAGTTGAGGAAATGAGACTGGAAGGGTTCTAGTGCACGGGATAAAATACTCTGGCCCAAAGCGATTTAGGGGAGGAGGAGGGATCTGTGGTTTCTGTCTCCAGGTCACAATCTATTGCCGAGGGAATCAGGACAGGAACTTAAACAGATGCTATGGCAGATGCTGCTCACTGGCTCATGCTCCCCTTGCTCTCAGATTCTCCGGGACCGCCCACCAGGGGAATGCTGCTACCTGCAGTGGATTGGGCCCTCTTGCATAAACTGGCAAGACAATACCCCACAAATATGCCCACGGCCTGATCTTCAATAGAGGCAATTATTCAACTAAGATTCCTTTTTCCTGGATGACTCTAGGTCAGGGGTTCTCAGCCTTCCTAATGCTGTGACCTTTAATACAATTCCTCACGTTGTGGTGACCCCCCCCCCCAACCATAACTATTTGTGTTGCTACTTCATAGCAGTAATTTGGCTCCTGTTATGAATCTTAATGCAAACAACCCTGCTTCCCTATGGCCTTAGGCTACCTCTGGGAAAGGACCACTTGACCCCCACCAAGGGGTCGTGACCCCCAGGTTTGAGAACCGCTGGTCTAGACTGTGTAAAGACGACGTTAAAAACTATCCAGTAGCCAGGGCAGATGTGAAGCGTGAGGGCTTTGACGTCAAGCCAGGTCCCCCTGAGAACGGTGGCACAGCCCTGCAGTGAAGTCGGGGCATGACACAACCAGGTGACCCATATGGCATGGGGTTGCTTTGTATCCCTGCTGTAACGGGGGCCTGCAGCGTCCCCTGTGGTGGCTTCAGCAGCCTATGGTCACCCCACGACAAGGGCAGACCCCAGGGTGTTCGTCCATGTTTGCCCACTGCACAGCTCTCATGAAACGTACATTTTGAGCGCGGACCATGTCCCGGCCATGGTACTCCATGCTGGGATTTGCAGACTGCCTCAGGCAACCCTGATGTCACACTTGAGAAGCTACCAGGGTGGGGTGGGGAGTGTGCACCAGATGCCCGTCACCCAGGTCAGGTTCCTCTCTTCCTCACTGACGTCTCTCTTGAAAAACCTGCCTCTGTAGTTATATAACCCAGGGCTTAGGAGGCTGCGCTCCTCCTGTTAATGCGGTGTCTAGATCTCCCCAGATGAAAAGCCCAGCAGGGCCGCAATGTATTATTAGTATAAAAGTGGTGCTTAGTAATAGCAAAATAAACAAGCTGGCCCAGGAGTCATGCTCTGCATTTTGGGGAGTGTTCCAGGCCCCCTAGGCCCTTTATCTATCAAATGCTCCCAACAGCTATAAAACATCCCTGCCCTGGTTTGTTTTACGACCTGAGCATTTTTCTGGCATCAAGCTTGGTAAGTGGCCTGCTGGTCCCAAGGACTGTGGCTGTGTGGGCAGCAGCATCCCAGCGGCAAGCAAATGGGATACTGAAAGTCGTGTCCTGTGATTGTGACCTGCAGGTCAGGACCTGGGAGGTGGGCAAGAAGCCTGAACTCTACATTTCCACTTCTAGGCTAAGACAAGAAAGGAAAATGCCAGCATCTTCATGTCTGTCCCTTCCCAGGGCCACGGACTTAAAGGTCAAAGCAGAGCCTCATTTGAGCAGAGATGACGCTACCAAACAAAATATGGCGTACTGTTAAATTTGAACTTCAACGATAGACTTTTTACGTATAAGCAGGTCCTGCACGTCTCATGAGATGTACTTCTACTGAAATATTGTTTGTTCCTTATCCGAAAGTCCAAACAGCTCGGCATCCTTCGTCGCTCACTCCACAACCTTGCACCCAGGGACTTCTGAGGACTTGTCCCACTGCCAAGGTGAGGAGCCTGGACCGCGTCACCACAGAGAGCTCCGTTCAGGTCCTTCCAGTTGAGCCATTAGTCTGATGTCAACTGGGATGGCTTTTTAAATCCCTTCCCCGAGTGTTGTGGGGTGAAGATTGTGGCTGCCAAACTTAAGTTTTGTTAAGTTGTACCTAAGCTCCCCAATGCCAAAGAGAAAGCCAACCCGCTGTGACGTACTTGGGCTGACAGATGAGGCTTCGGCCCTTGTGGGGCTTATGCTGGGGCGGGGCAGACAGACCATAACCTAGGGAATGGATTAGTAAAGCTAGGTCAGATAGTGTCAAGTCTTTGGGAGTCAGGGATCAAAGGTGCAGGTGAAGGTGGGAGCTAAGTGCAAGCCAAGCTCTTTCTGCAGAGGGGTGTCTGAACAGCCAGCCAGATGCTTATTCTACCTGGATCTAGATGTTAGGAGAAGCAGCTGCAGAGACTGCAGTGGGAAGCAAGCTTGATATCTGAGGGGCAGCAGGGGACAAGCCCAGAGTGGACACCCGAGATCAGAGGCATGGCCAGGAACCTGGCAGCCTTGAGCCAGGGTAGGAATTTAGATTTGACTTGAAAAGTATGGTAGGGAAGTTTCTAGAAAACAAATCTTTTTGGGGGGTGGTGATTTTTTTTAATATATACATATTTTTAAATTAGTTTTTTATTGAGCTCTACATTTTTCTCTGCTCCCCTCCCTGCCTCTCCCCTCCCCTTCAACCCTCTCCCAAGCTCCCCATGCTCCCAATTACTCAGGAGATCTTGTCTTTTTCTGCTTCCCATGTAGATTAGATCCATGTATGTCTCTCCTAGGCTCCTCGTTGTTGTCTAAGTTCTCTGGGATTGTGGTTTGTAGGCTGGTTTCCTTTGTTTTATGTTTAAAAACCACTTATGAGTGAGTACATATGATAATTGTCTTTCTGGGTCTGAGTTACCTCACTCAATATGATGCTTTCTAGCTCCATCTATTTGCCTGCAAATTTTAAGATGTCTTTATTATTTTCTGCTATGTGGTACTTCATTGTGTAAATGTACCACATTTTCCTTATTCATTCTTTGGTCGAGGGGCATTAAGGTTGTTTCCAGGTTCTGGCTATGACAAACAAAGCTGCTATGAACATAGCTGAGCACATGATCTTGTGGCACGATTGAGCATCCTTTGGATATATACCCCAAAGTGGTATTGCTAGGTCTTGAGGAAGGTTGTTTCCTAATTTTCTGAGAAATCGCCACACTGACATCCAAAGGGGCTGTACCAGCTTGCATTCCCACCAGCGATGCAGAGTGTTCCCTTTTCCCCACAACCTTTCCAGCATAAGTTGTTATCAGTGTTTTTTATTTTGGCCATTCTGACAGGTGTAAGGTGGAATTTCAGATTTGTTTGTTTGCATTTCTCTGATGACTAAGGATGTTGAACATTTCCTTAAGTGTCTTTCAGCCACTTTAGATTCCTCTGTTTAGGTCTGTACTCCATTTTTTATTGGATTATTTGTTCTTTTGACGACCAATTTCTTGAGCTCTTTGTGTATTTTGGAGATCAGCCCTCTGTCTGATGAGGGGTTAATGAAGATCTTTTCCTGTTCTGTAGGCTGTCATTTTGTCTTGTTGACCATGTTCTTTGCTTTAAGAAGCTTTTCAGTTTCAGGAGGTCCCATTTATTAATTGTTTCTCTCAGCGTCTGTGCTGATGGGGTTCTATTTAGGAAGTGGTTCCATGTACCAATGTGTTCAAGTGTACTTCCCACTTTCTCTTCTGTGAGGTTCAGTGTGGCTGGCTTTATGTTGAGGTCTTTGATCTATTTGGACTTGAGTTTTGTGCATGGTGATAGATACAGGTCTGTTTTCATTCTTCTACATGCTGATATCCAGTTATGCCAGCACCATTTATTAAATATGCTTTCTTTTTTCTATTTGATATTTTTTGCTTCTTTGTCAAAAATCAAGTGTTTGAAAGTGTGTGAATTAATATCTGGGTCTTCTATTCGGTTCCATTGTTCTTCCTGTCTGTTTTTATATTATAAAAATATACCTGTCTGTTTTTATATATACCAGACTGTTTTCAGTACTGTAGCTCTGTAGTAGAGTTTGAAGTCAGGGATTGTGATGCCTCCAAAAATTCTTTTATTGTACAGGATTGTTTTGGCTAACCTGGTTTTTTTTTTTTTTTGAACAAATCTTAACCTGGGTGCTCACATGTGGTCACGTGGCCCGCAGGTGGCAGCCAGGCTGCCTGTTCAGGAGCTTTGTCTAAAAGTGGAGAAGATGAGACACCCCACTACTGCCTCGGCCCAAAGCTAGCTTGGGAGTTGTCCCAGGACTTAAAACCCAACTTCCTGAGAGCTTTGCAGGCTTCAGCAGGAAGAGACTAGATGCCTTGATAATGTGTCAGGCCCTGTGGGAGGAACACTGAGGCCCTGACATCTTCCTAATACAGGCAATTCTTCTTCTGACTTCAGGAAGGAAAGACAGCCATGCCCGACAGAAGGGTGAGCAGACTTGGCCCTGGAGCAGCCCTCTCCTCAGACCTGGAGGGGTCAATCCTGTATTGTCAGGGACAGATGAAAGCGTTAGGAAGAGGTTCCCAAACTATGGCCCAGACAGCAGCAGCAGCAGCAGCCTTGTTAGAGTGCTAAGGCTTCAGCCATGCTCACTACTTTGTGGAAGCACTTCAGATAACGCTGGGCCTCCAGGAAGTTAGAGAACACCTTCAGAGGGCTGTGGCGGTGGTTCTGCAGTAGAGCGCTTGCCTGGTGTGTGTGATGCCTTAGGTTCCATCTCCAGTACCTCAAACCCACTACTTTAGAAAGAGACATATGAGCAGACTATTTTTCTTTTTTAAATTTAAAGTTGTGTATTTGCTAAGACTTGTCTCAGTGCAAAGCCACATCAGAGCAAAACCAGAGTCCATCTGGGCTCTGGGATGCAAGGCCTCTGCTCTGCTCAAACCGCCACTCAAACCCTGCACCCACAATGAAGCCTGGCAGTGGATACACTTGGCTCTTTTGTCCTCAGTAGTTTCCAGGGCCCTTGACTGCTTGTAGTTTGCTCTAAATTCATCCATCCATTCTTACACTCTTATCTGCTGAAGACACAAACATTGTAAAATTCCACCTCCACACCCAAGGAGCATGTGCCAAGGACAGGAGTGTGACTTATCCCTATAGGAGAGTAGGGGAGGACTGGGGAGGACCAGGAGCTGGAGGGAGAAGCCTCAGCCAGGCAGAGGGAAGACGCACAGGCTTGTCTGAGCAAACTCAACCAGTCTCCTGGCTGATACCATCAGATGAAACACAGGCATTCAGCTTCCTCTTGCTCCTGGAGAGAAGGGTCTGCAGGCATGCCCCAGCCCACCATGCACCACAGGGCATGCCTGCAGAGTGGACCTGGAAGCCCAGGACAGCAGAGTGACCTGGCGGTCTTGACAGTGCTTTTTTGTTGACCAGGATTCTCTCTGGCTAATTGATGGGCTCTCCAAAGTACAGCATCTCTACCTCAAAAGGAGCCTCCAGTGATACCTCAGAACCTCGCCCACTTAAAAGTACTTTGAGGGTGGGAGTGGAGCTCAATGCCAAGCTCTTTCCTAAATGTGCAAGTCCCTGGCACAAATCCTGGCACTCAAAAAAATTATTTTTAATTGCGCCAGACAGGACCAGAAATAAATTTCTTAAAGCCGACACTCAACCATGCCAGGGCTGAGAATTTGTGACTATCAATTTGACAGAATCTAGAATCATTGTGGAGACAAACCTGTGGGCAGTTTTTATGAGGGATTTTCTAGATTGGGTTAACCGGTGGAAAATGTAGGAACACCATTCCGTGAACTGGGATCCTGGGATGCTACTGGTAGCCACAGGGTGGACACTCTAATCATTCATGACTGCTAGGCTAGGCCCTGGCCCAACGGCCTCTTGAGTTACCCTGCTATTGACAGTAAGTAAGCAGAAAACTTAACCTCACTAGAGATCAACAAGGCAATGATGGATGGTTCTACTTCACCGATCAAAAGAGCAATACTTTGTTTAAAGGAGAATTCTTTGTGCTAGTGAAAAGGCTTAAGACAAGAACCTCCCACACTCTTGGTGGTAACACAACAGAGACTCCGCAGAGTGATTCAGCAACAATGTAACAAACAACAATGATGAAAAAATCCTGACCTAAATGTTGAAACCCTTAGCTCAAAGGTTTTTATCCAGAAGGTTATTCTAACGAAGTCACAGGGAACTTAGGCGGATTTTATATTAGCTTCTGTTATGATCACACCGAGTGCCACACACTGAGAGGAGAATGTATCTCATATCAACAAAGATGCTCCCAAAACATTGGATTAATAGTAAAACATTACAAATACACTGTGTGTCCAGTGATAGGTTGCTGAGGCCACTTTGGAATTAGTACACAGACTATAATACTATGTATCAAAAACTTCTTTTTCAAAAACGATTTATTTTATGTGTATGAGTCTTTGGACTGCATGTATGTCTGTGCACTGCATGAATGCAATACCCACTAAGGCAGGTGGAAGGCATTGGATCCTCTGGAACTGGAGTTCAAGACGATTGTGAGTTGCCATATGGGCTCTGAGAATCAAGTCCCGGTCCCCTGCAAGAGTAACAAAGACTTTTAACCCTAAGCCACCTCTGCAGCCTCAACTTCGAAATTCTCTTAAAAACTGTTATGCTTTGGGAATAGCCCTTAACCGTATACCATGTTTCTAATTGAATAAATATAGGAAATACACATATATTAAATAACAAAGAGAAAGAGGGCTGGGGATATACCCTGGGAAGAGGAGTGCTTTTTTCTGCCATGCACAAGACCCCGTGGTCAACCCTCTGCACTGAATAAGCCAAGCATGATGGTACATGCCTGTAATCCCAGCACTGGGGAGGGTGGGGGCAGGAGGACCAGAGATCCAAAGTCGTCTTTGTATACAGAAACAAATTGAAGCCATCCTGGGCTACACGAGGCCCCGTTTGCTTTGTTTTTGAATGAAGAGACATAAAAGTACCACTAAGAAGCCAGGTGTGATACACAGCTGTTATCCCAACACTCGGGAGCTCAATGTAGGAGGATCCTGAGTTCAGGGCTGTGTAGCCTGGGCTACAGTGAGGTGCTATCTCAAAACAAACAGAAGTTCTACCAGATAGATTATGGGAACCTTTTATACTTTCTGTATTGTCTTTAAACTTTCAACAATTAGTATGTACTCCCTTGACAATAAAGGCATTCTAAAAATTCAAACACGCATGGGTGTTACCTCCCAAGGTATCAGGAATTCATCTTAAACTTCCTTCAGATAGCTGCCAGGCCCAGTGAGTCACCACCCTTGTCTGAATTTATTATTTTCTCTTTGCCGAATGGACATCACCCTACCCCTGCTCCTCCTCCTAAAGCAGTCATGTTAGAGCTACCTGCTGCTCATAAACTCCAGGTGAGAGCCAATGACTGTGATTTTTAATACTCTGATGCTTTGGGGGAGAGGTGAGTCATGGAGATTGTAACATTACCAGTGAGGCTCCCAAAGGGAGGAAGAGGATGTCCCTTGAGGACTAGGTTTCCAAACGGAAGGCAAAGGGAGCTGCATCGGCTCTTGCTGACTGCTGGGCAGCTCCATGTCTCCGTGGACTCCTCTGAGCCTCAGCTCCACGCTCACACACTGCAGGTCAGCAAGGGTTTACCTGAATCAACTGGCTTGGGCTCCCAGGTGCCCCTCTGTGGCTTCTCTTAGGACCAGTTAGGCAGCCAGGGCGTCCTTTTCTCAGGGCGGTGGTTGAGGCATGAGGGACATGCATGGTCACACAAACACAACCCAAAGCTTTCGGTGCACCGCCTGTAAGCATTCATGGCTAAATAAAAAATTAAAGGGCAGGAACAAATTCCTTATCCATAACTGTGGTGCAGTATATCTAGCCTCCCGGCAAAGAGTGTGGACGCAGGAGAAGGTGAAAGCTGAGCCTGGCCATTCATGGAGGGTTGGGCAGGCAGCATGAGCCCACTGATGCTATCAAACGCAAAGACTAAGGGGAAGTGGGGGAGGGATGGCCAGGAGTTCGGGCTATGACCGACAGCTAGGACATGCCTTCCAAATTTGCAGCCCCCTAAAGCAATTCACAGATGTCATTAAGGACCGGGTGTTGAGGTTGTGAAAGGGGTCAGCAGGTGGATCCTCAGCCTGCTGACATGAGTCCCTGGAACCCACATGGCAGAAAGAGAGAACTAATTCCTGTAAATTGACCTCTGACCTCTGCACGTGTGCCATTCTTTCGTTATTTTTTATTTATTTTACTAATTTTTTTTTTTAGGCTGGACGTTAGAGTGTGATGAAGCTCTGAGCTGGGAGGCACAGGTGACAGTCACAGCCAGATTCTATTTCCTCTCATTTAACCTTGAGACTTCATTTTCAAACCCGAAGTCCACATCCATCCTTCAAATGCACTTTAATTTGCAGGCTCTCGCCTCTTGTGTTGCTATGGTTTTAAAAGGTTGCGTGTATTTTTATAATCTCGAGCTTTTCTCCCATGTGTAAATATCTCGATGATCTGCGTTCTCGCTGGAGAGAGAAAAGGGCTTTGTCAGGGCTGGGACTGGGGCTCATCTGGGAGAGAGCTTGTCTCCCAGGCCGGATGCTTTGTTTAATCCCTGGAACTGTACACAACCAGGCATGGCCGACACATGTCTGTAACCCCAGCACTCAGGAGGTGGAGGCAGGAGGATCAGATCAGAAACTCAGAGCTATCTGAGGCTACGTAGCGGGTTCCAGGCCATCATGGAATATGTGTAACCCTGGTCTACCTCATCTCATTAAAGAAGAAAGACGGCCACAGGATGCCTAGGAAGCAGACGGGCCCCTCGTGGTCCAGGAAGTTCTCTCGAAAGCACATCCAGGAGACCAGAGCTTGTCACAGGTCACCTTCCTGGACCATCTATGGGAGAAGCTCCACAGCAGTCAGAACAATATAGCCTATCTGGTCTGTCAAGCAAACAACAACAAAAAAAAAGCCGAGGACCTCAATGCAGCCTCAGAATGAGGATGGAGCTAAGACCAGCTCCCCTCCGTGCTTTCCTCGGGGAGCTGCCTCACCCCCTTCCAGGGAGCTTTTTCTATTTAGTAAAACTTCTGAAACCCTAATAAAATATGCCTCTCACGGGTGGGGAGCCAGGTCCTGGGAGTCAAGAAGCAAGACCCTGCTTCCTGTTTGGAAAAGGCTGGCAGCTCTTCACATTCCATCTGGCTTTAGCATGTACGTCTTTCACCGTACCAGTCCTGGGCAGTACCCTACATGTGCCACAGTCCTGGAATACTCTGGGTCTGTTAGTGCCCAGCATTTGAAGGCCTCTGAGGATCTGGCCAAGAGCAATCTAGGAAGTCATCTACTCACTGTAAACAAGTCTTCTTGTCTCTGGGGCAGCTTTGGCCAGAAGAAGCTACAGGCTGGAGACAGCTGGCCCAGTAGTCACATGACTGGCATTCCCTCTTTACATTTGTTTAAAATATGGAAACATCTACAACCAAGGCTCAGATACACAAGGCAGAGACTAAAGATTTACCACAACCATAATTGTCCAATCAGAAGCTATGTTTGCTGGGATGCCCAGTTTTATTCTGTAATTAGGGAGGAGCCAGGGTGTTCCAGGGAAAGGTCATTGGGTGTGGGGAACTCTGGCTCTTACAGAGGGATACTCGAGCTATCAGCTAAAGCTCATGTAGATTCTAAATTTCCATTAATGTGCAAAGCCACAGCATACTGCCTGACAGAGGTGTGTCACTGAGTGTTCATAATGCCTAACTACAGGCAGGAAGAGAGCAGAGGTACTTGGATTAAAGAGACTAAAGATTCTATGTGCTTGCATCTCTCCTCCTCTTTGGTCCACTGGAGCTGGAGCCAGGAGTGGTCAGGTGACTGGTCACCTGAATGGGTGTAGGAAGAATAAGGGGGGAGGTGCAAGTCACAGTGACAAGCTGGGAGATCCTGAGTCCAAAGGACAAATGTCCTTACGGGCCACGCCTAAGAGACAGATGAGAAGGGAAGTCCCTGAGAAGATCTGAAGATGTGGGGGGGGGGGCACCAGAGCACTGTGAAAGGGGGGTCTTCACAGTGAACCCTGGGATGGGGGCAGGAACCCCCTGTGACGACATGTCCACAGGAGTGCAGCTCACACAAGCTGTCTCCAGAAATGACGTCGCAGAAGCCGAAGCCCACACATCAGAAGGATATCATCATCATTGGAAGGGCTGCTTGCCATGAGGGGTGGGCTGAGGTAGTCAACAAAAATCTCAGGATTTGGGTACACGAACTTTTTCTACAGCAAAATCCCAAGCTTTAGGATTTCGGTGATAGCTTATCAATAGTACAGTAAGGCTATTTCAAGTCATTTTCAAAGCTGGCTTCTGATTTCTCTCCGAACACGCGACTCTTTCTTCTGCTCTTCTGAGTGAATACCATAGCCTTTGAATGCTAATTTTTTTTGTAGAGAACTAAGACCCTCTCATGGTGGCTTATCAAGAGAGTCATGAAGGACGAGTTTGGAATTTGCTCACCCAAGATAGTGTGTGACCTGAGTAGTTGGCTAAGTACTTGAATTTGCTGCTCTGCTCCCAAATTCTGCCATGTGTGTGGTGGCCAAGTTCCCAGTGGGCACACACACCTGTAGACAGCTGCCATTGCGTGGGTAGAATCGGGTTTTCTGACCTTGCTCTCCAGGTGCTGCTGTTTGAACTGTGTAGTCAACGGCCAATTGCCTATCTTTCTGATTGCAGATAGTTTCTGGTACTGACCTCAACAGTTCTAAGGCCTGGTAATGAGACAGTCTTATTACATAGCCTTGGCTGTCCTGAAACTCAATATGTAGACTAGGCTGACCTTGAACTCAGATATGCCTGCCTCTGCTTCCCAAGTGATGGGATTAAAGGTTTGTGTTATCCTGCCTGGTGGGTCCTATAATTTAATTCCCCTTCCTCTTCCCTCCCTTCTTTTCTTCCTCCCTTCCTCCCTTCCTCCCTCCCTCTCTCCCTCTCTTCCTCTTCCTCCCTGCCCCTGAATCAGGGGGTAGTCCAGGTAGTCTCAGACTTGCTATGTATCCAAAGCTGGCCTTGTGTCTCTGATCTGCCCACAGATTACAGACAGGTACCTCCATGCCCAGCAGGTCCCAGGAGCAAACACTTATATAACATCTCTCCTGCAATGACGCTATTAGAGAGGCTTAGAGAAGACTCACATTTTCTGCACTTGAAAGCATAAAAGGGTAGAATAAATGAACCTACAGTTTTTGTCCCACTTAAGTAGGTGTTCGGGTTTTTTTTTTTTTTTTCAAGTTGAGGGCTAGCTATTGCTTTCTTTAAAAAATGTAAATACTTTAAATATGTAATGTAATTTTTGGGTAGGTTAAAAATTCTCAGAATTTTGAAGTGAAACTAATATCCAAGGAGTAATTAAGAGGGATTACTCCATTGCCACCTAGTTCATCCAGTCTGACACTCCCTTTACCATGGGTCCCCACTTTATTAGTTTCCTACGAATTCTTCCAGTGATATTTTGGTGGAAATAGAAAGATATGTATGTCTCTCTAGAAAGAGGTTTTTAAATAGTTCATTAATATATAAAGCTCCCCTGGTCCCACAGTAGAAGGTGAAGTTAAATAAAAGTAGATAAATTCAGAGGTGACCCCCAGATGACTGAAGCTGAACCTGAGGTCTTCCCATAATAACCTGTCAGCGAGCTGACAGTTTTCTTTCCACATCTGGCTCCTGAAGTGGTAAAAGGCTTCTCTTCCATCTCCTTGGCTGTCCCCTAACACCCCTCTTTGGATCTACAACCCCACAAGTGTCTCTGATGGAGATCCACCCTCGCCCTCCAAGAAGTATGCCTGTCTGATATCCCCTCATATTAAGGCTGTGGGGACCAGAAAGCCTGCTGATGTGAGCAGTAGTTGAGGGTAACACCCCAGAGGGTCCCAGGTGGAAGGGAAACAGGATGCTGTGTAGTCATGAGGTCCCAGGCTGGAGGAGAGTTTCAGCACATTGTCATAGCAACCCCAGAGACCTGATCAGGGTACACAGCTCAGGGAAGTGTGGAAAAGCCTTCATGGAAGCTGAGACCAGAGAGGTAGGGAAGATCTGAAGTATTACATTATACATAAAGATCTTGGATTGGGCAAGCCATGGCTTATATCTACCTTCCTTTCTAACTGGGACTTTTGAGAGATAATTCTGGTAGAAAAGGAAAGGCCTTCCTGGAAGACTTGTAAGCAGTCATAGCTGGAGTACCTTGGTCTAGCAAGGCATGGTGGAGGCAGCCTAAGGAAGGACCGGGAAACTCAATGTCTTTGCTGTGGGCTCCCAAATTCATCTTGGTCACCACTTTGTGCATGGATTTGGAAAATACGGAGAAGTTCTTGGAAATGGGTGATCCAAAGGACAGGCCTTGAAGAATATCACTCATTTGTTTCATAACAGAAGCAGAGGCATGCTCAAAAGAAGATCTGAGGCTGGTTGATTGTACAGCAAGGGCAGCTCAGGGAATGGCCATTCCGGGTGACAGAGAGGCGTTGTCATCCATATGCCCAAAAGGAGGAGGCTAGAGACGGTGACCAGAGCCAAGCAGGACAGATTGGCTTCTTAGGCTCCTGAGTCCCCTGAGGAGCAGTGACATTCAGCAAGATGATCTCACTGGGGACAAGCGTTCAGCTCTGCTTGCTGTCCTTCAGTCAGGCCGTCTAAGTAGCCGCCACACTAGCCCTAGAGAAAGGCCAAGCTGCTGTCGAGGCTCCAGCAGAGTGGTGGCCGTCTTGAGTCTAGGCTGTGGAAGGAAGTAACAGGAAGCCTAAGTCACCCAAGTCCTTGCTGAAATTCACAGCAGCAGGAGACACAAGAAGCTTGTCTCCCTCTTCCTCTCTTCTTTTCTTCTTCCTCTTCATTTCCCCCCTCTTTGTTCCCCCCTCCTCTTCTTCTTCCTCCTCTCCCTTCACCTTTTTCTCTCCCCCCTCCTCTCCCTCTTCCTCTTCTTGTCCTTCCTCCTCTCTCTTCCTCCTTCTCTCCTTTCTTTTCCTTTGCTTTTTCTATTTCTATAACATCCTCATAAAATTATACATGGCTCCTGACATCATAGAAATTATTCTTTTCTTTTGTAAAATGGAAAAACTGAACCTGTAAAAAGAAATACATCTCAAGGAGAAACTTTTGTAACCAGCCAGAAAAGAGAAGCCTCATAGAACCCTGGTCTGTTTTGAACATCACATTAAGCTTCCCCTGCTCAGCAATAGCCACACATTCTTTCTGAGTCCTTCTTGGTCCCCGTGGAGTCTAGTGTACTTGAAGAAGAGCTGGAAGGGTTTATGGCTAAAGGTCGGTGTAATTGTCGTGGAGAGCACACGACAAGTGCCCCTCCCAATACCCTCACTACCTCCTACCCCTCCCGCCATCACCCCCAGGAGAGGAATGAGGGCATACACAAGCTAGAACTGTAGGCCCCTGTGTTGGCTTGGAAGGATGGTGCCATCTTCTTCCCCAGTGCGTCCTTCACACTGGACAGGGATGAGTGGGATGGAGTGGTGGACGCAGGGACTCCAAATACAGAAAAAGGACCACCCTTCTTATGGCATAGGACACTGACTAAGACCGTGAGTTCTGTAATTGTCTGGCAAGGTTCAAATCCTATCTCTCTGCTTCTTATCTGGATGGCAGACTTCCTTGAACTCCCAGCACCCGAGTTCCTCCCTGAGTAAAGAGATATTGGCGCCTGAGCATGGCATAACCACTGAGCATCATGGGGAACAGGTTGCTGTGTTACAGAATGCTTGCCCCAGTAACCATGGCAACATCATAAGCAGGGAGAAACAACAATAACTGTTTACAGTCAGGGCAAGGGGGATGTTAACACTCCCTCATCCAGGAGAGACGGGGGAGTCACCTGGGATCCCAGCCCTTGCCCGCCCCCAGAAGCATGTGCCCTCTGAAGGTGCTAGAGTATGAACACAGACGGTAAAAGGTTAATTGTGGGTGGGACGCTGAAGCGGAGTCCGTAAGGTCATCACCTGCGATAGGTAGAAGTTTGATGGTGCAGCTGTTCTGACTCATCTTGCCCTGCGAATAACCCCTCACCCATTCTCCTGTGATCCCAGTGAACTGGCTGATTCACCAAGTCTGACGTGAGTGGAACCTGTTGCTGGTGCCCTACCTGTGGAGAACAGGTGTTCACATCTCTCAGGAAAAATGCACAACAGAAATCTCGCTGACATAGCTCAGTCTGCAAAGTGCTTACCACACAAGTATGAGGCCCCGAGGTCAAGCCCCGTGTCGTTAGAACGGTGGAGCATGGGGCACACTTGTAATCACAGTGCGAGAGGGTCCCTGACGCTCATGCCCAGCTAGTCTATCCAAATCGCCGGACTCTAGGTCCACGTGAGAGACCCTGCCAAAAAAAAAAAAACAAAGGCAGAAGCGCTAACAGCACCGCCTTAGCATGGTGTCTGGAATCGCTTCATTGCACCTTCATCGCTACCCATTCATTCACTGTGAAACCCCAACTGAAAGGGAAGAGACCCCTTCTGAATACCCGCGTGGGGTGGCAGGAACCCAGGACGTGGAAACCGCAAGCTTCCTCGGCCTCGGTGCTTCAGGGAGGTGAAGAGCCTGAGGCAGGACAATGAGGGGTGAGGTAAGCGTAGAGCATGTGTGGCGTGAACCCTGTAGAGGGTTAGAGGCCGAAGGTTTCATTAGCTTTGGATTTTCCTTGTCCTCTGCCAACGACGCCTCCTCCAATGGCGTGGCTTTGTCCAGCACCCCTCCCTCAATAGCTACCAACAGTGAGTGTTGATTCCCATGTCTGGCTAGCTGGTGGCTGGGATCACGTCTGGGCTGTAGGATAGGCTGGCTGGTGGCCGGGATCACGTCTGGGCTGTAGGATAGGCTGGCTGGTGGCTGGCATCACGTCTGGGCTGTAGGATAGGCTCAAGTGGGCTGCACTCATGCCTGTTAGATCCCAGGCAGAAAAGACAGTGTCGTCCAGGCTTCGTAGCTGAGGCAGAAGGCACAAACCCCGGGACAAACCACAATTGCATAGAAATCCTAACCTGACTTCCTGTCTCTTCACGTTCCATTGACTGAAAAGGTCAAACGGGTGGGTCCTGTGCCTGTGGGGTGAGGCAGTGTATGCTGCCTGTGATGACAGTGCACTTCACGGTTGCTCGGCAAAGTGCAATCCTATAGCTCAGAAGAGCAGAGCGTCAAGGTTGACAACCCAATGTACCCCAGCCCTCTAGTCCTTCCGAGCCACCTGAGCTTCTGGGTGCATGCAGGGAGCTGGATTGTTACCTGGTGAGCTGTGGTTGGGTCAAAGGAGACAGGAGTTCCAGGGCTAGAGGCATCGTACCTTCTAACATCCACGCCGTGAGATATGATGCTCTAGGCATCGTATGGAGAACAAGGGAGACAGAAGGAAGCATAAGCCATCGCCCAGGAACCAGTGAGACGGGCGCTGCCCTATAAGAGGGGCACCTGGGTAAACTGTAGTGGAATCAGAGTAAATCAAGGCCCTGGGATCTGGACTTGGGTATGTTCCCTTAGTCTGTGAATGCCTGAGAGTCTGAGTTCAGCCCCCAACTTTGTAAAAAGCTTGGTTTGACAGCATGTGTTCTTAATCTCAGAGATGAGGTGTGGAAACAGGGCTGTCCAGTCGGTCTAGATCAGTGAGCTCTAGGTCCCAGGGAAAGACCCTGTCTCAAAAACCATGGTAGACATTCCTGAGGAATGACACCTAAGTCTGACACCACACACACACACACACACACACACACACACACACACACACACACCTGCACACGCATGAACACATACACACTTAATTTTCAAACCTATAATTTAACTCTTTTCCTTTAAAAATAATCCTTTGTAGTCATGGGCCAGGTGGTGATGGTGCACACCTTTAATCCCAGCACTCGGGAGGCAGAGGCAGGTGGATCTCTGTGAGCTTGAGGCCAGCCTGGACTACAGAGTGAATTCCAGGGCAGGCCTCAAAGCTACAGAGAAACCCTGTCTTGAAAAACAAAACATAACAAAATTATTTGTAGCCCTTATTCATTGCAAAGGCCCCATGGGAGCAGGCACCTTGAGTCTCAGACTTGAGGTCTCTAAACATTATTTTCAGTGTCAAAGGAAAAGTTCTTTGGGGGAAACGACAGCTTCCAGGTCGGAGGTGGGTGTAGGTAAGAAATGGACAAGATGCACTGGGAAACCTTAAGCCAGGAAGAAGGTGTGAAATACTTAAGGGGAGTCACATGACCCAATGGTCTCCTTCAAGCATTTCCACTCAACACGGTAAGGACATTTCAATAGCGACAAAATGAAGGAGTGGAGTGGGACAGATGGCTCAGTCAATAGAGCATCTGCCGTACATGTTTGGGGACCTGAGTTTAATTCTTAGAGCCTAATAAAAATTCAAGCATGGTGGCATGTATCTGTGGTCACTGTGCTGGGGAGGTAGAGACAGGTGGGCCATTGGGACTCACTGGCTAGCCAGCCTCTTGATTGGTGACCTCTAGGTAAAAGAGACAAGTGGCAAGTGAGGGAGACACTCAAAGTTGACATCTGGCCTCCACACACATGTACATGTGCACCTTCACACACACACACACACACACACACACACACACACACACACACAGAGAGAGAGAGAGAGAGAGAGAGAGAGAGAGAGAGAGAGAGAACATAATAGAACTGTGGATTGAAATGAACCATCTGTATAAAAATCCATACATTCACATAAACAGAGAGAGAGGGGGGAGGGAGAGAGAGAGGAAGGGAGGGAGAGAAGAGAGAGAGAAAGGGAGGGAAGGAGGGAGGGAGGGAGGAGAGAATATAATAGAACAGTGGATTGAAATGAGCAGTCTGTATAAAATCCATACATTCACAATCATACCTTTAAAAAAGAAAAGAATATGGTTTTCTAATCGTGGTGGCTAGGACTTCAAATTACTGCTCCCAAACCAGAGAAACATGTATCTTCCCTCTCTGTGCCATAGCTGTGTGTCTGGGCAACCATGTTGCGTCCTTACAGAAGAATCCCCACCGGTAAATACAGAAAGACAGAATAATGGAATTCTGCTCGTCATCCTTAACGAAACAACAGGTTTAGGGCCCTCTTGCTACTGGATGCTCAATACAAAACTTGTCTGCTATTGCTCCATGTTTTATTATGAAAACTTCAAAAATTACCCAAATGCTGACAGAAATAAATAGCAAAAGCTCATGCAGTTTTTTCCCAACAGTTAATGCTATCTTCCACCCTTCTGAGCCTACTGTTCTTTGATGGCCTATCTCAAAAATAACGGTGGGAAATGAATCTCTAAGAATGGTGGGGCTGGCACCTCCCAAGCCCATCCCCTGTCACTGACTGTGAGATCAGATACACCAGAGAGAAAATAAGCAACTCTTGTAACTCCATGCGGGGGGGGGAGCACAAATAATCTGACCAAAATAATGGGATATCGGCTGGGGAGGTGGCTCAGCTGGTAAAGAGCTTGCTGGGTAAGCGTGACGATCTGTGTGAAACTCTGAGTGTGGTGGTTCACACCTATAACCCCAGTGCTGGGCAGGGAGAGACAGGAGGATCCCAGGGTGGAGGCTCACTGGCCAGCCTGTCTGGCTCCAAGTTCAGGGAAAGATTCTACCTCAAAAGATGTGGTGGAGAGCAATGATAAAGACACCCAGCGTCAACCCGTGGGACGCACACGTGCACACGCTTACACACACACACCACCCCAATTGAGAATATTAACATTATTACTGATAGCAAAGACAGAAACCAGGGCATGGACCAGAATGGACATTTCCCCCGAAGAAGTTACAAATGGTCCTCACATGTTTGGACAGGTTCACCTCAAGAGGAGCTAAGGGCAGGGAAGTTCACCCCTCCCCCAGGGAAAGCAGGTACCAGTGCTGGTTGTAACAGGCCCACGCTGAGACCGTGACTGACTGGGTGCTTTGTTGTGACAGCTACTTGGTGACTGAGCAGGACTGGGGATCCCACCATGGTGTTTCCCCCCCCCCCAACACCCTGAATATAGCGTAGCTCCCAGAGGGCCTCAGTAAGGGTGCTTCCCACGATGGAATAAGCACCTGAATGAAATGGAGATTGTCACTAGCATGCCACAATGAGTGCTGGAGAGTTCCAAAAAGAGGCCCTGTTTGTTTTCACGTGACTGATTTTAACATCCCAAAATACGGAAAGAAAATAGGGCTGGCGGTGGCTCCGGGTAAAGGGCCTGCTGTGCAAGCATGCGGGGTCTGGGTTTGGTGCTGGGAAACAGCACAAAAGCTGTGTGGTGCCACATGCCGCAACCCCAGCTCTGCTGAGGAAGAGCAGGTGGAGCCCCGGGTCAGGCCAACAAGAGACAAGGTAGACCACACATGAGGAAGGACACCTGAACCATGGCAATATACTTCCACACACATCCGGACGCACTTAGTCTTAGCACTGCTTTGTGCTTAACACAATGTCCAAGTGCGCAGATACACCACAGGCAGGTGTGTGCACCTCAGGCAGGTGTGTGCACTGCAGGCAGGTGTGTGTGTCTCAGGCAGATGTGTGCACCTCGGGCAGGTGTGTGTGCCATGGGCTGGTGTGCGCACCACAGGCAGGAGTGTGCACCATGGGCAGGTGTGTGCACCTCAGGCAGGTGTGTGCACCTCAGGCAGGTCTGTGCACTGCAGGCAGGTGTGTGCACTGCAGGCAGGTGTGTGCACAGAGGGCAGATGTATGCACCACAGGCAGGTGTGTGCACAGAGGGCAGGTGTGTGCACCACAGGCAGGTGTGTGCACCACAGGCAGGTGTGTGCACCACAGGCAAGTGTGTGCCCCACAGGCAGGTATGTGCCCCACAGGCAGGTGTGTGCACCACGGGCAGGTGTGTGTTGTGTGCATCACAGGCAAGTGTGTTCACCACGGGCAGGTGTGTGCACCACAGGCAGGTGTATGCGCCACAGGTAGGTGCATGTGCACCGTGGGCAGGTTTGTGTTGTGTGCACCCAGGCAGGTGTGTGCACAGAGGGCAGGTGTGTGTACCCCAGGCAGGTGTGTGCACCACAGGCAGGTGTATGCACCCCAGGCAGGTGTGTGCACAGAGGGCAGGTGTATACACCACAGGCAGGTGTGAGCACAGAGGGCAGGTGTGTGCCCCACAGGCAGGTATGTGGGTTCCCTCTTGCTGCTGATAAAAATAACACATGGTCTTGGAAGAACAATCGGATTCAACCCTAGAAATTTGGGAAACACTTGGAGCAAGAGCAGGATCTTGTTTTGGAGATAATTGGGATTTCCTTCCAACCTCAAATATTTTAAACATTTAAATATGCTTGATAGCACACGGAGGCAACCTCACAGTCCAATCCCTTGTGACCTTCGGCATCTGGTGTTTCACCCTTTGAGCCCCACTCCCAGCTTTCAAAGAGCTACCATAGATTCTGTAAAGATGCTTCTTGACCACTGGGTTACAAGGTGTGAAAACCAAGACAGATAACATCTGTATAGGGAAAGGCAAGAGGAGAGCCAGCTGAGCAGTGAGTGCCCCATGTGTGGCCAGGTGGTACTGAGGGCGGTAAGGGCATAAAAAGCATTCCCTGTCTAGGTCCCAGTCCAATCCAACCCAGGTTGCAAATGATGGAGGATTGTTAGGCCATGGAACCGAGAAGAGGTGTAGGAGGCAGCTGTGCCTGAATTTGATTTCAGTTTTTCTAATTTCTCAGTGACCTCTCATCCTGAGTTCTTGCAGTTGTGGAAAGAAAGAGAGAGGAGAGAGAGAGAGAGAGAGAGAGAGAGAGAGAGAGAGAGAGAGAGAGAGAGAGAGAGAGAGAGAGAGAGAGACAGACAGAGACAGAGACAGAGAGAGAAAGGGAAAAGAAAAGAAAAAAGCTTTCTGATCCAGGCCCTGAAGTGTGCACACCTACAGGACCAGCACAGTAAGAGGGTATAAGATCCAGGATCAGTCTGGGCTATTTAGTAATTTTCAGGCCAGCCTGGGCTACCTAGTAATTCCCAGGCTAGCCTGAATGACGTAACAAACCTGTATGGACAAATCTGTATGGACAGATCTGTCATTGTGAGCTGACCCCCAAACTGCAGGATACTGATGATTTTTCCAAACTTTATAAAGAGACAAAGAACCAAATATAAACTAGAATGTAGAGTCCCTCATATACAGATATAAGGATATGAAGTTAATTCAGTCCTATTCACAAAACCATCTGAAACATTGTAAAGAAATTGCCCAATATGCTACTTTCAGAAATTTATTTTAAGTAAATAATCAAGAATGTTGCCCAAACAGAACTTTTTATTTTACTTTTTTATTGTTTTTATTGAGCTATACATTTTTCTCTACTCCCCTCCCTCCCTTCCCTCTCCCATTCTACCCTTTCCTGGGATCCCCATGCTCAGGAGATCTTGTCTTTTTCACCTTCCTATGTAGATCCATGAATGCCTCTCTTAGGGTCCTCTTGTTGTCTAGTTTCTACAGGATGGGTTTTTTTTTGTTTTTTGTTTTTTTTTTTGTTGCTTTTGCTTTATGTCTAAAAGCCACTTATGAGTAAGTTCATATTTGTCTTTCTGGGTCTGCATTTCCTCACTCAGTATGATGTTTTCTAGATCCATCCATTTGCTTGCAAATTTTAAGATGTCAAATTTTTTTAATACTATGTAGTACTCCACTGTGTAAATGTACCATATTTTCCTTAGCCATTCTTTGGTTGAGGGGCGTATAGGTTGTTTCCAGGTTCTGGCTATGAAAAACAAAGCTGCTATGAATATAACTGAGCACATGTCCTTGTGGCATGATTGAGCATCCTTTGGATATATATTCAAAAATGGTATTGCTGGGTCTTGAGGAAGGTTGTTTCCTAATTTTTTGAGAAATTGCCATACTGATATCCAAAGCAGCTGTCTAAGTTTGCACTCCCACCAGCAATGAATGCAGGAGTGTTCCCTTTACCCCACATCTCTTCCAGCATAAATTGTCATCAGTGTTTTTGATCTTGGCCATTCTGACAGGTGTGAGATGGGATCTCAGAGTTGTTTTGATTTGCGTTTCTCTGGTTGGGTAAGACTGTTGAGCATTTTCTTCAGTGTCTTTCAGCACTTTGAGATTTGTCTGTGGAGAGTTCTCTATTTAGGTCGGTGCCCCATTTTTTTTTATTGGATTATTTGTTCTTTTGATGTCAAGTTTCTTGAATTCTTTGTATATTTTGGAAATCAGTTCTCTGTCCAATGTGGGACTGGTAAAGATCTTTTCCCAATCTGTAGGCTGCCGTTTTGTCTTGTTGACCATGTCCTTTGCTTTACAGAAACTTCTCAGTTTCAGGAGGCCCCATTTATTAATTGTTGCTCTCAGTGTCTGTGCTACTGGGGTTATATTTAGAAAATGGTCTCCTGTGCCAATGTGTTCAAGTGTACTTCCCACCTTCTCTTCTATGAGGTTCAGTGTGGCTGGCTTTATGTTGAGGTCTTTGATCTATTTGGGCTTGAGCTTTTTACATGGTGTAGATATGGGTCTATTTTCATTCTTCTACATGTTGATTTCCAGTTATACTAGCCCCATTTGTTGATTATGGTTTCTTTTTTATCATTTTGTATTTTTAGCTTCTTTGTCAAAAATCAGGTGTTCGAAAGTGTGTGGATTAATATCTGGGTCTTTGATTCGATTCCGTTGGTCCTCCTGTCTGTTTTTATGCCAATACCAGGCTGTTTTCATTACTGTAGTTCTATAGCAGAGTTTGAAGTCAAGGATTTTGATGCCTCCAGAACTTCCTTTATTGTACAGGGTTGTTTTGACTATCCTGGGTTTTTGGTTTTCCATATGAAGTTGAGTATTGTTCTTTTGAAGTCTGTGAAGAATTTTCCTGGGATTTTGATGAGCATTGCATTGAATCTGTAGGTCACTTTTGGTAAGATTGCCATTTTCACCATGTTAATTCTACCTACCCAAGAGCATGGGAGATCTTTCCATTTTCTAGTGTCTTCTTCGATTTCTTCCTTCAAAGTTTTAAAGTTCTTGTCATATGGGTATTTCATTTGTTTGCTTAGCATTATCCCAAAGTATTTTATGTCATTTGTGGCTATTATAAAGGGTGATTTTTCTCTGATTTCTTTCTTGGCCCATTTATCATCTGTATAAAGGAGGGCTACTGATTTTTTTAAGTTAATCTTGTATCCTGCTACATTACTGAAGGCATTTATGAATTGTAGAAGTTCCCTGGTAGATATTTTGTGGTCACTTAAGTATGCTATTGTATCACTTGCAAATAATGAGAGTTTTACTTCCTTTTCATTTTATAATCCCCTTGATCTCCTTTTATTGTCTTATTGCTCTAGCTAGAATTTCACTATATTGAATAGATATGGAGAGAGTGGACAGCCTTGTCTTGCTCCTGATTTCAGTGAGATCATTTTGAGTTTCTCTCAATTTAGTTTGATATTGGCTGTTGGATTGCTGTATATTGCCTTTATTATGTTTAGGTATGTTCCTTGTATCCTTGCTCTCTTCAAGACTTTTATCATAAAGGGGTGTTGAATTTTGTTGAAGGCTTTTCAGCATCTAATGAGATGATCTTTTTTTTTTCAGTTTGTTTATATGGTAGATTACACTGACAGATTTTTGTATGTTGAACCATCCCTTCATCTCCAGGATGAGGAAGTCTGCTTGGTCATGGTGGATAATTTTTCTGATATAATCTTGGATTTGGTTTGCCAGTATTTTATTGAGTATTTTTTCATCAATGTTCATGAGGGATATTGGGCTGTTAATTCTCTTTCTTAGTAGTGTCTTTGTGTGGTTTTGGTATGAAGGTAACTGTAGCCTCATTAACAGAGTTTGGCAATTTTCTTCTGTTTCTATTGTGTGGAACAATTTGAGGAATATTGGTCTTAGTTATTTTTTGAAAGTCTTGTAGAATTCTGTGCTGAAACCATCTGGTCCTGGGCTTTTTTTTGGTTGGGAGTCTTTTGTCGACTGTTTCTATTTCTTCAGCAGTTATAGGTCTATTTAATCTGTCTATCTGGTCTTGATTTAATTTTGGGAAGTGATATTTACCCAGAAAATTGTCCATTTCCTTTAAGTTTTCCAATTTTGTGGAGTACAGGTTTTTGAAGTATGACCTGATGATTCTCTAGATTTCCTCTGTGTCTGTTGTTATGTTCCCCTTTTTTTCTGGTTTTTCGAGACAGGGTTTCCCTGTAGTTTCTAGAGCCTGTCCTGGAACTAGCTCTTGTAGACCAGGCTGGCCTCAAACTCAGAGATCCGCCTGCCTCTGCCTCCCGAGTGCTGGGATTAAAGGCGTGCACCACCACCGCCCGGCCTATGTCCCCCTTTTCATTTCTGATTTTGTTAGTTTGGATACTCTTTCTCTCTCTCTGCCTTATGGTTATTTTGGATAAAGATTTTTCTGTGTTGTTGATTTTCTTGAAGAACCAACTCTTTGCCTCATTGATTATTTGTATTGTTTTCCTTGTTTCTATTTTGTTGACTTCAGCCCTCAATTTGATTATTTCCTGCTGTCTAGACCTCCTGGGTGAGTTTGCTTCTTTCTGCTCTAGGGCTTTCAGGTGTTCTGTTAACTCACTAGTATGGGATGTTTCCAGCTTCTTTATGTAGTGCTATGACCTTTTCTCTTAATACTGCTTTCATTGTGTCCCATAAATTAGGGTATGTTGTGTGGTCATTTTCATTGAAACTTGGGGCATCATTCATTTCTTTCTTCCTTGGCCTATTGTTGTTTCAGATGAGTATTATTCAATTTCCATGTGCCAAACAGAACTTTTAAAAACATGATGGTGTAATGGAATATCATCCATCATGGAAAATAATGTTGCAGATCCTATCTTTCTATTAAGGTCTACTGTATGGTGCTGAGTTAGCTATAAACAAACTAGACTGCATTGTACACGCACACACACACACACACACATGCATAAATGTGTGGCTATAACACATATGAACTTGTCGCATATTCTTAGTTATATGACAAGCAAATCCTGTTATCCCAGAAACAGATTAACACGCAGTTTTGTCTGTTTTCTAGCCCCTTTGTGATAGATGGATTGACATTTACTCTGCTGTTTATTGTTTGGAGTGTGGTTTGAGTGAAAAATGTCCATTGGAGGCTTACGAACTGGAGCACTTATTGTCTAGGTGGTGATCTGGCCGGGGAGGTGTGGTTTTGTGGAGGAAGTATGTCACTAGGGTGGGCCGTGAGAGTATGTAGCCCTGTCCTGCTTCCAGTTTGCTCTCCCTGCCTCCTGCATGCTGATAAAGGTGTGACCTTCCGACTTTCTGCTTTGTCCACCCATTGCCGTGCCTTCTCCACCATGATGGACTCTCTCTGGAACCTCAAGTCAAAATAAACTCTTTCTTCTATAAGTTGCTTTTGGCTACGGTGGTTTATCACAGCAGCAGAAACATAATTAATGCAAAAAGCTGTTTAATTTTTATCACATTGGGGGTGTCTGTGGCTAGGTCAGAGGACACTCAAGGTGGTTCTCTCCTTCTTCCATGTTGGTCCTGGGGATTGAACTCAGGCCATCATTGTCAACTGCAACATCATGACTCACTGAGCCACAGTGGCCGACAGGCAGGATAGTGGGCGTGCAGACGCAGAAGGTGGGAGTTGTGTATGAAAAGAAGAAGGGGGATGGGATTCTGGCCTGCAATGAGCCTTGTGCTGCAGAACAGGTCAGGACCCGTACTCACGGGAATGACTTGATGATTTTTGTGATGTTCGTAGTCCTTTTCTCCCTCAGCAACCTGGCTTCTGTTGTGGGAACTCAATCCATTTAGCCAATGACATTTGGAGGTAACTTGTCATATGTGACCAGATAAGAACTGAGGTAGGAGTTGGGCGGTAGTGGCTCACACCTTTAATTCCAGCACTTGGAGGGCAGAGGCAGGTGGATCTCTGTGAGTTCAAGGCCAGCCTGGTCTACAGAGAGAGTTCCAGGACAGGTTTCAAAGCTACAAAGAAATTCTGTCTCAAGAACAAACAAGCAAACAAAACAAAACAAACAAAGGAACACTGAGGTCGGGGGTCATGCCCTGTTTTGCCTGGACATGGAAGGCTTCTGATACACCATTCGGTGGCCTGGTCTGAAGCTTTCTCCATCCTTCTATGGTGGATGAAGAGGCAATGGTGCCACTTCCCACTGTGAGTGTGTGTTTCCTATTTCATCCCTTAATAAATAAGTTTTCTTCCCAAGCACCCATGGGTTTTTCTCACTAGGTTCCAGCTCGGTAAGGAGGGGGTTCTGGGTCTCAGTGAGCATCATTGCCAATAGCACAACTGTGTTCACAAGGGCGATGTCCTGACTTTGAGATATTTTCTCAAATATTATGTAAACTCGCACACTCCTCCCTGCCCCATAAATTCACTGTGGCCTCTGTATAACACCCCTAAAACCTAGGACTGTGAGAGAAAGATTTTTAAAGGCTGTATTAGCACATTTAAATTTTGCATAATGATGGATTTTGTATGACAATATATGTGTATAACGTATTTTAATCAGGGTTACCTCCCATTACCCTCTCTTGTCCTCCTCCAACTTCTGAGATGTCTACTTCCTCTTCCCAGCCCCTCCATTTCATTGCTATGCCAACAGCAATGTCTTTCTCTCCACAACCATTAACTGCAGGTAAATTCTCAGGGAGGGGTAGGGCCCCACAAATCTCTCCCCTGCGCCATGATAAGTTAAAGACCGCAATCTTAAAATCACCAATCTAATTCAGCTAACCACAGCTAGCTCGTCCCAATATCTACTTTTGTTTTCCTTCAGGGTAACAGATTTATAGACCAAGAGCACCTCAGATTATGTGGCCTGTTCCCAGACTCTCTTGCAGCTAGGAAGTGGATTTTAACTGGAAGTGCTGAGTGTGGTTTCCAGTGGTGCTATCTAAAGAGATGGTGTTCTAGTTTGCTTTCTGCTGCTACGATAAACATGACGACCAAAAACAACCTAGGGGGAGCAAGGAGTTTATTTCAGCTTATACATCCGGGTCACAAACCATCACTGTGGGATGTTAGGGGCAGGAACCTGGAGGCAGAGACTATGAAGGACCGCTGCTTTCTGACTTACTCTGCTTTATGCTCAGTTACCTTTCTTTGATGGCCGAGGACCACCTGGTTAGAAATGGTACCACCCATGGTTGGTTGGACCCTTCTACATCAATTAGCAACCCAAATAATGCCCTACAGATATGCCCACAGGCCAAACTTGAATTGAGGTAATTCTTCCATTGAAGTTCCTTCTTCCCGGGTGACTAAGGTTACAGTTCAACCAGCCAAAGTAGGGGCTATAGAAAACCAACATAGGTAATAGAGAAGGAAAAAAAAATCCAGTTACTGAATTGAGAGAAGCAGGCAGAAGGCCATGAGGTGTCACATAACACAGCTAATGAATTCTTCACCCAGCACAGGTAGCCTATGCTTTTGGACAGAAGGCATACATGTTGACCCAACAGTTTGAGCAACAAGGCCACGTTAGATTAAGAGGCAAATGACATGTTTGTAAGATGGTCAAACAACAATATAAAAAGAGCCTGAGTCCTGGATGGTCATGAAGCTACCCTGCACATATAATTTGCCCCTGGTTTAGCTCATGGGAGACAAAACAACCTATATTTAATAAAGAGCCAGTGTTGCTTCCGTTTCTACTGTAGCTGAGACGAATCCTAATTCAGATATGTTCCAAACCCTTTGTTTGCAAGATTGAAAATGAAAGGAAGGAATTTAACCCGGGCTGCGGTGTTCACGCTGTCAGCTGTCTGGAAGCTGAACGAGGCGAAGAACACGAATCAGTTAATGGAAATGGTGTATTTTTGGATGCGTTATAAGATTAATGACACAGAACTTTGCAAATGATTTGAATTGGGATGGGGAGGGGGCAAAGGTTTCAGAACAAATGAGGTGAGATCTGGGGCAATCTCGGGAGAGGGGAAAGGAAACAGAAACAGCCCCCATCTCTCAAGGTCTAAGCTCCTGAATCTGTGAGCTGTTAAAAACTCCAGCACTCTCAGTGATGTCATGGTCCATTTTTAGCAGCTGGCCTTTCTGAATGCGGAGACTGTTTGCAGAACAGCATCATTAGTAGATGCTTCATGGAAGTGATTGTTGCCCGTTCAATTATTGCTTCATAGATTGGACGGGTGGAGAGACTTCCCGGGAAGGAGAGGCAGCCTCGCTTGTCCCCCCCATCAGAAGAAGCGAGCATCCATAATTCATTAAAATTATCTCCTTAGTTTCGTTCCACACGCGAAGGAAACACACGCACCTGCTTGAAATATACGGATTTCATTCTCCCGGAGTCTCACAGGGAAGGGAGGAAGGCGATCGTCATCTATTGAGTTAGCCGAAGACGATGCATCACCTAAGCAACCGGTCAGTTGGGACAGCTCTGCCAGAGAGCCCGCGGACTCCATGAAGGACTCATCAGCCGTGTTATTTGACATCCCACGGCCTTCTGCCTGCTTCTCTCAATTCAGTAACTGGATTTTTTTCTTCTCTAAGGTTGCCTATGTTTGCTTTCCATAACCCCTACTTTGGCTGAAGCTTGAATTTTAGGGGACTGGGATATGACTCACTCAATTGTTTTAGAAGCACAAGTTCCTGAGTTTGATCCCCAGACCCTTCTAAAAACTGTGGGTGTGGTGGTGTGTATCTCTATCCCAGCTCTGGGGAAGCAGAAATAGGAGGATCATTTGCACTGGCCGGCCAGCTGGTCTAGCTGAATCAATGAGTTTCCTGGATGGGAACCGGTCTCACACACCAAGATGAAGGACGCATTTCCATTTATCTGTCTCTTTGATTCCATGTTAGCCTCGGAATCATAACTCCTGCTTTGCAATAGCAAAGAGCTTGACCCTGTTGCCTGCCCTAGTGCAGCCTCCTAGGGCAGGCCTCTGTGTTCCTGAAAGCTGTTTGCATCAAAAAGGAGAAACCCAGACCCTAAACAATGTGGGAGAAGACGGTGGGAGAGCAATGGGAAAGGGTTGAGGAAGGTAAATGTGTGTGTGTGTGTGTGTGTGTGTGTGTGTGTGTGTGTGTGTGTGATATGACCAACCAGCCTTGTGTAAATGGGACATTCTGTGCTGACTTACCCTTTCTCATCTGTGGCTGGCCACTTTTGTGCTCTCTCTCTCTCTTCCTCTCTCCTTCTCTCTCTCCCTCTTTCTCCCTCTCTCTTTGGCCTTCATCTCTTGGGTTCCAGCTCTGTGTGAGCGGCTACACCCTGATTCTACCCAAGTGAAGCCCGAAACCCTCCCTTCCCCAGTGCTGTCCTGCTGAGACTCAGCCCCACAGATCTTGTCTCAAGGTCACCTTCAACAGCATCACTTTGGTGAGGGCAGTCCCAACCCAGATATCTACAAACCCTACTGATGGGGCTCCACCACCCCCAGAGACAGATGTTACACGTTTGCTTTTATGTCTTCCCAAATTAGGGCAGGTTCTCCAGATAGATGCTAGCTCTACTCTCTGCCTTGGGAAAGGAGACCTCTGACCTTAGCAAAATAGGTTTTGTTTCTCGTCCCCTTCTTAGCCTGGTCTCTCCCCAGCCGCACTCCAACAAAGCCGATCAACTAGAACTTAACTGATCTTTCTCTGCATCAAAATTTAGCTGGACAATGCTTCACCCGCTGGAACACTTTCTTCCTTTTAGAGAAGTGTGTGTTTTACACGGCACGTTTGGTGTGCTCGTTTGAAGGCATGAAACCAGAAACACGTCAGTCGTTCCAGCAAAGCTAGCAGATATTCAGGGAACTGTGGAACCGGTTGCTAACTCCTCAGTAGAGCTTGCCTTTTTATTTCAATAAAGAACTACAAAAAGCTGGAGCTACTTTGGGAGAAAGTTTGGCATTTCTACAGGGTGTTAGACATAGAGTTGCCACGTGACTTGAAAATCCCACTCCTACATACACACCCGATAGAGCTACACAAAAATATGCACATAACTGCTCACCGTCAGCTTTATTCGTAAGAGCCAAGGAATGTATACAACCTAAATGTCCGCCAACCGAGTAAGCAAATTTGGTTTATCCAGTCAATGGGATGTCATCCAAAAAGGGGCTGAATTAATGGAACATGCTCCAATGCTGTTGAACCTTGAAAACATGATTCTAAGTGAAAGGAACCAGGCACGAAAGGCCACATATTTCCAGGTTCCGTTTGGGTGAAATGTCAAGAATGGCTAAATCCACCGTGAGAGAAAGCAGAAGAGTAGCCACCAGGGCTTAGCCAGAGAGGAAACAGGTGACGGCTGCTGGCGGGGCCTCCTCTGGGGGAATGGCAACACCACTCCGAATGGGATGGCAAATCAAGAATCCCCTATGCCTTTCTGCAGTGTGTGGATGCACAAGGAAGCTTTCATTAGGAAAATGGCGTGCTGATCCCAGAAATGCATCAGCAGGTAGAAGCACACAGCGCAGAAGCCTGGTGATCGGAGTTCAGTGTTGAGCCCATGGCACACAGCACAGAAGCCTGGTGATCGGAGTTCAGTGTTGAGCCCATGTAATGGGAGAAGCAGAGAACTGGCTCCACTGAGTCATACTCTGACTTCATGTGTGTGCTGTGGCATGTATATGTTATATATTACATGTAAGCATTTTAAATTTTAAAATTAAATTAAAAGCAAATATGCAATAAATATGTATCAAATAGTATACTTTTATCACTACCAATATAAACAACTGTACTATGTTAAAAAGAATAAGCAGGACCAGGCATGGTGGTGCATCCCTTTATCCCCAGCACTCGAGAGGCAAAGACAGATGAATCTCTGTGAGTCTGAGGTCAGCCTGGTCTACATTGTGATTTCTAGGCCATCCAAGACCACATAATGAGACCTTATTTGAAAACAACAACATCCCAACAAACAACGATAACAATAAAATTAAAAATTGCAGCTAACTTTGGTTGCATTCTATTTTGAGCAAATCAACTGTAAAAGGTATTTACTTCATATGTGTCTTCTTGACATATTTCAAAGCAACAAATGAAGTATTTTACTTAATCTCCTGAAATAAAAATACATATTTTAGTGAGTGATCACAGACAGATTAACTTTTATTAGATTCTGATTTTGAACAAATTGAATATCAAAAGACACATGGAAAAGTTGAACAAAACCTACAGTTGATATCACATTAAATCCAGAGACCAAGCTAGGCAGTGGTGGTGCTTGCCTTTAATCCCAGCACTCGAGAGGCAGAGACAAGCCGATATCTGAGTTCAGGGCCAGCATGGTCTACAGAGTGAGTTCCAGGACAGTTAGGACTACATAGAGAGATTCTGTTTCGAAAAACCAAAACCCCCCCAAAAAAGAAAAGAGACCCAGAGATCTGCGAGGATGTTCCCCTTGCCACTTCTTTTAGCATTGTACTGTAAGTCTTACCTAATGCAACAAAACAAGAAAAGTTAATACGAAGATCACGCTATGAGATGGCTTGGCAGTAAGGACACTTGTCACCAAGCCTAGATGACCTGAGTTTGAGCCTCGGGACCCATGCTGTGAAAGGAGAGAACCGACTCCCTCAGGTTGTCTCCTCTGACCCTCATACACAAGCCTTGGCACATAAAAACACACCCATAAAAATAAATGTAATAAAATACTTAGCAGACACAGATTTTGAAGGAGAAGAAAAAGTTATCTTTGCTTAACAACAACAAAAATTATCTATGCAGAGAATTCTCATAATTCTCATGAGTCTTTGGACTCATAAGTCTGGAGAGATGATTGCCTGATACTCTTTCAAACCAGCTTCACAAACAAAGCTGCATTATGCAATGCATGTCTTAAGCAAAGTGGAAGAAAGGCATGTGTCAGCCGGAGTCAAGTCCTACTGCAGGACACGCTTAGCCCCAATCACAAACATGCCTGCCAAAGGGATCAGGAACGCTAAGAAATATCTGTACGTGCGTCTCGACCAAACATGATTTAAAAAACTAAGCAAAACAGAAAAACCTATGCTGGAACCCAATGAGGCATCCCCATGCCAAGGAAAGACGACTGGGTTCCTGTAGGGGAAGCTGCACTTGGTTCCAGCAGACGGGGCTCCCACCTCCAGTGAGAGTAGGTTTGTGGTTGTTTTTCTCACTTCACTTAAGACATGCGTTGTTATAATGCACAGTTTTGTTTTTGAGTCACTGGTTCATGTATCCCCAGCTTACTTCTAACTAGTCATGTAGCCAAAAGAGAATGAGTTTGAACTTCTGCCCTGCCTAGCTCTACACCTCTGGAGTGCTCGTGTTGCAGGTGTCTGCTACCACGTCTGGTGTCCGCATTGCTGAGGACAGGTCCAGGACTTCATGCATACTAAGCAAGCACCATACAAGTGAGCTACATGTCCAGCCCAAAGAAGAGATTTTTGTTATTATTTTCTACACAAACTGTTTGCTGAAATGGAAAATGTTCTGTACTATGGATTCCACACAAATTTGAATTTGAGACTCTCTAATGATCTGTAGATTCCTGGTCCTGACTCATACATCAAAGCAAATGGAGCCCTTTACTAAAGACAAGATTCCTTAGAATTGAAGGTTTCACATAGTCCTTAGAAACAGCACAGATCACTCTTCTGACTTCATTCCCACAAACCCTCTTTGCCCAGCCCCATTTTGTTTTTTTTTTTTTTTTTTTTTTTTTTTTTTTTTTTTTTTTTTTTTTTTTTTTTTTTTTTTTTTGTTTTTCGAGACAGGGTTTCTCTGTAGCTTTTGGAGCCTGTCCTGGAACTAGCTCTTGTAGACCAGGCTGGTCTTGAACTCACAGAGATCCGCCTGCCTCTGCCTCCCGAGTGCTGGGATTAAAGGCGTGCGCCACCGCCGCCCGGCCCAGCCCCATTTTGTATGTTTCATACTTATAAAACCCCTCTTCATCTTATAAGACCCATACAACTTTCAACTGTGTTTAGGGTCCTTCTACTTGATCCAAGACCTCACATGGGCCAATGCCTCCAGCTCCAATTCTCTTCAGTTATTAATCCAGAGCTCCTCCATCTGCTATGCCTTGATGGTGTAAGAAAAGCCACAAAATGGACCCAAGACAGTCTGTAGTCTTTGACACCCCATGGAGCCTTTCTTCTATCCTATAATGAAATTAATAAAAACTATCAGTTTTATCTGCCTTGTGGGGCCGTTGTAAAGATCAAAAGAATGAAAGTCTATCCAAGCCTGAAGTTTGCTGTCAAGCCTAATACAAATGTCCCTTATTCTGATCTATTCTTACATAATTTCATTTCTGGTCTTACACGCGTCTTTAGGGATTCTTCAATAGGCAATTCTTCTTATTTCCTCATCTGATGAAGAAAGGATTAATGCAACATGATTCTAAGCAAGAAAAGCAGGGACGTGTCCTTAGATCTCTCAGGAAATGCGAAGGCATGCAGGCTTGCACGGCCGTATGGATCCCGATCAGATCCCGGTCATCGCTCCCACTTGGGTTGTTAGCTATAAATCTGGCTTCTGCCCATTTGGGAACTGCTGACTTTGAATTTTCACTGGCTTTGACTTTTCTGTTGGTCTGCCTTCCTTCCTTCCTTCCTTCCTCTTTTTCCTCCCTCTCTCCCTCCCTTCCTCCCTTCCTCCCTCCCTCCCTTTCCATCTCCCTCCCTCCTCCCCTGATGCCACACAACAATGGAAAACTAACTTGGCCCACAGGGCTTCAGACATACCTTTTGTATAAGAGATCTACTCAGAGACATCTCCACAATCAAGCAGATTCTGAAGGGCCTCTAAAAACCTACAGGGAATATTTTTACCCGTTCTGCTGAGATTTTGAACAGAGGTGTTTCCATTTTTCCTATGGCCTTGTCTATGGATGTGATGTGAGACTCCTCTGCAGGTTTAAGTGTCAACTAAACTATTCCTAGACCTTTCGGAGAAGGTGGCCTGGACTCCTGAACAGTCATACATCTTCACATATCTGACGGTACAGAAAACCTCCTTGGGATAATACAGAGGCAAAACCCTGAAGAAAACTCCTATTAAGACACTAATGGTAGCTGGTCATGGTGCTACAGACCTAGAGTCCCAGGACTCAGGAGGTTGAAGCAGAAAGACCATAAGTTCAAGGTCAGCTGGGTGACATAGTAAGACCCTGTCTCAAAAACAAACCCAATAAACTAAAATAACAGAAAACAGGTGATAGCTCAGGGGTAAAATGATTGGCATGCAATCATGAGAAGCTGGGTGTGGATCCTAGAAATCACACAAAAAGACAAGCTTGTCTTCATAGACTAAACTCCCCTCCCCCTCAGCTAACAGCACACCTTGTTAGAAGGACTTCTGTAGTAGGAAACAGAGCCAAGTCGCTCCAGTTCCCACTTCCAGTCTGGGATGTTTTTGCTCTTTGTATCTGGCAGGAAGCGTTTAGAGGAGATTTCCCTGGCCACTGGTGCTCAGAGAAAGATGGTGCCCGAAGAAGAATGAGGGGAAGCAAGAGCCTGTGTGAGTCCCACGGTAAACAGGGAGGCCGGAAGCATCCATCTGGAACGCAGTCAGAAACAAAGCAAACAAAGCCCTTCGTGCTGCAGAAATGGAGAGCCAAGATTTGTCCTTGAGAAGGAGCCGCTCACTGGCCGAACTTTGCTGAATGGCTGATGTGGGGGGGTGGGCAGGTTGTATGGGAACACGGGGAAAATGGGAATACTTAAAGCAGCCAGAGACAGAGAGAGAGAGAGAGAGAGAGAGAGAGAGGGGGGGGGGGAGAGAGAGGGAGCACCCCAGGTTCTGTTGTTGAGAAGGCTCCAAGTTTAAAATTCAGCCCACAGCCTCTCGCAGTTGCTTTCAGTGGGGTCCTGGCACTGGACTCGGGGCCCTGGCAGCATTCTAGGTGACCCTGGGTATAATAGCACGGGAAGAAACCTACCATATGTTTCCATATCTGTGACCACTTCCTAATCGAGTCATAGTGAGAAGAGACTGAGCTGCGCTCCGGGCACTATTGTAGCTCACCTAGTGGAAAATTATGGGAGCATATTTGATATAATTAGGGTCAAGAACAGAGTTGGCATAATGGGAGGGAAATGCCCTGAACATTGCTAGTTCAGCTGGCTTGATTTCTAGTCTGGAAAACGGCAAAGTCTGGCAATAATTAATCAAGCAAGAGGCAGTGGTAGAGACGACGGGTTCGGCTGTCCTCTGCACAAACCAAGGACGAGTCACTGGGAAACTCCAGCAAGCAGTAATGGAGGGGGCCCGTTGAGGACCATGATGCACTGCGGGTAGGAGCTTGTTTCTGCAGCATCTTGGGAAGTTTTATGAATGCTAATTTCATTGTGCAATAGGGCAGAGAAGTGAGGAGCTCTCTTTACCAGCGGTAGGTATGTGGGAGCTGGGCCTCCTTGAGGTGCATCAAGGGCCCTAGAATGAAGTGACCCGAGATGAATTGCTGAAAGACATAAAACGCAAAATAAAAGGAAGAGAAAAGAACGACCAAAGTTATTACGAACATAGCTGATGAGCGCAGTCAGGGTTTGCAGCCTGCTGACCTATGATGCTTCGAACAGAGGTTGCCCTTCCGGGTGAGAGAATGTGTGGGGAAGAAGAGGAGGAGGAAGGGGTCGTTTTTGTTTTACTGCTCTTTAAGTGTAGCGCAACTAATAAAAACCCAGAGATAGATATTGAGGTTCAACCTGAAGATCAGAAAAGCAAAACCGCCTGCCACTGGCTCTTACCGCTACTTCAGTCCAAAATGGAGATCCTGCCGCCAGGAATCTCAGAATGAAACTGTCTGAGAGCTGTCTCCTCCCATCTTATATTCCTCTCTAGGGCTGGGATTAAAGGCGTGCACCACTATGCCCACTTTCTATAGCAAACTAGTGTGGCTCCTGGGATTAAAGATGTGTGTCACCACCGCCTGGTCTGTAAGGCTGACTAGGGAGGTTTTCCTCTCTTCTCTTCAGGCAACCTTTATTTAATAAAATACAAATGAAATATCACTACATTTAGGGGGTCCACCACCCAGCTCCCAGATAAACACACGGAGACTTATTCTCACTTGTGAATGTTCGGCCTGAGCTTGGCTTATTTATAGTAAATTATCCCATTTACCTCTTGCCTCTGGGCCTTTACTTTTCTCTATTCCATACATCTTTCTTTCCTTCTTATTCTGTGGCTGACTATGTGGCTGTGTGGCTGTGTGGCTGAGTGGCTGACCTCTGGCATCCTCCTCTCCTCCTTTTCTCTTCCTCCCTCTTCTCTTTTTCTCCTATTTATTCTCTCTGTCTAGCAACCCCACCTATTCCTCTCCTGCCTAGCTATTGGCCATTCAGCTCTTTATTAGACCAATTAGGTGTTTTATGCAGGCAAAGAAACACAGCTTCACAGAGTTAAAGAGATATAACAAAAAGAATACAACACACCATTGCAGCATTAAACAAATGTTCCACAGCATAAACAAAAGCAACACACCTTAAACTAACATTCTGCAATGGAAGGAAGAGGTAGAGGAGGAAGAGGAAGAGAAGAGAAGAAGAAGAAGAAGAAGAAGGAGAAGGAGAAGGAGAAGGAGAAGGAGAAGGAGAAGGAGAAGGAGAAGAAGAAGAAGAAGAAGAAGAAGAAGAAGAAGAAGAAGAAGAAGAAGAAGAAGTTGTTGCCCTGAGCCCAAGAGCTGTCAAGTTGTGTGCAAGAAAGAATAGTAATAAAACACTCAAACTAGCTACAATTAATCCTTGGACACTAATCTGCCAGAGAGACTGACTCTCAGTGTGAAGTCTGAGATTCAAGTTTGGTACCTGGTTGCTGGTGGGTGCCCTGGAGCCAGAGCCAAGAGCTTGTTTGGCCTTTGCTGCAGTTTCTTTTTGTTCTCTTTAGCTGATCCCACCAGATACTCTGAGGATAGGAGTAATGGGACTGGTCTTGGGACAGATTCCCAGGGCTGTACCGGGAGGCAACACACCAGATTCCACATAAACAACAGGCAAGATGAATGGGCAGACGGAGAAGGATGGACGTAGACACAGAAGCAACAGAGTAAAAGAACACCCCAAATCCCAGTGTCTCAGAATCACACTCTCTCCTATAACAACCTGGATGTAAGTAATCTAGTGCATATACAATGGCTTTGTGATGCAAGGACCCAGACTATGTCAATCTTGTTTCTCCACTAACTCTAGCATGGTGTCCTTGCCAAAATGCTTAGTAGTTCCATGTCTGCCGTCCAATAGGAAAGGAGAAGGGAAGAACCTTTTAGGGAGAAACCTGGAGAGTTCAATGATCACTTCTGCTTGAATCTCATTGGCCAGGAAGTAGTCATATAATCATACGGTCTATGATCACACATAACTAACTGCAAGGGAGGTTGGGAAATGGCATGTGTGTGTGTGTGTGTGTGTGTGTGTGTGTGTGTGTTTCTATGGAAACAGAAGAGAGATAGTGTGCAGAAACCCAGTGTGATGGCAGCAGTCATGTCTTTAGCTCTGTGTTGGAAGTCTCCCTCCTCACCCTCCTTCACCAACTGCCCTTCTTCTTCCTATAACCCTAGCCTTGCTCTCCTCGCCCCATGCATCACCTGGACCTTGTCTTACCTATTCCTTGTACTAAGGCACTAGCCCAAGTCAGCACCAATTCCTTGTTCTCTTTTCATAGTCTCTTCTTTCCTCGGTTGCAAGAGCAAGAGCATCCGAGAAGCAGTCTTTCCTGGAAGAATCACCCAGTCTTGACTCGTTGAGAGATCACCTTCCTAAGTGCATCAAGGGTCTTCTGTCGGTGGGAAGTGGCTCTAACACTGTGTACTCTATTTTCTCAAAATTTCCAAACACAACGTGCTAATCCTGGCTGTTGAGTTGGCTCAATGTGTAAAGGTGCCTGGCGAAAGCCGGATAACTGAGTTTGATTCCAAAGACCTTCTCCAGAAAATGTCCTCTGAAAAGTGTCATCCTGGCACTGTGGCACACTATGTGTTTGTACGCGTGCATGTGTGTGTGCACACAAACACACACACATACACACAACATAAAAACATACAGGTCAAGAACCATGCTGCTCTGGCAGAGACTGGAATAAGCGTGTACAGTACAGTACTGGCTACCAGGGAACGATAACCAGACCATGTGGTAGTAGAACCCGAACCACCTAAGAAGCTCACAGAGCCAGCACCAAATGGCTTAGCACCATCAGGACTCAGCCATGACTGCTGAATCCCCTATTTTTTGTTCCAACCTTTCCAACTTGCAACCAGAGAAAGCCAGATAACTGATTTGGCTCACACATGAACCAGGTTGTGGAGCCTTTGGGGAGTGGACTATTGTGGGCTACCCTTTCTGCTTCCTCCTCTCCTGTTGTTGCTCTGCCTTCCCTTCCATGATGGAGTACCCTCAACCATGAGGCCAAATAAACCTGACTTTCAGTTGCTTTTTGTGTGGGGTTTAGTTACAGCAACAACAGAAGCAGCTGACCTAGTCCTCTCATCAATCCAGAGACTCTGCCCTTCTAGTTTGCTTGCCTCCAGCTTCTCAAGCCAAGCTCCTGTAGGTGGGGCGCACCTGAAACCTTCCTGTTTGTAACTCTCACCCTTCGGCCAGCTCTGGAGTCTTTGCTAGTGACTGGTGATGGTGCTTTGCAGGGGCAAGTTCTCAATATATACCCTCTGCTTGCTTTCTTTTGGCCGTTCTTGCAAAAGACTCCCTGGGTTGACTATTTAAGATCCATGTTCTTTATTCCAGTTGATCTGTATATCTTATTGATTAAATACTCTTAAATAAAGAAAAATAGCAATCATGATCAGGGAAAGAAATTCAAAGCAAATGATAATTTTTTTTGGGGGGGGGGGGTAGGTGCATTCAGTTCCAGTCAGGCAGCATAAAAGCTAAAAGACTCTCCTTCAAAGAACACGCCCTTTTGTTTTCTGACAAGGCTGTAATCACGGTGCTGGAAAGGAGGCATAGAGAAGCTATGTAACTTCTCTGTCCCAGCTGCACTGGATCAAGAGATCAGGGTGCCAGGGGCCAAGGATTCCAACATGACTTCATACACTGTGTATTTCCTCTATACTTCCTGCAGCTGCTGCCTCCCAGAGACCCCCAAAAGGTGGTGGAGCTGTCTTACCTGTCCTGCGTGGGCTCCCAGGAGCCTCCAGAGTACCATAAGATATACTCTTTCAGTTCTGTGCCCTTGGTTTGTAAAGCACGCTTTCAAGTTAAATCCAGAAACCAGAAACTAGTGATTCCCTCACTAACAAATTCATATTTACTTTTTTTTTTTTGGTTTTTCGAGACAGGGTTTCTCTGCAGCTTTAGAGCCTGTCCTGGAGCTAGCTCTTGTAGACCAGGCTGGTCTTGAACTCACCGAGATCTGCCTGCCTCTGCCTCCCGAGTGCTGGGATTAAAGGCATGTGCCACCACCGCCCGGCTCATATTTACTTTTTAAAGTATATTTTGAAGACTTTGATTTATGTGTTGTTCTTGGAATGACCCACATTGTTTTGGCTGAGTTTTGACATAAGTCCTAAGGTGTTTGATAACAAGGAAGTCAAATACAGGAAGCTGAGTGAGGGAGCAGAGACATGGTTCAGCAGGTAAGGGCATTTGCTGCACAAACCAGATGATCTGAGTTCCATCCCCAGACAGAGCCCACCATGCAAGGAGAGAATAGACTCTGCAAAGTTGTTCTTTGAGCTCCACTGGTGCATCCTAACATGCACTAGGGGAGAGCCCCGACACACAGATTAATAAATTAAAATAAAACTACTTAAAAGTTGAGTAAATCTTAAGATTACAGTTCAGCACCATTGAAAGTCCCAGGCTGACTTAGAGGTTGTGGTGCTCACTGATAATTCCAGAACATGAGAAGGGAGGAGGCAGAGGGATCAGGAGTTCAAGATCATCTTCAGCTATGTCACAAGTTCATGGCCCCTCTGAAGTCCGTGGGACCACGATTCAAGGAAAGGGATCAAAGCTTTGTATCACTCTCAGCTTGAGTGGAGGTCAGGGGAGTAGAATCTTCCAGAAGAAACATGTCCTGATGACTTGACACTCCGCAACGTTTCTCCCGAGCTCACTGGATCTAGATTCATTGTTTTCACCAGGGATATAAAGAGATGATGGGTGGGTGGAGGGGAAGATGGCCACTAACAGACAGTGCGTGTGGGAGCCAACTGAATGGTGCTAGGTGGCCACAAAGTAAAAGGCTGTTAAATATGGCTGCCATGGCAAGCTATTCCTGCAGGAGCATGTACGAAGCTCCTCACCTTCCAAGAGGTACACCGTCTGTCGTGTTATGGAGCCCTCCTCAATTCCTTAACCCCCAGCAGCACAGGGGGGATTTTTAATTTCTCCAATTTGAGACTCTCTGCAGATATTCCAGCACCAAACATAGCGTAGATGTCTCCCTTCATCACCTCGGCATGGTGTGGTTTCTGCCTAACCCCGCCTGAGACCCCCTTAGTAGTCCCACCAAGTCTCTTCCTTCCCCTTTCCTCTACCAACCACTTCCGTCACTCACACCATCCTTTCTTTCTCCTTCCTCCTGCCCTCCGCTGGCCAGGCCTTTGTGTTGGCTGCTCTGGGTTCTTGCTCTGGCCACAAGCTGGTGGCTATATGTCCTTCCCTCTCTCTTCTTCTGGGGCCAAACCTGCAGCAGAGTGCCACCACCTCCCAAACTCAGCCAGTGCCCAGCCTACCCTTCCAGATCCCTCTCCATCCAGGCCCCTTCACCCTCACCGGCAAATGCTGCTGCTGTCTTCTTCTCATTTAAGATATTTGTGTTATGAAATAACAACATTAAAGTTCTGCTAGGGGTATAGAAAAAAATATACATCACCACCTGCCCCAACAATGTATCATCAGTCTGGATTATTCTTTCTTTCCTTAGAAAGCAGTGATAGCATCATGAGGCCCTCTACCCAACCTCACTGAATCCTTACTACACCCCCAAAGCCTGACTTCCAAATATCATCAACATATGTACCCAAAGATCCCACTTCTAACACAGGGACTTCTGGTGTGTGTGTTGGGGAATATTTAAACCATGGCAGCCAGCCTCTATACTGGAGCCCATAAGACCCCTGCTCTCTGCAGGCAGAACTGTTAAGCTCACTGAAGTCCTCTGATAGCCTGAATCACGAGGGAATCAAGTCAACCAAATGCTGGCGGTGAGAAGCCCCGTTGAGAGATATGAGATGCACGTGCCCCTTTACTTCAGGGAGCACGTGCAAGGAAGAGGTCATAGTGGGCCACCATAAGCCATAAAAATATAAAACAGCATAGGGCATGCCTGTAAAACTTCATGACGTGTTGGACAATAAACTCCTGTGTAGTCAACAGTCAGATCAGTTCCCCACTCCCCCGTGGGGAACCTCTCCACTGAGCTTCTTAGTGAAATGCCTGGGATTTCTTTCGTTTTTTTGCCTACTGAATGTTGGCCTCTGATCACTCCGTTTCTGCCTTTTGCACAAGACAGAATCATACGACAGAACCTCTTCAGCAAAGGGCATCTTTGTTCAGTACTGTGTCACAATGCTGTTACCATAAGCCTTAGTCTTTATTCCTGACTGCCGCCATGAAAATGTCTGTCTCCTACATTCCTAACCCATCCCCATACCTACCTGTCAAACTGTCTCCCATCCTTAGAATTCCATACATGTCCCTTCTCCCTCTAAGAAGCCTTCCTAGGAAGCCCTAATACACAGAATTCCTTCACCATCCTGGACTTTGAGCCCTGTGCGCCTACCACACTATATTGACTATGATTTGAACACACGCCTCGTGAATACAGAACCAACAGCAGGACTGTTTTTATTTATATGGAATCCTGCCGAAACCTTGGCACTGTGCCAGGCACATGGATGTGCAGCAGACATAGTATACACATTCATCTATTACTAAATTTTGCCTGTAAGAGGTCTGATCCTAGCTGCTATGATTTAAATATGTTCCCCTAAAGTTTATGTGTTGAAAACTGAATCCTCGGATATACGTATTGCTGGCATTTGGAGGATGAGTTTTGGGGAAGTAGTGAGGATTGCAGAGTTAAGTAGGGGACACCCCATGATTGCACCCCAGCTTCTATAGAGCATCTGGGTTTTGACACATTGCTCTTCCTTGGCATGCCGTGCCCTCCCTGTTGGAAGATGCTGGAAGAGGACTCTTGCCAGATGCTGAGAATGAGGGTTAGTTTCCATCGCTAATCTGATTGGATTATTAAACACCTAGGGCATCATGGAGGCACACCTTTGGGTGTGTCTTTAGAGTATTTCCAGAGAGTGGAGAGGACTTGCTCTGGATTTGGGTGGCACCGTATTATGCACCGAGCTCAAGGAATTAAAAGCACAAAAAAAGGAGAGGGCAAGTTGATCAGTGTTCTTCCTCTAGCCCCCGACCTGTGAAATGTGACCAAGTAGCTTCACACTCTTACGCTAGCCACAGCTTCCTTGGTGACTGACCAGGCCCTCAAACCGTAAACCCAAAGCAGCCCCTCCTCCCTTGAATTGTTTCTCTCAGCTATTTGGTCTCAACAATAGAGAAAAGTAACGGCCACACTAAGCAATGCCAGGGCCTTGTTATTGGGCTTTGCTGTCTCCAGAACCGTGAGACCAAACCTTTTTCTTGAAGATGAACTTTTTACTGTGGGGTCCTGAGCTCCTTGGCTCCAGCAGTGCCCCCACCTCAGCCTCCTGAGAAGTGGAGGCTACAGGCACACACCGTTGCACCCAGCCCCGTTCTTGATAAATTACTTGTCCTCAGTTGTTTTGCAAGAGCAACAGAAGACACAAGCTGGCAGCTTTTCCTCAACGCTCCATCACCTTACATGGCCTCTCACTGCCAGTGTGGATGGGGCTAGAGGCAAGACTGCGGACTGCCCACAGGGAGTGGCCTTGGGAACCGACTCCCTAATCCAGATAGTTTCCATCGTCTGTCTCATTCCCAGGGCCGTGCTGTGCCAAATGACTTCTGGCTCTTTGAGCTTCCTTATTATTTGGATTTGAAGTAAACAGGAGTTTCCTTTCTGGCTCTCTCAGATGAAACAAGTTGGTGTGTGTGTGTGTGTGTGTGTGTGTATCATTTTGAATGAAAACAGAGCTAAGTCTCTGATATTTGCATTTTGGGAAGTGGGAACAGGAGAGAGGATATCAGCACAGTGACCACTGTAGCTAAGAAGGATGTGGTGGGGAGATGGGGGCAAGCCTGCCTCTTTGCTCCTCAGAGGGAAGTGCCGGAAGTGCAGGAAAGATGGATGAGAACCTGATTTACCAGGTCCTGCGACAGCAGCTGTGAGGAGGGGTCTCCTGCCTGAACTCCCAGGGGCTCCGTTGGCTACTAGGAACATTTTGCTTGGGATGTGAGTCCGTCAACTCTGTTAGTGTCTTCTCTCTGGAATGGGAACACCTGTAGCCTTCAGGAAGAGGAAGACTCCATCTCCTTCCAAAAGCCAAGCAAAAGAGAAGAGCCATTCTCATTACCAAAGGCTAAGAGATGGACTTTGGGAGGTGTGTGTGTGTGTGTGTGTGTGTGTCTTTTGTGTTGTACTTTTCTACAGAACACAGGAAAGAAAGAGATAATTCTTATTTCTCGGTAAACACAAAGGCATTTACCTCTAGATTCTCCCTCCCCTCATTCAGGGCCAGATGCCTAGGATCCCACTAAGCCTCCAGTGCCTCTTTGGGTCTTGCTATTCCTTATGCTATTCCTGCCATTTTCCAAGCCGTTGCAAAGAACCTGGCTCCACACGGCCAGGGCATATGACTTTCTTCTCCCAGACTTTCCACGCCTTATTCCATTGCATCAGCCAAAGGACCTGCCTTAGCTGGCAGTCATGTCGGATAGATTAATTTATGGTGAAATATGAATGTCGAGCTTGTGCCTGAATGTACTGTCCATGTTTCCCCTGAAGCATGCTTTGAGAGTTACATGCTTGTGCCACCATTTAATCTAATAATCTGACTTCTTGTTGCCTTCCCTCCGTGCCCATTACCAGTCCAGAGCATCTGGTCCCTCTGCTAGCCCTGTAGGCTGCAAACAGCTCACATTGAACCCCATGGAAGGGGCTGACATCCCCTCTACCAAGGGCATCCCTCAGCCCACAGTCCACTGAAATTTCTTTTCCTCAAAGTGGGTTGACTCCGCTTCTGTCCGTGCCCAGAGTCCCCCACAGAGGCAATCTGAAGCTGACTCCAGCAAAGACCCACTTCACTCTACACTGTTTCCTTCCCTCTGTCCTCAGACCCTCGTGCACCAGGCTGTGGTTCTGGGGAACCTGATCTAGGATACAGGAAAAGGCTTCTGAAAGAGTCCTGGGAATAGAAAAAGTAAGCAGATGTTGGTGAGGGCCGGCTCCTCGAGGAGGGTTGTGAGACTGTTGATTGACAGCTTAACATGTTCTAGAATCACGCAGGCCATAGGCGTCTGGACACAACTGTGAGTCATCGTCAAGTTAGGCTCCTTTCTGAGAAGGCCAGTGGGGGATTATCTTGATTAGGTTGGCTGAGATGGGAATGCCTGCCCACTAAGGGTGGCACCAGTCCCTGGGTTGGGATTGTATAAAAATGAGAAAGTGACTTACGCACAAGCATGGATCTCTCCTTTTTGTTTGTGGGTGTGATGGAGCACTCCCTCAAATTCCTGCAGCCTTCACTTCTCCGCCGTGGCAGACTGAATGCAAACTTAAGTCAGAGAAAACCCTTCTCCATTTTACGTTGCTTTCATCAGGGTGTTTTATTGCAGCAGCAAGAATAAGAACTAAGGCTGAGCTGGAACCGAGGGAGAGACTGGCTTTTCATTGTGAGCTTCTTTGTTTGGGGGTTTGTTGGGAGCAGTGAGACCCCAGAACTTGAATTTCTTGTAATCCCCTGATCTGAGTGCCTACAGCTGCTCTGAGTTCCTGATGGCAGGAGAGTGGTTTCTGGTGGGTTTGGCTGGGGCGTGGCTATCTCTATATAATCTGCCCCTGAACACAATAAAGGGACCTAAGGGTGGTGCAGCTCTGTTTGGGAGGAAGGCCAGATCCACTGTACAATAGAGGAAATGAGGTAGTTTTAGAAACGACAGAAGCCATATTTCTGATTCCTTGCGGTACTTATTCTTCTAGCTATTGTTGACAGTGCAACCTCAGATAACAATGTCTTGACTGGAGAATCAGAGTCTCCATATGTCCAGTGAGTGGGAGATGGGATAGGAAGCGCCCAAAGGGACCAGTGGGTCTTCTGAAAGGACCCTGTGGACCAATTCCAGTAGGTTAAAACTGAAGGAGTCCTTCCACAATTGGTTGAAAAATAGTACAGCTAGGAGCTGTGTGGGAGTGAGAAGGCTATTGTCATCCAGAAGACACTGCAAGAGTCGGACAATGGGGACAATAAATTCATAAGCAATGTCAGGCTTTGCCGTGAAAATAAAGAGATCTTCAAGACCAACCTTTGCAGGTTCGGTTCACTGCAATACAGTCTCCCAGTTCCCCACTAACATTTGACCCTCCACCAAGACACTTAGCATTAGGTTAGACTGCAAGGTCAAACATAGTCTTTAAAATAGAAAGGCTCAGGGTTTGCAGAGATACCCGTCGGGAAAGTGCGTGTCACTCAAGCTTGAGGACCTGAGTTCATATCCCCAGAACCTGTGAGAAAGCATCATGGTGGCATGAATTTGTCATCCCAACACAGGGTAATCAGAGAAAGGAAGACCCCTGGGGCTTGCCAGCCAACCAGTTTAGCCAAATTGGTGAGTCCCAAGTTCAGTGAGAGACCCTGGCTCAAAAAATAAGATATATTTATTACTTTTATGTTTTGTAGTCACCACTTGCACATGTTTTAAATAAAGTATATTTTTTTCTTAATGTGGGAAGATGTTAAGGATACTTGGTATAGACCTCTGGACCATGAAAAAATGTAAATAATCTCTACAGATACTGTGTCCTTGACCCCAGGGCCAGAGTTTGGTTGGAGACATCCTTAGGATAAACTCAACCTTGGGTAGCAATTGCCCCACTGGGATGTGTGCAAAATTGGTAAAGACACTCTTAGACAGACACGTGCCAACCACTGGCACTGGTGGTGAGGACCCAGGGCGAGCCCACCTCCCTACAGGGGAGCCTTGTGGACGAGCCTGCAGCAGAGGTGCTTGTCTGGGTGCTGGGAAAGCCTGCAGGTATGTGTCACTGTGTCACCAGCAGTGTGTCTGCATGCCAGACACCACCAACACCTCTCAAAGATATGGGATGTCCTTCTGTATATGCGCTGCTCTTATTGGTCAATGAATGAAGCTTGGCAGAATATAACCAACATGGAAGAGACAAGAGACAGTAGGTGGAATCAAGGAGACATGATGTAGCTGCCACAGGAGAAAGACACCACTGGAACATTACTAGTAGGCCACAGCCTCATGGTAATACACAGATTAATAGACATGGGTTGATTTAAGTTGTAAGAGCTAGCTAGGAATACACCTGAGCTATTGACCAGTGTTATAATTAATATAGTTTCTGTGTGGTTATTGAATGAGCAGTCTCTGTTGGCATTTTTCCACAAAAGGTGGCTGGAAGCTTGAGATGTGACCACACAGGGCATAAGAGGCACAGGAAAGGGGTCCCATTGAGGCTGAGTCCACTAATGTATAGGACCTTCTTATTCAGGGGAGATCTTGTTTTCCCTCAGAGGGTGGCCATTATCAGAGTAGTCAAAGCACTAACAACACCCAGTGCATAACTGGGGTCCCCAGGGCTTTGGCCCACTCTGTGTACTTCCTCAGAGCACACAGCGTGCAGATCTTTGACTTGAACACCAAGAGCCATTAAACAGCTTCCTTCACCTGTGTGGCTTAGTTTCCTTTCTGTACAGATAGCAACAGGACAGCTTCCCAAGTTGCTGTGAGGGATAAATGGATTCCTCCAGCCAGTTTACAACAGGGCTTGGCTCCCAGTGAAGGTTCTGGGTCCATGAACTAAGTGTTGCAGGGATGCCCATTTGCAGCTGACTGCCAACTCCGGGCCTTGAACTAGGCCGCCAGACTCCCAATCCCTATCTGACTCAGCCAGGAGTATGGGAGTGACGCTCTCACATTCTGCTGCGGTTCCCGTGGGGACATCCACACCCTCAGAACACAGAAGACTTGAGTGGAGTGCTTTTCTAGGTGTTCCCTCTGAGTCAGTGGCACACTGGGCTCTCAACAAGGTTTCAGCAACTTTTCCAGCTCCATGTCTATAGCTGCAGCAGCTGGGGGAAAGGAACAGTTGTTCAGACTTAACCAGTATTGAAAACAATCTTCAGGACTTTGTGGTCTCCCAACTTCTAGCAATAGGCAATTGGGGTTCAGTAAAACATTTGACTTATTGCCCATACAGAAAACTTAAGTCTTCTCCACTCGAGCAAGGCAAGTCTTGGGTCTGTGTGATTTCTGCCTTTGCCTTGTGAATCTTCTTTAGGTTTCCATCCCAATCTCCAGGTCATTGTCGTTGGGGTGGATATGTAGATGCGCTAGTTCATGATCTTCTGGAAGTCTCTGTCTTCTAAGGTAGAGTAGGAGGATACCAGGGCCAAAGGGAAGCATTGGCCTGCTCAGCTTTGCACCGTCCAGGCAAAAGGAGCCAAATTTACAGTGTCAGCCAGCTGGCCGGGCTGTGTCAGCGTCTGTGTCTTGTGTGCATGGGAGTGACGCTGTGTGTATAGAGGCCAGAGATGAATGTCAGGTGTCTTCCTCTACCTCAGTCTGCTCTTTAAATAATAACAGTTTTTATAAGCATATATGTTATATTATATATAATAATATTATGTGAATATTGTTATTTGAATGATGAACTCACTGATCCAGACAGAATGACTAGACAACCAGCCCTAGGGACCGTCTGTCTCCGTGTCCCCAGTGCTGAGATTACGATCACCTACCCATAGGTGCTGGGGGTCTACACTCAGGTCCGTACGCTGGTGCTTCAAGCACTCCACTCTCAATGCGGTCTCCACTGCCTGCGTCAGAAGCTTCCCAGCTGATCGCTCGCTTCTCTTAGTCCTCTTTAGTGACTACAAACAGTGTGATCCAAACAGGGACACTGTATAGCATCGCCTACGGTCCTCCCATTGCCTACGGTTCTTCTGTGGTCTTCTACAGTCAGACGCCGTCAGTAGAACTACTCATAAGGTTCTCTGCCTGTTCCGTACCTGCCCAGTGTAACTCTTGCTCATGTGCGGTCATTGTGCCCTTGAAATATGGGTGGTGTGAGGTACTGAATTTTTAAACTGTATTTTAATTCATTTGCATTCAATTGTTACTTATGACTTGTGGCTACCATATCAGAAAGCAAAGGTCTAGAGACGTTAACCGGAAACCCAATGTTTCAGTGTGATCTACCCGTCACTATGCAAGCAGCCTTAAGTTTTCTTGCCAGATGAGAATTCCAGTCATAAGAAATGACTTCCATCTTCCTTAATGTTGTACCTTTTTTTACGCCACCATGCATTTACATCTGCTTGTTCTCTCTGCCCAGAATGTTCTCTCGTCTTGCCTAAACTTGCCTGCAAGCTTTCTGCTATCCAGACTTGAAGATGTGACTCCCATAATGCTTCTGCATATCAAGCGTTACTCATGGCCCCGCCCTCCCCAGGCAGAGAACTCAATGTGTCACAGTTTCTCAATAGCGTCAAGTCACTACTGGGGTAGGAGAGCTCGCTCAGGCTGCAGTGTGCTCACTATGTAAGCATGAGGACATGAATTCAGAGCCCAATGTGCACATAAAAAGACAGGCACGGTATCACGTACTCGTAGTCCTAGCAATAGGGAAGCAGGGATCAGAGAATCCCTGAATCACTGAGTAATCCATCCAGCTGAGTCAACTCCAGATTCAGTGAGAGACAATGTCTCAAAAAATAAGATGGCCAGTGAGTGAGAAAGATGCCTCACACTGACCTCTAGTCTCCACAGACATAGGAACATACACACACACATACATGCACACATGGAGGAACATACACACTGCACAAAGGAACACATACATGCAGGAACACACACAAGAACACACAGAGGAACACACACACATACACAGGAGCACACACCAGGACACACACACAGAGGAACATACACACACCACACACAGGAACACACACATGCAGGAACACACACAAGAACACATAGAGGAACACATACACAGGAATGCACATCAGAACTCTCTCTCTCTCTCTCTCTCTCTCTTTCTTTCTCTCTCTCTCTCTCTCTCTCTCACACACACACACACACACACACACACACACACACACACACACACACACACACACACACATCAGCAGTCAGCCCACACCTGGAGAGAACAAAGACTCTCTGTGTTACTCACCCCTGGAAACTCTTAAGACCAGGCGGGCTTGGATCCCAGCAGGCAGTCACGAGGCCTGAGGAGATATAATGAAAGCAGTGGGCATATACAACTGTCTTGCATGCAGCTTCCTGTGTATATTCTACCGAAGTCACTCTTGGGAGTCTCTTTTGTGTGTTCTTGAAAGTTTGGAGACTTGAAATGAGCAAATCCCCCTTTCTCTACCCCAGGCAGCCTTCCAGAGACGGATGGGAACTTACAGGATGTAACAGGCCCAGGACAGATAAAGGTTGTGTAGCAGTATGTGACCGTTCCATTTCTGTGGCTTTACCTACAGCTCCAAGATTGGTTCCCCAGCCTTCTGGAGATAGCGGGACCATGGTGGACTTTGGGGCTCTACTGCAACCGTTATTGGTTGGGTTTATAGTTTCTTGGGCAAATATCTCTACACCATGACCAAGAACCAACCAAGGGCCTCTGGGTAAAGGACCATGTTTCTGTTCTCAGCCTTGCTCAGGTTGTGCCCCTTCCAAGATTGCCCCCTTTTGCCCCATCTGAACAGCATCTATCTGTGGTTGTTGGAACTCGGCTTCCTTATTATGCAGATTCCGTCTCCTGGACCCCTGGGACCTCACCTCTTAGCACTGCCCTGAGCTGTAATTGTGTAATTATTGGTGAGGTCAGTCTCTTCCTTGCTGGGCTCTATAAAGGCCGAGACAAGACCTGACCTGTTCATGCATGCGTCTCATAGGCCAAGGCCTAACCATAGAGGAGGAAGGAAGAAGGAAGGACAACCAGGATCTCCTCTATGTGCTGTGTGGCCTCTAACATGACGCTTGATCTGACGTATGCCCTTTGCTCATTAAAAGGGAAATAACAAATGGCCTTTTCAGGCCAGCTGCTAGGGTCCCAAGGATCCTGTACCTCTGTCAAGCAAGAAACTAGGGCTACATTTTATCCATCCCCTCCCAACAGCTTCACACCTGATTCTCTAAAGGTCAGACTTCCTTGGGCAAAGAAAATTCCAAGTAGTCTCCCTACCTTCCCCCATCACCAATGGAGCGATTGTGTACACAATATACTGTGTTCTACAGCTCAAAAGCATCAGGCAATACAAACGCAACGTTTTCTCAGTAGTTTGACATTGTCCATCCCGTGCACCTTGGCTGGGATGTTTGCGGAAATACCGGCAAAATCTGAAGAGGTTCTGTGGCTTTGCCTACAGCAGTGTTGAGTGCTGTCCCACTGTTAATTTCTTAGTTTTGACAAATGTTTTATAGTTACATAAGATGTTGCCACCAGGGGAAGTCAGGTGAGAGGAAATGAGAGATATTGTGCCCGAGACTTCGGTGTAAATCTAAAATTACTCCCTTGTGAAGAAAACTTGAGAAAAGACTTTACCTTGTTTCTCCTTTAAACTGCCAGAATTCTGGGTCAAGCAATAATTGCTGCCCAACAAGCTTCCTATTCCTTTACTCTTTTCCATAATTTCATATATTTCTATTCAAATCAGAAAAAAGTGTTTTATTTAAAATAATTAAATAGTGTGACTTAGGGATTGGCTGCATGAACAGTTTTGTTTTTAATTGAAGAGATATTTGAAATCAAATTGTAGGAGACAAATGTAATAGCCTGTAATTTATTACTACAGAACTAGACTCACAGTCTTGCATGGGGCTATTCACATGCAGATGCAATTCTCTGATTCTGTAATCAGAGCTAGGTGGTCAAATATTAATGCAACAGTCTGCTTCTGTGTCTAGCGGGTGTGATTACAGCAGATTGTGTGGTGATGGCCCCCGCACCCTGCCGCTGCCAGTGTAGATCAAGGTGCTTCTGTCATGTCACTGAGAGGGAAGAGCAGTATGGTACTGGGTACCAGTTTCTTCTAGATAGGAAGCTAAGAAAACTGAGAAGGCTCAGAAAACTCAGTTGTTCCAAGACTCACAAGGCCCCTTCCTGCAGTGATACAAGCAGTAAGCAGCTGCTGGGAAGAGCTCTTTATGGAGCTGCCTGCAGACTGGATAGGAAGTTCTTGGGGTGCAGCTTTTGTGAGTCATCACCCATTTAGGAATGTGGGACTTTTTAGTAATGCAGTTGCCTGGAGACACCCATAATTTTTATAAGTAACCTTCATATATTCATTGGATCACTTAACAAGACTCAGGTAGAGTTGTTCCATTGGTCAGTTATTGGTCCCCTGCATTTGATCTACCCGGAAAGCCACTCAATAAAGGTCTGCCAGAGAACAGGGCGGGTCTCTGTGACCCTGCACCCCCAGAGGTCACTCACGTCAGCTGCCTGATGGGAGACTGAGGGAGTTGCTTAGGGGCAGTCAGTGCATTAATGGGAGCTGTAGCTTTGAAGTCACTCTGTACGACAACAGTGAGTGGCGTCATCCCCTGCAAAAGCCAAACAGAGAAGCAACTGGACACTGAGTCAGACAACCTCTGGAGAGACAGGTTAACTCTTGAGAGTCAGATGAAGTCCTGGAGAGTCTAAGAACACTGAGGTCTACAATGCTCAGTCGTCCCAGCCTCACCCCACCCCTCACCCCTGACCATAGTTCTTGCTCCTCTCTTGAGATCTCTGCACTTATGTGAGTTGTTCAGAACCCTGTTAACTAGAGACTTTCTTCTTTTACTGCTCTGGGAAAAGTACCATTTCACACACAGAGAAGCGATGCTGGCTGGGGCCCATGAGTATGGCCAAGGGTTTGCTGCGGCCCACAGCAGCTCCAAGTCTTCCTACGATTGATTTGGGACTTGACTTTGGTTCTCAGAGAAAAACCAAAACAACCTTTTCCTTTCTTGGGAAAATGCAGACTCTGCTTCCAGGAAGCCTTAACTTGGGTAGACCCTAGACTAGAGACTGCTCATTGGACCCTTGTGCCCGGAACATGGCTTTAACCCTCCAGGCTCCACCTTACATAATCCACTCCTTTTTTTCCAGCTGGAATGGCGGGGTCATTCTCTCCAGAAAGCCACAGTCAGTTGCTAGTAGACCAAGCGCCAGGTTCTGAGTCTGGTGTTGCCCTCACCCCCTATGCTTTCTTGCTACCCTTTCTTTTGGACCAATCCCCCTGGGTATTCCTTGGCCCAACTCCATCATTTGCCCCATGGCATGGCTGTTCCTCCTCTTCTGAGTATTTCCTCGCTGATGACTTGCTGTTCATTTGAAATTCTCCTCCAAGTCGAGCTTTATAGACTCCGAGAGCCACCAGCAGCAACTGGATACAGAACCATGGCGCCACCCCAAGACTTCATTCCAGGAGGATTACACTGTAACAAGACTTTTGAATACTTTATGTCCTGCACTGGAAAGTAACAATGGAGCATCCCAAAGCCTAAGCCTTGAGCCACCAGCATGAAATCTAACTGCTCAAAACACAGGTTCCTGGGTTCAGTTTGCAAATTGAAACATCTTCCTGTTCCAGGAAGACCTGGGAAGCTGTGTATTCGTAGACACTCCTGTGTGACTGCTTTAACTCTGACACACAGGCATTGGATAGGCATCTCAGAGGTTAAGGGCACTTGTTGCTCTTGTAAAGGACCTGGACTGGGTTCCTGGAAACCATTTCGGGCGGCTAATAACTATCTGTAACTTCAGCTCTAGGGTGTCTTGTACCTTCTTCTGACCTCCGCAGGCTCCTTTATGCCTGGAGTGCACATCACACATGTGTACATATGTAAAGATAAATCTAAGCTTCATAGACAAATATTAAATTTTATAAGGAAAGAAATTATATAAATATAAGTTACTATAATAAATGTCTTTAATACATCATTTTGATTATACATTTTATTATATTGATCAGTAATTATTAAACACTGTCATCATATTGGATATTTTATGTGGTGATTTTACTTTGTACAGGAAACACATTGTAGGAGGGTCAACATTTCCAAGATGACTGACTTCTCATTTGGCCTCCCTTCCTGCTCTGTTGCTGGTCTATTCTAGGAGCATTGTTGCTTAATTTACATAGGCACATCATCTGGAGAGATCATACATGAATACATAATTACTTTGTACTGAGGTTTTTATACAAATGGTACTGGGTGGTGATTATTCTGAGGTTTGTTTTTAAGCTGGTAACATGTACTGAGGAGCCCTTTTTAATAACAGAAGAGGCCTGCCTTATTATTTTCTGCTGTGTGGTGCTCCCTTAGATGGGTAGGTATTGTGTAACCATTACAGAGTTTGGGTTTGAATCTTCCTCTGGATGGGACATGGTATTGAATGTGGGGCAAACCTCAAGGGGTAGGGCCTAATGTCAGGTCTTCAACCATTGACAGTCCCCTGGAAAGGAACTGTGGAACCTGGGCCTCTTCCTTTCTTCCATGCCTGCATTGAGAGGTGAGAGCGCTTGTTTTGCCAGGCTCTCCCTACTGCAAAGGCGTCACTCCCGGCAGGTCCAACAGTGATGGGCCCAGGCAGACACAGGCTGGAGCCTCCAAACCCCTGAGAAGCGAATCCAGTGTCTGTTTAAGTTGATGATCTCAAGCATTTGTACCGGTGATAGGACACTGGCTAACACCATGAGGGTTTAGGTATTTACAATTTTCCTGTGTGTACAAGTAGCACCTTAGTGAACGTGCTCAAACACGCCTCCATCGTGCCAAGGTGTGTGGGTTTCTTTAAGGTTAAGACTATGGCAGCCCGAGTAGAACCGCTGACCACAGAGGTATGAGAGTTTCATGTGGCGTGTGAAGTGGCTGGCAGTCCTCAAACCATCGTACCTTCCCATCTAATCCTCGTGTTTTGGCGTCGGACATCATGTTCTGGCATCAGAACTTCTGCTCCAAGGACATTTAGACTCACTCACTAGGACCTGGGAAAGCTCACCCCGACCTTCCTCAGTGCTCCTCCTAAGTTCATCTAACCTTGACCTTGCAGTCCTAAGAGTCAGGGCTTGTCAGCACCCTCTGAACTGAGGCCAGGCAGCAATAAAGCAGACCTAAGTCTGTCGTGGTTAGAGTCTGATGCCTGCCTTTGGTTGAAAGAAATCAGTGCCCAAAAGGCAGCGGCACTATTGGGTGTGTGTGTGGCCTTGTGAGAGGAAGTGTGTCACTGGGGAGGTGGGCTTTGAGGTCTTATATATGCTCAAGGCGTGCCCAGTGAGTGAGGCCACTTCCTGTTGCCTCTGAGTCAAGATATAGAACTCTCAGCTCCTTCTCCGGTATTGTCTCTGCCTGCACGCCACCAGGTTGCACCATGATGATAATGGACTGAACCTCTTAAACTGTAAGCCACCCCAATTAAATGTTCTCCTTTATAAGAGTTGCTGTGGTCATGGGGTCTCTTCACAGCAATAGAAACCTTAACTTTCTTTTCTTCACAGTTCTCAGGGGCCAGGGAGCCTACTGGAATAAAGCTGCTTTATTTCAGGTATATAGAACTGGAGAGACGACTCAGTGGTTAAGAACACAGGCCGCTCTTGCAGAGGGCCGGAGTTCTGCACCTACCACCCACATCAAGCAGATCACAACTGCCTGTAACTCCAGCTCCAGGGAAATTCTATGCTTCTGACCTCAGTGGGCATTCACACTCCTGTGCACACCCCCACATAGAAATATACATGCATACATAATTAAAACATTAGAAATATTTTTTAAAAATGAACAAATTGAATTTCATTGGCAGTAGTAGAGGTCAGACCTGGAAACTCTCACAGCTTAGGCAAGCACCGAGCTGTATTCTCAAACGTCGGATCTTCCATACAGGGTCTTAACATACAGCCTAGGCTACCTCGGTCTCGCCTTCTTCCTGACTTGATTGCTGAGTGCTGGCTTTCGAGGCTGCTTTGACCTCCACATATCTGGTAAGGTCTGCACTGTGGCAGTCCTGGTATATAAGTAAAATACATTTCAGGAGCTTCATCTGGAGGGCTGCAAAGGGGCAAGAGTTTCTACAGCCACAGTACAATTTCTGGAACAATATCGTAGGTGTTATTAAAACAGAGCAAAGCACAGGCCAGCTGTTGTGGTTGCTGTCATGGCCCCATGGGTGAGACTGTGCTCAGGCCTCAGTATTTCAGTCTCTACCATGTGACATTTCTGTGACATGGGACAAAGGGACACTGACCTGATGGACATTTCCAGAGAAGAGATCCTGGTTCTCTGGGGTTCACGTGCCATGCACTGAATTCTAAAACAGTCCTGATCCTCGGCTCTTCAGAGACACACTTGTTTTTTTTTCCCTTTGACACTTTTTACACCAAGAAAAAAAGTGTGACTTTTCTTGATGAGCAAACAGCCAAAGGTGTTTGGGAAAGGCTTGTCATTTTTCTGGTGGCGAGATACTCTAAACCAAATTAATTAGCTGGTGGAGCTTTAAAATATCCCCTGACCTATATAAGCTGCTTCTTATGCCCTCTGTCAACATGGGGAAGCTAGCTAGGAACATGATGGCTGCAAAGCAAGGAGGTGGCATGGAAGAGCAGAAAGGAACCTGGGGATTATTCTCATTCTGGAGAAGGTAATGAGAGCCACGCCCACTCCTCCAATGGAATCTATAGTTCTGTGAATAGTAGTTACCTCCTCCGGGGCATTAATTCCAAAGATATTTTATGCATTTATGCCATTGAATCATGTATTTTTATATTTTCTTACCTTCTAGAAAATCTCAGAGGGACATTGGGATGGGAGTTCAACTGTGCCCTATGAGTAACTACAGGGAGTCACATGCCGCATGCTAGACTGGTGACTGTCACTTCAAGTCAATTAGTTTAATTCTCTCTACCTTGGTTTCCTTTTCCCAAATCTAAAGGGCACAGTGCCATTCACGCACATCTACCTCTGACACTGGTCTCTGAAGTCCGCACGTACTTCACGCCCCCAGTGAAGAGAAGTGTGGAGGTGAAGCGATGATTACCCTGGGTCCTGCTTGTGGTGGCCGCCTGAGACTGTCCATCAGGGGGACTTTAGAGCCATCTAGGGAACACACCTCTGGGCAAGTCTGTGAGGGAATCTCCAGGACGTTTAAGTGAAGACGGAGACACACCCTGATGGCATCGTCCCGTGGACTGGGCACCAGCGTTCTTCCCTCGCAGCTTTCGGACTGTGTGGGTACACGAGCAGCCATTCCACACTCCTGCCACTGTAACTCCTCTGCTGTGATGGACTCTACCCTCCAACCATGGCCCAGAACAAGCCTGCCCTTCCTTCGGATGCTCTGGTCAGGTATTTGTCACAGCAGCAAGATACAAACTGATACATACCCTCTTAAAGTTGGTCTCCAGCCCCAAATACAAACCTTGCAGAACCAAGAACGCTGAGGTGTCTGTCAAAGGCAGCGCATATGCCCGCTTATGGGGACATTTCCCTCTCCGTTTACAAAGAAAGCCTTTACATTTCTACACTGTATGTTGGCATGTATGATGAACCGGCATCAGATGGGCTGTAACCTGGTAGACAGCTAAGAGCCGCCATACCCCAGTGCTTAGCACTATGGAGCAGCCAGCGCTGAGCCTTGAGTATGGCTTAAAACATGAGTCCCCAGGATCTCCTTGTAGCGGGACAGGCAATGTAGATATGACTAAAGTGACAGGCCCTGTCCCTCCCAAACTAACTGCTGGAATCCGAGGAACAGTGCTTTTCATTAAGGTAACGGCTTGAACTCCTCAGGCTGGGGCATACAAAGGTGTGGAGACAGTACATCCCACATTCATTCAGTCCTAGCGAGTCCCCTTCCTCCCTTAGCCTACACCGGGAACAACAACCTTGGAGAGCTCTGGCTTGGGACAGCTGACGGTTTTCATTTGGTGTGGGTTTAGACGAGTTCTCTGCATGTAAAAGAAAAGCTCCGTTTCGATCACCTTGGATTTGAACTCTGTCCCTTCTCTCGGGTCTAAGCTCCCACCCCTAAACACTTACTTGGAATCACAGAGAGTTTTTGGTGGAGTTGTCATGAGTAAGTCTGGCCCTCCTCCTTGCAGAGTGAACTCTAGTAGCTAGCGCCAGGCCCAGGCAACGGCCCTTGTCTGAACACTGGCTGGGATCAGAGCTTAGTCACCCTCGGGTGAGTCAGGTTCCCATGCACCTTAAGGTGGGAAGTGATAGAAAAGGCCTTGGCCCTGGCCCTCACCTCTACCCTTCCCCTCAGCATCCCTGGATTTTTTTTAAAATGATTTATTATTTATTTTTATTTATGTTTCTGTTTCTGCATGTGGGGGGTACTGCTGCCTTGGGAGGCTAGAGGTGTCAGACCATCCTGGAACTGGTGCTGGAGAACACTCGGGTCCTCTACAGGGGCAGCCTGTGCTCTGGACTGCTGGCTTATCCTTCCCCTCTCCTGGGTTTTAGAGGCAGAGGGGGACTAGCTGGGGACAATCAGCCCTCAGGCTGCTCATTCCAGAAAAGGCAGCTTCTTGATGAAAGGAAGCTAAAAGAGGAGCTGGGGAGGCCACATAACTCAGGCTGTCTTTCCCACAGACCTTTCAATCACTCTGGGAAGACTATCATGTGGTCTCCCTCAGCAGAACTCATTTAAGACTTGTGGACGGTTCCCGTCTTAACGAGTAGGGTAGTTGAGGTGTCATCTGCTGGGTGTTTGAACTTCAGAGTTATTTATTCTACTGCCCAGTCCATTCACAGTCCATGTATTAGAGCGTGACATATGTTTAATCCGCAGTTACCAAGTGCGAGGCCCCAGGGACACAGAGCTGAGTGTCTGGCAGTTCCTACCCTGGTGAGGAGCTCAGAGGCTAGAGTGATGTTAAGGGGCAGCCATAACAGCATGGCAGCTGCTGGGGATGTGTTATGAGAGCAGAAGGTACAGAAGAGGCCGCTAATCCAGATGGGAAGTCATAACTGTGACTCTGACAGCCAAGACCTGAAAAAACTTAAAACCTAAGCCACTGAGGTAAGAGACAGGTAGGCTGGATTTCCGTTGATGACCGTCAGAAAAAGTCCTTCCTGAAAGCAGGTGACGCGTAGCACTGAGGATGATCTCAGGCCAACGCTTGGCTCAGGAGACCAGCATGACCTAGAGAAAACCAAGATGTTTGGGCTTGGGGTGAAGGGAGGCATTAAAAAGGATATTCACAAGGCTGGTGGCAGAGGGCTCCCTGGGTCAGGTATGGTGTCCCTGGGTCAGGCATGGTCTCCCTGGGCCAGGCCTGGGCTCCCTGGGTCAAGCCTGGGCTCCCTGGGTCAGGCATGGTCTCCCTGGGTCAAGCCTGAGCTCCCTGGATCAGGTATGGTCTCCCTGGGTCAGGCATGTGCTCCCTGGGTCAGGCCTGAGCTCCCTGGATCAGGTATGGTCTCCCTGGGTCAGGCATGGTCTCCTTGGGCCAGGCCTGGGCTCCCTGGGTCAGGCACAGGCTCCCTGGATCAGGCATTGGTTCCCTGGGCCAGGCATGGGATTCAGAAGCAGCAGATACAGAAGGAGCTGCCATTTTGGGGTCACAGGAAATGTTTCTATTCCAGACCAGGAATATCATCTTTTGGGGCGCTATGCTTCCTTGGATATAAGACATGGTGACTTGGGTTCTGTTTGCCCATTGTGCAGTTTTCCTGTAGGATCTCTTTTTGGATTTGACTCTTTCCCTCTGGTATAATTTTTTTCCTTTGATGCTATTATTTTTTCTTTATTTATTAATCACTCTTTTATTTATTTTACACATCAACCACAGTTTCCCCTCCTTCCTCTCCTCCCATTCCTCCCCCACCTCCCTTCTATCCCTACCCCCATCCACTCCTCCTCTGTCTCCATTCAGATGGGGCAGGCCTCCCCTGGGAGCCAACAAAGCATGGCTTATCAAGTTGAGTCAGGACAAAGCTCCTCCCCCTACATCTGGGCTAAACAAGGCATCCCACCCAGGAAATAGGTTCCAAAGAACCAGCTTATACGTCAGAGACAGGTTCAGGTTCCGCAAAAGACCAAGCTACCCAACTGTCACCTAGGCCGGAACCGTGCCCACTCCCTAGCCGTTGGTCCAGAATCTGTGAGCTCTCACAGCTCACAGAAACTTTGTGGGTTTCTCCATCATGATCTTGACCCTCCCCCTTGCTCATTTAACCCCTCACCCCTCTCTTCAACTGGACTCCTAGAGCTCAGCCCAGTGCTTGACTGTGGATCTACTTCCATCAGATACTCCACTAAGGCTCCATAATGACAATAAGGGTAGTCACCAACCTGATTACAGGGGAAGGCCAGTTTGGGCTCCCTCTCCACTATTGCTAGGAGTCTTAGCTGGGGTCATCCTTGTGGATTCTTGGGAGTTTCCCTGGCACCAGGCTTCTCCCTAACCCCATAATGGCCCCCTATCAAGATATCTCTTTAATTACTCTTACCCCCTCCTTCACACTCGCCGCCACCGCCACCGGACTCCCTCTGGTGTAATTTGCCTCACATTTCCGTTTCCTGGAAAAGAGATTTGATGCTTGGTAAGAAATGTCATGGAAAAGCTGTGGAGTTTGTGAATGTCCTGCTTTAAGAGATAAGGGAACAAACGGTGACAGAACAAGTTCAGTTCCCAGCTTGTCCCATCTGTTCCAAGCAGCTCTGCTAACTTCACCCAGTGGTTGGTGATGGTCAGTGACCAGTTGACCATTTTGGGAGGTGTCGTAAAGTAGTGGCTTCCTAATCTGTCACTCCTCCTGTCTTTAGGAGTTGAAGTTTTCCCATAAGAACTTGTAATTTTTGTGGTGTGTGTGTGTGTGTGTGTGTGTGTGAGAGAGAGAGAGAGAGAGAGAGAGAGAGAGAGAGAGAGAGAGAGAGAGAGAGAGCATGTTCATGTGTATGTAGGTATGGGTACACACAAGTGTGCATGGGTGTGAAGCCAGAGGACAACCAAAGTGACATTCCTCAGGTGCCATCTTTCATTATCTCTCTCGTCTGTTTTTCTCTCTCTGTTTGTCTCTCTCTGTCTGTCTCTCTGTCTCTGTCTCTCTCTCTGTTTGTCTCTGTATGTCTCTGTCTCTCTCTGTCTCTGTCTCTCTCTGTCTCTCTCTCTCTGTATTTGTCTTTATCTGTCTCTCTCTGACTGTCTTCCTGTCTCTCTCTTTGGTCTGGGACTGGAAGCCAGTAAGCTTCTGTCTCTCTCTCTCTCTCTCTCTCTCTCTCTCTCTGACTCTTTGTCTCTCTCTGTCTCTTGTCTGTCTGTCTCTCTCTGTCTCTGTCTGTCTCTCTGTCTCTCTCTGTCTGTCAGTCTGTCTCTGTCTCTCTGGTCTGGGGCTGGAAGCTAGTGAGCTCTGAGGCTCTCCTGTCTCTGTCTCCACAGTGCTGCTACTGTGAGCATACACCCCCACGCTCAGCTTTTATACATGGGCTCTGAGGATCAACCCAGGTCTTCCTGCTGTCAGGGCAAGCACTTAATAGACTGAACATCTCTCTAGGCCTTTGCTTTGAAAATCAGGGAAAGGCTTCTATTCACCCCCCCATACCCATTTTTGACTAATTTGCAAATACATTGTAATCATCAATTTTTTTTTTTTTTGTGCTCAAACTATTTCCTGTTTCCTTCTTGGCCAACTGAAGTTCCTTTATGTCATTTCCATGTCTTTTTGATCTGGCCATAGTCATCTGATATTCCCCTTGCTTTCATGAATGATAAACACCCGTGTCATCTTCCTGACACATGACTGAGACCTGAGACCCTTACTATACCACTATCCTGCTTCTCCATGACACACGGCGGCTCATCTTGGTCGTGGTGGTTAGAACTGCTTTCAGATATAGGCCAACACATAGGACAGAGTTTTCCACTTAACGCAGAACGCGAAGTCTGGAGCAGGCAGCTGTTAGCATTTGTTCAACAGCTCGTGAGGTCCCGAGCCAGCATCACTGCGATTCTCCCAGCCTCTCTCACAGTTTCAGAAGAGCAGCCCCAGTTCCAGGCAGCATGCCCACAGCCAGGGAGGAAGGAAAGGGAAGGCCAGAGCCAGCGGCAGCTGTCCTTTTGTATGAGAAAAACAAAAGCTATTCCCAAACCCACCACCTTGGCCAGCAGCTGAATTCCACCTAGATATGCTGCCCAGAAAAAGAGGCTGGGAGAACGAGAGAGCAATTAATTATTCTAGTGCCACAGCCTGGCAGAGAGGGGAGTTAGTGTTGATGGTAGATGCAGGGCTACTGTTTGGTCTGGGAGGGAGGCTGTTCTTAAGTCCTGCGTCAGCTTCCCTTATTCTGCTTTTCATTGCTGTTAAGTTTATGTATCTTTGCTTTCGATTCTGAGGTATAGTAGGAAAGCTAAGAAAGATTTGTTGGGGTTTGGGAGATTGCTCGGTCAGTAAAGTGCTTGCCTCCCAAGTGTGAAGATGAGTTCACTCCCCTAGGACCATGTAAAAAAACACTAGATGTGCTAACACATGGTTGTAACCTCAGCGGTGGGGAGGCAGAGTCAGGCCAGATACCTAGACAGCTGAGCATGTTTCAGGTCAGTGAGCAGTCCTGTCTGAAAACCAAGGCAAGTAGGAGCCGAAGAATGTCAGGTAGGGTTGTCCTCTGGCTTCACACACGCTTGCATGCACACTTGCACATACATGTGCACTGGCATGCACGCACACAGTCGTGAACGAGAAATGAGTAAAGCTGTATTTGCAAGACTACTCTCGGGAAATGAGTTTTGCTATTTTGACGTTTGTGCCCAGATGGCTCCGCTCAGTTCTGCTCACTCATCAGATGCCAACTCCAGCCACAGGGTCTGCACTGCCAGGTACCCTGTCACCTCCTGTCGTAGTGGGAAAGATCAGCCATCTTGATAGACACGGCCTTCGAGCTGCAGTGGCTCCTCAGGACGCGAGAGTACCCGGTGACCATGGACTCAACGAGGGCTGCCCAACTGTCACACTGTTAGCCTTGATTTCTTCAAGTCTAATTATTAAGCTCCTTCTTACAAAGCTTAAGCCATTTTGATCTCATTTTCTTTGCCTTCAGTATTCAGTCTGTAAGTGAAGGCAGACGACAGAAGAACCCGCTGAGTGATTTCATTCGTATGAAATTGAAAAAGAGGCAACATATATAAAACATATTGTGTAAAGTCAGGCAGTTGCCTGGGGTATGTTCCGGTGGAAAAGGCCTTTAGAGTTTCTGGGAAGCTAGCTTATCTTGGTCCTTTTCATGACCTAGAAGTTAAATTAAGGCTGTGAGTCACTTAGCCCAAAGTCCATTCTTCTCTTCTTCTTGTCAAAACCCCCCTTTCCTTGCTTGGGCTAAGGGAGTGTGTGGTTACCTGAAAATACATTTCTCAGTCTCTTTTGAGATTAGATTTGGTCATGTGACATACTTGACCAATGAGATGTAACCAAAAGTTCTTGGTGGGACTTAAAAGCTATCTCCTTGAGCTGGAGAAGCTTTGGGGCTACATCCTTCAGTCTTAGGTGCCATAGGACTTGGCCGTCTCAAGGGCTTCTTCCTATGTTTATATGGAAATCTCGCCCCCCCCCCAAGGCTGCTTGCTCACTAAATCAAGCTTACTGAGTACTTGCTACAGTATGTTGTAGTGTTCCATGTTCTGAGCAAGGTTTAGGAAATGTCCAGGGGATACACAGATGTGAACTGAGAAGCCCAGACCTTGACTAACAGGGAGGGTGTGAGCTGCCACTGATCAGGCCTTGGCTAATGGGGAGGTGTGAGCAGGCACTGATCAGGCCTTGGCTAATGGGGAGGGTGTGAGCTGCCACTGATCAGACCTTGGCTAACGGAGGGGTGGTATGGAGCCACTGCTCAGACCTTGGCTGACAGAGGTGTGAGCAGCCACTGATCAGGCCTTGGCTAATGAGGAGGGTGTGAGCAGCCACTGATCAGGCCTTGGCTAATGGGGAGGTGTGAGCAGGCACTGATCAGGCCTTGGCTAATGGGGAGGGTGTGAGCAGCCACTGATCAGATCTTGCAGGTGCTAGAAATCTAAATCTCAAAGAATGGGGCTTTTGACCTAAAGAGAATCTAGAATCTAGAATTCTGTTGGAGGTAGGACTTTTAATTTTGACAGAATAAAACCATATTTGCCTTTAAAAAATTACTTCTGTTTTCTCTTCTTACTTTTTTTGTTTTTGTTTTAAGACAGGATTTCATGTAGCTCAGGAAGGCATCAGATTCACTATGCAGCCAATAACCGTAGACTTCTTGATCCTTCTGACTATGTCTTCCAAGTGCCATGACTGCAGGTGTGCACACTATGCCTACCGATATTATATTAATTTTCTATTGCTGCACAACAAATTTCCGCAAACTCAGCAGTGTAAAAACACGTATTTGATGCTTAGTGTCTCACCAGGCTGAAGCCAAGCTATCAGACTGGGGTCCAAGGCTCCAGAGACAGAGTTTGCTTCCCGGTTCATTCAGGGTGCTGAAGAAATTCAGGTCCTCGCAGCTGCAAGAATGACATCATGAGTTCTGGCTCTTGGTTAGGGAATCACAAAGCTTCTAGAGACTTCCTTTTTGTCCCTTCTATGTGGCTCTTCTGTCTTTAAATCAGGGCTACACCAACCTCTTCTTGTGCTTTGAATTTCTCTGATTTCTCCTTCTACCTACAAACCGGAAGCTTTCTCTGCTCTCCGACTTGTTGGCAGGGGACTCATGGGGATAGGAGGGTCATCATATAATTTCTTTTTCAACATTATATAATTCTAGGAGCAACATCTCATGTAACAGTTTTCATTCATATTTAAAAAGAAAGGAATTATCAATGGTAGGCCCAATATTGTTCGGAAAATCAAAATTGCCATAGTGTGTTCTCTGAGAATGACAAAATAACAAAACTGGAGGTCAGAAACAACTGTGAAATCCCAAATATTTGGAACTAAGCAGCAGGCTTAGTTGAGGATGATCACACAGCAAAGTAGAAATTCCTTGAAAGGAATAGAAACAGAACCACAGCCCCTCAAATGTAAGGGATGTGGCTAAGCAGAATTTCAAGGTAAATGTACTTTTTAATGACTAACTCAGAAAAGAAAGGGTCCCAGAAGAAAACAAATTAAACCCCTAACAGATGATAGATGATAATAGTCAAAAAGGAAATTGGTAAAAACATGAAACTAGGAGAAAACAGTAAAAGCAAAACAAAGAAAACAAAATTAAAAATCTTAGCAAGTGAGTGAGTGATGTCACCCTCAGCCCAGCAGAGGTGACCAGGTTACTGTGAGGTGACATGAAGAACAAATTAGATATCTTCAGGGAAAGGTAAGTGCTTACAGACAAACAATCTAAGCTAATCTGAGGAGAAACAGAAAGTCGGAACAGAGTACATAAAGAAACTGAATTAGAAGTTTTTCCATAAATGAAAGTCTGGGCCCTGGTGGTTTTACTGGTCAGTCAAAGAAGAAATAATGACAAATGTTAACGAGCTTTTTCAGGAAAAGAGGAGACACGTATTTTTTGATTCTGTGAGACCAGAGACATTGGAAAATAGTATACGAACATGAAGAAAAAATTGCCTCTAGAGTATCAACAAGTTGAATCTAGTAACACCTAGAAAAGATTAAGCTGGATTTATCTAAGGGGCACAAAGTTGGTTTAGCATTTGAAAATCAGCGCTACATACCATTAACAAAGGACAAATTATGTGGAATTCCCCTCTGTATGCTATAAACATGTTTTATTGCCATTTGTTAATGAAGAAGCTGTTTTGGCCTATGGCAGGACAGAATAGAGCTAGGTAGGAAAACTGAACTGAAAGCAGGGAGAAGGAAGGCAGAGTCAGGCAGACACCATGTAGCTGCCAAAGGTGAAAGATGCCAGAAACTTACCAGTAGGCAATAGTCTCGTGGTGATACATAAATTAATAGAAATGGGTTAATTTAAGATGTGAGAGTTAATAAGAAGCCTCAGCTAATAGAACAGTGTTGTTATTTATATAGTTTCTGTGTGATTATTTGGGTCTGGGCAGTCAAGAAACAAATGGAACAATCTCAATTTACATAATGTCACTGAATGTGGGGCATAAACCCACAGCCCTGAGATTAAGTCTCATGTCAAAGACCAAATGGCTGTGTGAATACACACAGAAAAATCTTTTGACAAAACCCAATATTCCACTCATGATGAAAACCACAACAAACTATGAAATTCATCAAGCAGATAAGAGGCGTCTGTGGAAAGAAAGATCACATTCAATAGTGACAACCTGCGGGTGTGCGTAGGTTTGGGGAAAAGGAAAGCAATGCCTTGAAATGGTGTGTGCATGGGCTGTGCAGTTCCGGAGAATTCCTGCTTCAGACTGGAGCAGGGCAGCAGTGGCCATCCCAGAGAAGTTACGTGTGGACTTAGAAGTAGCCAAAGGGAGGAAGCAGGAGAAAAATTAGGTGGAGGGAACAGAGGCGCGAGGCTTGGGGTGAAAGGGTAGTCCTCTTTCTGAGAAGTAGGGAAGTGGGAGGCACACAGAAACTGCAGTGAGCACAGGAGCATACAATTTCTCCCTGAGGCTGAGGTGAGAGGATTGTTTGAGGTCAACTTTGAGGATGAGAGAGAGAGAGAGAGTGCAGGGGAAGAGTTAGAGAAAAAAAGAAAGGAAAAAAGGGTAGGGGGCAGGACATAAGGGGTTTTGTAGGCTACATAGAAGTTTTGGACAAATGATTATTTGCTACAGGAGAAAAATACACATGTAATTTAGGGGGCATAAAACTGTGTTTTGACAACACCATGTTGTGTTGGTTTAATAAAACTCTCATTGAAATACTGCTTATGGTATGTTAGTACTGTCTGAAGTTTAACCTCAATCCCATCAACAGTGGCTCTCAGACTTTATTTCCATCAAGAGCTCCTGGCAGTCTGAAAACAGAAAAATGGGAATCAATCTGAGAGAATTCAAAATTCAGCCAAGGCTCCCAGGAGAAGTGGATTTTACTGCTACAGGGAACCTGGTTTAAGAATCACTGTTTTGAACCTAGAAACAAATGCCCCTCGACTGAAGAATGGATAAGGAAAATGTGGTCCATTTACACAATGGAGTACTACACAGCAGAAAAAAAATAATGGTAGCTTGAATTTTGCAGGCAAATGGATGGAGCTAGAAAACATCATTTTGAGGTAGGTAACCCAGACCCAAAAAGACGATTATCACATGTACTCACTCATAGGTGGTTTTTAAACATAAAGCAAAGAAAACCAGCCCACAAATCACAATCCCAGAGAACCTAGACAACAATGAGGACCCTAAGAGAGACATACGTGGATCTAATCTACATGGGAAGTAGAAAAAGACAAGATCTCCTGAGTAAATTTGGAGCATGGAGACCTTGGGAGAGGGCTGGAGGGGAGGAGAGCGGCAAGGAGGGGAGCAGAGAAAAATGTAGAGCACAATAAAAAATCAATAATAATAATAATAAATAATAATAATAAAAAGAATCAATGTTTTGCGTCACCCTGTGAGAGAGTTACCAATACCATGACTGTGAAGGAGATGGCTCAGTCAGTATTAGAACGCATGAGATACTAAGTCTGGATCCTCAGAACCCCATGCACAAAACCAGGCATCATAGTGCATGTCTGTGATCCTAGCCCTGGGGAAGGCAGAGACAGGAGGATCCCTGGGGCCTCCTGTACAATAGCAGAATGGGTGGGTGACTCCAGGTTCAATAAGAGATGCTGCCTCAGAATACAAGGTGGAGAGTGATTGCAGAAGACACCTGATGTGTAACACACACATGCATGTACCCATATACACACAAATGCATGCACACAAATGCACACACACAATACATGTGCGCGCGCACACACACACACACACACACACACACACACATGGCATTAATTCACATCTGGGATAGGAGTCCCGTGGTGTTAACCAATGCTGGAGCGTGAGGAAGGAATCTTTGGGGAGCTCTTGAGGCCAGCCCAGTCAAGAAGTATTTTTGTGAACTGGGATGAAGCCAGGATTTACAAATCCATTAGGAAATTCAGAAATGTATTATTGTACAAAATGACTAGTTGAAAATGTAAGAGAAAAATCAATAATCACAACTCAAAATATTCACTTTAGGTGAATAATCAATATGTGTTGCTTTAAATATACTTACTTTCAACATGTTCTTTTTGTAATTGATGGGAATAATACTGTCTGGATAGGGCAGCCTTGTTAAACACGCCGCTTTTGGGGGTCAAGAACAGAGCAGTGATTCTTCCTGAATGTGCTTGGTTTTCACATCTCGATCTAATTCATTGCACCTCTCTGGTTTTCTTCTAACAAATAGCTTCTTTCTTAAATAGTTGCCACTCTGTTGTTTTTGAGATCTGAATCAGAGACCTCTACAAGCTTGCAAGCTCTGTCTTGTCATTTTGTGCTGTGTATCTAATTAAAGCTTCTTGCTAGTCCATGAAAAGACCTAACATTAAAAAAGCAGTGTATATCAAAGACAGCCTTGGGGCAGACTCAAGAAGGGGTTTCTTCATTAAACTAAGCAAATGTGATTAAAAGCCAAGTAAGGTAGTATTTAAATATATTTTTAAAAATATTTCTCAAGCATAATCATATCATGTTAACTAACACATGGAAGGTATGGGACTGAAAATGGGTCACCTTCTTGTCAGCAGTGTCCCAGACTCCCGGAAAACCCTGCAGATGGGTAAATGACTGCCACATGGGCAGCACTGTATGTTCATCTCACAAAGAGAGCTGATGCCGACTTCATTTAAATCAATTTATTATTTTGACTCACTTCAATATATTGTCATGGTCAGAGTCCGTGTTATACAGCAACAACATAAATACCCCCATTTTAAAGGTCTCATGTGTTATGGCCACTGTCCTGTGCTCACAGACGTCCCTTTGGTGTACAGACTTGAGGGCAAAAGTCACTGGACTTCCCTTGGGAAGTCCCTTTAGAGTGATACTTTACTCCGTTGTTGGCCACAGTGTCCCCAAAGTGATAGCTCCATCCCAAAGATGAAAGGTCATGGTATTTCAGCAAAAGAATGAGTTGTGCAAGTCTAAGTTGAGGGTTAGGAGCACTTGCTCAACATGTATCTAAATTAGAATCTCCCATCAGGATGGCTCAGTAGGTGAAGGGGCCTGCTGCCATGACCCGAGCTCCATTCCAGAGACCCACATGGTGGAGGGATGGAGGGAAAAAGCTCATCTCTCCTACGAGTTGTTCTCTGACTCCTACATGGATGCTGTTATGTGCGCGCGCGCGCACACACACACACACACACACACACACACGGGGGGGGGGAAGGGAGGGAGGGAGGGAGGGAGGGAGGGAGGGAGGGAGGGAGAGAGAGAGAGAGAGAGAGAGAGAGAGAGAGAGAGAGAGAGAGAGAGAATGAAAAAGAAAGAATTTCCATGTCGAAATGACACTGTCCTTCCATGGTCTTAAGTCAGAGCTTTGCTGAGATGGAGCCTGAAAGAGCAGAGGCCAAGCGTGAGGGTTTTCCATGTGCTAAACACATCCCCACTTCAGCAGAAAGTCTTGTTAGTACCCAGAGACCACCTTCCCACCCACTCCACTTTCCAGCCGTCTCCAAGCAAGCAAAGCAGATGTTGTAGTAATACATAAATAAAGGAAAAAGATTTTTGTCATCCTCTGATCAACAGAGAGAATGCTAAAAGTCATTTAGATTTCTTTGAACAGTCAGTTGAGGCAGCCTTGAACACATAAGACATTCATTTTGCTCATGTCTTTCTTTACTGGGCTCTTCCTTCCTTCCTTCCTTCCTTCCTTCCTTCCTTCCTTCCTTCCTTCCCCCCCTCCCTCCCTCCCTCCCTCCCTTCTTTCTTCTTCCTTCCTTCCTTCCTTCCTCCCTCCCTCCCTCCCTCCCCCCCCTCCCTCCCTCCCTCCCTTCTTTCTTGTTGTTGTTTTTTGAGACAGGGTTTCTCTGTAGCTTTGGAGCCTGTCCTGGAACTCGCTTTGTAGACCAGGCTGGCCTTGAACTCACAGAGATCTGCCTGCCTCTGCCTCCCGAGTGTTGAGATTACAGGGATGAAGGAAAGCAGCAGGAACAGCAACGGAGAGAAACCTGGTGCCTGGCTTCTCCGCACTCCTCTTCAGGAACCCCGGAGGACTAGTCTCTGTGGCTCACCATTCTTCCAGAAGAGGCAGCTGGGAGTCCCCACCCTCTGGTCCTGCTACCACTGAGGTCCCTTCCTGAGTCACCTCGGAGTAGAACCACAGACAGCCCACCTAATGCCTGATGTGTGCTTCTCCATGCTGTTTCCAGTGGCTGTCTAGCCTGGCCAGGGTCTTCTGCTGACTCTGGAGGCAAGCCTGCATTAAGGTTGGGCTTTGCTCCTTTCTGTTAAGTAGTAGCAAAATCAACAGAATTATTCAAATGGATTCCCAGAGAGAAGAAACAGTAAAGAAAAAAAATCTGTGTGTGTGTATATGCGTGTGCATATGTGTATGCATGTTTGTGCATATGTGCATATATATATGCATGTGCATATGCATATTTGTTTTGTTGTCTCTTTTTGCTTAAAGCTAGACGGGAGATGGAGTGAACCTTCAGGGATAAAGCGGGATAAAGCGCGTGTGCTCCTCTGGATGCAGTGCCTGCCCTCAGATGTCCCCTGAAAGCTCCAGCTGGAGCTGCTAAATCCTGTCGCTGTCCATCGTCCTGGTGCTTCCTCCTGTGCAACCCATATTCTTCCCCAGCACCTCAGACCAGAGGCCAGAGTGGGCTGTGCTCAGGCCCGGGGCCAGGCCGCCCTCCAGCAGTTCTTGCGCCGGCCCGCAGGTGCGCCGGGCCAGCCCCGCCCCAGCCGGCCCGAGGCCCCGCCCCCACACCAGACCCCACCCCGTCGCTCTCGTCACGGTGACGTAAGTCCCGCGCGTGCGCAGTGCGGGCGCACCCCCGGCCGCTCGCTCGGTATTATGATTAGCGCTGGGTGCGGGGTTCCGGCGGTCGGGAGGGAGTTGTCGACGTCGCGGCCGCTGCGGACCGATGCCCGCCTGCCGGCTGAGGTAGGGCGAGTGCGGCGAGCCGGGCGGGAGCGTGGGCCGGGCCTGCGCTTCTCCCCAGCGGCCGCCTCAGAGGGGCTGGGCGGGCGCCGCCGCAGGCGGAAAGTAAGTTGCGCGCTCGGCCCGGGGCGCCCTGCGCGGAGGACGCGGCCCGCGGCGCCACCCCGGCCCCGAGCTCCCACCCCGGGCCTGCGGCCTCGCGCGGTCCGGCCCTGCCCTTGCGGCCGCCGCGGGATTGCGGCAGCACGGGAGTCGTCGCCGCGCCCGCTGCGGGCCCCGGGCGGCACGGGCTCCGCGGGCCTCAGTTTCCCCGTGGGCCTCGGGGTCCGGTTGCTGCGCCGAGCGGCCGCCCCGCCTCACGCTGGCAAGGGGACGCGGTTGTCGGTGGCGAAGGGCGCCGGGCTGCGGAAGGGGCAGCAGTGCGGCTCCCCGGGGACTGCTAGGATTTTTTTTTTTTCGGGTTGTGAGACGCCGTTCTTTTCCGTAGACATCGCCTGTTGATTTCTTTCCGAAGCATTTAAAATAAAAAAGCAAACACCTTGCTGCCTTTTGCTTGGACTCGGGAACCAGGAAAGTGGCAACCCTTTATGCTTAGGCTTGGTCGAGCTGTTGTGTTATTCTTAACAGTCGGATCAGCTACAGTCTAGGAGCTTCGCTGTGAGTTCGGGTCAGGTGCGCATTGGAGGAGAATTTAGCTTCAGGGTTCCTAAGACTGGAAGTCTAGGGATATCGGGCCTCTCGGTCTGGTTTCTTACTTTCCCTTCCATTTAGATGAGCGTATCCGGAGCCTTGGTGAAGCCCCTCAGGGCTGAAGCGACTTGTGAGGTTTAAGGTGAAATGTGTGAGGGACCTACAGGTGTAAGGCTCCTTCTGCAGGACCCCCCCGCCCCCCAACTCCAGGTTCCTGTCCAACATCAAAAGGCTCAGTTTGGATTCTTTGTGGGGATTGGGACACTGCCCCCAACTCGGTCCTTAACTTATCACCGTACACATCAGTGTATTTGACGTCCAGGTTGTCACGCATTATGTAATCAGCTTGTTAATTTCTAATCTTGTTACAGTCCCTTTCCACATTTATAAAACCGTTCCCTTCAGAAAAATCTGTCTTCAGCGTCTGCTTAAATATTTTTCTCGGAATTGGGTTCTTGAAGTGGAATGTTCTGTACGTGTGTGGTGATTGGAACGTACTAATTAGACAAGTTTCTTTTTGAGATAACACCAAATACATAGCAGTGCTTCTATCTGTCGGTGTAAAATTGACCCATTTTACAGAACTAGGAATGAAAGAAGTTGCAGGACATTCCCAAGGTCACACACTGAAGCTGGGTAAAAAGTCCGGAGCATAGCACGGACTTCCACCTTCAGGGCTCTCGGATCGGGAACTCTCTGTGCCACTCTGGGTCTTTAAAGTTTCCCACAGCCAGTCATTGTTTTACTTTCTCTACAAAATTTTCTCTCACCCTGTTAGGAAATTATTATACCGTTCTGAGTAAATTTTAATGAATGATTGCAGTATGACACCTTAGTTTAAACAACCTTCCTGACGCTACAACCCTTTAATATAGTTCCTTGCGTTGTGGTGATCCCAGCCATAAAATTATTTTGGTTGCCACTTCCTAACTGTGATGTTCTGTTGAGAGTCGTAATGTGAATTCTGTGTTAAACAGTGGTCTTAGGTGACCCAGTGAAAGGATTGTTCAACCCCCAAAACGTCAAGACCCGCAGGTTGAGAACTGAAGGTTTAGAATATCTAAAACTCAAAAGTTGTATTAATTTTTATTTTTTTACTTTTGTGGGCCAGACATGCAGATTAGTCTTTATTTGGTGATCATGTGCCTTTAATAACATAATCCTAAAAGGAAGCCTTTTAAATGTCTTTTAGTTAAAGTTGAAGGGCATTTACTTTGTTTTCGCCCGACAGGTCCACACCAGTGAGGGCGCTTCCCTCATGTTTGAAAGTGAAACTAAATAGAAAATGGTAATTTTGGGGAGATACTGAGTGGCTATGGTTCTAACCACTGACATTAAAATTTCTTCCCTATTGCACCTTTCTGGGCACCGATCAGCTCATTACACTGTCTAGGCTGAAAAGGGGACAAGTGGCTTGAATTTTCTGACTTAAACACATAGGTGAGAGATACTAATGGCCTAATCTGCAGATTCTCAGCTACAAACTAGAGTTTTTAGCTGAGATGTTTCTGTAAGAAAATAATTCGGTACCAAGTAGTACTGGTACTTCGGAGTCAGAGGAGGAGGGGCCAAAGTTCAGGTCCAGCCTAGGGTGCACAGTGAGTGTGACTTCTCAAGAACAAAAGAGCGTGTAACAGACACACGTAACCCCGCACTTGGGAGGCTGAGATAGGAGGATCGTGAGTTTGGCTGGCGTAGGTTTCTTAGCAGATGCCACCACGGTGAGACCTTTCTTCTTGAGTAGATTTGAGAGGACAAGCCTTCCCTTCGACCATGTTTCCTGGGTCTCTGTTTGGGAGGCCTTTTCTGCTCTTAGGCACTTGGATGCTATTGCGGAACAAGGTAAACCAACATTGGGGTTGCTCTTGACAGGAGTTTGACAGCTGCTCAGAGCCTGAGGCCCTGAACAGTAGGGGGTACTCCTCACCAAAGGCTAGGCTGAGCCTGTCTCAAAGGCTGGGAGTTGAGGAAGAGGCCAGTTGTGAGAGAACTCAGACTGAGTGTGTAGAAGGGAGTCGAGGCAGACACAACACAACTGCACATTCTTCAAAGCATTTGTTGAGGAAGGAGGGCGTGCCACCGGCTTGGGGTATATTTGCTTTTTGTTATAGTTTGGGAAGAGCCACGCTGTCATATCCATGAGCACTGGAGGTGTGGTCTGCTTGGGATGGACTGGATCTAAACTGTTATTTTCACAGAATCATTTTTTTTCTTTGAATTTTTTTCATTTTTTAATTTAATATTTTAAAAATTTCCATCTCCTCCCCTCCTCTTCCTCCTTCCCTCCCTTCCACCCCCACTCCCTCCCTCTCCAGGCCAAAGAGCCAACAGGGTTCCCTACCCTATGTTAAGTCCAAGTTCCTCCCAACTCCCCCCAGGTCCAGGAAGGTGCTCAACCAAACTGACAAGGCTCACACAGAGCCCGTCCATGCTGTAGAGTCCAAGCCCATCGCCATTGTCCTTGGTTTCTCAGTCAGCCTCCACCATCAGCCACATCATCAGCCACATTCAGAGAGTCCGGTTTGGTTGCATGTTCCATCAGTCCCATTCCAAGTGGTCTTGGTGATCTCCCGTTAGTTCTGTCCCACCGTCTCAGTGGGTGAACGCACCCCTCACGGTACTGACTTTCTTTCTCATGTTCTCCCTCTTTCTGCTCCTCATCAGGACCTTGGGAGCTCAGTCCGGTTCTCCAATGTGGGGCTCTGTCTCTATCTCCATCCATCACCAGGTGAAGGTTCTATGGTGATATGCAAGATATTCATGAGTATGGTTATAGGATTTGGCCTTTTCCGGCTCCCTCTCCTCAGCTGCCCAAGGGGCATCTCCATGGATACCTGGGAACCCCTCTAGAGTCAAGTCTCTTGACATCCCTAATATGGCTCCACAGAATCATTTCTTCATCTGCTTTTCTGCACATCTGTTTTGGGTTGTGGCCTTGTACCCCTTAGGAAACCATTTCTTGCCATTGGTAGGAGAGAACCCTGCCTCTTGAATGCTCATCTCTCCATTGTCACTTTGAGAGCCTCCTGAGAATTGGCATTGGCACCTCCAGAATTTGCCCTGTGCTCACCTAGGCTCTTGTGTGCGAATCAGGCCTCTGTCCCTTTCTTGGACTGAGACCCTCAGTATGCTGCCGATAGCAGCTCAGCACAGACAACTCTGTGAAAGAGCATGATCTGTCCATGGGACACGATGCAGTAAGTGTCCCCAGATGCAAAGTGAGAGGGTCCGTCCACACATTTCTGTTCATCTGTCATTGGCAGATTGGCCTGAACCATTGTTGGGCGTGAAGTTAGCGGTCTAGAAGCATTGACTGCATATGGTAATCGGTCAGATCACAGCCTCAGTGGGCCTGATGTTCTCAGTTGTTGACATGTGGTTATTTTGCTGTGGTCTTTATATCACCAGGTTGGGAGTCATGCCTGATACAGTATGTGCACTCAAGAAGTGTCCTGGTCAATTAAAATGACTCTTAAAAGCCTGTTAATGGAAAACACGTCTGTTTAAATATGGCTAGATTGGATTTTACTTGCTTTTCAGTGTTACAGTTTTGGGGCTAGAAGGAAATCTTCCACTCTGCCAGCATGTGTAGATGCTGTCCTCCATTCCAGTTCTGACGCTGGCACCACCTCCCCTCGCTCCCCTCATTCTGCGTGTCCTCTGCCTTGCCTCTGAGCACTGTGCTCCTGGGTTCCGTCTCTGTGAGTCTCTTCTGTTTCGTCCCCGCCATCGCTGTCCAGATGCTGGCACTCAGTTTTAAGCCATCGGTAATAATCACCTGGAGACATTTCTAGTGGTCTTCGCTGTTTCCCAGCTCAGTTTTGCCCTTCCAGTTGTATCTTCATTTGCACCTGGACTAATTTCTGAAGCTATCGTCTGATTGCTGTTCCTTCACCCAAGACTCCTTTGGCAGCTCATGTCTGTTTTCGTTTGTTCGTGTAATAGAGTGAGTCGGTGTCTTTGGGTGGATACCATACCTAACAGTTACTGTAGGTGCAGATACTATACCTGGGTACAGAACTGAGTAAAACACATGTAATTAGTACCTAGTCAGCGAGGATGCAGATTAATGACTACATAGCCATACAAATTTGTGACACAGTTTGATGACGATGGTGTGGGATGCTGCGCTGTGAGCCTGTATGGGAGCTAGTGTGTGATGATAGGGGGTGGGGACCTTTAAGCTGGCGGTAAAGCATGAATTAGGGTCAGCCAGAGCTGAGAAAAAGATAATTTGGTACCCAGCCCTTTGGATCTGTGTTTTGCTTGTGATAGTGTATCATCACGGCAAGCTCTTAGGCACCTTTCTGAAAGCCTCTTTCCCACATCATGGTTTTAGTTTGTAGCTCAAGTACAGCAGATTTCTCTGGGAGGCCTTCTGTGAACCCACCAATTATTTTTATTATTATTTTATGTCTTCCCCTGCAAGAGGTTGTAAACAGCCTGAGGCAGAGATCTTCCAGGTTGGTGTCCTGTAGAGTTTAGGGGCAGTTTGTTGTGGTTGCTATGGAGTTTAACAGTAGGTTAGGGAACTAACTTTACAGTCCTCCTTAGGGAGGAAGCTGAGAAGTGGGAGGGGATCCTTGAGTGGCTCAGATCCCTCTCACCCCCTGTGACTAAGTTAGTCTGGAGAACTGTCCAGGGTGGGGACTTGGCTGTGTAGACAGTGTTGAGGGAACTTGCAGGGCTTCTCAGGCCCCAGGGCCTTAGGTGCCATTCCCACTGCTCTGCCATTTGACTCTGCATAGTTGCCAGATATCCCTAAAGTGAGCCTGTGGAGACGGCAGGAAGGAAGAGCTTACCTAGTGACGCTTTGAAGTATGGAATCTTAAACCCACTGCCAGCTCCTTGTCTGTGCACCCTTGTGTTGTCTTTGCTCACTGTGTGGCTAGCTGGAGGAAAGGGCGAGTGATCTGTGGGATTGGCTCGCTGTCTGACGTGTTCTTCTGTGTTGGGGAGAGTGGAGTTTAGGCTTTTTAGGATGACTTGCCTGCGAAAGTTCATTTTGGATCTAGGACAGTGTGCGAACGTGTTCTTAGGTAGATGTGATGCTGTATCGTACAAGAGAATTGTGGATCTCTAATGATGATGTACAGTACAAATAAGAGCGGAGAGAGTGGATTGGGAAGTTAGTGTCCTGGTTTGCATGGTTTTCTGCAGCTTAAATAGTTTTTATTGATGTGAAGGATCATGGTAGTGCTAGAGAAGCCCAGTGACTGTGTTTGGTCTGCGTTCAGAGCTTGATTTGCTCTCCTTAAGAAGGGAACTGCTTTTTTGAAACAGAAAAATGTGATTTCCAAAGTATGTTAAGGATAAAGTTCTTAAGAAGTAACTTAAACTTGCTTGAATTTTTCTTGACTTGCTTTCCTGGTTTGGTTTGGGAAGACTCTTGGTGCACAGAGGTACACGAGGTCATAGGATGTTGTTTTCAAGTTGCTCCATGTTTAGGTGACCAGGAATGACCTAAGCCTATCTTCTACAGAGTTGTTTGCTCTTAACTTCCTTTCTTAACTTAAACAGGCATTCATAACAGCTCACAAATTATTTGTTAGTAGTGCTTCTCGGGTGAGCCTCTGGTGGCACTGGGCGTTCTTCTGGTTAGTGGAGCGCTCGGCCCAGCTCTCTGGCCGTGGCCGTGGCGTGTCAAAACTGGAGGAGACCAGAAACCCCCAGAGGTCCACTTGAGTACTTTGGTTCCTCTAGGAATCAGCGAGGCCTGGGCACAAGGGAAGCTCTGCAGCATTGTAGAGAAGTTTCTAGTCCTGGGTGGGGTCCACCCAGGCAGCCCTCACCAGGCACAGCTGGAGGCAGAGGGGCTTCACTTGCCTTTGTGGCCCTGCTCTCTTATTTCCCATTCAATGGTCATGGTGAGGATTTTACAACAGATGTAAAAAGACCCTTATGTACGTAAATTCCCAGTAGTTCTGGTTCCTCTTTTGATTGTTTAAATTACATTTATGTGTGCATCTGTGCTCACACTTGTGCATGTATGTGTGCAAGCTAGAGTGTAGCTTGCAGAAGTTGGTTCTGTCTCTAGTATTGAACTCAGATGGTCAGACTTGGTGGCAAGTGCCTTTACCTGCTGAACCTCCTCAGTCTCCCCTTGGGTTACTGTTTTAAGCCACTTCCAAACAAATTGGAATCACATGAGCAATTTGTTGCAGGAAGAAACGTTTTAAAATTTGAAACAATAAAGACATCCCTGGTTTTCCCATAAAATTTACTTCACTTTGTCCTCACAAAATGAGGGGGAAGAGGAGAGCACTGTCTATGGGGGTGATGGGAGAGCTTACTAAAGGAACAAAAATTAATGCTTAGGAAGTTTTGAAATCAGTTTGAAATCAGTGATGATCTTTTTCTTGGTTACTTCTTGAGCCCTCGTATCAGCTCCTTGACAAGTTGTCTTTCCTGGACATTTTCAGCATTTTAATTAATGACACTTGGACTAACAGAGTAAATGGTTACCACTGAGGACTCTTGAGCATCTCCTTCTCCTTAGCTTACAAAGTGAACTTCACCTCTTCCCAGTCATGACCGTGTTTCCCTTCCTGAGCCAAGCAAATGCCATTCTCTCTGCTTCTCTGTTTACCTCTGCAGGAGCCTTGGTCTGAGGCTGCCCCTGCCTTTTGTTGGTTCCCCTCCTCACCCTGTGGCAAACTGCTGGTGGGATTCTGGAGGATCCTTTTCTTTACTGGTCTGTAAGGTCCTAATGATGGGTGGTGTGGTGTCTTCTTCTAAGGCACAAACTGTGGCTTAATAAAAGTGACTCGGTGCTGCCTCCAGCCCAGAAGAGCTGCGTACCTGCTCAAAACACAGCGCAGACCAGCCTTCAACAATGCCTTTCAAGGAACTTGGCCTGTTCATAGTTGTCTTATTGCAAAGCTACATTGAGTGTATAATTATATACAGAAAATAAAAATTTTTAATAATATCTTTCTTGGGTTATAAAAGCAGTACATATTCATTAATAAATTCTAAAACAACAGGAAATTGTAAAGAAGGAAAATAAATTTATTTTAAAGAGTATATTGCTGTTTTAAAATTTGATTCTTACAGTATATACATTCAAACAAAGCCCATAGCTATTAAAAAATTGGGATGTGTGAGTGAGTGAAGTGTGTGTGTGTGTGTGTGTGTGTGTGTGTGTGTGTGTGTGTATGTATGCATGCGGAGACTAGAGGTCAGCCTTGGGTACATGCCAGTTAGACTAGGCTCGGCAGGCCAGCAAACCCTGTAACCCACTTGTTTTTACCTCCTTGGTGCTGGGAGTACATGTGTGTGCAGTCACACCAGGCTTTTTACTTAGGTTTTGGGCATCGATGGTGCTTATGTGACAAGTGCGCACTGGCTGAGCTGTCTGCGTGGCCTCCAGACTGCTTGTCCTTCGTACTGTGCAGTATGATGTTGTTACTGGGTAGATTAATTTTACCATCTCTGTGTTTATGGACTTCTATGTTATTTCTGAGTCTTGACGTATTGCAACATTATTAAATATAAAATATTTGTTGTTATCTTTATCTTCGACACGTTTAGAACAAGTCGGTTGCCCCTATCTGAAAACCTTGGGATCAGAAACTGTGCTTTGGAGTTCACTCCCTTTTTTATTTATTTATTTATTTATTTATTTTAGGATTTTTAGAATGTCTATATAAATATCATATTTGAAGGATGGGATCCAACTTTAAATTTAAAACTCGTTTATGTTTCATGCACAATGTAAACACACATCCTGAAGATAATTTTGCAAAGATTTGTTTGTTGTGGAAGTTAGTTTCATGGTGTGAAATTTCTCCCAGGCCACTCCGATGACTTGTGAGCACTTTGGGTTGTGGGCTACAGATGTCCAACTTGTAGTAAGGCTGTCGAATCAAGGATATGCATTTTTGTTAAGGCTTTTGATACATACACTGAAAGTTAGCTTTCAGGTCTACCCCTGCAAGAAAAATCTAGTGAGGTTTTTTTTTCGTATTTTTTTCGAGACAGGGTTTCTCTGTAGCTTTGGTGCATGCCCTGGAACTCGGTCTTTTTTTTTCCCCCCTGAGACAGGGTTTTCCTGTAGTTTCTAGATCCTGTCCTGGAACTAGCTCTTGTAGACCAGGCTGGCCTCGAACTCAGAGATCCGCCTGCCTCTGCCTCCCAAGTGCTGGGATTAAAGGCATGCGCCACCACCGCCCGGCTTGGAACTAGCTCTTGTAGACCACGCTGGCCTCGAACTCACAAAGATCCGCCTGCCTCACGCTGGCCTCGAACTCACAAAGATCCGCCTGCCTCTGCCTCCCCGAGTGTTGGTATTAAAGGCGTGTGCCACCACCGCCCGGTTGATTTCTTTTAAGTCAGAATCAGCCAATACTTTTAGTCTGCAGGTGAGTTTTCTTTTTCTGTTCCAGCATTTATTGGTTTGGTTTGGTTTGGTTTTTCAAGACAGGGTTTCTCTGTGTGTAACAGTCCTGGCTGTCCTGGAACTTGCTTTGCAGGCCAGGTAGGCCTTGAACTCACTGAGATCCGCCTGCCTCTGCCTCCTGAGTATTGGGATTAAAGGTGTGCGCCACCACCGCCCAGCTCCAGCATTTTTTATGACCGTTTTTAAATGACCATCTCCATCCCAAATCAGAGAAAGACCCTTAAATGAATTTGACAGTGTTTATACAGGCTTTAAAACAGAGGAGGTTTAAAATATTGTTTTAAATTTTCCATGACTTCTAATTTACATTCTGTGTTCCTGGGACAGGTGAGTAATGGTGGCTGACTTTTTTTATTTTGTAATAATTTCCACGCATGAGCTTTTGTCTAAGTTGTTATTTGTTATGTAAGCACCTGTACCAGATCCATGACCACACCAGTTTAAGCTCACTCAGCCTCAGGGGGAAGGGATGGCATGCTTAGCCAAGAGGCAAGTTCTGTTGAGGTGGAGGAACTTACTCTCGTTGTAGCTCACAGGCTTGTGACTCGGTGTCAGAGCCACCTCCACAGGTACCAGCTCTGCCCTGCCTCACTGCTCAGTGATGTTGGCGCTGGCCTGGCTCCTCTGTATGTTCCAGTTACAACTTGATCTGATTAGACAAGAATAAGATTACTCAAGCTGGCACTTTGGAGATTGATCTGCATTAACCACACAGTAGCTGCCTTGAGAGAGGCCTCTGAGCTGGCATTGCTGTCTTGTCAAGGGCTAAGCATCCATTACAGTTGCCCTACTCAAAAGGAAATTTTTAACATGATAAAAAGTCTATTGGTGTCATTCTTGTTCAGGTCTTGCTTAGCAGCTATATATATTTATCTTTATTTTAAAAAGAAAAACTTTTTTCATTATACATACCAATCCTACTCCCTCCACTTACCACCCTCCCCCCACTCCTCAGAGAGGGTAAGGCACATTGCTTTGGGGAAGGGTCAAAGTCCTCCCTACTATATCTAGATTGAGCAAGATATCCATCCAAAGAGAATAGGTTCCCAAAAGTCAGTACAAGCAGTAGGGATAAATCCTGGTACCAATTCCAGTGGCCCTCAGTCTGCCCCAGCCATGCAACTGTCACCCACATTCAGAGGGACTAGTTTGGACCTATGCTGTTTCCTTTCCTATTTGGCTGGAGTTGGTCAGCTCCCATTTAGCTCAGGTATACTGTTTCTGTGGGTGTCCCTATCATGGTCTTGACCTCTTTGCTCACATTCTTCAACTGGACTTTGGGAGCTCAGTCCTGTGCTCTGATGTGGGTCTCTGCCTCTTTTTCCATCAGTTACTAGATGAAGGTTCTATGGTGATATTTAAGATATTCATCATTCTGACTACAGGGCAAGTCCAGTTAGGGCACCCTCTCCTCTATTGCTTAGGGTCTTAGCTGGGGTCATCCTTGTGGATTCCTGGGTAGAGCCAGGTTTCTTGCTAACCCTTTAATGGCTCCCTCAATCAAGATATCTCTCTTTCCTTGCTCTCATCTCTGTCCTTCCTCCATCTCTACTATCCCGTTGCCTCAAGTTCTCCCCTTCTCCCGCCCTCTTCCCCTTCCACCCTTTCTTCTTCCCCCCACCCTTATGTTCCCAGTTTTGTCAGGCAATCTTGTCTATTTCGACTTTCCAGGTAGATCTATGTATGTTTCTCTTGGAGTTCACCTTGTTACCTAGCTTCTCTAGGATTATGAACTATAGGCTCAGTATCCTTTGTTTATAGCTAGTATCCACTTATGAGTGAGTATATACCATATTCGTCTTTTTGAGTCTGGGTTACCTCACTGAGGATGGTGTTTTCTAGTTCCATCCTTTTGCATGCAAATTTCAAGATGTCATTGTTTTTTACTGCTGAGAAGTACGCTAATGTGTAAATATGCCACATTTTCTTTATCCATTTTTTGGTTGAGGGGTATCTAGGTTGTCTCCAGGTTTTGGCTATTACAGACAATGCTAGCAGCTATATTTTTGAGGTGTCACAAGTGAAGCTCCCCAGTCGTTTCCAGACTTACTCTCAGAGTGGACTTTCTGGTCTTCACAGGCTTTCTGCCCTCTCTCCTGTGCTGGTCCCGAGCCTTGTGCAGTTTGGCCAATGGTGATTTTCTGTCATGGTCTCCGAAATCTCATGGGTCCGACCCGTAGACAAAGAACTACAGTCAACTAAGGAATGCTGAGAATGAGCCGGAGAATTCATCTTCTCGGGGATGAGACCCCTACTTGGTTGTCCATTACCAAGTGGTCAGCCCAGAAATCATATACCATACACATACAAGTAGCACTTAATAACCTCAGCAGGTTGTATTTGTGTGTGTGTCTGTATAATGTATGTATCCATCACAAAGAAGAACAACTCTGGATTTGAGAGGGAATAAGGAATAAGTCATGGGAAGGGTTGCCGGGAGGATAGGGAAAAGGGGAAATGTTGTAATGTATTTTAATTAAAACAGGAAAACTTAGAACAGACTTAGTAGGTATTACCTTCCTTTGCAACGTCCTTAGATCTGGAGGTATAACTGCCTGTTAGGACATTTCTAATAGGAGTTATTGGCTTAACTCTTAATTTTAATGACATGGAGATTCCATCTAGTGAGTGCAGACTGAAGCTGTTGTAACCCCACAGTGATTTTCAGCACCCTTCACCCTCCATCCTCCAGTACAGAACTCTAGTTCCTCCATCATACCTTAGGGCCTGCTGACCTGATGTCATCCCCCATCATACCTTAGGGCCTGCCGAGCTGTTGTGGGCTGTGGTCACTCCCAGGAGGAAGTGCACTCTTGAGTGTTGATTGCTTTGGTGAAGAGAGCAGTGGAGAGTGTGTGATGGGGCCTGTGCTGACGCTGACGGGTTCCGTCATGGTCCTCCTCCAGCCGCTGTATCACTTCGGTTGATGAGGTTTTAGCAAACAGGTAGATCATCTTGGAAATATTCACTGAGTGTTACCTGCACCAAGACTTCAGGTGTTTCTTTATAGGTGTGTGTTTCAGTCTGCTTGTTCCTATGAATAAGGATTATAATTTTCAGTTTTTGATATTTGTGGGAAAAAAAAAACCTTAGCTGTTTCTTTGGGAAAGAAGGTTAAATTCAGTGTCAGGTTAGCTTTGCAGAAACAGAACTTTTGGTTTTCTGTATAATGTGAAGAACTATTGGCCCAGCTTTTTTTTTTTTTTTTTTTTTTTTTTTTTTGGTAGTTAGTACCTGTGGGAGATTTAGTGTACTAGCATATTGAGTGTCTCATTTGAGGGAATGTTATATTCTGAACAAAATGTTGAGAGACTTAGGGGTAGCCTAATTTTTGCACACAGCTGTTTTGTTTGATTTCTCAGCCAGCTGTGCGTTTGTTCGGTTGTATGCAGAGATGTCTTTGATCACTTCTCTCTCCTAGGGAAGAAGAGATGGAGGAGGTATGTTTGACACCGAGACCCCACTGCAGCAGTGGTGATGTGAGTTTCAGCAAGAGGAACCGTGGCTTCCGAACTGACAGTAGTTTTAGCAGAGGCTGCTTCGACCACTGTTTCAGCAGCTTGCAAAGCCTGTGCAGGGCCACCCACACTTCCTTCCTCCCTCCAGCCACACCCACATGCTCAGTCATTTCTGCCCGCTTGAGCTAGGGGAACATCAGTATATTCTTGTAACACCTATCAGCCCTTGTTTCTCAAAAGGAGTTTCCATATTCCAAACACTTGTTGACTTAGCCTGCTTCATGTAGGTCTGGCTTAGGTATGCACATGTGGTTGCATGTGCCTTGTCACCAGCTGCTTTACAAGGGCTGGTTTCAGTGATAATTTGCTCTTCAGAAAGATGTTGGCTCAATTATGTAGTTGTTAAAGAACTGATTTTGAAGAGCTTAGCATAAGAAAAAGTTTATTCTACAAAGAATAACAACTAGTCATTGCATTTAAGGCATTGGCTTTGTGAGAGTGTCAGGTTTGGTATCGTCCTCCAAGATGGGTGCAGGTGAGTTTTCCTTGTGTCAGGTTTGCATTTTCCAAACTTGATGAAGTAAAATACTCAGCTTGTCTTTGGGAGAGAAATATTTAAATAGTTAAAAACCCCTCTCTAACCCTGATAATCATCATCTGTTGCCTTGTGTATTTCTGCCAGTTTATTTTAAAGATTGTGTCTGGCTCTGTACCTAGAGAACAACTCCGCAGCTGTGCTGTCTTGATTCCTAACCAGAGGAGAGTTGTAGGTGATTTTTTTCTGAAACTAAACAGATTTTTTCATAATTGAAATCATGATACTAGAACAGAGTTGAGTGCTGCAGACCAAGGGTTGAGTGGGGAACAGAGCTGCATGAACGTGCGCGCACTTCAGTGCTGGCGCTGCTGCTCCACGCGGCCCCTCCTTCACTCTGGAAGCTAAAACTTTTCCTACGTACAGCTATGCTGGAAGAGTCTGTTACTTTAAGATGGTGAAGTGGTCAGGTGGTGGTGGTGCACACCTTTAATCCCAGCACTGGGAGGCAGAGGCAGACCGGATCTCTGAGTTTCAGGACAGGCTCCAAAGCTAGAGAGAATCCCTGTCTCAAAACAAACAAACAAACAAAAAAAAAGTGGCATATGGGAGGCTGAGGCAGGAGGATCTTGAGTGGAGGCCAGCCTCGGCTACTAATGATACTAAATCAAAAATTGGGGCAGGGGAAGCAAATACTTAGATTTTTAAAAAGGAATTTTATTGAAAATCAGATTTCAGTGTTAAGAGTTGTTATTTTCTGTATCTCAGGATTTTACAGCACTGTTTTTTCAGTTTGATGTGTTAGGAGAGCAAGAGAGGACTACCAGTTCAGGGAGCTCTTTTCTTGGAGTCGACAAGCAGCCAGAGGGAACAGCAGGAGCACTGCAGCTCAGCACGCCGAACACTTGATCTAAACAGCCCTTAAAAGAGTTATTTTTATTGCCTTTAATTGTATGCGTGCACACACGTGTGCATGTGAGTGCAGGTGCCACATAGAGCTTGAGTTTCGGATGGTTTTGGAGTCACAGGTGGTTGTGAGCCATGTGATGTGAGTTGTTGGGAACTGAGCTGAGGGCCTCTGCAAGAACCGTAAGAGCCCTCAACTGCTGAGCTATTTCTCCAGCTCCTTCACAGCTTTTAAAGTTTGTGTGCTTGATTTAGTTTGGTTTGGGGGTGAAACAGTGAGTGATATTTTATTCAAACCAGGCTGGCCTCAAACTCAATCCTTCTTCCTCTGCCTCTGAGCGCTGGTCTTACAGACAGGGCTGTGTTTGTTACTAAAATTGTCTAGTGAGGAAATTAACTGTACAGAAAGGTCAGGTAACTTGCTGAGGGCCTGTGGCTTGTGATTGGTGGTGGATTCATATTGGATGTATTTCAGAACCAGTGTTTAACCACTGACCACAATGCTGTTTGCCACAGAAACTGTGAATGGCTGTTAGAGACAGAAGCAGGCAAGGGTAGTCGGTGGAGCTGCCCTGTCCTACTTGGGGGGGGGGGGGGGAGGAGGGCCTGGGAGGCAGGCAGGCAGGTGGGCAGGCAAGCTGAGGCTTACCTGTCAGTAAGCCAAGACTGCCCACAGCTGTGAGGCCCTGCTCTTTTTGCTTTCACTCCAGCGGTAGACTTGTTTTTGCATCCAGATGTCATCTTCTGTGTCTGCTTCCCCACACCCTGGACTCTGTTCCAAGAAAACCTAAATGTGGGCTCACTGATTGCCCAGACACTCAGTACCTTTAGCAGGGGTGTGAGTTGCATTGGCTGCCAGGAATATTTAGGCCTTTCGCTTATTTGTGTGGTGTTTCAGGTTTGCAAGAAAACTATGAGCCCACCTTGGAAAGGACCCCTCACTGTGCTAGGAACTGGGGACAGTGCAGCTGCTTTGCTCATAGTGATAGTTTTGCTTACTGTCTGGTAGCAGGAATGAAGGTGTTTCATGTGCTACCTGTTTCAGGCAGCACAATGCATTTCTCCTTGCTTTGAAGAAGAGTGTCTTATGCAGGTTCCTCTCCTTGGCTGCAGCAGTGGGAGCTTGGTGAGCTTGTTTGGGGGCTGCTGGAGGTGGGGTAGACTTCATAGGCAGACTAACAAGATCCTTGTCAGAGATGGCTCCAGGTGCACAGTCAGGATTCAGCAGATGACAGGTCAGGACTTTCTTACCCAGAAAGTCTTTAGAAAACGACTGGTGTTCTGGTGTTCACTGCCACTAGCTTCTTAGAACTGTGGTTAAAGCTGGGGCTGGGAGGCTGGGGGCTGGGCCTGGCCTGGGCCTGGGGCTGGGGTGCCAGCGTGGACCTGGGGCTGGGGTGCTGGCATGGACCTGGGGCTGGGGTGCCTGCGTGGACCTGGGGCTGGGGTGCCGGCGTGGACCTGGGGGCTGGGGGCTGGGGTGCTGGCGTGGACCTGGGGACTGGGTACCAGCGTGGACCTGGGGACTGGGGCTGGGACTTACTGACAGAGAACTTGCCTGGCATGAACTTCAGCCTTCAGAACTAGAAGGGAAAGGAGGAAATTGAATAGAGGGGAGAGAGAGACTTGGAAACTGGGTCACCAAGGACAGATCTGCTGCTTTTAGGTTTGTCGTGTGCTAGAATATAGTTTTACTTTAAGCAAAATTGAAACATAGAATATACTGAAATCATTTTCTGTATTTTCCTTTAGGAGAAAGAAGCAACTAAGAGATAGTGGTAACAGAGTAACTTGGCATGCAGTTTGCAAGGTATGTCCTAGAGCCAGCACAGACTCACCTACACCTCTCACTTTCGACACTGCCACGTTTCCTGGCGTGACAGGCACTGAGTTCCTCAGCGATCAAATGACAGTTTATTTGTTGTGTGTATTTATGTACATGTTTGCTGTATGCATGTGTGAAGGCCAGAGCTCATCACTAGTGTCCTCTTGATCATGATCCAGATGATCCCCCCAAATTTATACATTTATTCACTCTGTGTGTATGCATGCACATGTGTGTGTGCTCATGTGCGTGTGCACATGCTTATGCATGCATTCTGTGACTGTCTCTTGTGAAGGTCAGAGGACAATTTCTGGGAGTCTGTTCTTTATTTTTATCACGTGGGTTCTAAAGATAGAGCTCAGGTTGTCAAGCGAGAGCCTTTACCGCCCCCCATATCACTGGCCCTCCCCACTTTCCTTTTTGAGACAGTCTCCCTGCGCATGAGCACAGGATCCACCTCTTTGTGCCCACACCTCCCCAGCCTTGCCTGCTGAGGATACAAATAGGAGGCACCGTGTCCAGCTTTTATGTGGATGCTGGGGTTGTTGCAGGCCCTTCTGCTGTGTGCAGGCACTCTACCCACTGAGCCGTTTCCGCAGCCCCAGGATTAGCTTTAAAAATCCCCAGACTCACTTATCTAATCGGATCTGTTTGCCACTTTCCAGGAATACGTCTAAACAGAAGTAATAGATGAAAAGAACAGAGATGAAAAACATGGGGCAGGCAGCCCAAAAAGTCTGCTTGAAGGTGAAAGTTGAATTTACAAAATTATGTGGTATATATATATATATATAGGTAGGAACAGCTGAAGTCGCAGAGTTAATTGAGGTTGAACAGATTCTCTAGCCTAATATATATGAATTAAAATTTCTTTGGAGAACCTGCTGTCCAAATGCAGAAACACTTCAATTTAGATGTTCCTGTTTATGCTTTTTGTTGAAATTATTAGTTCAGATAAACCAGGATAATACAGAGTACAGAAGAAATTGTCTCCTTTTCTAGCATATTTTTTTTTTACATACTAGTTTCTTTTTTTAAAAAGGATTTTATGGGCTTTAGAGATGGCATAGCAGTTAAAGCACTGGTTGTTCTTCAGAGGTCCTGAGTTCAATTCCAAGCAATCATGTGGTGGCTCACTACCATCTATAGTGGGATCCAGTGCCCTCTTCTGGCATGCAGGCATACATGCAGATAGAACACTCTTATAAATAGAATATATAAATAAGTAATATTTTATTTTGTGTATGTGTCTGTCTGTTGGTCTCTCTCTCACTCCCTCTCCCCACCCCCGTGTGTGTGCGTGCGTGTGTGCATGTGCATGCTCTGGGTATAGGTGCCCATGAAGTCCAGAATAGGGGTCAGATCCCCTGAAACTGGAGCTAACACTTGTTTTGGGAATTGGGCCAAGGTCCTCTGCAAGAGCAGTAAGCACTCTTAACTGCTGAGCCATTTCCCAAGTTCCTATACTGGTTTATTAATTAAAAATCTTAGTAGAAACAGGACTGATTTGATTTGAGAACTAGTCAAACAGCACAACAGATTGTTTTAAAGCATTGACAGGTGTCAGATGCCCTGGAGTTGAATATAGCTCCTCCTTATCCTAGCCCTGTAACCTAGGCCAACTTACTTCATTTTTGTTGTTGTTGTTGTTTGTTTTTGCTTCGAAATGGGGTGAGTAGTCCTTTTGCTGGGCAGTCATGAAAACTGGGAAAGGATCGTGTAAAGCTTGGTGTGTGACTGGTGTGCAGTGCTCGTCCAGAGTGGCAGTGTTGTGTGTGGTCACAGTGACTTCTGAAATTGGAACGTGCTAGTGAATATGTTATTGTTGGCCTGTTAGGTTTATTGATGTGGATTTCTGAGGTCGCCCTAAGTAAGCGGTTTGGGTAATTTTGGAAGCGATGATGATGTGATCATGAGTCCGTGCGTCTTGTTCATTTGCATTTAAACTCCTGCTGTGTCAGTGCCCCAGCTGTAGTGCCCCTCGAGTGGTCAGACCCATCGAGCGGTCTCGATGGCGGAGGGTGTAGCCCAGTGGCAGGAGTGCCCGTCCAACACCAGACCTTGGCGTTGACATCTCAGTTATGTTGAGTGTAGCTTTAATGCCATCTGTCGCTTGTACATGGAGTTTGCTTGACTGCAGAAGGAGACCGTCTGACCCAGGTCCCAGTGCACAGTGCAGGCTCACCGTCATGAGCGTCTGTGGTGGGATGACGAGGAGTGTGGGCTTCCCTTCTGATCTTTGGAGTAACTGAAGTGCGGGGGTGGAATGCTAGTGCTTTAATGCAGCACAGCCCTAGTGTGCCTGAGCTTTAGTTGAGGTTAGGTGCATTTCCATCACAAAATAGTGTGTGCACACCAATAGGCCACAAGTTGATGGGAGGTCAGCACACTTCACAGGTTCTCGTACTCATTTCTAGGGTGATTGTTCAGTTTTTGTGATTCAAAGTGATATTTTAAGTGGTATAATTTTATATATTTTTTCCTGAGACAAGGTCAGTTATAAGAACATATTTCTATGTTAGAGGTTTATATTAGAAAGCCTGAAAATTTTAAGTATGGTATGAAATATTGCTTCTAAAACCAAACCCTCTTTGAGACTTAAATGGTCTGTAAGAGTGCATGCCTGTGTGCCCTGGGAAGTGAGCAGTCACGGATGGCCGTGTATGTGGAGTTAGGAAACGCCCTTGGTAATGAGCAAAAGAGTGAGTGCTCTCCAGCCAGAGCTGTTTGTTAAGCACCTGCTAAGTCCAGGACTGTCTCATCCTGCTGTCATGGAGCAGAGAGTAGCTTGGAAAACATTTTGGGAAATAAGTTGCATTGCAAATGTAGTAAGGCAGTTTTGATTGCCCTCTTTGTATCAGTATTGATTTAGATTTGGGGAGATGGATAACATGGGTCTTCAGGAATCTTTAGACACTTACAGATTTTACTTGGAGATGCACAGACAGGAGGTCAGAGAGGCAAGTGATTTCAGTGAGAGGCTACTTTCTGTTTGTGGAGTTGTGCTTACTTCTCAGACTCTGTTCTGAACTGCATTCTCCAAGTATATGGTTTTAATAATGACCCTGACTTGTTTTGCATCTCAATTGACTTAAGGCTTTCAAAATAAAACAAATAATTAGAAAATCCACGTGTTCATTGTTTCTCTTGTTTTGCAGGTATCCGTTGCTATGTTGACAATGAAGGCCTTATTTCCAGCAGATACGCTTATATGAGAAGACTCACGTCAAGCACTTTAAGTATTTTCCCTTTGTCGCACCAGCATGGCAGGGTTCAAGCGAGGATATGATGGAAAAATTGCTGGATTATATGATCTGGATAAAACCTTGGGTCGAGGTCATTTTGCAGTGGTCAAACTTGCTAGGCATGTCTTTACAGGTGAAAAGGTGGCAGTGAAGGTGATTGACAAGACGAAGCTAGACACCCTAGCCACCGGTCATCTCTTCCAGGAAGTAAGGTGCATGAAGCTAGTGCAGCACCCGAACATCGTTCGTCTCTATGAAGTCATAGACACCCAGACCAAACTGTATCTCATTCTAGAACTTGGAGATGGAGGAGATATGTTTGACTACATTATGAAACACGAGGAAGGTCTTAATGAAGACTTGGCCAAGAAGTATTTTGCTCAGATAGTTCATGCCATATCTTACTGCCATAAACTCCATGTGGTTCACAGAGACTTAAAACCAGAGAATGTAGTTTTTTTTGAAAAACAAGGTCTTGTGAAGTTGACAGACTTTGGCTTCAGTAACAAGTTTCAGCCAGGAAAGAAGCTCACTACAAGCTGCGGCTCTCTTGCATACTCTGCCCCAGAAATCCTGCTCGGTGATGAGTACGATGCCCCCGCTGTAGGTAGGTTCTGCCCGGCTGCCCGTCGGAGCTCCGCCAGCTCGCATTGGTTGAGTCAGTTGCTTATAACAAAGTAATTCCAAAGAGAATTTTGATTATATGTATTTTACTTAACAGATTTGGTTTTATGAATAACGCAGTGTGTTCTAAGCTAGCAGGCAGGTTATTTCAAACTTACAAGGGCAGATGTCTAAGAGTATTTTTAAACAAAGGTAATTAGAGTCTTGTTGAGGGAACCTCTCAGGGCACTCGTGGTAGCTTTTCCTTAAAGTCTGTATTCATTTCCTTCTGTCTTCTTAGGTTGTTTTCTGGCAGTGGCCCTGGCTGTCCTTTCCTGCAGACACCCTTTAACAATCATGTCACCCCACACTGTGGTAATAAAGTGAATGGTACAGTGTTTAAGAATTAGAAATTGGACTCAGGCTAACTGACCTTGAATAAGTAACTGACTGCCCTGCTGACTTCTTCACTTGTAAAGTGGATTGCTTTCCTGTGCTGTTTTGTTTGCTTTCTCATTATTCAGATGGGAACTTTGTCCCAGTGCCACAGGAGCAAAGGACAGAACAGGAAACTGCTGTGCCACATGCCTGTGTGTGTGTGTGTGTGTGTGTGTGTGTGTGGTGCATCCCAGCCACATGTGCCCTCCTAGCATCCGTGCCCCTGTCTGTGGTGGGAGCACTCGCTGCTTCTCAGGGGAGATCAGCTCTGTCTCTGTGGGGCTGTGCCAGATGTGGGGGGGTCATACAAGAAATTGTTTTGGCTTGAAAGGATTTGTTGAACTGAAGGTGCTGTCATCTTTAAATTTGATTTACTCTCAGAGAAGTGTATTCTGATGTTACATGCACATGACATCAGACTTTATAGACTAGAGTGTTGCGTGTGAACTGCACACAGGAGATAAGGGATGACAATAGCATACTGACATGTTAGATTGCCGATGTCATAGTAAAACACGCTGTGGCAAGACAGAGTTTCCTGTTAGACTGTTGTGTTCTGGAAAAGACGGGACGGTGGTTGGCCTCTGCCTTCAGAGCCAACCAGGTTTCACTGCAGCCTTCTGTTAGTATCTGAGCCAGGGGTGTTGGCGAGTGAAGCCATTTCAATCAGAAAACAAAGCCTGGTTGACATAGGATGGATGTAAATATGTAAGACCCCTTCCTGCTTTCCACACCTAACGTGAGGCTAAGTCAAGTGTGGTGAAAATCAGGAACTGTTACACAATTTAGAAGACCGTTTGGCAATACCCTGGTTAAGAAAAATATACACATCATGTGACCAAGTAGCTCATTAGCTCGTGTGTGTGTGTGTGTGTATGTGTGTGTGTGTGTGTGTGTGTGCACAGTATGCACAGGGGGATGAGAAACGGGCCTGGTGGTGGTGGTGTACATCTTTAATCCAGCACTTGGGAGTCAGAAGGAGGCAGATCTCGTTGAGTTCGAGGCCAACCTGGTCTACAGAGCAAGTTCTAGGGTAGCCAGAGCTATACAGAAACTCTGTCGGGGAGGGGTGGGGGTAGGAGGCTTTGGAACATAGCCTTGGCCCAAGCACATCTCTATCCTACTCAAGCATGATTGTGTTACTGTTGAATGAATTGTTTCAGTATTCCTACTGTATTTTGTAGGTTGGTTAAAAGGCAGCATGCATGTCTTAGTGATGGGTTTCCTTAAGTGTATTTAGGGCAGAAAGCAGACTGATAAAGAACACATGCAGCACAAACTCTGTGTGTCTGAAGCGTAGTATGATGGCATGTGTGAACACTTGGAGGTTATTTCCAGGAAGCTTTGTGTTTCTGTTCTGTTTGGTATTTGGCATTTCTACACTGATGTTCTGGTATTTTCATTGTGTGTTTTCTTCTCTTCTCTCTCTTATTCCTCCCTTCCTTCTCCTCCTTCTATCCTAAATATTGCATAATGAAACTTAAGAAAAGTTAAACAAAAAGAAAGAAAATGTTTGGGGAATGTTGACCAAACTGGCACATGGTTACTTTGTGTTGGTGAAGTGCAGAGTGGTTTGGGTTCACAGGTTATTTCTTTATCTTTGTTATTTGTGTTGATTTTAAATGATTCTGTGATAAATACAAAAATTGGTCTCATAAATGAACCAACACTTCCTCTCTGTTAACATGCTATCTGTTATGTCAAAATTAGTGATGTTTTGGCAAAATGAACATAGAAGAACCATGTCACTGTGAATGGCAGGTGTGGCTGGGTGAAGGTGTGGGCTCTGTGCCGGCCTTCATGTCACGTGACTTTGCCTCAAGGCTTAGTTCTGTTGTCACTTTATTCTCCAGGGAATCAGATTTTGGTTTTGGTTATTAACTATACCTTTGCTTTCTGTGAATTTTTTCTTTCCCTGTCCTTTCTAGGCTTGGGTGTCCCCTCTTTTAGGGCGTCTTCACTTCTAGTGCTGCCTCTGCTGCAGTCTCCCCCTCCCGAGCATCTCCCTGTGGAGTTACTGCTCCTGACTGCTTGTCTTCACTCTTTGATTTCCTGTTATGCTCTAAAGCCATTTAGAATGAGTTCTTTTTTTAACTCAAAGGGCATAAATTTTGCCTTTTAGCTTATTGATTTTTAATATCTAATTTTAGTTCATTGAAGTTAACAGATGTACCCAGTTGCGTTCTGCTTTGGAGATATTTTTGGATTTTTCCCCATTGGCTTGATCATAGTGATTTTTACAGTGGTGACCTGAGTGTTCCCCGTGTGATTAATGTGTTTGTGTTTTGGGTGCTTGAAGAAACTTTATACATGAGATTGTTCATCCTGTGACTTGTTCCTTTGTAACCGCTGTCTCTTCCCAAAGGAACGATGCTGTTCCCACTCTGGTCTGTGGATTCTGTTGTGATCAGCTTCTGCTTTGTGCATGCTGTTTTTAAACTGTGACGTTTGAATTACAAGTTTATTTCCCATGAAATAAACTAATATAAAAACAACTTGTTTGGTTATTCAGCTATACCTCAGTTCTGCTTAGTCACCTGTAGTTTAGTTATTGGTGTTTAGGTTCATATCCTTCCAGTAATATAATAGCTTTTATTTTCACATATAATCTGTGAGTCTGTTTTAAGGAGCTGAATTTAGTCTGTGGGTATTGCTGGAATATTTTAATTTACTTGATTTGTCTGTGTGTATGTGTGTTCTCTTACATGTCATCTTTCCCGGTTTTGTTAGTTACCCAGGTTCCTTTCCCAGTTGTTTGCAGTCTGTGCAGTTGGTTCCTCTTCATTGACTTTGCTCTTAGCACCCAGAGTTCTTGTGTCTGGCGTAGTTCTCCTCCCCTGCAGCTAAGACACGTCAATGGTGGGATTTGGAGTTGCTTCCGTTCCGCTGATGTTACTTTTTACTTATTTTTTAATTTTTAATATTTATTTATTATGTTTATAATATTCTGTCTGCATTTATGCCTGAAGGCCAGAAGAGGGCACCAGACTTCATTACAGATGGTTGAGAGCCACCGTGTGGTTGCTGGGAATTGAACTCAGGACCTTTGGAAGAGCAGGCAGTGCTCTTAACCACTGAGCCATCTCTCCAGCCCCTTTTTACTTATTTTGATAACTGTTTTGACTTCCCTGTCCTTCACTTGGATAATTGTTTTTTTCTCTTTTCATATTTCTTTGTTTTTTTCATCCTTTTATGGAAGATTTGTAAATTTTTATCTATCAAAAATGTACTCACAGTGATACTTTTGCTGGATATAGAAACACATTCTAATTAATTTTCCTCTTTTAGATCATTTCTGCCATCCTTTTGCCTCTGCAGTGCCCAGCTGGCATGAGACTGGTGTGTTTTCACTGATTCCGTGCACTCAGCTGTGTGTGTCTGCACTTGTCTGTGAGCACTGCTAAGTGCATTGGCCCAGGTGTTTATTCTTGTGCTCTGGGACCTTGGTTCTTCTTGCATTCATTTTCCTGGGCTTGTGGGGATACTGGTTGTTTGTTTCTGATATTTTCAACCAGTTTACCTGTGAATACGTTGTCTTGGTGTTATAGTCTCCGAGTGGTCGAGAAGAGCAGGGTGTGCGCCTGAGTGGGAGTCTGGGTTGGGGACTTACTGTGTGGCGGACTCAGTAATGTCTTCTAGATGCCGTCCTCTTTCCCAGTGCCACAGCCCCTGCTAGGGCTCCTGTGGAGCTGGGAGGTAGAAGAATTAGAACATCATCCCTTGGTTCAGTTTCTTCCTGTGTCTAGTGTATGTCTCTAGAAAAGAGCACTATAGGAAGTCCTGCGAGCTGGGTTTGGGATTCCTCCTTCATTGGATCCCACCTACAGCCTCTTTTCTGCCAAGTCTAGGAGTGCGTGTGGGGGTGGGGCCAAGGACTGGCTAGATCACATTCTGGAAACTATTGTTCCACTCCCCTCTGTGGGCTTCCACACAGCTGTGTCAAGCTGACTTACTGGTGTTTGTGGTCTTGTGAGAACTGTGGGGAGGTTGCAGGGCAGCAGTAGAGAGTGGGGTTACCCCATGGAAGAACAGTCAGGAGTACACTGGGACTGCTCCATGTTTCTGTTGGCCATGGGAGGAGGGGTGTGGCTGCGGGGGGGGGGGGCTTCACAGGGATTTCTGGATGTGCTTGTTTCCCAAAACAGTGCTAGGAAAGCTCACTCTTCAGACTGTGCTCTCCAGTTCTCTTCTCTTAGAACTCCAGGTGTGGCAACTGTTGCCCAGGCCTCGGGTTCCCAGCTCTCCTGCACTGCGGAACTGTGATATTGCTTAGGACATCTCAGTCTCTTCAGAAGTTTCAAGTTAAAATTAAAATTGGCATTGAGACTTTTTAAACTCTCTGAGATTTGGAGTCTTTCTGGCATTTTCTTGATCTGAAACTTGTAGGTTTTGTTTTGTTTTGTTTGTTTGTTTATTACTCTTTGGGGTCCTGCTACCCAGCTCCCAAATAAATACACAGAGACTTATTCTTACTTAAGAATTCCCTGCCTTAGCCAAAATGTAAGACAGTAGTGTTTGTGATGAAGTATATAGGAGTGTGTGTCAGCATCTCTAGCTGAAGCGTGTCTAACTGGAGGTGGTGATACTCATGGGGAACCAAGGGTCTGAGTAAATGCAGAGCATGCCCACAGTGGCTGGAGAGTGTGGTGTGGACGCTCACCTGTCCACAGAGCTCCCAGTCTGTAGGGAGGAGCAGAGGGCCTAGAACAGCCAAACTTGAGAGAAAGACATGAGTAACCAGGGTTACGGAGGAATCACTAATACAACCAGATTTAGAAAACAGTGTGGCAGCGTCTTTCAAAACAAGGTGTGCACTTACCCATGCAGCCCTGTAGTCATGCCTGGTGTGCCCCAGAGAAAACAGCTGTGCTCACGTGGCCCCTCAAGTCCACCAGTGTAAGGACAGCTATACCACCCACACCATGGGCATGTGCAGCAATAAAAGATGCCACTGTTGATGTGACTTGAGTCTGTTTCAAGGGTCAGGAGGTGCATACTTTAATTCCATCACTAGGGAGGGAGAGGCAGGAGTATGAGGAATTTAAGCCAGCTTTAGTTACAGAGTGAATTGTCTCCTAACAAAAATAAACAAGAAAACCCCACCTCCTCTCAGAACATTGTAGACTCTATAATGTAATTCTCTTGAAGTGAAATTGTAGGGGCAGGTTGGTGATTGCACGGGGCTAAAGGTGGTGGTGGGTAGCTTGGCAACACAAGGCAGGGAGAGCCCTTATGATGAGACTTCTGTGCCTGCCTGTGATAAAACTGCATCAGAACTGCACACAGGTATGGGTAAAACGCTGAGCTCTGAGCGCTGTCTGAGCTGTGCCAGTGTCCGTTTCTGCTTTTGATCTTCTATAGTTAGGTAAAGCTCTGCTCACCGGGAAACACCTGTCTCTGTACACGGGGGATATGGCCTGTGTTGTTGTGAATCTGTGCGCGCGCACGTGTGTGTGTGTGTGTGTGTGTGCGCGTGTGCGTGTGCACACGCATGCAGGTGAGAAATGGGGCAGAGAGCAGTCTGTCTCCACCTTGTTCTTGAGACAGAGTCTCTCCCCGGGCCTCTGTATAATCAGTTGCTGAAGGCAGGCGTTCACAGGGAGGGGATTCCAGGATCTGGGTTGAGGCTGGATCAGGCAGCCGCCAGTCATATGGAAACAGTATGATCCGTTTCTTGTAAAATTTGTTAGATCCTGGGTATTGTTTAGAGACTTCATCTTTCAGTCAGAAACAGAACTGGACTGCTTCTGGGCATCGTGGACTGGAGTGCTGTCTGGGACAGCCTGAGCTGTAGTCAGCACATCTCAGGTTGGTTTCCTGTGCCCCCCTGACACGCTGTCTTCTGATTGGCTCTGCTGTAATCACTGCTCTCGACCACACTCTGGGCCCGAGGCTGTTTCTGGACTTTCTCATCTCCTTTTCTTTTGCCTGGAACAGAATAATCTTGTCTAGGATTCTCCCGCACACGTCTGTGAGGCCCTTACTTCTCCCGAGGTGGAGACCCCTGCCTGGCCAGTCCTTTAGGCTCTGTCACCTCCTGCGGCTCCTGACACAGAAGCCCTCCAGACATTGACATAATCGCCTCAGGGCTTCCTCTTCTGGAGAGGCCCAGAATGCCTTGCTCTGTGCTGAGGCTGCTGTCCCATGGGGACATTTGGCCTTAGTCCCTGGCTGCCTCTGCTGTAGGAGAAAGAGTATTTAAGGTGCTGTCTACTTTGGGAACCTGCCCTTGGGGAATTTCTACAATGCTGGCTGCCTTGGGAAAACGGGGAGAAGGGTGAGCCTGGGACCTTTGCTCACGTGTTTTCCCACATGCTGGTTTTAGTTGTATTTTAATTTCAGGAGGTTGTTAACATAGGCGTACTAGATCAGCTTCTAAAGCTGGCATCTCTCTTCCGCTTTGAGAAATGAAAGCGCTGGTGTTTATTTCATAGTTGACTTGTCTTTGTGTTAAAAAGTGTAGCTTAGTTGGTAGAGTGCTTTCCTAACATGCACAAGGCCCTGGTTTCAACTCTAGTGCTATGTCAAACTGGATCTTGCCCTGACCAGGTGCTCTGAAATCCCAGCACTCGTGAGATGAAATGGGGTCATAATCTCTGCACCCCATCTTTCTCTTCGTATCACTGTGGACACGGGGGAGGCCAAAACTTCAGAATCATTCTCAGAACAGACAGGCAGCAACCATTTTAACTCGGAAATGAGCATAGGTGCAGGATAACTTAACTTCATTTGGGTCACATGCTCAAAACAGTGACCCCCCACACACACACACGCACACACGCACGCACACACCTTGCGTTGAGATGGGTTTGGTATGTAGTCCAGGCTGGCCTCCAGCTCAGAATTTTCCTGTCTCAGCTTTCTGAGTGTGAGGTTGTAAGAGAGGGTCTGTGCTTTCTGTTGTTGGTTCTTAAAAACTATATGTGTGAAATGTAAGCCTTTGACAAAGAAAAACTGGCTTGTAAAACAGAATTCAGTGATTAGAACAAATCTCTGTTTTTGAAATGAAGTGTCCTGTAGCTGAAGGCTACAGTGTCCTGTAGCCCAGGCTGGCTCTAGACTGACTTATGTAGCTGAGGATGGCCTTGCAGAGGTCTCTTAACTTCTTTCAGTGGTGTGGTTGCTGTTGCTCAGTCAGCCGCTCACCTGTCTGTGCTGGCTGTGCTTGAGCTTGAGCAAGAGCAGGTGCAGGGCTTCTTTTCAGCTCGTGTGTCTTCACCAGCTTTTTCCTTTCCCACTCCCATCTTCCTTTAGTGCACACACCTGTATAATTCCTTTGGGTTTTAAAACACTGATTTACCCAGGTTTTATTGGTGAGATTTTTGTTATTGTTGCTTTTAAATTATGACTAAGGATTAGAAAGATAGTTCAGTTGGCAAAATGGCTAGAGGACCTGAGTTCCATCCCCAGAACCCACATTTTTAAAAGTCAGATGTGTTAGTGTGTGCGCTAAGGGGTTGTAGACAGGTGGATCCCTGAGGCCAGCCTAGTCTCCTTAGTGACTCCAGGTCAGTGAGAGCCTTGTCTGAGAAGGAATAAGCACAGTGAACCGCACCCGAGGAGCAGCACCTGAGGCTGCCCTCTGCCCCCACATGGACATTTCTACCTGCTGCACAAGTGCACACAAATACATCCTGTATTTTATAATGTACCTAAAAATGTAACTTAGAATCATGTTAGCCTCTGAAACTTGAGGCAGAAACTGTAGCAAGACAGCTTTTGTGGCTCTGTGTCTAGAGACTTGAGAGTAGAAGCCCTCTCCAAGGTAGATCTAAGTCCTGGAGCCAAGGCAGTGGGCATGTTTCTGTGGTGGTGAAAATGAAGGAGGACTAGTAGAGATGTGGAATACAGAAGGTGAAGGGTTTGGGTGTTTGCCTGTGTGTCTGCCACATATGTACAGTGCCTGTAGCGGCCAGAAGAGGGCATCGAATAACTTGGGATTAGAATTACAGATGGTTATGGACCAATGAATGTATGGGCACTGGGAATTGAACCCAGGTCCTCTGAAAGTACAACTAATGTTCTTAACCACTGCATCTCTCTGCCTTCACCCCTTTTCTTACGGTGGTTTAAATTACCCAGCAGTGATTTGGGTAGGAGATGCTGAGGGAAATTTGCACCAAGACAAGGCTGTTCCTGAAGAGGTCATATGTTCCAGTCTGCATATGGTGTTATGGACTTGGAAGTGGTCAGCATGTTTGATGTATGTTTTTAAACTCATTTGGTTTTATTAACTAAGTTTATATGCACCAGCCCTTCACTGGATCTTGAAATCTTTGCTAAGGTTCAGAAGACCCACCATGGGTCTTCTGGGCTGAGAGCTCAGTAGATGGAGGGAAGGCCCAGATGGTGTGATCCGTCACTGTGTACCAGGGTGGGATTCTTGTTTTTCTGTTCAGCAGTGAGTACTCTCTAGGGGACTGAAATTGGTGGAACAGATTCTTAGAAGACAAGGAGTCCATCAGAACACCAGGATCAGTGGTGTAAACAAAGCGCATTAAGTGTAAGCCAGCTCCACCCTTGTGTTCCTACATCCAAAGTAGCCTTTTTGGTTTGGGGCTTTTAGTGATTCTGTGCTTTTCAGGTACTTCACAAAAGAGCCTTTTTGTTAAAAAACACCATTTGCTAACTGGACTTGGCTGTCACAGGGAGGCATTGAGGTCACACCTTTGGGCTCCTGTTGGCTTGCTTTCTGCTTCATCTGAGGACGTGTCTCAGTCTGCAGTCAGCCCATGCAAATGTACTTTCAGCTAGCACAGTGGTACCAGCCAAACCGATGACTCCATGAGGGGGCAGAATCCCAGTTATTAATCAGTCTTAATTTTGTGCTCAGTGAATGCTTTGCTGTCTGTCCAATACAGGCAGAACTGTTATTGAATTACAAGAAAATAACAATACAAATTGCTACAACTGACCATCTAACTTCAATATCAAAATGATAGCATGAATTAGGGGAGTCGGGGTTAACTGTTAGAGAATTTGAGTGGCCTATGGCTAACCTTTGACTCTCTGGCATTGTTAAGGGAGGGAGAGAAAGCTGTTGTGTGATTCTGGGGCTGCCGCAGATGGGGTGAGGATGCTCAGACTCCTAAACTGTCAGTCACTCTGTTCATTGGAGACCTGCTTATATATCTTCCTTCTCCTTTTCTTTCCTTTTTAAAAGCAGAATCTCACCCCATAGTCCAGGCTGGTATTTGTACTTCCTGTTCTCCTGCTCAGTCTCCAGTGCTGAATTCTGAGTGTGCAACACCACACCCTGCTCATACCTTTTGAGTTGGCCTTAATTTGCCAGGGTACCAGGAGCTGAAAAACAAGAAACAACAAATAAAACCCACAGTTCTTGGTAATTAAAATAGACAAACCACTTTTTTTGTTTGTTTTGTTCAGGGCTGTCATTTAGAGTCTCTTACAGATTTGCAGCTATTTATTTATTTGTTTGTTTGTTTGTTTATTTTTTTTTTTTTTTTGTTTTGTTTTTCGAGACAGGGTTTCTCTGTGGCTTTGGAGCCTGTCCTGGAACTAGCTCTTGTAGACCAGGCTGGTCTCGAACTCACAGAGATCCGCCTGCCTCTGCCTCCCGAGTGCTGGGATTAAAGGCGTGCGCCACCACCGCCCGGCCTGTTTGTTTATTTTTGAGGCAGAGTTTCTCTGTGGCTTTGGAGCCTGTCCTGGAACTAGCTCTTGTAGACCAGGCTGGCCTCGAACTCACAGAGATCCACCTGCCTCTGCCTCCCGAGTGCTGGTATTAAAGGCGTGCGCCACCACCGCCCGGCTTGATTTGCAGTTATTTTATATAAAATGCTAGCAAGCTGAATGTTTCCCTATTTACACCTTTCAGCTGGTAGGTAGTGTGGAGACCCTGAGGAGAGCTTCCTGTTGGCAGCAGGTGATGTGCAAGAGTCAGGAGGAGTGTGGTGCTCAAGGACCTCTGAGGTCAGGTGGACTCCCAGGCCTCACTCTGATGGTGTCTTGGTGCACAGCCTGGTGAATGTGTGTGTGCCTGTGGCCCTTTAGTGGGGACCGGTGGCCCACGAGGGTTCCTCTGCATCTGAGACTGGTTCTTCAGCTGGCTGCTCAAGTTGTGTGAACAAAGGAACTGGCCTAACATTTTCAGAAGGTACTAGAAGAAGAATATTTTAGACACCGACCATAGACTTTCTTTGGGAAAGGCCTTTCTCGGCCTTTAGATTAGGCTTGTTCCCAACTAGCTCTTCAAACTTAAATCTACCAGTTTCTCTTAATCTACATTTGCTATGTAGGTTTTACCTCTCATCTGACTTGTTCATCTCTCTGGCGTCTCTCTACCTCTCTTCCCAGGAGTTTCTTTCTTTTCTCAGAAGTCCTGCCTATTCTCTCCTGCCTAGCTATTGGCCATTCAGCTCTATTAAACCAATCAGAAGGTGCCTTTCACACAGTGTGATCAAATATCCTGCAACATTTCCCCCTTTTTGTCTACATAAAAAGGAAAGGTTTTAACTCTAATATAGTAAAACTGTTTACGGTAAGAACAGTTATCAGATAAGAATTCCATTTACAATGTCTAGTCCATTGATATTTGACAAATTTGAGTAAATACTCTATTCTACCTTGATGAATCCAACTTTTTATACCTAACCCATGTTCTATCATAGCTTGTATTACCTTCCTAAAAATATCTTTTTAGACCATAAAACATTTTTTAGAGAAGTAATTTAAGTTTTTATGTCTCTAAACTTACACATTTTACTTCTCTTTTGTGAATTTCTTTTCTGAATTTGGTTAAAAATAAACTGTGACTACAACTATTTAGACTTCAACCCCATCAGAGACCAAAGGAGGATATAATATTACCTGAGTGAGCAGGAGGTACAGAACAAACAACTTCCAAAATTATAGAACTGATAGAGACAGCTGGCTGCCTGGAGAGTCACCCAAGGTTCCTTTGCAAGGATGGGGCGTCCATATTGAGCCTACAAGCCTAGACTATCTGACTGACTTTTTTGTGAAGCAGGAATCTTTTAAGGACTGTCCTACCTTATCTTGGCAAAGTTTGACAGTCACCTTCTTTTGTGTCCTACTGTCCAATTTGGACAGCACACTGTCAGCAGTTGAGTAAAGGGCAGGTTCTTGCCCAGTGGCTGACTTTGCCACAATAAAAGCAAACTCTGTATGTAGGTTCTTTGATGCCCCTAATTCTTTTTTGAAGTAAATTGTTGCTTCCAGGAACAGATTTGTCTCACTGTCAGGAAAAGACTTATGTTATTAAAACATCTTAAATGCCATATTCTTTAGGTCTCTTAAGTGTTTGGAGACCTTCTATCTAAAATATATCTCTGTTTGACCATGAAAACATACCTAACATGGCCACAGATTTAATTGTTATAGATGACTAACTACTAATGTGTGTTTATTATCCTAAATAACTTTCAAGGATTAGAACTTTACATTTGATTTTTAAATGAGTGGCATAGGTATAATGCTTAAACAAGAGTAGAAACATATATGCAGTATGTTCTAACAAAAAAATCTTAAATTTGTATTATATATTAAAATCCATACCAATGTAAAATATTTGAGATTAGTAGTTGATTTTGAATTTAAAAGTAGATTTAAAAATCTACCCTTTTATTCTGTCCTTCCTATTACCCCCCGTTTTCTTCTCGGAAAGAGATCCCTAAATCTAACCTTTGCTTAGTTTCCCCCCCTCACCCTGACCAGAAACAGCTGCAACCGTCCCCTCCCCAAACAAGGGCAAACATTCCCTGAATAACCAGAAATCACCCATCCCACCTCTTGGGAATGTGGCATTATATTCTTAAAATTACTTCTTGTTGTCTGGGGTGATGACGTCTTTAGGGAACCCTGAGAAAATTGAGATAATGGTCAAGTCCTGGGAGAGCTCGCTGTATCATTTTTTGTTCAGTCTCTGTGTGATGGGGAGGTGTAGAGCTCATGTCCCGATTGGCGTAGTCTGTGAGGCTGGCAACTTTGAAGCTGTTCTAGGTGCATATTTTTGAGGAAACTGCAGCAGAGACATTCTGAGGCTGGGTCACCTGGGCTACTTGTCTTCACTGGTGTCTGTGCTTTGTTTCTGAAAACATACAAGCTTCTAGAGGTAGCATACATGTCTGCACTAACACAGATATGGAATGTGCAGTGTACACAAGTCAACTAAAGGTAAGTTTTTGTTCTGTGTTTGATCAGGTAAGAGGCATCTGTCAACTTTATAAGTCTGTTTGGACTGAATAACCAGACTGTAATATAACTTTCCAGCCATGCCGTATGAAAGGATGGTACGTGATAAATCATGAGGACTCTGAGCTGTCCCCATGTCAAGGGATCAGCTCACATGCCACCTGTCTTGTAGTCTTTCCTGGTCTCTTCATGTCTGCAGCCAAGATTTTCTGGTGGTCTCCCCTGATCGAATCTGATCTTTATTAATTTTGAAGGAATTCATAGCTCTTTATTTCTTGTGAAAGCAAAGGTATAACCTCTCCCCTGATGCAACACATTTTCTGATATCTACTCTGAAGTTAAGACATTCTTGAAATATATAGACTGATTTAATTCAGTAATTTTTTTCCCCCACAGTCCAGTATCTCTCAGCAGCTGGCGTGTTTTTGTTCATTAGCATTTAAAAATTTCAGTCAACAAGGCACCATCCAGGGTCCAGACCCCTGTGTATTTCTCATCCTTACATGGCTTCTTTTTATAATACTTTATTCTTTCTTTAAAGGTTTCCTTTATTATTTAAATTATTTATTTTTTCTATCTATACCCATATTCTTTTCTTTCTTCTGCATCTAAGCACATTTCTAAGCATGCTGTACCTGTTTAGAGGTTTTTTTCCAGTCAGGACCTGCAGCATTCCCTGACCGCATGAACCAAGTCTTAAACTACTAGGCAGTAACCAGATTACCCACTGTGCCACTTTGCTTAGCACATGGTGTTGGCGCTCTGCCCCCTTTAGATTCATGGGCACCAGTGGTAACCACACCTAACTGTCCTAGCCGGGTCTAGCCATCCCAACTCTGGGAAGTTGCTGAACCCACTTTCCAGAGTCCCTGTGAGCCACAGCCAACTGTCATGCTTGTGGAGAGGCCCAGGCTGTGACTGTGGTGCTGGCTGGTATGACTTCTTCTTCTGTGAGGTCATGGCAAGTGTTGGAACACCAAATGTAGTCAGACTGGGACTGCCAGCTCCCCAGTAATGACACAGATTTATTATTAATTATGAGAGCTTGGCCTTTAGCTTAGGCGTGTTCCCAGCTATGTCTTATAACTTAAATTAACCTGTTTCTATTAATCTGTATTTTGTCACATGGATTTTACCTTTTTCCCATTCTGTATGTTCAACTTGTTCCACATCTCTCTCCACCTCTCTTCTTCCCAGAGTTCCTCTCTTTCATCACAAGTTCTGCCTATTACTTTCTGCCTAGCTATTGACCACTTAACATTTTATTAAAACAATCAGAAGGTGCCTTTCACACAGTGTGATCAAATATCCTGCAAAAGCCGACATTAGGATAGTTTATTTGGGGGATAAGGAATGACAGACCCCCTTGGTTTGCAGTCTGTCAATGAATTCTAGTCCAACTAAGGGTTTGTATTTGAAGATTTAAGGGGAAGGTGAGCATTAATGTATACTTGGCCTTTCTGAGCAGATGAAAAGGACCTCATTAAATGACTTATGCAGTGGGCATAGTAGAAGAGAACATTTAATCTTACAATTGATTGTGTATTCAGGATGTAGCATAAGATTAGTGACGAAGGAAAACACAGACAGAGCAGAGTGGAGCATCATAAACGACACGACACGGACAGCTGCTTCCCAGAAAGAAAGGTGTCAGCGTGAGTCAGTGGAGGAAAGATAAGTCTCAGTATGGTTGCAGACACCGTTTGTGTAAGCTCAGCTTGGCTCAGAGGCCAAATGTCAACCTGGAGAACTCCAGACGGAACAGGAGATGTGTGCAGGCTCAGCTCAGCTAGAGGTGTTTAGATGTCACAACAAAAAGCATGAGTAAGAGAAAAAGTCACTTATCTGTTAAAGAACTTGTTTCCAGAATGTATCAGACACTGTCAGCCCAGTTGGGCACGGTGTCTGGAGCAGGAGTCTGGGTTGTACGGGACATTCTGTCTCAACCGTGACAGACAGCGATAAAAGGCACCACCCCAACCCCAGCACTTGGAGGCAAACGGACGGGTCTGAGTTTAAGGCCAGTCTGATCTACAGAGTGAGTTCTAGCATAGCCAGAGCTACACAGAGAAACCTGTATCCAAAAACAAACAAACAAAATACCAGAGATAATGCCAGGCGAACACACCTAGGCACTCTGTTCCATTGGCCACTCAGGAAATTCAAGCTGAAAATCACACCTATTAGGATGGATGTCATTTTTTAAACTGAGAATAACAAGAACTGACAGGGATACTCATGTTGTAAGTTCAGTTGAACGGGACAACCCAAACTCAGGCTCCTTTTTGGTGGAACCATAGGATCAAGGTACCTCTTTGGAAATGGAGGTCTGTTTCATTAATAGTCCACACCCACCTAGCACGGCACTCTTGATGGCCAGTTTTGCATGTCCCGCAGAAATGGCGGCCTGCTTCATGCTCTTGAAAGGGCAGTTTTGCGTGCTCCGGTTGTGTTGCATTGACCAGACAAACGGAATTGGACCATGTTTGTGCTGACTTTAAATAGTTGTGCTTTGTCTTGAGAGTCACACTGCTGTGTTGCAGTGCACTGTGGGGGTTTGAAGTCACTGTGTGACAACAGCGTTCTGCAGTGGTTCCTCCCTGGAGAGCATCCACACTGACACGCCATGAAAGGCGCAGCATCTCTGTGTGTTCCTGTGCCCATGCCCTTGTCTCATGCTCTTTACTTCCATGATATCGGCACCTTAGACTTTTGAGATCAGTTTTACAACAACATTGAGTGGTAGCTAGATATTTTCCCCTGGGGCTAGTAAAAGGGACGTAGTCATCAAAGATTTAATTTTTTTAAAAAGATTTATTTATTTATACAGTATAATAAATATTATACTGTAGGCCTGTAGAAGGCCTGTAGGCCAGAAGAGGGTACCAGATCTCATTATAGGTGATTGTGAGCCACCATGTGGTTGCTGGGAATTGAACTCAGGACCTCTGGAAGAGCAGCCAGTGTTCTTAACCGCTGAGCCATCTCTCCAGCCCTCAAAGATCTACTTTTGCAAGGTGTGAATTTGTAACTGATTCTTCACCATAGTCTTTAGGAATACTTTGAGGAGTTGTTCTGATGAGTTAGAGAATTGGAGGTGATCAGGACTTTGTCTGGTGATGTACCTGGGTGGCTGCCTGTGTTTGCTCTGACTTTGCTGTCTCCTTCACTAAGAACATTCAAATCTGTCCTGAAGAAGGGGAACGGAAGTAGTCAGAACAGCCACCAGCATTGCCTGACTCCTTCCTGGTTCACGAGCATGGGATCAGTTCCCTCCACATGGTGGTATCACACACACACACATATACATACACACAAAGATGGTCCATTATCCTGGATTTAAAAAATGTTTTATAACAGCTACATATTTTGTAGAAAATAGCTGGTTTTTTTCTTATCTGAGTTTTCTTAATCTTTGAAGCAATTACTTGCTTTAAAAATTGAAATAAGCCGGGCGGTGGTGGCGCACGCCTTTAATCCCAGCACTTGGGAGGCAGAGGCAGGCGGATCTCTGTGAGTTCGAGACCAGCCTGGTCTACAAGAGCTAGCTCCAGGACAGGCTCTAAAGCTGCAGAGAAACCCTGTCTTGAAAAACCAAAAAAAAAAAAAAAAAAAAAAAAATTGAAATAATTCTTATTTCTCTTGTTATGGAGAGATTGATCTGTGAGTCCCTTGAGGGGATCCTACAGATTGCCCCATCATAAGTGGAGAACACAGACTATGCTGAGGCTGCCTTCTTTAGCCCTTTCATTTCTGTAGAGAATGTCACCCCCACCCCCAGTCCTGCTCTGTAGCCAGGGGCAGCTGATCTCACCAAGAAGTTACCAGAGAGTGGTGGAGGAAAGGGTTAGGCTCAGAAAGCTGGATACGTTGGGTGAGATGACTCTTGCCCTGGCAGGCGTGTTCTCTCGTGAAGCCATACTAAAAGTAAGAACTTAGCTGTGGTTTTGTTTTTGTTCTAGGCCTAGCAATCTCATCTTCATTTTATGGAGTTGTTTCCTGATAGCACTAGGTTGTAAAGTGGGTGTGAGGGTCTGCTGAGTTGGTATCTGCTGCCTGCCTGGTGTAGGGGTGTGTATGTGTGTGTACATGCGTGTGCGCATGTGTGTGTTGTGCATGTGTGTGCGTGTGTGTGTGTATGTGCATATGTGTATGTGTGTGCATGCGCATGTGCTCACAATGTGGCTGATAAATCTTAGGCTTCTTGAATTTTTCCATTTTACTTGAGCAAACAAGTTTGCACAAGGCCGTAAGCAGCTGACTACAGCAAACTTCACCCTCCTCCACCTGCTGCAGACTTCTTAGACTCCTTCTCTTTGGTGTTTTTTGGGAGGCTAGGAATAAGCACTGCCTGCCCCTGCAGTCTGGGACTGCCTTTCCCACAGTATTTGCAGAACTGTCTTGTCCATGGTCTTAGGTTCACCCCAGTAGCAGGCTCAGCTAAGTCCAGGGGATGTGTCCTGCATTCAGAGACCTCAGCACAGTGGTAAAAAACTGTGATGACCCCACAGCTGAGATTTCCTGGTGCTGGGTCTCCAGGCTGGAAGGCAGTGTGAGGGACCTCAGGGAAGATGGGGGTTGTAGGGGGAGCTCTTTGAGAATTTAAGCAAGTGGCAGAATTGTGTCCTTGACTTGGGAGTCACAGACTTGTAGAGTAGTGGTCAGTGCTGATTGCTAAGTTTAGACACAGGTAGAAGTGCCAGGAATGAGGCCGGGCTGCAGATGGCGACAGTTTGGGGCAAACTCCATAGCTCAGCTCAGGTGGCACTGATTTTGTTTCCAAGAGCATTTCGGTGCATTCAGGTCTTGCTGGAAAGGAGATGTGGAGAAGCAGGCTGGAATGGACACATTCCTTTTGGCTCTGTTTCCCCCTGAAACCATCTTCAGACTAGAGAATGGCCGAAACTAAGGGGATAGAGACAGATTATTGACTTTGTGAAGAGCCTGTCTGGGTTCCTCCACCCTCTTCAACTTTGCTCTGGGTTTGCCCTTTGGTGCTGGGGATCAAACCCAGGGCTTTGCATATGCCTGGTGAGTACCTTACCCCTGAGCTGCGGCCCTGACTCAGCTTCACTCTTAGCAATCAATCTGTTGAAATAACCTGATAGTTGTGTGCGCTAGCCCTGGTATCCTTGGGACTAACCACAAACCTTGTCTGGAGTAGGAAAGAGTCTTCAGTAACCAGCACTCCAGGTGATTTTGGATGCAGACCAGTAGTTCTTGCTGGGTAAATAGGAATTCAGTGTGGTAAACCACAGGCAGTTAGGTTGCAGGTTATCATACAAGAAACAAGGGACCTGGCGTTTATCGTAGGCCCCCAGGATCCACACAGTTCTGAAAAGAGTGCTCTCGGAGGAAAAGGGTGCAGCTCTCAGCTGCTGTCTCACTGGCAGTGGTGTAGACCACTCTGGTTCTGTTTATTTATTGACTCATGACTAATTCTGTTAAGAGAAAGCTTGAGGAAAAATAGTAGAGGTTTCTACCTGAAACCTTTCATGCTTCCCATTTTTATTACTTTCTAATCTTTATTTTAGATATGATTTTTAAAAAAATTAGTGTGTTCTTTTGTTGTTCTTGTTTTCATTTTGACCTTTTGGTAGCCTGCCTAAAAAAGACTTTAATATAAATTCTACACCAGCCTGAGAATCAGCATCCTTCATCTGTGTTGTGATTGATAATTCTACTGTGTGCATAGCAGGGGAGACTTCAGGACTCATTTGGAAATTGTATTTCTAGTTCTCCTGAGAGCAGCCAGTGTGACTCCCATCCTCTGTAACATCAGACTAAGATCTGTCCACTTTTCATGTGTTACCGTGAATTGAAAGATTTTTTTCTTTTTACTAAATGAACACTTATTTTTTCCATGTTTATTAAGTAAGAGCAGAGGGAGTAAGCCTAGAGGCAGGGCCAGGTGTACTCCTCGAAGGCCTGCTCCTACTGACTTAACTTTTGCCAGACTTAACCTCCTAAAGGTGCCACAGCCTTTAAAATAGCACCATAAGCCAAGGACCAAGTGCTCAAAACATGAGCCAGTGGGGACAGTACAGATTTAAGCCTTAGCACTTGCTCCTGGCTTCCAAAGGCTCATGTCCATCTCTAATGTGAAATGTGTTTAGTCCCCATAATTGTATCAGTCCCTTTGAGACTAATGTCTCTTAGCTGTGAACCCTGTATAATAAAAAAGGAAGTGAAATCTTTTCAGTGTGCAGTGGTTCAGAGTAAACACTCCCCTTCCTAAAGGGGGACTAGGAGGAGAGGAAGGAGAGATTGGACCAAAGACTGAAACCCAGCAGGCCAAACAAGTCTGATAGCACCATGTCTGGAAGCTGGAGCAGGTGCTGGCATTATCTGAGTTCCTTCTTGTGGCCCTGCCATTTGCAACACTCATGGGCTCTGTGCTGGGTAGTTTATGTCAGCTTATCACAAACTGAAGTCATCAGAGAGGAGGAAACCTCAATTAAGAAAATGCCTTTATAAGATAAGCTATATGCAAGCTTTTAGGCATTTTCTTAATTTGTGATTGATGGGGATGGGCCCAGCCCATTGTGCCATCCCTGGGCTGGTGGTCCTGGGTTCTATAAGAAAGGAGACTGAGCAAGCTGAGAAAACAAACCAGTAAGCAACACCCTTCCCTGGTCTCTGTATCAGCTCCTGCCTCCAGGTTCCTGCCCTGCTTGAGTTCCTGTCTTAGGGTTTCTATTGATGTGAAGAGACACTATGATCATGGCAACTCTTATAAAGAAATACGTAATTGGGGGGGGTTCACTCACAGTTTCAGAGGTCCAGTCCATTATCACATGACAGGGAGAATGGTGGCACACAGGCAGACGAGGTGCTGGAGCAGTAGCTGAGGGTCCTACATCTTGCAGGCAACGGGAAGTTAACTGAGACACTGGGCAGTATCCTCAGCCCTGAAGATGGCACCATTAGCTGGGGACCCAGTGTTCAAGCCATGACAGGCTCTGGTTTCTGAGCCGTTGTCAGCCCACCTCGTCACTGCAGAGCCTTCCTTACCGTCCTCCTTCACCAGGCCCATCCGTTGGCTTTTCTTCCTCTTGTTGCCTTTGTGCCTGGCTTTCCTTGGTGAAATGAGAGCCCTGTGAAACAAGAGTCACTCATCTCTGCCATTGCTGTGCCTGGGACGGTGCCGCTGTTGCTGAGTACAGGCAGCTCGGTCAGTGCCTTTGGACATATGTGCTAAACAGTTAGCGAGGCTTCACTGCCCACAGCGGTTCCGTGGGGATGTAGATTAGGTCACACAGTTTCTCTCCGTGTAGTGTGCGTGTGTGTGCGTGTGCACACATATATGTGGAGGCTAAGGTTGATGTCCAGAATTACCTATGATTGCTCTTCCATTTTAATCAATGAAGCAGTGTCTCTCAATCAAACCCGAGTGCCCTGATATGGCCACTCACTAGACAACTTCTCATGGGGATGCAGCCTCCACTTTCCAAGGGTAGATGCAGGCAGGCTATCATGCCCATTTTGACATGTATATGGGTTCTGGGAATACAAACTCCCATCTTAATGCTTTCAGAGTAAACATTTAATCACTGAAGCATCTTTCCACCCCACACCCACACATTTTAAAATCACTTGGGAATTTTCTGCATTTGTTTCATGGCCTGTTTGTTGTCATTATTTGTTTTGTTATGAGGTGGGTTCTTTCTCAGGCTGATCTCAGCTTGTGAGCCTTATACCTGCCCCAGCCATGAGGGCTGGTATATTAGGTGGGTGCCACTATGCCTGGCTAGTAGCCTCTTTTTATGATTTTCCTTTTACCCTTATATTGCCAAAAGTAAAATCATTCAAGGATAAAGAGAGAAGAAAAACAAATCTGGAATAGAAATCCAGCCTCAGTGTCCACAGAAGATTGGTTCCAGGATGCCCCACATCAGCCCCAGAACACTGAAGTCCTGTGTATCCGTGATAATAGTACGCTGTGTGGCTGTCTTAGTATTAACTGTCAACTTGACACAGCCTAGAAGCACATGAAAGAGTCTCAATTGAGGAGTTGTCTTTATTGGGCTGGACTCTGGGGCATGTCAATGAAGGATTGTCTTATTATTTGATGTAGGAGGGCCCAGCCAACCGTGCATGGCATTACCTGGGCCAGTGACCCTAGGCTGTGTAAGAAAGCTAACTGGTCATGAGCCAGAGAGTGAGCCAGCCCACAGTGTTTTGTGGCTTTCTGGCTTCAAGTTTCTGCTTGAGATCTGCCCCTAACTTCTCTCAGTGACGATGAATCCTGTCCTCTTGTAAGTTGCTTTTGGTCAGACTGTTTCATAACAGCAACAGTAGGAGCTAGATCAGTGCCTACACAGACATTCCCATATATATGAATTCCCATACACATACACACAGAGAGAGAAGGGAATCTATAGACCCCCTTACATAGTGCTACGTACATTGTTGAAGCTTCACTGGATAAGAACAAGTCTGAGCGTGCTCAGTGCTGATCCCTCTCCTTCATGGGAAAGTGTTCTACATCTGAAGCTGTCTGTCATGTTGACATGTGGTCCATATTGAAATACTTCAAAATTTTGCACATTACTTAGTACAGGGCTGTGTTTCTAAGCTCCTCACCTTGTAGGTAGTTGTGTATGGAGAAGTGATGTGAGCTCCAGCCAGACTGTGGGGTCTGCTCCTCGTGTCCATCTCCTCCTTCGTTGCCCCCCTGACCATGCAGACGGACAGTGTTCATTTGCTTGAGGAGATGATCCTTGCCTTAGTTACGGTTCTGTCTGTCCTGAGACATGGCAACCGAGGCAGCTTAGAGGAGAAAGGATTTATTGTGGGTTACAGTTTAGAGGCTGATTCGTGACTGCCATGGCACCCAGCTGTTTGTAACTTCAGTTCCAGGGGATCCAACACACGCTTTTACCTCCACGGCACTGCATGCATGTGGCATACATACATACAGGTAAGACACTCATATACATCCACATAAATCTTTTAAATGTTGTACAAGGAGAGTTTAAGTTAAAATCAGTCACATACATTTTCCTTAAAGACCTTCAGGTCTGATTAGAATCGAGATTCTCAATATTTCTTGATAACTATTTAAAGAACAAGTCTAATCGACTGTTGTTACTGACGTTACCTGAGTAGAGACCTGAGGCCCAAGATCGGGGCAGCTCGTGTTGAGGGCAGGGCCAGGCGTGTCCTAGGATCAGACCCAGCGGCCTGTGAGTGCCTTCGTTTCAGTGGCTTTCCATAAGCACACCCACAGCAAAGTGTGCCACACACCTGAGAAGCCACACTGTGAGAAATGTGGGTTCTCACTTGTTGCCCTTCTTTTTCCTTTGAACCAAGGAAATGGTATTTGATTAACAAATTTTAATTTTCTTAGGTTGGAACTTCCATTATTTTAGGTGTTTTAGGCTTACATGAAAACAGCAGCTGCCTATTACCAGGTGTGATGGCTTGGCACAGACCCTCCTCTGAGCCTGTGTATACAGAGCGCTGCCTCAAGTGTTGTGTGTGAATAAATATTACCACAAATACATTTTTATTTTTAGAACGAATTAATTTTTGATGCCCTTCTTAAATCCTTTTTTTTGACCTGAAAAGTTTTTTTTAAAAAAAAAAATCACTTTTTTTCTAATTAAAAGGCTTGTATTTTATTTAAAAACAAGAGGTAGGAAGTTGTTTGCTGTTGTGAGTCCTCAGGTGTCAGTTCTTGCAGCTTCACATGGGCAGGGTCCTGCCAGGACAGCAGTTTGTCCAAAGCTGGGCAATCCTGGGATACTAATGACAAATTTACTCCCTCTTCTTTTTTAAAAAAAAGTTTGTTTTACTTTTTGAATAATGTATGTTGGGTGTGCACTTTAGTGCAGTGTCCTCGGAGGCCCTGGGGCTGGAGTTACAGAAGGCTGTCAGCCCCATGTCTTACCCTCTGTGGAGTAGCTCTTACTGTTTGCAGACTAAGAACTTAAACCTAGGACCCAGCTCCACCATGTAATGTGGTACAGACCCAGTGTGGGCTCTGCTTGGCTTGCGTGACAGCCGTATTTCTTGTCTCTGAGCTTCACATTTCTCATCTGTGCCGCTCAGGGGCTGTGTGACCCAGTTACCACCTCAGGATGAGGAGAAAACAACGGAGATGATGCTGACCTCAGGCAGACCCTTCCAGCCTCACAGCGTTAATGTGTTTAGTGCTGGGGGTGCTGTAGCCATTGGGGAAAGCAGACTGTGTCCCCGACTCAGAAGCCTGGGCACTGATGGCCTAGCTCTCCTGTCAGTCAGACTGACCCCTCTGCTCTGTTGAGCTTTTGCAGTCTGTTTTATATATTTTTAAGGACAAAGTACTTGTTAGCCTCCCTTTCCTCATCCTGATGTTCCTGGTTTTCTAGATACTCCAGTATTTAAATGCTGTCTTTCGTTTGTAGACATATGGAGCCTGGGTGTGATCCTTTTCATGCTGGTGTGTGGGCAGCCGCCCTTCCAAGAGGCCAACGACAGCGAGACACTGACCATGATCATGGACTGCAAGTACACTGTGCCGCCCCGTGTGTCTGCAGGGTGCAGGGAGTAAGTAAAGCATGGGCACGTAGCATGGCTCCAACGCCTGACACGCCTTCAGCATGTCAGTGCAGTGATCTGAGTTCATTTAATTTATGAGATTACTGTTTCTGCTGTTATTGTTTGGGGCCACGCAGTAATATTTGATAAGAAATCAAACAGAAGAGTGCCAAACAGTCTTGCTTATTTCTTACACATATTTTCAAGAAATCCATTTTGCCTCTTCAGCCTCTAGAAGTGGTGGTTAAGACCTTTCCTGGCAGGTGCCTTTCTCTTTGTGGCAAAGCCAGACCATTTGGAACTGTTTGCGTTTCCAGAAGAGGGTTGGGCTGTCCTTGTCCTTGGCAGGAGCATGGCATTGCAGAGCTCCTCCTGGCTGTCTCGTGGCAGCATGTCTTAAGAACGTGTGTCTTGTATTCTCACATCCTCCCACAGCTGAGTGGAGCCTGTGCTCTGGTGTGCGCCACTGTGGGAGGCCCGCACTGACTCGCTCTGGGGGTCAGGATTGCAGTGAGAGGTGCAGTTGTGGAAAAGGGATGTGTTTTAAATAAATAAATGAGATTGTGGGTATCAGATAAATTTTTTCCTGTCGGCTGTAAGAAAACGATGGCAGATGGGGCGGGGGGTCTCTTCCAGGTGGAGTCCAGCTTGGGCATCCAACCCTGTGGACTCAAGTCCTGGCTTTCCTGCTGACTTCTGTGAGCGTGGCACAGTGTACTCAACAGGTTACTGTGGGAATGTCAGGAAATGATAGTGTAGAGCGTGCAGTTTAGACTGGAGCATGGGGAGGCTCTGTGTGAGGAGGTGGAGGTGATTGTGGGCTGTGTGTCGGTCGTGGTGCTTGGGCACACAGGAGGCTGGTGGTGATGGTAGATTGTAGCACATGGGAGGCTGTGTGTGTGTGTGTGTGTGTGTGTGTGTGTTGGTGGTGATATTTGGTAGGAGGTATATTGATGTCTCTGGTGATTTTAGGTTGGAGCACACGGGAAGCTGTGTGTGTTGTGGTGGTATTGACTTTTGGCTGTCAAAAATGGGGGGCTATATGTGTGGGTGATTTTGTACTATAGGACAAGGGAAGCTCTCTCTGTGTGTGTGTGTGTAGTGGTGGTGGTTTTAGGTTCTTGATCTTACTATTCCCCCTAGGAAGCAGGTGTACACCAAGTGCAGGTTAAAAACAAAAACAAATCTCATTTTACATCATTTGAAAGCCTGCAGGTTATAGAATCAACATGGATGCTTTTTTTCCCCAAGATCTAAGATGTTGCCTCCATGTCTCCCTCCTAGGAGGATTATTTTTTAATAATTATAAGAGTGTTCAGGGGGCTGGAGAGATGGCTCAGAGGTTAAGAGCATTGCCTGCTCTTCCAAAGGTCCTAAGTTCAATTCCCAGCAACCACATGGTGGCTCACAACCATCTGTAATGAGGTCTGGTGCCCTCTTCTGGCCTTCAGGCATACACACAGACAGAATACTATATACATAATAAATAAATAATAAATATTTTTTTTTAAAAAAAAGTGGTCAGATAAGAAACAAAACAACATCGGGTGGTGGTGGAAGCGGCACACGCCTTGAGGCCGGTGGATTTCTGTGAGTTCGAGGCCAATCTAGTTCCAGGACAGCCAAGGCTACACAGAGAGATCCTGTCCAAAACAAAACAACAACCAACTTTTTCTGGTGTGTTTTGCTAAGTGGTGTACTTTAAGGAACCTGACCGCTTCGCCTAACTTTTCAGTGTGTTGGTCTTGCGTGTCCGTGATGCCTTTGCTGACTGGGTGCTACAACTGCGTGCGTGGTCGTCAGACTGAAGCCTGTTGCTGCTCTGTCTCTTCCTGAAGACTGGCTTCTCACGCATTCTGCCTGTCCTCACGTTGGTGTTATTTCTTCTACTTGACCCAGGAGCTGATTCTGTTGTTCAGCTCAGTCTCCTCGCTTTCGTTGTCTTATTTGATGCCTGCCTTGTTCACAGGTGGTTTTACTTCTAGTTAGTGTTGCTTTTGATGTCTAAGTGACTGTATAGTCAAAGAATACAGTCTGGGTGTTCCATGTTTTCACATTTTTGAGGCCTGTTTATGTGTATCATGAAGATAATTGTTACAGTCTTGTTTTTGATAGAGTTGTATTTTCAACTGGGGTCAGAGGTCTCTATACATCTTTAAGGTCAAGCTCAGTAATTATATTTTTAAATGTTTGCATCCAGAATTTTCTTCACCTACTGAGATAATCTCCGACCATGATGATAGCTTTTTTTTTAATTCCTTAAGATTTATTAATTTTTGCTTTGAGAGTTCTGAGGTAAAGTTATTAGCTGCAGGTAAGTTGAAAACTATCATCTTCCTGATGCGTTGAATCTGCCCTTTGTATCAGTTTTTGTCAGAGTTATGCTTCTTGTCCAGGTCTGTGTCATATTTCTGGGGCATCTGCACCTGTCTTCTTTGGGTCAGCGTCTGTGTGTGACAGTTTTCCTCACCTTTTTGAACAGTCTGGACCTAGGGCCACAGTTTGTCTTTTCAGCTGTGCGCTGTTCCCCTTGCACTTGGAGTCAGTGGGGGATGTAGGTGTGGGCCATCTCTGTACACTTCTCTTGTGGTCAGTGGGGGATGTAGGTGTGGGCTATCTCTGTCACTTCTCTTGTGGTCAGTGGGGGATGTAGGTGTGGGCTATCTCTGTCACTTCTTCTCTGACTTACCTTCTGCCCTGGAGGGTGGTGGAGACTTTCCTTCTGTCATTTATCTCATGTGTCAACTAGCTGGGAAGTTATAGGCTATTATTTTAGTTTTCAAAAATCCACAGCTAATACTTCTATTGTCTTCTAAAACATTTTAAAATCCTAATGTTTTAACTAATACTTTAGTAGTGTTTTCTAATTCTAGAAATTAAACATTTTATGTAGTCAGAGATCTTCTGACTACATTTCAGGTAAACTTTGCTAACTCCTTTCTCGGCTGGAATTACATCTTCCACCAAGACTGTGCTCTTCACATTTCCTTCTGCTGTGGTCAGTGCTTCCTTAGGAGGTCTTCAGGCTGTGTGCCCATGAAGGGGTCACCCCGTGAGGCAGCCCTGGTCCCGTTCTTCCTTCTCTGCTCCTCAGCCTCTGCTGTCCACCTGTCTGCTTTGCTTGGAGCTTCCGTGTTGTTTAGACTGTGTTAGGCTTCCTGGCTTATGATTTACATTTTTTCATGAATTTGGAAAATTCTCAGCTACTACCTTCCCAAACAGGCTCTCTTCCTCTTTTTTCATGTCCTCTTGGAACTCTGATTTATACCTGATAGCTCTTCCCACGCGGTCTTGTCTTTCATTCTTGGTATTTCTCTCGGCCTGCAAACAAAGTGTCTCCTTGACTTTGTATTTCATTCCATGAGTTCTCTTACAGTTTCTAAATGTGTCCATTGTTTGCTTCTTTCAATTACAGGGGTTATTCTTCAGTTTTTGAAGCCCCTTTTTATTTTTTTTCTCAAGATTGTCTAGTATATTTTTGCCTGTTCTTGTTTTCTGGTCATATTTTCGAGTTTTGTTTATATGTGAAGCACATTTGACAGTGAAAGTCTGTGCTGCATGTCTGGCGTTCACAGGGTCTGCACTGGTTTGCTGTTGAGGTCTTGCTGATGGCTCCTTATTTCCTTTGTGGGTTTGATCTACACTAGTTTTTGAAACACTGTTTAGAAATTCTTTTAAGCTCCATTCTACAGAAAAGAGTTATTTTTCCAGAGTCAGCACTGGGCTCACAGGCTCCTTTCTCACCCTCTTCTGGCTAGTGGATTTCTTTCTCGTCACTGACATGGAGTCTTCTTTCTTTCCTAGAGCTTTCTGTGACCAACTGTCACCTGCCCATTGCATTCAGTAACATGAACCCTATGTAGCCTTCCAAACAAAGCAGGAGCAGATGGAGCTACCAGCTCTTGTCCCCATGGCTCCTGCTTTCACTGTTTGTCATCAAATATTCCTTGTTAGTTTTTTGTCAATACATTCCTAAAAAGTTCTCACATGGCATTATCTTCATCAGGAGAGTCACGTACTCCTGTGGCACAGCTGGGCAGTGCTGCCTGCTGTGCACAGGCCAGTGTGTAGTGGGGCAGAGGCTGACATCTCCAGTTATCTGACCATAGGAGCTGGTCCTCACCAGGACTCCAGGAGGCTGAGGTGGTTTTGCTTTACAAATACTGTGGCACCAGATGCTCATTTGTCAGTGAACCCATAAATGGTTGTGACTATGTGAGAAACAGTGCTTGTTGGTGACATCCATCATTACTAGTCCTTGCACACAGTTTGCTTCAGTAACGGGCTTCCTTCCTTCGCAGCCTGATCACACGGATGCTGCAGAGAGACCCGAAAAGGAGAGCCTCTCTGGAAGAGATTGAGAGCCACCCTTGGCTCCAGGGAGTGGACCCCTCACCAGCTACCAAGTACAACATCCCCCTCGTGTCCTACAAGAACCTCTCAGAAGAGGAGCACAACAGCATCATCCAGCGCATGGTGCTCGGGGACATCGCAGACCGAGACGCCATTGTAGAGTACGTCTGGGCTTCCTGACACTGACAGGCTGCTTGGTTTTCTCATCACTGTGACTGAGTGCTGACAAAAGGCATTTCAGGGAGGAAGGAGTTAATTCTGGGCTTTAGTGTGGGGATGTGGTTCTCTCTGGTGGGGAAGGGCATGGTGGTAGGATCAGGAGCTGGACGAGTCACACTGCGTCTGCCATCAGGAAGCACACAGTGAACAGGAGACACACACAGACAGACTTCCCAGTAGGCAGCCGTTGTCCTCCAGGATTCACACGTGAGCTAACATGTTGTCTTTCATTCTAGAGGACAGGTAGCCCGTTGCAGGCAGTGTCAGTGGGTAGGCACCTGTGGAGTGGGATGGATAGGATGGTAGGGTCTCAGGATTCGGCGTCTGTAGAAGCGTCCCCATCATTCCTGGGTCCTGGCATGACAACAGGCTCCAGCAGGATCGTTTAGTCATGTGATCCCTCTGGCTGCACTGTGCGTACCAGGACGGTTGTTGTTTGCTCCCTGGGCCTCTGCAGCGTCCTGGAACCTGCACATTACATATTTGCTCATGAACTCAGAAGAGTTTTTAGTGACTTTAGTGCCGCTGAGGAGAGTGCAGCGTGACGGTGCTCCGCTCCGCTCCAGCACGGGTCAGGACCGTCTGTCTGGAAACAGTGGAGCACTCCCACAGATGAAGAGTGCAGTTAGTGTGTTAATGAAACAGATGCCCCAGCTCAGGGAAGCAAGAAAGAGGCCACCATGGGATGGCCACTTGGGTCTGGCTGTGGATCGCAGTTCCCTGACCTGGGAAAGAGGTGGGCACAGGCTTGACATGGAGGCCTTGTGTGTTGTCTGTTAGCAGACATGTCTGGTGGGAACTCTGGTCTCTGGGAAAGAACATATCTGTAGAAAGGACACACCCCTTTAGAGTAGTAGTTTTAGCATAGTAAAAATAAAGATTTGAAGAAATAAAGCCAGACTTTTAATCTTGGTGTTAGTTTCCTGCAGGATCTCAGTTGCTTCTGAGTGTCCCCTGGTTGGTGTCCACCACCCCCACAACCTGAGCAAGTGCAGGACACCTGCTGGCTCTTCAGACACTGTCAGGATGTGTAGGAATGTCGCCGCGTGTGCTGTAGTGTCAGACCTGCAGACTCAGTGCAGACTCTGTTGCAAACCCATGGTGACCGCAGCTTGCCAAGCACATGGCTCCCAGCTACTCACACTTCTTGTTGACTGCTCATGCTCGGAGAATCTGCTTATTCTGAGAGCAGCTCCTGAGTTTAAAGGCCTAAGTGTCTTCGTAAAGGATACCCCCTGAACACAGACAGCTGCTTTCTCAGGAACCATTTGTGAGAAATCACCCCTCCCTGAGTTTGACCCCAGGATGTCCTGCCTCACCAGCTGCCCTGTATGTTTCAGAGTGATCTTGAACCCTGTTTCTTACACATGCTGTAGTTTCCCAAAGCCAGAGGCGTTCAGAAACCAGAGCTGTGTGTTCCTAAGCCTTGTGAGGTTTTCCCATGACGGCCAGCTGCAGGAGGTGGGCAGGGCCATGTGTTTTCTTGTCATGTCTCCAGCACCTGGCCACCGTGCTGCCTGGCCTGATGTGGTGACCTGGGAGCTTGTTGTTTGAATGGATGAACAAGCACATTGATTTCACTAAAGCAGAGGATGAGAGTGGCACCCTCTGGATTGCACTGATTGCTGTCCGGTGTACGTGCAAAAGTAAAAACCACTTCCCACCATTCTGATTGACCCTGGCTCACAGACTATCTGGGTAGCATGGGTCTTGTCTTTAGTCCATTCTTCTCATGAAAGAAATCAGCTCCACATTACCAGCCATGTTTCCAGAAAATACACACACTCTTAGAAGCTTGTTGTCTCTTCTTATGTCTGGATGCGGATAGCAGTCCAGCTACACCGCAGTCTGCTCTTTGCTCACTGATGCGCACATTTTTGTTCAGTTGCTTCTTTTTTTTTTTTTTTTTTTTTTTTTTCGAGACAGGGTTTCTCTGTGGCTTTGGAGCCTGTCCTGGAACTAGCTCTTGTAGACCAGGCTGGTCTCGAACTCACAGAGATCCGCCTGCCTCTGCCTCCCGAGTGCTGGGATTAAAGGCGTGCGCCACCACCGCCCGGCTCAGTTGCTTCTTTTTGATGTCAGTAATAACCTAAGAAACTACATGGTTTAGTTCTCTCTAATTTGTATTTTTGTCTCATTTTAAAAGCTTCCCAGATACTGGATTTCATTAGGTTATACTAATCTTGTAAAAACTTAGCTGCTTAGCTTCTGATCATCTTGATTTCTTTCTCCAGAGCCCTGGAAACCAACAGATACAACCACATCACAGCCACCTACTTCTTACTCGCTGAAAGGATCCTGAGAGAAAAGCAAGAGAAGGAAATACAGAGCAGGTCTGCAAGCCCCAGCAACATCAAGGCCCAGTTTAGGTGAGAAAATACCTTCATTGATATTAGTAAGCTAATGTTTTGAAATAGGGAGCTGTCTGTTGATGCTTCATAATTCTGCAGGGAGGAGGTTCCTCACCCTCATGGCCATGACAGTTTCCTCCACAGAGGTGAGATCACGTTCCTCTGCTGTGTGCTGGCGGTGCCTCACCTCTTGGGTCCCTAGAGACCGCCTCCCAAGAGCAGTGCGAATTCCCTTAGTTACCTGGAAGACTTTTAAATGGGGCATTTGGGGTGTCAGAGATTAGAGAGCTACATCAGTCAGCTGCTTTATTAGCTATTGGAATCTCAGGAACACATCTCTCTGATTTGGTCGAGTACCACTGTTGACCTCCTGAGGCGAGGAGGGTGGACTCCTGTTGGGGCCACTGACCAGAGCCTTCCCTGAAGTTGACCCTCGGGCTTGGTTGGTGAAGCCTGCCCTGCGGGTTAGCAGTCCTGGGGCTTCACCATCAGCACCCCCTCCGGGCACCCCCGGCAATCTCCGCTCCACCTGCAGTGCTCTCTAGCGGCTTTCCTTCTCTCCCATTAACATGGGCTCTCCCGGCTGTCACTGCTTGGACAGGTGAGTCCTGTGTCACCTGCTCAGGAGAGGTGAGCTGCCAAACTGTGATTTTTCACACGGTGTTTGCCAAGGCTACCCCTGAGTGTGGCTACTCAGTAGGTTTTGCTTTAAGCTGATGGAGAAGAGCTGAGCCTGCATTCTGCCGTGCTGCTCCTCCTTCTCCATGGCCCGACTGCAGGGCCTGTGCCTTAACTCCTACTGCGGGCCTCGCTCAGGGCTCTCTGGCTGGTTTTCTCACTTGGTGGCCTCTCTGAAAACCTGCCTGTTACGCGCCTCCAACAGTGGTCGAGGCAAGAAGTAGTTTTTCCCCCATACAGTTGCTGAGGGGGGAATATGTCTGCGCTAAGGTATTTTACAACTGCAGTTTTAATTGGTATGAAATGCAAATGTCATCATGAAAATAGCTTATTGTGAATGCTCTTGAGATCATTACACCCTCTGGCTTCACCCCACTCCCTCAGCAGAGAGCACGGTCAGGAACTCAGGCCATTTAGAGCCTCCCACATGGGACCTCCAGATTGAAAGACAGTGTTTAACAGTTTTGCTCTCTAGTACCCTGTGTGGGGATTTATACTAGGTGAATCTCATCTGCACTGTGTGTGCGTGCGTGTGTACATATGTAGATGGTACGTGTGATGAACATGTGTGCATATGAGTCTGTCCATGTGTTTATTTGTGAGAGTATACTGGATATTTGTATGTAGGTGTACATGTGTACATTTGTAGATGATAGCATATGCATGTGTGTATGTATATATTAGCTTGTCTGAAGGTGTATGTGTGTGTGATCGTGTGTGCAGCTGTACATATATATGTGTGTGTCTGGGTGTATGTGAGCGTGTATGTAGGTGTGCATGTGTAGAAGTGTGTGGTGTTGAGGTTTAGGGAGAACTTGTGCTGCCCCAATATTTGTGTGCCCCATGTTCTTTTCTGGCAGCTGTGGTGTGATGAAGTTGCCACATGTCCCTCTGGTATCCTTGCTGATGGACCTGAAATGCTTTTTACATCTGTGGATTTCATCCTAGCTCTGTGTGTGTTAGGATCTGTGTGCTATGGCTGTGTGTGGAGGTTTAAGGATACCTTGGGTTTTGGTCCTCATCTTCCATCTTGTCTGAAACAGGGTCTTTGCCATGTGTGCAGGGATTGCTGGCCGATGATTCTGGAACTAATCCAGTCTCTATCCACCACCTTGTGATGGTGCTGGGATTACAAGGGTCCTCGGCCCGTCACATCTAACGTTCCGTGGGTGGCAGCCAGCACTCTACCCACCAAGCTGTCTGTCTCCCAGGCCAGGCCAGCGACTACATGACGATTGTCTCCTCTGTCACACAGGCAGTCGTGGCCGACCAAAATCGATGTGCCCCAAGACCTTGAGGATGACCTCACTGCCACGCCTTTGTCACATGCCACGGTCCCACAGTCTCCTGCTCGGGCTGCTGACAATGTTCTTAATGGCCACAGGAGCAAAGGCCTGTGTGACTCGGCCAAGAAAGACGAGCTCCCGGAGCTGGCTGGGCCAGCACTGCCCACTGTGCCACCCGCGAGCCTGACGCCTGCTGCCAGTGGGCGGAAGTGTCTGTTCAGGGTGGAAGAAGATGAGGAGGAGGAGGAGGAAGACAAGAAGCCTGTGTCTCTGTCCACGCAGGTGGTGCTGCGCAGGAAGCCGTCAGTCACGAACCGCCTGACATCTCGCAAGAGTGCGCCGGTGCTCAACCAGATCTTCGAAGAGGGCGAGTCCGACGATGAGTTCGACATGGACGAGAACCTGCCGCCCAAGCTGAGCCGGCTGAAGATGAACATCGCTTCCCCGGGCACGGTGCACAAGCGCTACCACCGCAGGAAAAGCCAGGGCCGCGGCTCGAGCTGCAGCAGCTCTGAGACCAGCGATGATGACTCTGAGAGCCGCAGGCGGCTGGACAAGGACAGCGGCTTTGCTTACTCATGGCACCGGCGTGACAGCAGCGAGGGGCCGCCGGGCAGTGAGGGTGATGGGAGCGGCCAGAGCAAGCCTAGCAGTGGTGGCGGGGTGGACAAGACCAGCCCGGGAGATCAGGGCACGGGCAGTGGCGGCCAGGGTGGCTCAGGCGGGACTCCATCAGGTGCAGCAGGCTCCTCGCAACGCTGTGCAGGCCCCGACTCCTCCTCATCCTCCCCAGCCTCGGCCTCCGCTGCTCCACGCGGTGCGGAGCTTGTGCAGAGCCTCAAACTTGTTAGTCTGTGCCTAGGCTCCCAGCTGCACAGCGCCAAGTACATTCTGGACCCGCAGAAGGCCTTGTTTTCCAGCGTGAAGGTGCAGGAGAAGTCCACGTGGAAGATGTGCATCAGCACCCCAGGCCCTGGCCCCGCTGCTGACCTGGACCCCATGAGGACCAAGAAGCTGCGGAACAACGTGCTCCAGCTACCTCTGTGCGAAAAGACTATCTCCGTGAACATCCAGCGCAGCCGCAAGGAGGGGCTGCTCTGCGCCTCCAGCCCCGCCAGTTGCTGCCACGTCATCTGACCTGTAAAGCGCGCTCCGCTCACTTCATTTGTTCTGACGTGACAATGCATGGTCCTTGTGCATGCTGCTACACGCTACTTTTCTTTTCCAGCCGAAAAGTCTACTGTGTGATTTTACATTCATGATTTCAGTGTGGATGACCAGGATGAAATTGTCTATCTGGAACCCAACGTAAATGGAGCGCTTAGAAATTCATGTTCTGCACTTAACCTGGAGGGAAAATGCTTTCGTTTCCTTGTGAAAAGCCCAAATTCCTGTCCTGACCTCCGGTGATAGGGAAACTCCATGCTCTGAGGCACCCTGGTGCCTGAGACAGAACCAAAGCAATAACGTGGTGATGCCCACGGGCCTGGGCGGAGCAACAGCCGCTGCCAGCCCCCCAGGGCCTGTGCACCAAGAACCGAGCCACGGTTTGAGCGCCCACACCTGTTTGTCTTAAGCGATAGTGTGAAAACAGTTGGGGCTCTTACGTTTTCATTGACAAAGATGTTCTTGTTTGTAGTAGGTGAGATCAGCTACTTAGCTTTGTGAGGCAGCTTCCCCTGTAGAATTACAAGGAGACAATCTTTTGTGAGGTGATGAGGTGAACTCTCGTCTTAACTCTTAGAGTACTCTTAGAGTGTATGTCTGTCTGTCTGACAGATCAAAGAGAGGCTCTGTAAGTCCCCCCCGCAGGACATAGCGGGGTTTCCTTCAAACCTGTGTGGAGAGGAGATGCTGGAGTTCCCACTGCAGTGGTCACAGCACACACAGATGGCAGCAGAGTCAACACCGACAGTAAAACAGCTTCCTGGGATTGGTTTTTCAGGAGCTTGGTGGTTAGGTGGCCTCTGGTTTCTCCAATCCATGGCAGCATCTGGCTCAGCTGCAAAGAGCAGCTGATGAGAACTCCTCAGGAAAGGGTAGTGCTCCAAGCTGCCTTCCTGCCACACTGACCAGAGTTCTGGTCCCGACTGATAATCAGCTCCCCAGGCATCTTCTCTGAGGCACATCTTCCCTAATCCTGGGAAGCCCAGATGCTGGTTTGGTTTTGTTTTTTACACTGTGCCCTAGGGTTATGAAAGCAGTACATAAGTGACCTGTGGGATGGGTGTCACTGGGCCCAGGGTCCTTCCCACACTCTGCCGCTTTCTTTCCTGACTGTGTAATTCAGAGCGGGTAGGGCACAGGCCAGTCACTTGTCAGTGCTCAGACTCAGTCCTTTAGGGTTGATATATATTACTCCGAACTTCACAGTATAACCTGACTATGCTAAGTAAAAATGATACTTAAGATACTTCCTAGACCTAGGCTAACTGCTTGTGCTTTAAGCTACAGTCCCTTCAGCGTGACATTTGTATAGTTGAAAGTGATGAAGGTGGATGTGTGGGTGAAGCCATAGAACATATTCGCTTGAAATTCTTAAGCAGGGATCTTCAAAGGGCCAGAAACCAGTGTGGTTCACAGAGACCGTGAGAGCCGTGTCTGTGTGAGCGAGGAGAGACGTTTATAGGGGCATCGCAATAAACTCTGTCGCAGCTGTTTTCCAAGTAATGTACATACTCCTCTGTGGCCACGTCCAGCCTCGGAGTGGCACCTCTGAACTCAGCCGTCTGCGTTTGGTCTCCAGTGGTTTTATATTCAGGTGTATATACGGTGCTCACTCTAGATCAGCAGTGTTGGCCATTTATGCTGCAGAGCTGTATCATAGCCTTATTAGTTGTGTGTGGTTGGTGACCCTCTGGGCACATAAATGTCTGTTGAGTGGTGTCTTACCCATTCGTTGACAAGCGGATGTCTGTGCATGTGTCTATGTCCTGGGATGTTGTCACAGGGCGGGAGCAGAACACCATCACACCAATAGTGGACCAAACTACTTCTTGCTCTAACCAGTGACTTGTCCCCTAACCTGTCTTCAGAAGTCACCTAGAGTTACAGTAGTGTATAAATTAAATATTGTGGGAAAAGTTAGTCTTGTATTTTTCTGTGTATATATATATATATATATATATAATTATGTACTTCTGGAATTCTATCTGTATTTAAAGATGTGACAATCTTGACACCAATTTTAATAGTCATGAAACTGAACAAAGATGTTCTACCAAGTCAGAGTTGGTGTGCACTGAGAACACAAACTCATTGGCTGATTGGTCATTGCCTCTAGTTCTGACCAGTCTTTCTTGTGTGAACATGACAGGTGTGTGACAGACGGGAAGTGATCAATAATAAAGTGACATACGGTGTTCAGCAGTAGACGCCGAGTCTGTGGTTTTCTCATGAGTGTCGCTCTGTCCGTGCCAGTCCAGCACAAGGAGGCGGAGTTTGCTTCCCATCGCTGGGGGGGGGGCGGAGAGGTGTGCAGAAACCACGGTCCTGACGGCAGCCTTTCCTTTAACACTGCCTGGACAGAAGGAAGAACAGAGCTGTGACTACTTCACCTGCTTTCCCTCACCTGGCTCGTCCCTAGCTTCGCAAACCACAAGACCCTGCAGTCTTCGTGGTTCCAGGTCTGCCCTTTCCCCGGAGCCATAGAGCCTTTGCCTCAGTCAGTCAGCCTTTGTGTTCTGCAGCCCTCCTCTCTCACTGGTGACTTTGTTGGGTCACTGTCACCTCCACTTGCAGAACCCAGGGGACAGATCTAGTGGCTTAAGGGACTCCTGTCATGGTGCCCTGTTTGACTCTCAGTTCAGTGGGTCTTCGCACATTCGGTGGTTTGTGTCATTTCTATAATCCATTCTTACACATCCAAAAAGGTCTTTTGTCAGTATCTTTTTCCTTAGCCTTCCCGCTGGCCTAGGCTGTCACTGCCCAGGGTCCAGCTTCATCCCTGTGAGAATGGTGGCTGGGCTCTTCAAGCTGGAAAAGCCCCATTTTCTAGCTAGACCTTTGCTCCTCCCTGCCTCAACATTCACCTTTACCAACTCATGCGGGCTCCAGACCACACGCACCCAGTCTTCCAGACACACCCACTTCTTTGCCAGGGACATATTTTAGTCTCCTCTTTGACTGAACACATAGATACATCCAGAGAGAATCACAGTCTCCAAGCCCCAGACTTGCCCTTGAAATGTCTCCTGCCCATCAGATGGCAGTCGCAGAAGTTCTGTGAACCAGGATTCTTGATAGCAGCCTGAATCAGTGACCTGTCTCACCCAGTAACAAAATACCTGGCTGGCAGCCTGAGGAAGGCAGGCTTTATTTTGGTTCAGGGCTAAAGTCCACCATGGCAGGAAAGGCATGGAGGCAGGAGCTCGAGGTGACTAACTGGTCATGCACGTCCACAACCAGGGAGCAGAGTTGAATGCTGTGCTCAGCTCCCCTTTTATTTGTCCACAGTTGGGGAGATGGGGTTGCCTCAGCAAGCCCATAATTCTTCACACACCTCCCCAAAGGCTAAGTATAGACAGTCCTCTCAGGTATGGACAGGACTGTCTCCTAGGTGACTCTGGATGCTGTCACTCTGACATGACAGGTCTACCCCCTGCCAGTTTGATCTCCAAACAGCAATTTGAAGCTATAGCCTCTTAGCCCTTTCCATAGGTGCATGGTTATCTCAATGCAGAATAATTAGTCCAACTTCAGGAGTCCCCTAGTCTTTAACAGTTCCAACATTATTCAAAAGTCCAGAGCTGTCTTATCTGAGGCTCAAAGTATCTTAGCTGTGAGTGCCTATAAACCAGCTACGTGTTTCCGACATACAGTGGTTCCCAGTGAACGTCCCCATACCTGAAGAGAAGCCCGGGGACTGGTCGTGGGCCCTCCAGCTCCATGCCTGGCAGTGGGGCTTGTGATGGAATCTCTGGGCTCCACAGGGCCTCCTGCTCTGCCCCTGCTGCACAGACAGCCTCTCTCAGGCTCCATCTCATTCCTCCACTTTTCCTCAGCAGCAGTCTTGTGCTTCTGAACTAACATCCTTGGGTCTCACTGCAAATTGGGTTTCATCTTCACAGCTTCACGTAGTAGCCTTTCAGGGCCATTGACTGCCACAGACTGCCTGGCCTTGGTGTGGACAATGCTGTCAGGTTCTGCTGCCAGCTAGGTACGCAGCTTGGGCCCCTGGACCCGAGCAGGGAACCCCTCCTCCGGAGGCATCCTGAGCTTACACACTCCTTTCACGAGGACACTTTCCAGGGGTTGGGGCTCTCTCCAGGGCTCCTTACCTGGAGCACGAGTTTCTCCGTGGGACTCAACAACTACAGCACTGTTTGTTGCTCTGCACGCTTTGTCTGAGGCTTTCAAATTTGCCTGAATTTTCCCCCCATCAAACAATCTTTAAAATCTTTTTGCCTAGTTTGTACTGGTTTTTCACTCTGGGTATGTATTAACGGTGATAAGCAGCCATGCCATAGCCTGAATGCTCTACGTTCTTTGACTTTCCCCCATCAAACATATCAGTCCGTATCCTTAGCTGCACTGCAGATCTTGGGAGATGAACAGAATGAATGCTTTGCTAAAATATAATTTGAACTGTCTCCAGCCCTGCTCCTAAGAGTCCTTGTCCCTCTGGGACCTCATGAAGGGGCCTCCACATGCCCTCAGTATGCATGTCTTCCGGGTTCCTTCCAGAATAGCCCACTGATCTCTGCTTACGGGATTTGAGAGATTTCCTGGCCCAAAGTTCCAGACTCGCATTCCTCTCACAGAGCAGTCCCAGAATCCTAAGCGGCACACTGAAAGGTGGACCGTAGCAGTGAGCCCACTTCTCAGCCCTGGTTTTCTGTAGTCGCCTGAGTCTGATAAAGATGGTTTTAGATGAAGGCTTATTTCAGCTCACTGTCCTGGCAGTGATGTCTCTGACCTCAGGAGCTTAAAGCAGTTACAGTGGATGTCCCACCTCACCCTAACCTAGAGGACCCCTCACACGAGGTGGGAAGACCCCCTTGACAGCTGAGCACTGGCATTCATTGTTCTCTAGGCTCCTCCGGATCCTAGACTGTGTTAATAATCAGTTACATCACACGCCTCTCTGTCATCCTGCATCCCATGAACGTGATCAATTAGCATAACACACCTCTATCATCCCGCATTCCATGAGCGTGTGTGTGATGCTCTCACTTTGTGGTCACTCTGGTCTGTGACTCCACCATCACTCCCTGAGAGTTCCTTCAGGTTTCTCTATTTCTGTTGTCTTTTCTCTACTCAGAAATGTGAGATCCTTTTAAACTGAAGCACAAGGATGGAGGGATTGCTCTATGGTTAGAAGCACTGGCTGCTCTTGCAGATGACTGGGTTCCTAGCACCCAGTACACGGTGGTTCTCAACCATCAGTGACTCCAATTCTAGAGGATCCAACACCCCCTTCTGGCCTCCTTGGATAAGACACCCACATGGTGTGCAGATACACATGTAGGCAAATACTTCGTACACATAAAAATAAATCTTTAAACTGTGATGTTTTATGAAGTGCTTAATTTCCAAGTAGGGATTTCCCATGTCAGGCCCTGCTGAATTTTCTATCTGGATTCTGTCTTTTCATCAGAATGCAATCACTTCAGTCTTTGGAAATGTACAAGATTTGTTTTTGGGCACAGTGCACAGCCTGTTTTTGGTAAATGTTCTGTGAGCACCACTGGGTGCCCTGCACCTCAGTCGGTTCTTTGCCCCATCCTTCCCTGTCCTCTATCAGCTCACCTGTTCCACGTTGCTCCCTTACCTGAGGACAGATTGTCGGGTCCCCTTCTCCTCAGATCACCCTTGGGTGGAACATGAAGGCATAGAGTCCCCACGGCCCATGCCATCTGGTCACTGCATCAGGCATGCACCTTCAGAGGCTGCAGGGTTTGTAAACTCCAGACCTGCCTGGCCTTCACCCTGTGACCTTTAGCCTTTTCCCTGATACTTGTTTCCTGCTGGAAGGAGGCAGGCAGGAGCTGCAGGGCTTAGGGTTGGGGACACCATGCTAGATGCTGGGAAGGAGATCTGTGAGGTGGGGGGTATGGGCAATGGGCACCATCCTGGTAGCTGGCAAAGGGCGGGTCTCTCAAGTTCTGTGTACCTGCTTCCTTGCCCATCGAATGGAGCCAGTGTAAAGGAAGCAGGGGGTCGGGGGGCTGGATTTCTACTTTGAAGCCTGGCTGGATTTCTTTCGAAGTTTGTTCTGAGTCTGAGATACTTAGCTGCTAAGAGGGGTTAATAGTGCGCCATAGACAGACAGACACAAATGGAAAAGGGGGTGGGGGACACCCCACCTGACACCCTTCCCGCCCTAGGGCCGCCCGGGGCTGCCGGCACAGGGTGCTCTGGCTTGCACTGGAACGCCCACTAGAGCTCCAGGAGAGGGTGTGAGGGCGGTGCCCGGGGTGTCGGTGGCTCAGAACTAGAGCTGGCCATGCATCTCAGGCTATGGAATGTGACTGCGAGTGACTGGCCTAGGGCCAACCCCACTGCCCTCCAGTTCTACTGGCCGTTGGGACTTGGTGGCAGTTGTATCTCGCACTGGAGGGAGGCAAGTTTGCCTTGCATGTGGTGGGAGGAACCAGCCCTCCAAACCTTCCTTTGGCAGAGTGAGGCCCAGGCTCCACAGCCTCTGGGACAGTAGGTTAGGTCTCCCTGAGCCTGGATCCCTGGATACAGCCCTGGCTGCTTCTGGAAGCTGCTGGTACGAGAACTTGAACACTGAGGTAGCTGTCCCTGGAGTGCCTCCCTCCTGGTGAGGGCTGCAGCCAGGCTCGGCTGCTCCATGTCATGCTTTATGTCACGTCTTGCTGGGAAGCCTTCCAGCAGGGCCTGTGGGACCAGGCTTGTGTGAGAGACTGAGCTGACACTTGGCTCCCTTGGGCCTGGGGTTCTTGAAGCCAAGGCTCTTTTCCCACGATCAGTCTATGCAGTGTGCCTCCCAGTGACCTTTGTGGAAGCCTCTGGATGGTGAGGAGAAGACCAGGTACATGGTATCCAAAGGCTCCTCTCATTTCCCGGGGTGGAGCTTCCCCTTTTCCTCCTTGGGCCTCAACCATTCCGTTCTGAGGAAAATGGTTTGAACTTTATTCTGGCCTTTATAGGCCCATCCCTGGTAGCCACCACTGCCCTGGGCACTGACTCACGGTACTCCTTAGCCCGCCAGGTGGGGGCCGACGTCACGGTTGTCTGAGCACTTGAGAAGAGCTGGAGTCCCACAGCTCTTGGTAATCAGGAGGGTCAAGAAACTGGAAGCAGAGGGTGACCAGCCAAGGGCTTCTCAGCAGCCAGGTAGGATGGCAGATGGGCAGGTTTCTCCTTGGGGTGAGTCATCATGGGGGCTGAGGGTGGCAGGTGGAGTGGGTAGGGACCCCCAGGCTCACAGGGCAATGCCATGGCTCGTCTGAGGGCTGAGGTGACACCAGCAATGAACAGGCTGGTGGATCAGTGACTAGAACATTAGCGGAGAATGAGGTGAAGTGGGTGAGGGGTCAAGAGGGAGTGGGCCGGGCGGGGCGGGGCGGGGCCTGGTGGGGCGGAGTGGGGCGGGGCCTGGTGGGGCGGAGTGGGGCGGGGCCTGGTGGGGCGGAGTGGGGCGGGGCCTGGTGGGGCGGGGTGGGGCGGGGCCTTGTGGGGCGGGGTGGGGAGGGGCGGGGCAAAGTGGGACAGCACCTTCCCAGACAAAGACACCAGGATGGGGAACAGCTAGAGGGTCACCCACACCTTCTTTCATTCAAACCACGGTGTCTGGAATGGCTGTTGTGTACAACAGACCACCCATCTGCTCAGTCCTGGGGACACTTACAGCCCGGCCAGTCTGTCAGACCTGCTGTACTCCTAAATCCATCTTCTCCGTGGTCACAGGCCCAGGGCAGGCTCCTGTTCTCCCTGGTGCTAAGCAAGTGGGAACACAGGAACATCAGTCGTGAGCACAGGGAAGCCTGGCTACGTTCGCACAGCCCCTTACAGAGGGGAATCCACCAGCAAAGGCGGCAGCTGGGGCTGCATGTGGGCAGAGGAGTCACTTGTTCACAGCCAGCCATGTTCCTGTGACTGTTCCCCTGGTTCAGGCTCTGTGGGGGACCAGGAGCCAGGGCCAGGGACTCGATTTGAATCCTTTCCTTTCCCAGCACACACAAGAGCCCAGACTGGACTAAGGGGAGACCTTGGGGTCCCAGGGCTCAGGTCTTCTTTGGTGGCTATTTTCTGATCTAGGAAGTTCCATCAGGAACCCCACAAACCCCACTGCAGTACCGTGACCTGAAGTGTCTCTGCTTCCAAGATTAGGACAAAAGCGGGAGCAGGGCTCGTAAAAACAAGTGATCCTGAGCGAGCTGCCACCTCTTCTCTGATAAAGTGGGGCACACAGGTGCAGCCCCTGAGATGTTTGGAGCAGGCTATCCCAGCTCTTGCTGACCCCTGAGCTGTGTAGAGCAGGCTATCCCAGCTCTTGCTGACCCTCCATCCCCGAGCTGTGTGGAGCTGGCTATCCCAGCTCTTACTGGGGAAGAGTTCGACAGCAGCCAGGAGAGCTCACGGGCCAGCAAAGGCATCAGTGCCCACTCTTGGAGAACTTGCTTCCCCGGGTCGGCTGTCACACTTGCATCCGTGAATGCCGTAGGCTCAGCTGGGATGGCCGACAGCACCTGGCACCAACGCCACTCTGCACACTCTGCTACAGGTCCTGGCCCATTCCGGGCTTCTCCTGGGTGTCAGCAGCAGCAGCTGAAAACCTGGCAGAAAACCTGGGCCTGGCTGGGAGCTTTGAGGCTTGGCTCCTGGGATCCCCACCACACCACCTAGCTCTAGGGGCAGCTGAAGCGTCTGCAGAGTCTGGGAGGGAGTAGGAGTCGGGTGAGGGCCGCCTTTAATAGCTCAGAGTCAGTTAACACACTGCCATAGAGAACCAAGAGGCGCTCAGGTGTGGGGACCCCTCAGCATGGCTTCTGAGAATTGGTATAGTGGGCACAGACCGTAAGCCACCACCCCACCGTGGGCCCTGTGGATGCCATGTGGAAAGCTGGCGACTCCATAGGGAAGGAGCTCAAGGGCAGCCGAGGCTCTGGAGTGAAGTGAGGCAGCCGGAGGGGGGCATGGGGCCCTGGGAGGGTCCAGATGAGAGGGCACCAGGGAGCCACCAAGGGTCCCAGCCTCTTCTCCCACAGAACCAGTCCTTGCAGGGTCAGGGTGCCCACTGTGTCCATCACTTCACACAGCCGAGCACCTGGCCCGAGTTCAGGTGGTACTCCGCCCTGTGCAGGTGTGATGCAGGTGTTCCTCAGGAGGCTGGGGACAGGACGGCCAGCACTCTGGGGCTCAGGTAGCTTCCCTTCTGTCTTCCTGGGACTCCTCCTTCAGGTTTTCCGCCACCAGTTTCATTTGCTGTTGAGAGAACACAGGGCACCAGGTGAACCATGCAGATCCAAGTGGAACTCCAGGAAGGAGGTGCCCCTCGGCCACTGCCCATGGCTTACTTCCTGCATTCCTCACCAGGCTCGGAGGGAATGACTGGTATAGGCAGAATGCTCCCGTGAGCCCGGATCCTGGGGGCCCTGGAAGCACCTGGCTCTTCCTGGATGGAATAGGAGGGCGGGCCCAGGACAGACAGGGCAGCAAAGTGAGGCCAAGTCCTGTCCTTACGAGCTGAGAGACTCCAGGTTCCAGACAGGTCCACCACCTTTCTCAGGTCCCGTGTCCACAGCCACCCACAGCCTCCCTGGGGACACCTCCTCCTGCAGCATGGGAGAGAGAGCATGGTCTCCTCGGCTCTGCCCAGCTTGCTAGTCAGTGAGCACACACTGGCATGTGGCTTAAAGCAGAGGATGCTGGTGACAGCCTTAGCCCACGCATCAACAGTGCTGGCCTGCATGCGCCAGGCTGTGCCCAGGGCCTTCGGGTTGACACGTGCAGGCAGAAGGGCCCTCCCAAGGCCGCAGATCTATGGAGTTTGCTTCTCTGAGGGCTACTGCCCTTTGTAGCCTGGTCCGTCTCCTTCCACGTGATCCAGAGATGGCTCTGGAGGCTCCCTAGCCCTGTGCTACCTCTACCCAGGGACAGAGGAGCTTTAGGTGGGGGAGGGGCAGGCAGTGCAGGGCATGTGTTTTCTGCAAGGGCCTGGGCACTGGGTAGACACAGGCTTAGGGCTGGCTTAGGGCTGGCTCAGGGCCATCCCTGCCCAGGGCCCCACAGTTATGGAGTGTCCCCAGCAGAGTGATGTAGCTGGTTTGAGTTAGTTCACAAACCTGCAGAAACAGGCCACAACATTTTGGGCCCCTTCTGGTCTGTCACCCCTTCCATTACCAGCATTCAGCTTCTCAGTCCAGCACACCTATCGGCCATGGACGCGAAACTGCTCCGGTCAGCAGACCAGCCCAACAGCCCGGGTTCACATGGCCCTGCCAGCCCTAATCATGGAGACGGACACTACAATCAGAGTCCACCATGACCTCACCGGGACCCCGCCAGCTGGTGTCAGTGAATAACCACGAACATTTAAAATGTCTTTATGACCGAAAGAATGAACGGACAAGTGGAGAGCATCTATTTCCTGGTTGACGAGTAACCACAAGAAATGGAAGATTGCGTTAGAGTCAAGTGGTGTTGAATCTGAGCCTTTTAGGAAGGGAGAGAACTAGGAAGGCTCTGAGGCTTCACTCCCGTGAGGTGCAAGCTGTTCCTCGTGTATCCGTGGCTACACTGGAGGCCTCATGGTGCTGCTGATTGGACAGACAGTAGCAGGACACCCGGGAGGGAATCCACAGCTCTCCCAGAAGGAGCACCTGCGGGGATTCGCCCAAGCAAATGGGATTTCTTCCTAGAATGACCACCCCCCCACCTTGTAATTGCTGTGCCGTGGGGTTACCCCCCAGGGATCACTCTCAGGCCCAGGGTCGGCTCAGACCTGACAGGCTGAGTTCTACAGCCTGCCCGGCTCAGTACTGCTCTAGAGACCAGAGGGGTCTGAGGCCTCAGGGCCACGCTGTTCTGCTAGGGCAAGTAGGAGGGTGGTCTTGTTCCACAGGCAGTGTGGCCTTTATCTGCCGTGGAGCAATGGAGCCCAGTGACTTAGCCAGCTGAGACAGGGTCACCCTGTGCCTCCCTCTGTGGCTGGACCTTCAGGATTAGGTCACCCTCTCTGGAGACTCCTGACTGAGTCGGGCCCTAGCTGAAGGGCATCTCTGGGTCATTCTTAAGCTCTTCAGTTTCTCTGTGTGGGGAGGATGGGAGTAAAGTTACCCCTTTAGACATCAGCTGGACTCTGAGGACCCTGAAATTAGAACCTGCATAAACAGCAAGCAGCACAATAGAGTTGACCTTTCCCTATAAAATATCGGCAGAGTGAAGAAACAATGAATTTGTTTTAAGTTGTGACTCATCCAAACACTTAGGTCCCAAATAGTCCTCTACCTAAGCTGAACCTGGGGGAGCTGTATAGCTGGTCCCGCCCCCTCCCCCACCGTGAGGAACTACAGAAAGATCTTCCAAGACTGCTCATATATTCCCCAGACTTGGCATGGCTACAACAGATCCTGCTGATCTCAGCCCCTTTGGCCTCCTTTACTCAGACTCTTCCCTAGCTAAGCCCACAGTAAAACTTCAGGACCCCTCTCTTAGAAGCGCTTGGAAATTTGCTTCCCGTCAGATATTGCCGGGCTTAAAAGCTCTCTGCACCCGAACCCTGGGCCCCAACAATCTCACTCGGAAGGAGCCTAAGCAACCCTAGGCTGTGGCTACATGGAGCTGGGCATCTGGTCTCCAGGACCTGGGTGAACAGCAGACACTGAAGGAGGTCCTTGCAGTGGCTTCCTTAATTGAGCCATGACATCTGGCTCCCCTGCCCAAGGCTTCCCAGGAGCAAGGACAGTGGCCTGGGATAGCATGATTCCAGTTCACACTCGCTCAATGCTCACCTCAGTCCTGGTTTAACTGGTCTGATCCCAGTTCACACTTACTCAATGCTCACCTCAGTCCTGGTTTAACTGGTCTGATCCCAGTTCACACTTACTCAATGCTCACCTCAGTCCTGGTTTAACTCATCTGGGCAGGACAACTGTCTGGGCTCCTGTGATTCCTTCTCAAAAACTATCACAATGGCAGCTAGTTAGTATTCTAGATTAGACATCACACACCCACCCTTGCCCACCTGAGAGAGACAGGAGTGTTGGGATATTCCTTATCCACAGTGAATACAGGTGATGCCAGGATCACCAAACTTTGGTATGACTAAAAATAAAGTATTATAAATTCAGAATAATTAGAAGCAGGATGAAGACCATAGGAAGAGCAGTGCTGAGCTGTGATTCAAAGGCTCTAAAGCTGCTGGAGGACTGAAGCCAGTCAGCCGCAACCCCACTGTCAGAAGCTATTCATCCTCCTAGTGTCCATCATCAGCTTAAACACCGGCTTTCATTTTACCGGTTTCACAGACGATGCGATATGCTTTGATCACACACAACCCCCTCACTTTGCCTCTCAGCCCTCTTATGCTGGTCCCTCTCTGAGGCTCCTCTTGGCTGGATTCTCATCTGTGCACACACTCTCCTCGTCTGTGCACACACTCTCCTCATCTGTGTGCACACTATCCTCCAACAGTGACCCTCATCTGTGCACACACTCTCCTCATCTGTGTGCACTCTCACCTGTGTGCACACTCTCTTCATCTGTGTGCACTCTCCTCTTCTGTGTGCACACTCTCCTTGTCTGTGTGCACACTCTCCTCGTCTGTGCGCACACTCTCCTCGTCTGTGCACACACTCTCCTCATCTGTGCGCACACTCTCCTCCAACAGTGACCCTCATCTGTTTGCACACTCTCCTCATCTGTGCACACACTCTCCTCATCTGCGTGCACACTTTCCTCCAACAGTGACCCTCACCTGTGTGCACACTCTCCTCACCTGTGCGCACACTCTCCTCATCTGTTCACACACACTCCTCATCTGTTCGCACACTCTCTTCATCTGTGCACACACTCTCCTAGTCTGTGCGCACACCTCCCCTCCAGCAGTGCAATGCTCTCCCTTCCCTAGCAACCTCCAGCAAGCACCCTTTTCTGGTCAGCTTCCATCAGACATGTTCTGAGAATCCTACTTGCATGTATGGCGAGGGGTGGGGGTAAGCCTGAATTAATTTGAGGTGTCTACACAGTAAGACTATCTGCATCCTCTGAGCACACTTTTAGGGAACGCCTGCTCCCCATTTAGCATCATATGCCTGTGCACAACTGGATGTGCATATCAGTAAAATCAGATGCATCATGGTAAAAGACATCCTTACTAAACAAAAACTTGCATAAACCAAACCTGTAAATCAAAAAAGAGAACCACACACACACACACCCCATAGCAACCAGCTCCTCCTCCTGGACCCCATTAAAAGAAGCCCCAAACAGTAAGTCTTTTTTTTTTTTAAGAGAAGCACTTTTTTTAAAAAAAAAAAAATTATTTATTTATTTTGTATACAACATTCTGTCTGTCTGTATGCCTGCAGGCCAGAAGAGGGCACCAGACCCCATTACAGATGGTTGTGAGCCACCATGTGGTTGCTGGGAATTGAACTCAGGACCTTTGGAAGAGCAGGCAATGCTCTTAACCTCTCATGACCCCTCAGGAGCCCACTGCTCCCCTGCACTGTGTAAGCTGCCCGGCTCTGCTCTTCGGAATGGAGTCCATCTTTGATGACCACCAAGACCCTAAACCACCGGTCCCAACAGCAGCCCCTCAGTAACACCTCGATCCTCCTGCTTTGTGAAAAGCTGGAGTCCATATGTGAGGAAAATGTACATCTGTCCTTCTGTGTCTGGCTTGTTTGCTTAATGACTTAATTCCACTCCCTGGCCTGTAAATGACAATGTCATTCTGTTTTAGGGATCTTCCTTTCTCTGCTCCCACCCCGTGTGTGTGTGTGTGTGTGTGTGTGTGTGTGTGTGTGTATAAAACACTTTCTCTCATTCGTATGTTGATGGCTCCTGTGAAAATCCCATTACTTGACGGTATCTACATGGCTGTGCAGGTGTGTCCACTGACTGATTTCTTGAGTCTATGCTCAGGAGTGATATCTATTTTTAGCTTCTTAAGGAAACGTAACACTGATGTCCTGGTAGCCACGCTACTGTACCTTCCCTCTAGCACACAGCAGGAGCCACACCCCCAATCCTGGCCAGGGCGGAGATGTCCTGAGCTGACATCTGATAGCTTCCTTTCTGCTCCCATTCCATGCTCTGTGAAGCTGGGACATTCTAGAATGGCGCCTCAGCCATGTGAAGAGTGCTGTCTTTGACCTGCTCTTTGGCCAAGAGATCACAGTCACACTTTGGGTTCTGCCCTGGCCAGTGCTGTCAGCAGCTACGGGCTGCAGGTAAGAGATTTCCAAACAGAAGCCACAATGCCCAGCCCCCAGTTCTTGTTCCACCTTGCTTTTCAGAAGGGTGAGCTGATTCATCTAATAGATGCTGAATTAAATACACCTTTAGAGTTTGTCCTTCTAACGTTATTTCTGTGTTCCTGTGTGGAGCCAGAAATAGCAGACAGCACAGGCATAAGGCTGGTTGTTACCCAGCCGGGGTTCTGTGAGAGCCAAAGGTACATTTTAAATTTTAACAACTATGCCTAAGAGACCCATGAAACAAAAATGCCTCTATCTGCAAGCCCCTTGCCCAAGGACAGATAGTTCCGGAAATGCTGAGGCTGCTGTTTGTGGGGTGACAAGCCACACGTTCTCACTCCCCTAGACAAGTTTGTTTGACACATCTGCCCTGATCACACGTGGGTGGGAGGTCACGGGCAGGAAATACATCAGGATGTACTCTTGCTCCTGGGTGGATAAAGCAGAAAGTATGTCAGGATGTATGCTTGGCCTGACTGGGAGATGTGAACTTAAGTTTGGCTTTCTTAAGCTCCTGCAAAATGTGACTGTGTTTTGGGGCCACTTCCTGGGAACCTGGGCATGGGCCTGGCTAGAGCCCATCTACCTGGCTAGTGTTTAATTAAAGCTTGCTTCGAATTTGGCTTTTTATTCTCAACTGGCAGGATTAAGAGCTCCTCTGATAAATATGTAGCTGTTGCCTGGAACGACCTGAAAGCCATTTTAATGAGGATGTGGGATAAATGCTTCAGGAACCTAGGGCCAGGGTATTGTGGAGTGATCCTGTGTCACTGAGCAAAGCCTCTGGCAGATTCATGGTTAACTCATATGTCCTTAGCAAATGAAATGGAGACCATGTTTCTCAGAGTCCTGTGGGGTCAGCCACAGGCCACACAAATAACCAGGCACCCTTACCAAGCCCTGGGTGTCTCCTTTCCTTCCCTTTGAACTAAGTGGCCCAGATTAGCATGTAGTAGAGCACGTGGACATCAGCATGTAGTAGAGCACATGAACATTAGCATGTAGCACAGCACGTGAACATTAGCATGTAGCATAGCACGTGGACATTAGCATGTAGCACAGCACGTGGACATTAGCATGTAGCACAGCATGTGGACATTAGCATGTAGCACAGCACGTGGACATGTTTCCTCCTCGTGCAGCCTCAATTCAAAGGTGTGACTGAAGGGAAGAGTACCTGATGAGGGGACTCAAGGAAAATCCCACTGCCCTTTTCTTCAACAGGAAATGGACACAACACACAGCAGTGTCCAGTAGCCCAGGCAGGGTGATGGCTGATTACAGAGCAACATGACCCAGGCAGAAACGGGACAAAAAAGTCCAGCAAGGTGAGCCAGACCCAAAGCCGCCACACATCCACACCTCTTTCCAGAGTCCTCTGGGTACAAAGGTCATGTAAAACACACACACAAGCATGTACACACATGCGCACATGTGCACACATGCATGCACAAGTACACATGTGCATACACACATACACATGCGCATACACACATGCACACACGTGCATACAAAAGCATACGTGTGCACGCACACATGCATACACATGCTCACACACGCATGTGCACGCGCGCGCGCACACACACATACACACACACACTCACACACGGGCAGGGACTTCTGTGCTAAAGTCCCTGGGGTTCAGCTCCAGGGATGGGTCTCATCCCACAGACCACAGTGGTATTTTAACAGGAGCTGTGAGGAGTTACTGAAGACTCCTTCACATATACAGCCACCACACGGACACAGCGAGAATGGACTCCAGCTCCCTCCTGGGCCTCCTCTCACCTTCTCACCCTGCTCCTTGCTGGCCACCAGCAGCACTGCAGACCGAGGGCCCCTGGGCTCTCTGTCTGCGCAGAAACCATTGACCCCAACTCCGAAAACTGTGCTTGAGATGGGGCCACACACACTTTCCTCCGTGCCCTCACGGCCATGCTGTGTCCTCTGTCCTGGGTGCAGGGTGACAGGGTGCCTGCTGCCGAGGTGCTGACCTTCTCACACCTGAAGCATAGCCCAGAGCTGGCAGCGAGCAGACCAAAGAGGACGGTGAGCCATGTGCCATGAACAACCGCCCCTGCTCTTCCTTCACATGGCTGCCAGTGGCACCCCTTTCTCCCACAGGATGCTGATAAGTTTGCTTCTCTGATCCACCCATTTCCTGCTTCCTAGAGACCAATGCTTCCCTGGAGGAGGATCAGGGTGGCAACCGGGAAATTCACACGATCTCAGGGGACAGTTTTTACACTGAGAGAGGCAAACCCTGTAAAACAGGCATCCTGTTTATAATGCTCTTTTAGCAAACAGTTCAAGAGTGTATCTTCACAACTTAAATTTTGGTATCGTTTCAAAGGTACAAACTGCCGACATAGTGCAAGGAGCCCCACCTTCTGCACGTGGATGTGCCAGCCTCGTGCTCCATTTTATTGCATCTGAACCCACTAAGTGAGTCACCACCGTGGCTACACCCACTACATGGGTTGGTGTAGAATCTGAAAACCGAGACTTTTATATTCACAAGGAATTGTTCACTTAGTGATTCCTACAGTATTACACTTTCCACACTGTCAGAATTCAGAAAGTGAAGAACAAAACAGAGCAAATGTGAGGCCAGGTGTGGCACACGGCCATGGACCAGCACTAGGGAAATGAGGGTGGAGCGTTCAAGGCCAGCCTGGACCACATAGCAGGCCCTTCTCCCAAAACAACCAAAAAAAACCCCACACCAAACTAAACAAACCAGACCTAGACACACACACACACACACACACACACACACACACACTCCAGACCAATATCCCTGAAATCACCCTGCAGAAGAAGGACCCAGAAAGACTGGGAGCCGCTACACTAGTTCCCGTGGTGAACTGGCTGGAACAAACAGGATCCCCTGAGGACTGGTTTCCACAGCTAGGTTTTAGGACATGGATCATGTGTCCCTCATGATTCTCATGACCATTATGACCCAGCCCTGGGGTTCAAGGCTTTGCGGAGCTTCCTCTCCTGCAGTGTGAGCCAAACCAAGCCACTTATTTTTAACCTAAAAAAAGTGAGATACGTACAGTGGGTCCTGAGACACTGGGCTGTGTCCTAAGTCCCTTGCTGCCCTCCTGCCTGTTCTTACCAGACAAATGCACAGATACTTCCATCCACTTGGAGTGTTTTCTTCTTTCTAGGTCCCAAAGCCTCTTCAGATCACCTCCTGACCTTATTAATTCAATGAAATGGCTCCCAATAAGGTAACTTGCCCTGCCAAGGCCACACTAGGAGGGACCTGAAACCTGTCTTCCACCAGCCCTCCTGCAGCATGGCTCCTTGAATGCTTCCAGTTGAGGGGGGACTGTCCCAAAGCAGGACCCCCAAACCAAAGCAGGTTTGGCCAACGTGATAAGAAAGGTATTCAATATTTTGCCATATGTCCCAGATTTGGTGACAGCAGCTCCCACCGTCTGTACTCAGCCCTCTTTGAGACCACTGACCCTCCTCTCCTAACTCCGTGAGGTGGATCCCATTATTGTTTCTCTGCTTTAGAGGGACAGTGTTTGGCCTCTGTCTCAGAGAAGGCCCACCTATCCTGAATGCCTTGGCAGAGAAAGGCAGGTCTGGGACTCACCAGCCATGTCAGGCATGCTCCACGGCCTGGGCCCTCACTGGGGCCTGGGAGCCTGACACATGGCGTGCAGTTCACCTAGACCCTGAATCAGAATCTCCATTTCAACAAGATTCTCAGAGTCTTTAGACCGACCACCCAAAGGGCACTAAGTAGTTCCTATGTATACCCTGTCAGGGTCCCCAAGTCCCTCGGTGTGGAGTCTGGAGCCCAGCAGGGAGGAGTGAGGCTGAGGGCCTGCGCCCAGGAACTCGCTGGGAACACAGGGCCAGGTTTGGCTCAACAGCAACATGGAGCCTGGAGAAGAAGCCTGTGGTGGCCTGAGACAGGCTGATCTCAGAGTTTGAGGCCAGCCTGGTCTCCAGAGTGAGCTCCAAGACAGCCAGGGGTACATAGAGAGACCCTGACCAGGAAGGACGGGAGGAAGGAAAGAAAGGACAGACGGAAGGAGGGGGAGGAGAAGCAAGCAGACAGACAAGCAAAGGAGTGTGTCAGCGCAGCTGGGACGGTCTCCAAGCAGGGAGTAGAAACAGAGGAAGCCGCGGTCAGTGTGGGCGATGGGGCCAGGTTGGCTGGCCAGGCCTCCCTTCTGACTCTGGTGTCCTTGCAGCGCAGAAGCTGCTGCCCACACACCTGCCTTACCCGGGCTTCCTTCCCTTCCCTTCCTTCCTCTGTCTTCCATCCTCTCTCCCTTCCTTCCTTTTACTTTTGTGACTGATAAAGAAAATTAAATGACGTACAGGATGTCTGGTCCTCCTGGCTGACTTTGACTAGCTCTGCTCTGGTCCTCCTGGAGCCTGCCCGCTCTTCCTCCCCTCTGCATGTGCGGCATTTGGTCTCCAGGCCTAGGCTTCTCCTGCTGGGTGCACTACTGTTCTCTGACACAGAGCTTCACAGGGAGCTGTGAGGAAATCCCTGTCCTTCACTCTGCACGAGCCTGCAATCCAAAGTCTCTAGTTTCCCGCTTTTCCTGCTGGATGTGCCCCACCATTCTGTCCTCCGGTTCAGGTTTTCCCCACTGTGTACACGACTTCTGACCAACGTGTGCCTCTCAGAACAAGCCGCTGCTCCCGCTGCTCGCCCCCTGGTGGTAAGAGCCCACGTCTCACTCCTGTCACACTGTCAGGGACCTGCCCGGTCAATGGGCCCTGGATGATGGTGTTCAAGTGAGGGTCTGCCAGGTTCCCTCCTCTCGGTCGTAGGAGATGGGCTGCGCGTATGCCGCCTGGAGCACCGTGATGAAGCGAACTTGTCAAGGCCGTCTGGATGTGAGAACAGAAAGAGCCCGCGAGGCCTTGAATGGCCTAGCTCAGCTGCTCTCCAACCCTGGGCAGGGCGGGGTGTGGTCTTGTTTCCAGGCAGGTTTGCCTAATGATTTTGACTCTTTATATGGAAACCACTCAGAGCTATTCCAGGCTGTCAAAGCCCTAAAACCTCTCATTCTTCTGGAAATTACTGGGTAGCCTCCCTACTGAGCCCGTGGGTACACAATCCATGGAGTGGGAAGGCCTGTCTGGGCACTGTGCTCTTCCTGCCCACATCAGAACGTGAAAGCCCCCAGTCACACTGCCGGCTTTACCAAGCCCGTCCTGGGGATTCCGAGATACTGTCTACTCACTGGTCTTGAGCCTGGCTTAGAAACCTAAGCTGTGCTCTTTGCCATCTGTTCCATGTCCCCTTTCCTGCAGGGTTAAGTACTTCTGGTCCTCACTAGTGAGCTGGGTGCCCCCACCCAGATGAAGCCCGGCTCAGCACCTGCCCCCACCCAGCCTCACCAGCAGGCTGAGTTCCCGGGGGCAAAAACCAGGCACAAACTTTCTCCTACCCCATTTGTCAGTGGTGAGATAGACTGGCAAAGGAGCTGTCAACTCTGGAAATCCTGCCAGGAGCCAGCTGCCCTCCCTCTGGGCCTTTCTTGGAAGCCTTTGTCCCTGTCCCCAGACAGGCCCCAGTGGTCATGCCCAGGCTTCCTTCAGCAGGGGTTGTGGGCCTCTCTCTCTGTCCTCAGCCTTCCCTTACAGACTAAGCAGCTGCCCTCACAGTAGTTCTGGATTTTCTCTTTCCCTGTGTAGAATTCTTCTTCCCTGGCCTCTTGACCCCCAGCTTCTTCTGGATGTTTGTTTTCCTGGCTTCCTCTTTGAACTTTTTCCATCTTGCAAAGGAATTCATA